>NC_050478.2:34664779-35289779 GCF_012460135.2 Molothrus ater | reverse complement strand
CCCTTCTCCCACCAAGGGAGCTACATCTCTCCACTTCTGCCACGGGGAAGAAGCCATTTCAGAACAGTCTGATGAGTGGTCCATAATGGGGGAAGTTTTGAGAGGATTTTCATCTCCACCTCTACAGCACAGAATCTGCTTATGCAACTGTGTGCTGAAAGAAAAGATAGAAGATAATGACAAGACAAAAATGTTTAAATTTTTCAGCCTCTTGGAAATGTGATTCTGAAGCCAAGAATTTATCATCCAAGGTTATGAAGAGATCCTGAACATGTTCATGCATAAAAGAGATGCAGAACACATATATGCATATGCACGACTTTATCTATGTTGCTCAGAGCAAGGTTGCACTTCCAGTTCTCTAAAACTGAAATGCTGTTCCCCATGTGAATTAAGAGAATTCTGATAGAGAAAAGGATCAGTTTCAAACTGATTTCAGAGGAGTGCAAAATTTGCCCCTCAAGAGTTTTAATTTATGTGAAATCACCACTGGAAAATCAATTTCAAATCCACATTAAAAAATTCTGCTATATATTTTGCTGTTGTTATGCATCAAACTTCCTATTAACATTAGGACCTCTAAAAAATGCCAAAGGAACTGAATGTATCTAATGTAAAGAAGAACCCCAAATACCTGCAGCAGCTCAGACCCACTATCTGTATTTTATAAATTAGATGTTGGCTGTTATGTAGCTTTGCTTAAAAATTATCCGTATCTGTACTTATTTCACCTAAGAATTCTTTCAACACTATCAGATCCACTGTCTGCCTTCTACAAATTAGATGCTGGCTGTTCTGTAGGTCTGCTAAAAATTATTGGCACCTGTACTTATTTCACCTAAGAATTCTTTCAACCATATCTAAAACAAAGGTAGGAAATGGGAACAGAATTGTAAACAATTAAAATGATTTCTCTTGACAGAGAGACAGGAAATCACTGTTTTAGTTTCTAAATCCTGAGTTTAGAGTTCCCTTCATGAGGAACATTCACTCAGTTTTTAGTGGGCACTTGCTTCACAAAGAAAATGGAAAAGGGTGACAGTAAATGGCAATTACCAACACCAAGTCTGATATCAGAACATGTTTTTTCATCAATAGTGACAATAATTATGTTTTACTTTTTCCTCTCATGTGTTACTCATTTGTTGAAGATGCTCTCCTCTCCATTCCCAGGTCTGCAGAAGGTCAGGCTACCCTCACAAAGATGGCTCTAGAAACTGGAACTGTCACACAACCCATCAGAACCCACAAAATCATTTCCAAACATTGGCCTTTCCCCAGACTGGATGCTTGGGGATGGACTTGTGGCATTTCATTTTCATTTTATTTTCCAAGAGGAATGCTTCAGTGAAATAAAATTCACCTCCCTGTAGCTTATTCTACAGGCCAGAGAGGAAAGTAAAAGGAAATGCGTAGTTCTCCTAAAAAGCCATTCAGCACTCAAAGCCCCACTAATGATAGGGAAGGAAATAGAAGATTATTCTAATTCATGACACTAACTAAGGTTTAAATGACTAGGATAGCAAAAATAAGAAAAATTACAAGCTGCTTCACTTGACACATAACATAGTACAGCTCTGGAGCAAGGAAAATACAGAAAATTAAAAACTAGAGTGCTGCACATCATTTGGAATCAAATACCATGTATTACTGACAGCTTTCCTCTTCCAGACCCATCTAACATTTCTTGCTATGTCCTTCTTATTATATATAACAGTCTTCTAGCCCTTTTTGTAGAGATCAGTGTGCAAGGGGCAGAGGTCAAGATGCAGAGTAGATACCATTAAAAGTCTGATAAGGTACAGAACGTGTAAGACCATCAATTGCTCCTGCAACTGGTCATTTTCAGACCGGAGTATGGTTAAAATTGAGGGTATTTAGCACCTACCAAAACTAAAGCTGACTACAAAAATATAGCACTGCATTTAATTACAGCACTCAGATCCTTCTGGGGAGGGTGCTAATGATCAGGTATTTTGTACTTCAAGCTATGTCCCCCTCCCAGGAGGCATCAGCTGTACTCCATCAATTGACCTTTCCCTGCAGCTACTTTTAAAGAAATGAAAAGGCCATATAGCTAAGCAAGAAAACCCCTCATAACAATACCAAAAAAAAAAAAAAAAAAAAAAAAAAAAAAAAAAAAAAAAAAATTAAAAATCACTATGGCTGCTGCACTGCTACTGAAGCATTTCTCATTCCTAAAATTAGTGCAGTAAATGTTACACCTCAAATTCCTATAATCTTTCCTGAAAGCCTCCTTCAGAAGAAAATTAATTCAGAATAAAGACTGACATTTATGAAAGTTCTTGCAGTTGCTCTAACAATAATCAGTATAATTTTTGTAGCCATTTAACCCTAAAATACCATTTAAAACATTTTTGTCTAACTCTTTGGAAAAGCCCATCTCCCTCCTGCTTTCCTATCTCCAATCCTGAGATAATCCCAAAGCCATAAAATTTTAGAAAAATAGCATCACACACTTTGCATCCACATGGCCACTGCCATTCATCCAATTTAAGAAAAGCAAATCATTATTGGGAATTGCAAATGAAACTGTACTTTAACTCTTTCTCTCTTGGCTTTTCAGCAATGTTTGCCTACTACCATTTTCAGTATCATGTGTGTACTAATTAGAAATGCTGTTTCACAAACAAAAGTGTTGTGAGATGATAAGAGCTTTAAAAGACAAACATTAAATGTAAGACTGAGGCAAGTTTGTGAGTGATTCTCCTCATGAGTTTAACCATTGCATTACTTTAGCACTCCAATAGGTTGGTGTGTAGAGCTGGCACTGTAACTGTAATTGCATATAGGCTTCTTGTGGATAAGTTGCCACATTACTGTCTTCAGCCAAAGTGATCTGGTCATTTTATTAAGTTCCACCAGGCCTGAGACTATGTAATGTCCTATATATCATATCCTTACTTTTCATACTATTTTATGGAAATGCACCTTTTTGAGACGTGTTCAGTTTAGACTGGAAGAAATCAAGGGATAGACACTGCCACCATTTCCCCATTCATTCATTTCTCACATTTAATCAAGTACCTAATTTCTACTTTTACTTATTCGTGTTTCTGTTTATGACTATGACTCATTTTCTACTGAATTTAAAAAGCTTTTAGCACTCCGTATCTCCTCTGTGGAGGAATTTGTACGCTGTAATCTAGCTCTCCCTCAAATTCCTTTATGAAAAAATAAGCCTGATGTCTTTTTTATATGTATTGCATGAGACTCATTCATTACTCAGACCCTATCTCTGCTGTGCCTCTTGTTTGCTGTTACCTTTTACAACTTCCTTTTTGAAGGAGATGAGGACTGACTCAGTACTCTAGAACCAGCTGTACCAGTGACATGCATACTGGAAGTCATTGGTCTATTCCTGATAGTTACTGCCCTACTTACATGATCCCAAAGTTTATAAGCTCATTTTGTAAGAGCCTCTCTTGAGTTGCGTTTTCACTATCAGTCTTCAAAAAAAATACCCATTTGCTGGAACACTGTAGTCCCATTCTGACACAGTCAATCAGAGATCATCCTTTAAAGCAGGAACTGCTTTAGAGGATTTTTTGGGGTTGTTTCAGATAAGCATAATTGCCTTGTCCTCATTATATACATCCACAGCAATTTTGTGTAATTCAAGATTATTGATCAAAGCTTCATTCCTCAACAACCCAAAGAGCCACAAACCCAATTCAGTCTTTATTCCTCGTAAGTACTTTCTGGTAAATGCCATATTACTTTTCAAACCTATTCGGATCACCACACTATCATCTGTTTCACATTGAAATTACACTGAAAAAAAATCTGCAGAAAATCAGCAAGGAAGCACAAGTAGAGCCAATCTTGTTTCATTCCAGGTTTTTTCATCACTCAGGCATTTTGAAAAGCCACAAAAAAAAGCAGAGCTCATCAACACTCAAGTGACTCAACTGTCACAGAACATAAAGCAAAGCCAGGGAGAAAGAGAAATGCAACTGTGGTGCACTGAAACAACAGCAGAAAATGCCAGTGCCACAACTTTCACAACAGATTAACTGTGAAGTTTTACTGCAGCTAAAAGCACATTGTGTGGGAAGACTGTCCTGATTCATCTTAGTATTCTGCAAATGAGCATTTTGCAAATCCTTATGGTCACAAAACCACACAGAGTGCACCAGTCTTATTATCCAAATATCCAAAGTATATAAAAAAACCCAACTTTTCTAACCCATTATGTAGCATTGCAAACAAGTTACCAATGAAGTGGCAAAACTTAAAAGCCCGTCAACAAATACATGATTGATAGAAAGAATTGCTTTTCACTTTACTCCTTAGCTGGTAAGACTTAACTAGGAGTTAGTCAAGGGTTTCTCTGCATCTTAAGGACTAGAGATTGTTAAAAGCTTCTGACAATCCAATGAAATTTTAGACTTCAAACATCTCAATTTTTTTTTTTCCCCATCTAAATAGTGTCTTAAGGCTACAAGTGTTTTACATGTCTTAAGGCTCACATTGTATCAGCTGCATTCTCAAAAACAAGGGTTACAATCTGTGACCTACCAATGTGGGGAAGGCCACAGAAGGGATTTAAGAGTTTGGTTTGTTAAATTGAAGAGCAGAGCGTAACTGCGTAGCTGGCAGTTAAGGGAGCATGAGAGGAGGAGGAAATATGACAGGGGATAGAGAACAGGGGACTGCCTTGAGGCAAGGGAGCACTGAGGACCAAAGAAACTGCAGCTGCAGATACCGAGGAAAAGAACAGGTGAGGAGGTGAATGTTACAAACCCACAGCAAACCAGGTTTCATTGCAGTTCTGCTCATGGAAGAACTTGTTCTTGATCATGATGATTGCCCAATTGAGGAAGTATTATATTCACCCTCTCTGGTGCCAGGCATAACTGTACATCTAGCCAAAGACTCCATTCATTGTCCTTTTATTCCTGCAATTCTGAATCATATCCGCCTTTGCATATTCATGCCTAAGCCTGCAATTAACCTGCCAGCCATGTTACTCACAGGTAGAAATTGCCAGGTTCCTTTCTTACTATTTATTCATTTTTGTTTGGGCAATGAAGATGGGGTAAATACATATAAACTTACATGGTATTCTGTATGCTCTCTAGCCTATGCCTGATGACTAAGAGCAAATGATCTTATCACACTTGGATACCAAGCCAACATCTCATGAGAGAACAGCATATCTGAATCAGATACTAAAAGACATTTAAAACTGTCTTAAACTTTGGAACCAAATAAAAGGAAGAACAACATGCAAATCTTTTGCCAAATGGTCTGTGTTATAAAGAATGAGTGTTTACTAAGCAAAATACATGTAAATACTTGTGTTTAGGCATCAAGTATTAAAAATGAGATTTTCTGCAAGGTCTGTGCTCCTATCAGCATCAACACAATGCCAACTGCTCATACTTCTCAAATACTACGAATTTGGCAGTGCAAATTTGAGGTTAGCTGGGGCATTGGCCCTGTTTTGAAGAGATTCTGAGCCCTATCTTTTCATCTTTAGAATCTTTCAGCCAGGTGTTCGTGGAGTACCAAGCTGCTCACCTAAAATTTGGATAGACTAATCATCAGTTATTACTGAAGTCACTGTTTTATGTTACATTTTCCAAGTGAAAACCTCCACATATCAATTCAGTGCCTAGCACCAAGATTCTCTGCTGCATGCCCATGACCCTAAAAGTTCAATTGCTTATTTATCCTGAATACTCATGCAACAGAGTCCCTGCAGGCTTTCTAACTGCCTCACCTAGGATGCTCCACACCACCAAAGTGTACTTACAGTCTTCAAAATGTAATCTCTGCTTGGCTTTGATTCTCTTCAACCTTGTTTTTCAGTCATTTTGATTTACTGGGGACAAAGTCTTGCAGTGAGGTGATTTGAAAGGTACACCTAAGGTAACAACATGCTTTTACATTACCAGTGAACATTTTGAGTACAACCCCAACGACATTCTCATAAATCTTATTGCTACACAGAGTTGAAAGAACCTGAATGCCTGTGTTATATGCAGACTAACATTATAATGTGCAGACTGAAAACAAAGAACAGCTTCAAACAACCACACTGCTGGAGGTAAAAAAGGCAGAGGGAGGCTCCTCTTGCACCAAAGCAGCTTTGAAGCTAGCAGCATCAGTGGCAGGTCTAGACTAGCATCAAGCCCATAAAGTAAACAAAAAACACGTAGGTAAAATTCTGGATTATCAGCCTTATAGTGTCTCTTAAAACAATTGCTTCACTGTTGATATGCTCTCCATGGCTTTCAGAATCACACCTCCAACTAAAGATTCTCATATGTAATGTAAGCAAAAACTAAAGGAAGCATTACATATATATATATATATATATATATATAGCTCTGTGTTGGCTATTTCACAACACTTTCACATCTGATTTCTTAAAGTCATCTAGTCATGTTTTGCTTCCTTATAATAGACATTATAACAAATTATAGACTTAAAAGTAAGTGGCAGCTGGGACATGGGATTGAAGTCAATCTGTTACTAAAAGTGTTGTCCTAACTGCATTGCAAAGAGGGTAGGAAACAAAAACTTCACCTCTCCAGTTAATACCATACAGAGGGGTAAACCAGAATTGGAATGACCTACTTTCAGCAAGTTGTTATAAAACATATTACGCAGATTTTAAACCATGAATTAAGCATTTATTTCCATTTCTCCTGTCCAATAAAGAAAATTACTTAGCAGTACTTGAGGATTTGTCATGATCGTGGCATCTTCTGCAAGAGACCCATGGTAGTTATACTGTTGTGGCTTCTCATACTACCCAAAAATAGTAAGCATGTCCCTCAGTAAATCACCCCTGAGCCCAGGATGAAGCCATGCCAAACTGTTCTGAGTTAGGTTGTTGAATCTGGAATGCTTGATTAAGCTGAGGCTTCTGCCCAGAGATGAGAAACCACTGATTTCTTTCTGCTCAATTTTTGAGTACAACAGTATATATGAATTATATTTTAAGCAATTTGTACAGCATGAAATATGCAATGAATTCCAAATTATTTTTAAAAAAGTTCAAATTTGTCATTTTAAATTTGCATTAACAGCCTCTCCCTGGTGAAAATTTTGTTAATATTGAAGTTGATTATATCAGGCTCATTCCTTAAGGCATTTGTCTGAACTTATGGAATAAATGCATTTAACATAAAAGTCACTTTCCACAGCATGCAAATGAATGTTACTGTATGAAACATTCAGGTCTTCTTTCATTAAAAGGAAGATAGAGTCTAACACACCCAGTTCTAACAGGTTGTCTAAAGACAATCTTCAGAAAGGACCTTTCTGTATTGAAATGCAACACTCCTTGTCTCTGAACTCTGTCTGCTATATACCTTTTGCCATTTGCCAGTGTTACCTAACACTCTATCTACTCTGTTCAAAAAGCTGGAGGCACTTCCTGTCTCTTCCCTTGTCCAAGCCATGTTCATACAGTGCTACTTCTTCACATCTCTAGGGTTTTCTCCTAGAACAAGACAAAAATTGTTCTTCAAATCCCACCACCTCTTGTCTGGATTGCTGATCCGTTCAACAGGTCAGCAATGTTGTCTGCAGCTCTAACTAGATCATATGAGGGAAGAATGAATAAACATAATGATTTCTGAAGTGTCCTGGGGTCTCCAAAGCTCTGGATGGATAATCCTAACAACTCTTCTTGGACTTCTGTCCTTTAACAGTATTTAAACTTGCTATTGGATAAATGTTCTCAGAAATCACTCTGTTTTTTCATACATGAAGTTACCTAGTTACATCAAGCCCAACTAACATCCTTCCCAAGAGTAAGTTTGCCAAGAAAGGATAAGTCCAAAACCCAAATACCATCCCTGTGACCTAGACAGCTTGCCTTAGCCAGCAGCTCACTAACCTCATTCTAATCCTGAGGATGCCAATGATGACTGCAGCTTTCCACAGACCTTCAGTGTTTTCTCTCAGTGGAGATCTGATTCCATGTTTTATGAACTTGGTCTGTAATAAGATCTGTACAGAATGGTTCTGATGTATATTCCTTGCACTCCCAAACCTCCTACTGCCATTCACATTCACTCCTGGAGTACAGGCAACACAGGAGCTATTCTAAACAGTATCTTAACACACAAAATCATATGGGGAAATAATACACAGCTTGTGCATGTGAGGAGAAAACTCAAAATATTCCCTGGTTTCAGTCTCATTTTTGAAAAGCCTGAAGCATTTGGTAAATAATCTCTTTCCTCAGCTGCAGAATTATGATTCTCAAGCCACACTGAACAGTTCATACCCAGCTGGTTTTGCTGAGCAGAAGGCAAATGGAACCAAAATTGCATGAAAAGCATATTTTTAAAAATGGTGTTTTAACATCCTTAACCTTGAACATCATGTCTGCCAACAAAAGTAAATTTTGTTCTACACAGGACAGAGACTGAGTAAGATTTTCTGAAGTGGTAAAGGGTGGTTTATGGGATGAGGTTCCCAGTCCCAGCTTGAACATTATGGGCAGCATGGCAATAAAACATCAGACTATAAACATGGCTAGTCAAGAAAATAGACATACACGTAAAAATGTTTATAAACAAAACTAGAATACCACACCTTCCAAGTTCTGTTTTCCTGTGAAATGTTTAATCATTACCCATTTAAAAAACAGGATATGAACAGTTAAGAGGGCAGTGAAAGCGTGCAGGGCTGCACACGATCATTTCCTGTCGGGCTTCACCAGCTACTTCTGTGACCCATGCTAATCAACAATCAGAGATAGGAAATGCCTTTCAGAAGTGTTCCACTACACAGAATTCAAGGCAGATTTTTAATAACACAACCCACAACAAAGGTATTTATCCTGGATTCCAATATTTTGTGAGGGTTCTCAATATCACTAAAAGTTTATGCTTTTCTACTTCATGAGATTTCTAGCTTTATAGAATTTCTTTACTTGCTGAAGTTTTCGTAAAATTATGAATTTTGAACCCTTGGCTCCTCTGGATGTAGAAAAGATTTTCATCTGATAATTAAATTTCAGTAAACTGAATATGTTTCTGAAGATTCTTTTCATTATGGAAGATTTCCTTCAGAATTTAATCTGTAATTTGCATTGGACAATTACTACAGTAGTATGTACTATTACTACTATATTGCCTTCTTAAACAAGTAGGAGACACATACATGGGGCACACATTCTAATCCATACTTTCAAATACTTTCAAATTTGATTTGAAAGCTTTTTTTTTTTTTTACCAAGAAAGAAAAAGCAAACATCTCAGCATCCCAGGAAGTGCCATGTAGCATTTTTTTTCTCTTGGATAAGATGCTATTTTCTTTTTTTTTTTTTTAATTTCTTTTTCAATTCCATCTGTGTTATAAGAAACTTCAGAACATAAACCAAAATACCAGCATTTTTCTTATCAACAGTCTTGCAAAACAAAGATGACTAATGTATGAAAGGCATAGTTTCCCAGGTATTCCCTTCACTGCAGTCAGTGAAGGGAATAACTTAAAATCTGTCACTATAATTCTGTCACTAAATTCTACCAGTGTTGTATGGGTCAATGCACTAAAGGAATCCAAAGAGGTCATTCAGCTTCCAAGCACCTACTCTGACTCAATCTGGTACCACTCTGATAGTGCCACTTCAACCCCAACCCTTAAGATTTTGAATGAATACAGCCTAGTGCTCCAACAGCTGCTCCTGTGAGCAATACAATTAGTGGATTTGCATATTAAAAATATTGTTTTTCCAGAGTAACTCCTCTTGTCCTCCTGACAGTGAACAATGAACTCTATCCCACATTACCAAGCACTCACCTTCACTCATTAACTTTCATTATGCATGAGAGCAGGGCCATTGCAACTCTCACCATGCTCCCTAAAAATCAGATCTGGGCGCAAGGAGGTGCTAAAACTTTCAGCTAAAGTACTTGTAGATTTTAAAGGCAAAGTAAGATGCTGAAGACCTCTACACAGAAAAAGTCAGGATGGGCTTGGTATGCTTTGAAAATACACCTCCTATCTATGATAAGTTTCTTCTATCAATTCATTTACTCTTTTCTGCTTCTATCCAAGTGTTGTAAAATTTCCCTACTTGCCCACCAATTTCTCCCTTTTCTATACTCTCTCTGTTGGCTTTTTCTTCTACAAACACTTATATCCATTCACAAGTAATTTTTTTTTATTTTCCTCATGTTCAAGCTCTAGTCTGGGCTGACTTTTTCTCTTAAATTCCCCTTAGAGCTGGTGAGTATATTGGCTCAATGCTGCTGCTGGAAAGAAGCTAAGAGAATTTAAGGAACAAAATTCCCTAAGCTTGAGCATTCCCAAAAATGTTGTGCTTCTAAGATTCAGGTAATGCAAAGGTAAATGCACAAGTTCCTTGGTTTCATAAACAGCAGGGAGAATGCATGAACATTAACTTGTAAAACAGGTATCCATGAACTTCTACAGTTTACAGTATCACTTATCATCTGAAATTGCAATCAGAAGAATGAAAAAAAACTGGGACATGATGAAAAACTTCACAAAATTCAGTGATTTCCACCCGGAAAGTGGGACGTAGTTCCGTAACTTTTCTGCACCCTCAGTGTTTCTTCTGCTTAATTAATTACATTCCAGACTCCAAATTTTGGCTAATGCATTTGCATACTCTTTGTACTTCAAAGGCTGACTTGCTTATTAGCATAGCCTAGTTCCTGTTACTTGTAGAAATAACTACGAACAGGAGTCACACTGATCTAGTTGCACTTCATTTCTATTGTCTGTACTGGGAATTCCTCAGATTCAAGCTCATGGAAATTTTTGTTTGGTTTGGCATAATCAATTTTTGATTATGTGTTTCTACAGGGAAAAGAAGTCTCTCATTAATAGAAGAAATTAATTTTGTTAGGGAAGTTACAGATGTTTGTGGGCTCAGTGGTAGGTAGTAAAAAGTTGATGTCAAAACAAATAAACTGAGATACAAGGAATACATACAAAGTATTAAATACAAAGACTAGAAGACAGAATTTGATCTGATTTTCAAATACTTTAGAAGAAAGACTTCATAGACATGGAGTTTTCTCTAAAAAGAGCTTGATTTTAAGAGTTCACTTCATACATTTTAAAAATTATTAGAAAGTTTACTTCATTACAGAAGATTTTTTTTAAGTAGAATAAAACTGTTTAAGTACAATCTATGGTACACAGGTCAAGTAAGGTGCATATACAGGCTTGCTCACCTATGGCAATACCTAGGGCCCCACAGCTAAACTTCAGGTAAGTATTATGTCCATTGAAGATGTCCATTGAAGTTGTTGAATCAGACCTTTTAAAATGTCCTTTAAAAAAACACAGCAAGGATTTCATCAGGATTTCTCCTCCTCAGTCTATTCCTTGTTTGACAAGGAATGCTTCCTCCGAGAAACTGAAGTTGTGTTTTGTTTCTGAAAGAGAATTTACTTAAAGTTTTCTGATGGCATCACCACATCCTACCACTTACCACAATAGAACCTTAAAGGAAGATTTAACATCCTCCTGCAGGATGACCAGAACACCTAATTCTGGATAGCAGGACAGAAAAGAAGGTAGAACACTTTCTCTTTGGGTGTGCAGGATAAAATTCATTTTTTGGGGTTTTATTTTTTCTCTCTGACAATGCATTTACATACATTTCTCATTTTTGTTCTAGAACCTCTCTGGAAATGCCAGCCAGTTGAGGCTTACTTGGAGCCATTGTTCAATGAGTTTGTAGACACTGCCTTTCTTTAACAGGAGAGCAGGAAGGACAGTGGACAGACGTGACCAGACCTATGCCATCTGCAAGAGCTTCCTCAGCATCCCCATTTCCTCAGGGTATTCTGACCAGCTGTGGCCCCAGAAAGTCCATTTGGATGAGGGTGATCCACTCAACAAATCAGGGCATGTTCTCTCTTTGGTAATGCAGCAGACAAAGTCTGGGCTTGGTGTTTTGAAAAGCGTGCTTTCAACTTTCTTCTAGCCAGAAAACAATGGACAATTACTCATTAAATTTAATACCTTATAACCTAGTTTGTATAAACCATATATCCCATGTCAAAACAAGAACAAGGAGGAAGTTCCAGTTTCTTCACAGCTTCTACTGAGCGTGCAGTCACCATCATCATGGTTATGGAAATGACGCATCCTTTTGGAGATGCGTTGACAAGCATCTCTTTGAATTGAACTCCAAACACAAGATGAGCAATGGCAACATGCCCAATGTCTTTGTGTGCTAAGCCAGTAAATGAGCCTGTCATCCTTGCATTTTCTTCCATGCCACAGTCCCCTGTGCCCTGGCTGAAAACTGATTTATTATTCATCAGTTGAGAAGACACATCAAGGAGGAAAAAGAAGTAAACTTCAAGTGTTCAGGAATTAGAATACACGTTGCCCAAATGGCATCACATTTTCTGCTAGTCCAGCTATGGGTTTTAACAGGAAAAAAGCCACGCCCAACACATGATTCCCTAAGTTTTTAATCACTACATGAATTTTTATATGGCAAATACTGTCTTCTGGATATGTATGTTCTTGGTGCTCTAGGAGAAGAAATGGAAAATGATACTTTAAGACAACAAGACTGAAAACCCAAATACAAGAAATAGCAGAAGTACTGAGGGATGTAACTTTTCTTTTCAGTTTGTCTTTTGTGATATATCAATTACATTAAATAAGATTTTTTTCCAATCTTTTTTCCTACGGAAGGGCAAAACTGCTGTTAGAAAACAAAAGTGTGCAGTTTTTGACTTGACATTATTTTGGAAACTTGCAAAAACATACCAAGGGGATGGATTGTTTGTTCCCTGGCTTGCTGCTAACAGCAACATATGCAAACAGACCAGAAACTCAAATCGCTCTTAAGATACAGGAATTCTTGTCATATTAATATTTCCTACATTATAATTTAGTCATCACTGCCTGTTAGTCAACTTCTAATTTATTAAGTACATGTTTACAAAAAGATTAATTCCATGAAAAATTCCCATCAAAATGTTAATCTGTCAAAACAAGTAACGTAGAAATAGCTGATATAGCTATCACATACTCATGAGAACTATCAGGGGGAAGATTGCATTCAGCTGCATTTTGAAGAGAAACACGCTCCAGTCTTTCCTATTACGCTGCCAGATGCTCAGGTTTCTTTTAATGGAGTTAAGTGGAATAAATTTCTCAAAACATAGTTTAATATATGCTGAACAAAGCATTCCAGAAAATACTGCATTTTCTAAGAAGTTAAGACTTGGCTTTTTCCCCCTCAGATAAAAAATTCCCAAGTCAGGTTTTTAATAAAATATATTTCATATAAAATAAACAGAACATTATACTTGTAAACTGAGATTTTAGTTCACAGGCTTTTCTGTCCCTTTGTCTTGGAATGACCTATTTACACACCTGAATTCACAAAACTGAATCTGGATTTTTAATTTCTCCTGCAGTTTCAACACTCCTTTCCTTCAAAAAATTGATCACAACATCAAAACGTTAGTTTCCCCAGTAAACAGTGAAGCAGGTGCATTGCTCACACACCTCACAGACTCTGAAAATTAGGTAAAATGCTGGTTTTTTAAAGGTTTTCACAGTCTTCACTGAAATATATGTGAAAAAATAGTACTCTTTAAACTGTTAATTTGTACTGATGTTGAAACGATACCTTAAGGCACTTAAGAGAAACTCTGCGAGGCCAGACCCTGCTGTCAGCACCCAGCCTGGACAACCAGAAGGTTGGGTGCTGCCTGTTCCAGGCTCCTCCACTACCTCTGCGGCACACCAAGGTTCTGGCAATCCTTCCAGTCCCTGCTGCCCTTTGTCATAGAGGTTTTGGCTAAATATACCCACAGGCATTTATCCACCCTTCAAACACTTCCTCTTCAGATCAGTGCTTCACTGCACACAAGGAAATGTTTCCAGTTACATCCTGCCCCTCTGTGAACTTGACTAGCCTTTGCCACTCCAAGCCCCTTCCAACCTAAAAAGAAACAATAGGAGCAAGTTCCCTTTCTCTAAGCAGCCATTTGCCTAAGATTTAAGTCATAATCTACCTAAATCCCTCAAACCAAATGTAAAATTAGAATTAGATAGACTCATTTGACGACTACACATTTTGCACCACAAGAATGTTCTGACTAACCCTTCTGAATAAATCCTTTATATAAACTGTGAAGCATGACTTTTAGAGCCCCACTTGCTCCAGATCTACAGACCATAGCTCACTTATCCTGCTGCAGATGAGACTTTTATTTCAGCTCTCCCACTCCTTGCTTTCTTCTGGGCTTCTTCCACCATTTCACAGGCAGCGCCTCCCAATGAACACTTCCTTTGGAATTCTCATTACCCCTAGTAGCTGCTTGTTGCTTCTCTGAATGACAACAAATTGCCTTCTTCATGCAGGCCCGGACCTTCTCCTGCTGGATGGATAAATCTCACGTCTGTCACCAGTTGTGACAAACACAACAGCATGCCACAACAGTTTAAAGCAAGGCCAGCCAAGCTTTAACACTACTGTACAAAATATCAGGCTAGAAAGTGGGTCCACAAGACCAGGTGGGATCCCAACACTCAGAAACAGGGTTTCAGTGGAAGTCTCAACTCCAGAAAAGCAATGCAACTTGCATCTGGAATCTTCACTTCAAAGCTGGAAGGCAGGAAAAGAGACCAAAGCAGGTAAGCTCAGGAACTGCTCAGTTAGAATATACCTCAGCTTGAACCAATAAAAGGTCATGAAAACTGCAAGTATCACCTTAGAAATTTTCCAAGATATTCCTCTACAGTTCTGTTTATGAAAGTGACACATCAGATATGAAAGAGACTTGCTCACATTGCAGAATACATTGCATCACGCTAAAATAACCCCAGTGCAGTTGGAAAATTTCTTCATGGAGAATGACCCAATTAAAGACATTTAAACACTAGCTTTCCCTCCTATGCCCACGTGCTGATTATGCTCATATATCTCAAAGACAAGTTAACAGATAAATTCAAAGACACGTAAATTTCACACCCCAAAAAACATTCAACAACTGAAATGGCATCAATGGAACAGCTTTTTATGTTCTTTACTTTGAATTTTTGATTGTTAGGGTACATGCAAATTTTGACACATACAGCTATATAATAAGCTTATCTCCACAAAAATGTAGTTCTCTTAACTTGAGCCCTTGTTCTTTGACAAGGTTGGATGAAGAATTTTGAAATGAGATGTGGCACTCCATGGCGGTAGTCTGTTTGCAAAAAACTGGACAGAGTTCAGGCACCTCCGAATATACTTTCCCATCCTATATTCTGCAGCACCATCCCAGCTGACCCAATAACCTCAGAGTGTGGGACTGGCATAGATTAGATTTTGAGTCAAAGTGCTAAAAAAATGTCACTTTTTAATTACCATCATGCAGTATCATCTGCCAAGGCTTCTTGGCAGCAGGCAGAAAAGGCCTTGTCTAGAGTCCATTTCACACCAGGTGAATCCACAGTCCCCAAAAACCTTGAAGGATTCACATCTTCCTAAGGACCAACTCTGCTAAACTGCTCTGAAGGAGTTGGATCTTCTTCTTTTAAATAATGGGAAAATGTAGATGTTTTTTGTGGTCCTAAGAAAGATGATGTTGGCTTTTAATACTCAAATAATTGCTGGCCAGCTAACAGAATGTATCTCATTGAGAAATGTGAAATTTGGAACCTTTTTTCTTATATTTCTGTTCAATCCTTGAGCTCAGACTTGTTAAAGGCATAGATGCGTTTTGGGATGGCTGTTTCTCCCCTACACCATTTCTCCTGAAGGTTCACTCAATGCATCTAAGCCAGAAACTCCAGCACAAAAGAAGCAGGTTAGAGTTCAGGTATGGATGATTTCTGGAGTGGAAAAGAAAGCATTTTAGAAACATACAAATACTTAATCATACAAAACGCGTATATGGAGTAATAGTGCCAAGAAGTAGATTTAATCCTAAAGTCCTTAAGATGCCAGAGCTCAATGAAGCTGAATGCTAAGATCCCAATTAGTAAAAACACTTATGTACAAGCTTTGTATTAAGCACCAGTGTAATCCAATGAAGTTTATGAAAAGCATGTTGCCTTAAACAAGAAAAACTCGTGTTGAATACAATAGGAGTTCTGTTTATGCGAGGTAGAAATCCTACCTTGAACAAAAAAACAGTATGTAAGAGAGTAATATTGGGGCTGAATCACTAATCTCTCTTACATAAACCTTATTTCCCTTTTCAGAGAATTTTGTTCCACCTTTTAAGGTGTTTTTAGCCTGATGGATATAATAAACTTAATACTTCATCCATAAGGTTTCGGGACATGAGATGTGGAGCATTTAATTCTATTATGGTTTTATCAAAAGAAGCTCCTTTCATTCAGTTAAGGATCAGAAAGAAAGCACTTCTAATCCAATGACTCTTCTAATTTTAGTAATGGAGACCTAATTTAATTTTAGACATGTAGATAAAAGGATACTAAAAATGAGACATATCAATGAAGGTGTTGTTACAAGTACTGTAAACAATTGCCTGTTTTATTGCCTTGAAGCTCTGTGAGAAACTGTCTTCACTGAAACTGGTTCCTTCAAGAGCATGAAAATAATGTAAAAATACAATAAACTTCATGGAGACATACTAATGATCCACACTCGTGTTCATAATTTCAAAGAATGTCAAGAGCAACTACCTTGTTTGTATGAAATCTCTGAGAGGAAGAGGAAAATAGTAGTGCTGTCTATGAAATTTTAGTGTCCATTTCCCTTTTCTACATATCCTACTTGCATGGGACTACCTCCACCAGCCACTGCCATCCCAAGCTAAGAGAAATTTTGATGCAAATTGGATTCCCACACACACATCCACAGAGGGCAGAGGGGCATAGCACTAAGCACCTGGTAATACATCACCCTGGTTGCTATGCCTCTTGCGTTCATCAAACATGTAAATGTGCTAAGAATGCACTAATTACTGCTTTCCCAAGATAATTTTCCCTGTTAATATCTTCAGTTTGCACTGTGGCTTCTAGTTGCTGCAGTCTCCAACACAGTAGCAGCAGTAAAAGGCATCAGTAGTTTATCTGGGAATATCTGGCAATATTTAGGCTACTGATACCTTTTTTTTTCTTTTTTATGAAAATGTTACTATTTCATCGTCAAATGCTGCCTTTTCAGTACATTCAAAATATCCTAGCAAATTACTTATATCCTGCATTTAGACATTCTGTATCATAAAGATTAAGTTAACTAAGTACTCTCAGCACCCAGCCAATTTCTAATTATGGTAAACCCAGTGACTTGTCAACAGGAATTGGCTTTCCATGATTCAAATCAAGAAAACAGTTCTTATCAGAGCAGATAACAGAATTTGGTCTATTTTCTAGCGCAGCATCGATCAAAGATAAAGGCAAAAGCAGGAAAACAGAAGCTTGTCTAGAAAGTAGAACAATATCCTAC
This sequence comes from Molothrus ater, assembly GCF_012460135.2. Taxonomy (NCBI): domain Eukaryota; kingdom Metazoa; phylum Chordata; class Aves; order Passeriformes; family Icteridae; genus Molothrus; species Molothrus ater. Next base: position 35,272,372 of record NC_050478.2, on the reverse strand, counting down.
CAAACACAACTATTTGAGAATTTTCATGTACTTCAGATTTAAGTATTTATATACATTACCTCAGAGCACTAATTTAAACAATCCAAGTCTGTGGCATGTACTGCAGAGCCAACCCAAGTATGAATTAAAATTTTTGCCTCCTAAGTATTTAGATTCTTTTGACAATCAGTAAGAGGGAAGGAAGCAATTGGTGACGCAATATGTCAGATTTTGATTTTTTACTCTGATGTAAAATCATCTTCTTTCAGTATTTTTCAAATTTGCAGGAAAAAAACTTTCAGCTTCCCATTAAGTGCTGCTATTGAATGACTTCACATCATTTTGCAAGCCTGCATTTACTCAAGCTGACTCTCTATGTTCAATGGTGACTAATAAGGAAGGACTAATAAGCTTAATTCCCTCTTTCTTTTATGCTTTTAAACAAACAAAAGCCCATGCTTTCTTCCCTCTCTTCTACAGCAGAAAAGGAGGGGAGCACTGGCAGCTCAGGGCCAGGGTAAGGACAGATGAGAGACTGGCAGATGGAAACCTAATCCTTAGCAACCTTCTCCCAGCCCTGCCCCCTCCCCAATTCCCCATCCCTCTCTCCTATTAAGACCTGCTGAAGCTGACAACTTGCCTTCAACATCTCCTTCCCTCCCATGCAAAAATGGAAGTCTGAGACCTCAAAAGAGGACAGTGGAGGCAGAGGCCCCAGGTAGCTGAACACTGTGACCTCAAACAGAACAGAGAGGAGAAAAGGCATCCTGGTAAGTGGGATAAAGGGAAAAGAGAAGAGCAGGAAAGGGAGGCAGTGATGGGTGCTTACTTATTTCTGAGCGGGCCAGAAGATTAGTGATGAGACTTTGGGAAGAATAAGGGAACAAAAATGTACTTAGCACTAAAGTTGATAAAATTATTTGGAGATTGAAGACAAGTTGGTATAGAGTTATGAAAAAGATGTTTTCAACTAGGAAATTACAGGTAACTGGCAGCAAAATATTCTCCATTTCTAGCAATCAAAACTTTCTTTTCAAAATACATACTAACATTTATTACCCTTAATACCTTTAAATTATACTGTAGGACATTTGTCAGGATCCTGAAACATACAGTCTTGGGAAGAAGAATAATTCCTGAAACTTCGCCCCACCCAAACATTTCTTCAAATGGCCCTGTTTTACATAGACATTTGTTAAATGTACATAAAGAATAATAGGAAGGAATAACCAGAAAGCAAGTCCACTCCCCCTCTGTGGGCCATGGCTTCACTCTGCTTGTGTCTGTCAATACACCAGGCCTCATTTTCATCTAAAATTGGTGTCATGCTGCAAAATGTAGTCATTCACTTCGAGAACTGCAATTATTGCTGTGCTCACATGCAGCAAAGCACCATCTGGCCTGTTCACAATGCAGGCACAATGCAGGAAGAGTGAGCACTGATGTAAATGGTTTTCCAGTAATACTGAATTCCTCCATAAAAAGCAAGTACAGTTGTATTTCAGTAATTACTCACAGAATCAAGCACCCTTAGATGTCAATGAATACTCAAAGATTTTTGAATGAACCCTGCTATCATCTTCTGTTACATTTCAGTCAATATTTCAGGGACCTGGAGAATCATTAAATATTAGAATTTGTATCTATCTGGATGGATTTCCAAAATTTCTGAAAAAATACAAGACTGGCATTCCCCTAGGCATATTCAGGTATATTCCTATTTTTTGAGTCAAAAGCAACTTATGGATTTTTCTAACACACAAGAAAACAGTACAAATCCATGCGGTCATTTCAGCAATAAATTACACAGCTATTAAGTGCTTACCATTTTTTTACAACTATTACCATTTAAATATACATGATCTAATGCTCAGGCCAGGATTTCAGCTATGCCTCTATGAACAGCAATAATACCATTTAAAATGAATAGCCTGCTATAGTCACAGGATGCATTACTGAGCACATAATGAATGAAACTGCTCACACGGATGGTGGTTCCTCCTCTATCCTTCCCTCCCCTCCACTATGGAAATAGATTAATAGTGATGTGATAATACAGGCAAAGATACACTGAGAAGCATTACTTTGGGCACAGACTTTGGTGGTTTTTACTCCAGAGTTTAGGCATGGATCAAGCAACTGCTTCGGCAGCAAGAGCAAGCCAAGTTGCAAGGAAAGGCAGTAACTCCAAAAATTAGCTACATAAAATTAGTAGAAATATCACAGAATTATTTGTTTTAAAGGCATCATTCCCTCTTACACTGAGATGTGGTAAAAAACACTGCTCTTGGCAAAGCCTTATGCCTTCTCAACCAGAATCAGGAGACAAATACTCTGTGGATTTTGGATTTTTCCCAGATCAAAATGTTGGAGTACTTGAGAACAAGGTTTCAGTTTGGAGCCAAAACTGATTATAATGCTTAGCAGAAAGCAAGTGGCAATTCACTTACCAAGCTGCCACATTTCAACATTTTGTTATAAGGAATTAAACTTGCAAATTTCACCATGACTGTGCAGTAGAAGTGAAAAACAAAATGATAAGGACTACCAACCACAGAAAATTTGTGTTCAAACTCAGATTCAGCTCACTTAGCCCAAGCCATCTGACGCTGTTACAAAATCATTGAATGCAACTCTTAAAAGAAATGAGTGCTGTCTTTTACTAAGTGATGAACTCTCATGTCAAATACCAGGGAACACAGACAAGACCCCAGCTGTTAAAAAGCTGGAGCTCAAGGCTCCAGGGGAGAAGAGAAAGGAGAGAGGGACGCAGGGAGTTCTGCCTGTGCCAGCCTTTCTTTGTCCATAGAGAAAACCCAGTTAATGACTATTAAATCACAATACATGCCAAGGTACTCCAAAAGATCTCATTTGATAGAGGAAAGAAGCCAGCATTGAACCTGAGAACAAGTACAACAAGGAATGGACTGGAGAAATGAATAGGAAATTTAAAAAGATAGCACATTATTTGTTCCCAGAAGCACAGCATAAGATGTTGGATACAGCAGGCATGTCCACCATTGTTCACATGATGTCTTTGTTAAGAATGTAATTTAAGTTTTTGTGTAGAATACAATATATAACTGGGACAGATAAATGAATTTCATGTCACCCAACTGAATAGTCTGCAACTGAAAGTAATATAAAAATTAAGCTTGTACAGATTGCTTCCAAATACTTCAACAAATATTTACACATTTTAGAATGCATCTATTAGGTTCATGAAAAGAGACTGAAGGGCAGTAAAGTTAAAAAGGCCATTTAAAAATATTAAAAAGGCCATTTAAAAATACTAAGGAAAAGTACTTTTGGAACAATGGTAATACATCTGCTACATGTCAGTGCATAACAGTGTTGGGGTAGAGTTGCTTGTGTTTTGCAGCAACAAGGCAGCCAGTGCATGCAGTCCAAAGGATGATTTACAAGTGTGGTCTGTTATAACCATAAAAGGACGAGAGGAAATCTAATGGCCAGAAATAGAACCACTGTAAATTAAGTAGGGGGAAAAAAATGCTAGAGAAGCACACGATAAATGAAATGGTAAGTAAAAAGATGGGCAAGTAAAAACAAGGCCAAGGAAGGGAGTATCAACGTGACACACGAGGATATCATACGAAATTGTTCTCTAAGGATGGTGTCAGGCATGAACTGACTGCTGAGGTCAAGGAACCCCAAATTCCTGTCCTAGCACTAACTGACTCTCTGTGAAGGAAGGGAAGCTATTTCACTGTGCTATCTTGCTCTGCAAATCAAAGGCAATGATATTGCCCACCTACCTATCTCTTGGACACGGCAACAGAGAATCAATCAATGTCCTGACAGTACTTCCAACACTGCATGTGAAATCCTGGCCCTGCTCAAGCCAGTGGGATTTTTTAATGCTGACTTCAACAGCACCAGGGTTTTTATCTACAATTTGCTATCAAAAATGTTGGCTGTCATTATTTAAAATGATTTTGAAGCCTTTTTTCTTAGTTACTTCACAAATCATAATTACTCAGTCCATAGGTCAAGAAACAAATGGGGATGTGGAAATCCCACTCCCTTCCTCCTGACTTGCCTATTGCTGCTGTGAGCAAAGAGTCAGGATTTGACCTCTGCTGACAGTTTTGCTTTCTGCCTTAATAGAGAAGCACCCGGTTCACTGTTACACAGCTAAGATGGATCTTAATGTTAGCACTAATAAAAGGTTTTCAGATGTAAAAAGTGGGCATTTCTATGTTGCAATTTTTCCTAAAACAGCTATTCTTCAATTCTTCTATAGCTGCCCCAGAGAACTCATTAAAGATACATAATGGAGAGGGAATTAAAAGAGAAATACAAGATCAACAAAAAATATTTCCCACTATCATTATCTTTTTTATTAGACATTTCAAAATGCAAAAGAAGCTGTCAATATTAACATTATGAATCTAAAAACATTCAGAAAAACTGAAATTACAGACAAAAGGCAAAGCAGTTTCCTACACTAAACAATGCTGCAAAATAACACTGCTGGCACTGTAACTGGGAGATAACTTCATGCCAACATCATGGCTTCTCCATATGTCAGCTAAGAAGATAGAAGTTGTTAGTGAAAACTTCCAGAGTTTTTTACAGAAACTAGGGGGAGAGGGAAGGAAGGAAAAAGCCTAACATGTACAATTATTTTTTTTTTAAATAATAACACTTCTCTGGAATATTTGATATGGAATCACAGAAGTGTTTAGTTTGAAAAAGACCTCTAAGGTAAAAGTCCAACCATTAACCCAGCACTGCCAAAATGACCACTAAAATATACCCTGAAGTTCCAAGGGTTGGTGACTCCACCACTTCCTCAGACAGCCTGTTCCAAGGCTTGACAACCCTTTCACTGAATAAACTTTTCCTAACACAGAATTTAAACCTCCCCTGCTGCAACTTGAGCCCAAGTTTCCTCTTGTCCTTGTACTTGCTCCTTAGGAAAAGAGACAGACATCTTTCCTACCTGAAAAGGACTGATCTCTCTGCTGTGGAACACACTTTGACCCTAACATCTCCAATGCTAAAATGTCAAAATTTGTGGAAATCCTGGTTCATTACAAAATTTCTCCTCAAGACTGAAAGCAATTCTTACTACTAGTTCGAACCTCAGTTTGAACCTGTGCTTGTCAGATATGCTACTCTTAACACTTGCAAGCAGGAAAAACTTGTGTAGAGAATTACCTCAGCTTTGCAGCAGTCACTGCAATGGAGTGCAAATAAATTTTACAGTACAGTGAAGCCATCATCCCTTTGTATCCATTTTAGCTTGGAAATTGAATGGTATTTTTATTGAATGTGGATCTTAAAATGGTCAAAGGCTAATATTTTATAAATCACTCTTATGCTTCAAATGTATTTGCAAAGAAATAAGAAAGAGCTTAGAAATGTACATAAAAATAATAACCAGGAGTTTCAGTAACAGTATTTATCATTCGACTAAGAAGTAAAAGCACAGCTTTGCTGTGGGGAAAGAAGGCATCAGCTCTCACATTAGCATAAGCCACCGAGTTCTCTTTTCATGTGTCCCTGTCATGATCAAATGGTTATGCAGTCCCTTCCCACCCTGACACCAAGATTCTATCTGCTGTATTTCAATTTTTACAAATTTATGTTCTGTTACTTGAAGATGCTGCAGCAAAAAGCATGTCTAGACAGAAAAATGTGGCAGATTCTACCTCTGCTGTTTAAGCCCATGCATTTTCAAGTCTTGAAAGAAAGCTACTGTGTGATAGACTTTGATGATAATCACAGCTGCTCATGAAACATCTGGAGTGAGAAGTGCCAAGTCTGTGTCTTCAGTTTGAAGGTGACAATAATGTTGTCCTTTGGATTTGCACTGGGCTGATCTCCTGCGCAAACTCCATGTGTTTCCTGCAGTGTCACCTTTTAGAGAAAGTCCATAAACCAGCACAGTGGATTGTTCAATTCATGACTAATTTTACACCAGCAGCGGCAATGACTTCACTCACGGTGCTAAGCTCCCCTCTGGGGTTCTTGCAGTTCCCTCCCCTACAAACTCCTTTGCAGCAGCAGATGCTTTCTAACTTCCACCATTGACCTGTTGACCTTGCTCTGTGCTGGAAGGCTGTGGCCGCACTTAACCCCCAAATTCTTCTTCTAGTGTATTTGAGGCAGTGAAGAGCCTTAATTCCCTGATTAAATGTCTTCCATGAACATAAGTTTTTGGCATCATCAATCAAACCAGCTGGTAGTGTCTCACCCGGCCCTAAAATTGGCATTCTTGTGGAAATAAATGGATGGCTTTAACAACAAATCCCTTCTCAAACAGATATAACTGAAAGTTATTTTGAATTATGGATACTTTAATTTAGATCTGTCTAAAAATATAATTACTTATTATTGTTACGGTAAGTTTCAAGATGAAAGGGAAAAATTCCGACTTGAAATGACAGGAAGCTGAAGTTTCTCAGTGTTTTAATTAATCAAAAAGTTTTTTAATAGTGATATTGTTTCATTCACAGACATACTTCAAACTCTAACAAATTCATTTTTCCCCTTTTTTAATGTATGTAACTAATCAGACTGAAAGTGATCACATCCAATCACTCATATGGACACAGCAAATCAGCTTTCACATTTCTAGAAAGTTGAGTTCCAACTTAGCTCCAAAATGACACTCCCTGTTTTTCCTACAGGCAACAAAACTTACTGTAATTCATTGCCAACTAGTAAACTAGTATTTAATCTAAGAGGGTGAAAAATCTTAAAGACATGATGTTTCTGTAGGTTTATGTGGCTGTGAGACTCAAAAGGCAGGGAGAAATCAAACACCACTGATAGTATTAGAGGGCAGAACCCCACTGGGGATGTCATTCTGGAGACAGACAGACAACCCCTGATGGGTTGCACACATTTCCTGAGTAAGCTCACGTACAGCTGGAGACTAACAAAAGGACAGGGTGACTTTTGGCCAACCAAGCTAAAAAATACAGAGGGTACTTCAAGAAGTAGCTTACAGATTTAGGAGGAGGTGGAAGAAGTCAGGGAGGGACGCAGGGATATGGATAGAGAGGAAAATAAGAGCAGATGTGAGGGGAAGGCAGATGGGGACAATGCCTGGAACACTGCAGCTGGGGTGTCACACAGCATCTAACTGGAATCCAGTGTCATGGTAGGGGGTAGCTCAGAGCACTTGGGATGAAGAGAGGTAAGATGCCTAACTGTTCACAGAATTCCTTATTTTAGTCCCCATTCCCCAAGTTGTCCACTAGAAACTCCCCAGAAATTGCTGTTAGGACTAAACAGTTCCATTCCAAACCAAGGCCTAGGCATGTGTTATCCCAGACAATAAACAAACACTGGAAGAATAACTGGATGAAACACACAATTGAATCAGCTAATGGAAACAAAATAATCACAGGCGTTATCTCCATGATCAAGAATATCACACAACCCTCAGCTGACCACTGAGACATGCTGTCACTTCATTTTGATGATGCCATCAGCTCTACACAGCTGATCCATGTACTGTGTGGGGACCTGCTGATAGAAGTGATGTTCTGCAAAGCAGAAATATGTAGCCATATGGAGCTCATTGCAAGAATGAGCCTCTCTTTACACTCCTGGTTGAATTTCTCACATATCCTCATTATCTGTTATTGAGCGTTCACAGAGATCTAATATTCTGAACCATGGAGCCAATTCCACTTTACTGTTCTCCAAAGCATTTCTACTCCACCAAAGATATTTTAGAGACAAAAACGTAAGTGGCATTTAGTCCCTGTTGAAAAGATTTTAAAGTTTTTATGTTTTTCCAACTATTTTTTCTGAGAGATTAAACTAATATCTGTGTCATCTCTGAAATTCCCTACATAGCTGTTTGATTTCTAATGCTTTGTTTCTCAAGATTCAATGGGACCAAAGTGTTTCATGTGAATAAAGATTTTATGTTCCTTATTTTACTGTCATGTCACTTAGGACCATCATGCATCCGAAAACTTAAACTTATCAAGTTACTGACAGGTTGAAAAAAGTTTGCAGAATGTGCTCAAGTTAGAGGAATCTGTCCCCTAAAATGATACAGTCTGATAATCTCTCTGCTCTAAAAGTAATCTAAGTCTCAGTTGCAAAATATTTAATATATGAAAGAAATTATTCATTCAGCATTTAAAATCTGTAGTTGAAAAAAATCTCATGGTAAAATATACCCCTAGTAAATGTTATTTATCTAGAGCTGCTCAAGAGACAGTTTGGGTTAAAAAAGAAAGCAATGCTGCAATGATTAATAATTAACCAGTTTCTAGTAACAGCTTTATTGAATTGGAAAGACAAACTGTCAGCTGCACAGAAATCCACAATATTTTTATCACCCAGGTAGAACGAAATATTGAACCTGAAAATTGGCACTATTTTTCCAGGCAGAAAAGTTTTCTTGGCAGTAGCCCAAGTTAATACAATAGGTCACAGAAAATCATCATTTCCAGTCTACTGTTTCAAAGGAACAGGGAAAAAATTATAGAAAAAAGACTGTATCCTTAGGAAAAAGAAAACAAACAAAAACCAAGTCTTTTCATGCAGACAGCAAAGCAGGACTCTAAAATGTTCATGCATCAGTTCACTTTTCCCTACTTTTCTTTTTTTTTTTTTTTTTAATCCTTTGGTGCTATACGACTATTGCCACCTCTGTTTAATAAGCACATTTCATTTAAATAGCTCTCTTGAGTTCCAGCTCACCCACCTAATAAAACACAGCATGTTTCAGAGATGGGATAATATTCTAGGCACAAAGTGTGATTTTTTATTTTGCAAAGTAACATTACATCACATGGTTGATAATTACATTTTAATATTGATGCTGACAGTAGCCCATGAAAATGTGCACCCAGACTCCCAATTTTGGAATTTTATGGTTTATCACAACTTGGTAGTAGACACTTCTTAGCACCATTTTTGCTTTGTTTTTACTAGAGAATATTGTTGGTTTGGTTTTATTTTTTTTTCTCAGAAAGATCCCAGTATGGTCAGCTGTCCTGAAATTCAAAAAGATATGCAAAGATGCTCTATTAAAACCTAAAAATGGCTCAGATACTAAAGAATTAGCAAAATCCATGTACAATTGGTAAGGTTAATATTGTTTGTTACATGAAAGGAGTGATACAGGCACCAAAGGTTTTACAGTTTTGAATGAGGGGAGGAAGGGTGGGGGGCAAGATGAGGAACTGAAGAAAAAACCTGGGCATTTTGGAAAGCCTCTGCAAGTAAAGCTGTTAGAAATTATAAACACGCCATGTAAAGTGTATGAAGGGAAAGAAGAAGCATATTTAAGGAGAGGAGACCATTTCTAAGCAAAGGCCATAATGAGATTTCTGCTTTTCACTGTCAGCCCTGCTTCTCAAGCAGTGCTGGCTGCCAGCTCACAGAAGGACAAGAGGAGTGCCAAAGCCACGAACGCACGGCAGCGGGAAGAGCAGGGACCAGGAGCAGGCAGCAGGCTGGGACACCACCTCTCCCTGGCACCATCAGGATGTTCAGCCTGCTCAAGCTGCCTCCTGGATCTTCACACTGCGACCCCACTCCACACATCTTCTCCAGTGCTGGGGATTACTCCGAGCAAGGTGAAAAGGATTGCCATAATCAAGGGGAAAATAGGGAGCAAGGGCTAAGATGAAGGGGAGCTACACAGAGCATGGCAGGTGCACTCAGGAGGAACATACTCCCCAAGGAGATGCCTCAGGAAAGGGAGAGGTGAGGACACATCATCCCAGTCAGGTGGAAGCCTCTGGGGTGTTATTTCTGCTGCTTCTGGAATGGACCTCCCTAGCCATTCACAGGAACACATTTCAGTGTCTGCTTTTCCTTAACTAACATAGAGCCCCACGCCTTACAATCATATAGAAAAAGTATTAATAAACTACAAATAAGCAACCTGAAACCACACACCCTATAACTCTTTGTGTCATGGGGAAACTGAAAGGTGCTGTGGCCAGGCAAGAGGTGCTTCTCAGAGAGGAATATTTCCAGGCTGCTCAGTCTATGCACATTACTCACACAGCTGAGCTATTCTCTTGCAAGGTCTAAAAATAAATTTGCTTTCAGATAAAGCTCAGTGTTGTAAATTTCAAACACACGGAGGAAGGTTCAGAAAGTCAGCATGGAAAAAATTGTATTATCATAAAGAGAGCTCACATTTGAAGTTTAAAGAAGAAAGTTTACAGAGCAAGCGCTTATTGCCTGGAACAGGTCAGATCAAGATTAATGGCTGGGTAATGTGACAGCTTCTGAGTGCATGTATATGTTTCTGTAGTCTACTATTATATTTAAACAAACTGACTCATTCTAGTTTAAAGAAGAATGCCTGTTCACTGTTTCAGCTTTGAAATGCTTTTGCCTTCTTTTAACATATTTGCAAATCATGAATCCCTCTCAGTTTCTCTTCCCTTTGAGCTGCAGTGTCAGTGGCGTCTTATGGTGCAATCCATAAGACCTATGCTAATAAGACCTAATCCATTACCCCTATGCTTCTGACTCTCTAAAAAGCTTTTTCATCAAAAACAATACCACAGCTAAGTGTCAGGACTTTACTAAACTTGTTTGGACCACATCAGTCCACACTTATTAAGGATCTTCACTAATACTTACTGACTGACTCCTCAGCTGGATTTTTGACAGTCAGATATGACTAAGACATGCAATTTTAGGGGAGTGCTCCAAATCCTTCCTGGAATAAAGTTTTCCCACTTTGGTTCCAAAAAAAGTATGTCTAATTGTATACAAGCAGTCTTGCTAAACCATCTCCATCCAAATTCCAAACCACAGTAGGTCAAAACTGAGATCTCCCTTCCCAGACTCTGGGTACAAAGGCAGCCTGGCTGACCCTCAGGCAGCCAGAGGTGCTGGAGCTGGCAGCATCAGGTCTGAAGAGACAGTTTCTGCTGGTTTAGAGCCTGATAAAAACAAACAAAACCCAGCTTTGACTGCCTAGATTCTACACTTAGAATTATTCCTCTTGTCAAGAACAATTATCTGCTCCCTATCTATGATGAACAGACACACATGCTTACACAGTCACACTCGGTTCTTACAGTATGGACTTTTTTAATGGGTTTGTAACTGTAGGTAGTGTTGATACACATACCAGGAAATTTTGACAGGACTGATAAAACCTTCAAAATCTGATTTTCAAGTCACCCTGGAGGATACAATAAATATTGCTAAAAGGAAACTAGCTAAATGGGGAAGCTAAGAGAATTAAACCTTCCCAGGTAATATGGTAAATGGGGATACCATGCTGGAGGCTGAGTGCAAATACATGCCACACAGCACAGAAAGATTTGGGAAAGTGGTAAAGCAAGCCTGTGTAGCTGAACAGCAGGGTATGAGAGGCTGTAAGAAGCAAACAAAGCTGGTCATGTCCAAATGAAGGAAGTAGGAAGACTCATGACCTATTGTTGGCTAAATTATTTTTAAAAATCAACCCAAAACGAAAGCTAACTTAAACCACAATTGAGTAAGTCAAAAGACAGCTTTTGAAATGACTGTGAGAAGAACTAACCACAGCCCCTTTTTCACATCTGAATGCAAAACCTGTCAGTCTGACCAATAGATGATCAAGGGATAAAAGCAGCACTTAGAGCAGAAAATAAGTATTTTGAGCTCTGCATACAGAGAACCCAGAACCAAGAGAAGCTGACATGTCAGAACATTTCTTTGTGAGGTACTGGTCGGATCATCCATTTTACATGGAGATTTCAGTGGAAAAGGCTACAGAATGAATGTATGAACAATAACAACTTGCACAGATCAGAAGATACTATGAAAGCATTCTTAAGGAATGCATGGATGAAAAAGCACTAGCACTCTGAGTAACTGCCTCTTTTACAACTATCTCAGAGTCAAAAGACTGCAAAATGGCTTGCAACATGACCATTTTACAAAGGGCCCCAAGACAAAGCCCAAAAAAAACCCAGATAGTCTAAAATTGATAAAACTATTGAAAAGAACAGTACTGGCAGACACATGGTAAGATGTGATATTAGGTAAGTCATCACAACTCTCATAAAAGCATGAAAATACAAATGAAAAAGGAAAGCAAATACCGAGGAACCAAGAACACCTTCTAACTTCAGTGGAATAAATAGGAAATGCATTCATCGCATGATGACTGTTTTAATTTCTGGTCCATTTTTATAAGATTAACTGAGGACAGGAAAAGAGTAATAAATGTAGATGACCAGACAGGTAGGCCACTCCAAACAAGGATTGGTCAAGTACCCTCTGACTCTTCAGGCTAGAAAAGAGCTGATGGTGGCATAATGATAAAGGGCTTTGTGCTGCTTCAGATTTCACACATGTATATAAAAATTTTTTTTTACTGTTTATTGAAATAAAAGAAGTACAATGTATGAAATAAAACTAGACATATGAGTTCAAAAGCATCAAAAAGGCATAATTTTGCACAACACATTCAAAGTCTGGAGCTCTTCCTCACAGGATGTTCAAAGTTTACATGGGTCTGCATAACAGCTTACCAAATTCATGACATCAAATACAAGAATAAAAAATATATATTAAGCTTCAGAACCCAGCTTTTTGTCTCAGGAAGTTCCCAAGCCACAGATTTCTGGGTGCCAGTGGAATATCCTGCAGGAGTTTACTACATGCATTTTCCCTATCCTTATGCAGCACTGGCTGGTGGTGCAGGTGGCAGGAGGACACGGAACTGCAGCTGAGCCTGTGGCCACTGCTGCAGCTCTTCCTACACAAACAAGCTCTAGTGGCTGTTCTGGCTGCTGTGCTACAGCCAGCTGCCCAGCATGGCCTAATATCCTGCAAAGGGACCCAGAACAGGGAAAACAGAATGGAGACAAAGTCATCTTACAGGAAATATGTTTGTCCCCCTTCATACTTTTTCGGCTCACCTGCCTTCTCATACATTTATTCTACTATTTCCAAAGGTAGGAAGAGCAAGGACCAGCATGAGCAAGACATTTTGACAAAGTTCTGCAGAGGGTTAGAGAAAGTCTCCTCATACTTGTACCACTGTAAGGCTGATTTTTATATTCTCTTACTGAGCCTGTCCAAAAGAAATATACCCCTGACAATATAAACCCCACAGTAGCAGTACAGATTCAGATATTTAGTAGCAGATCTGTTTTGATTCCCTTTTCACTGCCAGGAACTGAACACTGCTCTGACAGGTCAACTGCTAGAACTTCTCATAGAACACGCAGAGGCAGAATCTCTGATGGAAGGACCCAGCTGATTGTCTCCAAGGTCTGGTCCCTTAGGATTACAGATTGTAAACACTGGTGTGTTTACTAGACAGAAGGGTGAAGGTCTGGATGTTTTTGGAGGAGCAGTGGGATGAAGACAGGCTGGTTTAAAATTAGGTTTGGTTTCAAGTAATAACCTCACTACAAAGCTCTTTTCTTTTCAGCAAATTTCAGAAATTTGGTACAGGCCTGAAGATGAGCTTCTCATTCTTTCCTAGAGTTCCCTCAAATGAGAGCTGGCATCTCTCATTACATGGACTGCAGGCTCCAATAAATCACAGGATACAGTAAACTGAGCTGACTCCTAAGTCTTACCCATAAGATCATATTTCTTTAATTTTGTCACAACCTGGCAGGTAATCAGAAAGAAAAAGCCCTTGCTCTTGAGCTTATGGGAGCTCTAGATATACAAAAAGTCCTGAAGTCATTCCTGCTTGACATCTCACAAACAGACTCAGTATCTGCAAGCAAGATAAACATATTCATGGTGGGGAAAAAAATCTGTTAAACTAAAATATGCAAATGCTTTCAGGCTTGCATGTCGTTGATATTTTGGAAAGGTTTTGTGCGCCCACGATGTTTCTCCTTTCAGGGATGGTAGGGGACATGTCCAAATCGCTACCTCAGCAGCTGCTATTCCAAATGGTGCTCCACAGCCCCAGAAATGAACAGCACCAACTTCCTTAAGTACGTAGCAGTGAATAAATCTGTTCTGAAATGTTTACTCTGGAACAGTCTGATCATCAAGGATGTGGAAAGTCAGCATCAGACTAAGTAACTGCTAGAACATAAATCCAGTATAACACTGTTCATGTGATTGACATCTCTTGCAGTTACTTAACTGCTTTAAGCATAAATCTACCTAACCCCAAGCCTAAGCATAGAAGGGCTTTTCATCTGGGGGAAGACAGTACATGTGAGAAAGGAGGAGTAAACAAAAAGAAATCTATCTAAACCTTACTGACACAAAACATGTTGTAAATGGATTTGATAAAAAGAACCAAAAATGTATAAGACAAACTAGGACACACTATTACACAAAACCAAAACAAGGTAAATGATATGAAGGGGGGAAAAAATACATCCTTTATATGAGGTCAAGTTCCCAATGAGGTCTGAGGAGGGACTGCAATGCATTTGCTGATGAACAAAGAATGTTTCCTGATGAATCTTCTATTTTTTTTCTATTTAGACTTTAATTTTATTCATGATAGTAGCTGAGTGGTTCCATTTTTCTGCCTAATTTCTTCCCAGTTGTGAAACAGGTGCTGTGAAGATTAGTTAAGTATTTACAGGGTGGTGAAAAAAAGAGTTTTTAAAGAAATCCTGCTGTTACCAAGCTTTTAATTATATATTATAGTATTTCCGGTACTTTTGAAGTTAATATACTTCCTACAAATCCTAGACAGTGATGGAGTTTTCTTTTATAAAACACATCCATTTCAGACAAATCTATGTACATTTATGCTTTCTAGATGCTTTGGACACTTTCAATCAATACGCTACTGCCAGGAGTCAGTGTGCCATTTTCTAAAGCTGCTTAAGAGGTGGAGCTGAAAGCCTTTTCCTGTAAAGTGAAAGTAAATTACACTACTCAATTACACTTACAATCATTTTATATTGAGTTTTTTCTTACTTAATTTTTGAAAAGTCTATTTTCAAAAGCTTATTATGCATATTGATAAGTCAAATAAATTCTTTTTAAAAAAATCAACCTGAACCAGACTCTCCCTCATTTTCATCACTTATGCTACAGTACTTGCCAATAACTGTGAATAATATAAATTTTAAGTTACACTTTTCAGTGAATGTATTTATTACTGTCACATCTGAGCAAGAGGAAGCAATTGTAACACCAAGTGATGACACACACTCATCAAACCAAAAGAGATCAAAGGATCTAAAACAAACACAAGACAAAAAAGGTTTTCCACAAGCCAAAGTTCTCTGCAGTGACTCTTTAGAGAAAATGTGCCTCCTTCTTCTCGGTTAACAGAATTAAAGGAGAAATGGCTCGTGGGGGGCAGGGAGCAAATTTCTGCATTTTCCTAAACATTCTCATTCCTTTTAGCTTCTTAAACATCACATACACGTTTTGATACATGTCATTAGCAAAAATGGTGCCAGTTCCTCACCATTTCGACTGTAGTTTACACACACTTACCCTCATGCTCCTAGCATTTTTCAAATTGCAAGATTTTTGTTCCCCCAAGAGGCATTTATTCTATATTTATACAGTTACCAACTTCTCTGTGGCTTTTTCACCTGATTTCTATATAAGTGTATTGTCAGCATAAATGATACAGTAGTGATTATAATAGCCTGTTCAACAACATTCAGCGAAGTAGACCTCCAGCCCTGACTGCACCTCTCACATGCCTATGAGCAATTCTAACCTGTTTTGTTTAGCAAGCTTTTACTCTGAAATTAATCATCTTTATCTCCGTTTCATCCTTTAATAGTTAAACCATCATGTGATCAGCTCTTGGGCTAAACAACACAAAACTAAATAAAAAGAGGAAAAAACCCTTGAAAATGGTAGGTTCAGTTTTAAATTTCTGATGCCAGGAATGCATTCTGTCTCTGAAGAAAGGGAGCAGTGAGCTTCCAAGAATATATCCAGCAGAAAGGAAAATGAAAGATGAGAAGCTTAGTGTTACTCAATGAATGAGTATAATTAATGCTGTATTTCTACACCTTTTAAGTCAATGATCTACATTACTATAACATAACTGAACAATGTTCACGAATAGCTGTTCCAGAATAACTATTCCATAATATTTCCATGTCTGAAATTTTTTTTCAGTATAGCTCTTACAATCTTTTTTTTGAAAATAGCTTTCATGTGCAAACAAGCCCATATATAACCTGTACACATTTGCCATATTTTGTAGTGCTAGAGGAAATGTGTTGATTTCTTAAGTTGCCAGTGCTTAAAGATTTACTGCTACATTAATCATTAAAAATAATACACTTAACTCTGGTTTTGCACTTAAACTTCATTTCTTCAGATTTACTTTTAAAATCAATGGTATAAGGCAATTTAATGGCTTTGGGAGGAGAGTTTCATGGGTTTTCTTTCTTGGAGCTTATTGAAGGAACTAATCCATCAATTCTGAAAGGAAATAAAACAACTGTTTAGCACTGTGCAAAAGTGCTAGCCAGCCTTGCTACCCAACAGCATGCCCAGAAACCCTCATGTATTCACAATACTTCTTCACATTGCAGGAGAAATCACCCAAACTGCGATAGGGAAAGCCACCAGATGGTCACTCCAGGCACCATGTGGATGGAAATGCAGCTCTTGGAGAGTTCCATAAAACCCTGAAACTTTGCACCATATAAATGCTATTGTATCACGTGTACCAAAAATGCCACCACAGCACAGGATAATTCTTCACTTTGACAGTCACCTGTTGGTTCAGATGGAGGAAAAGGGGCTGCAACTTAAGTTTTTGTGGCCAGGGACTGATTCTATGCCTTAGAGCTCATCGGTTTATGCACTCACTCAGAAACACCAGGTAAGGCCTGAACGCAGCATTCAACATTTTCTATCAGGCTTTCTCTCTCCCATGCTTAGTGCACTCATCCACTACCAAAATGACCAGCAATTCTACATAAGAAACCCATACATTTCCACCCTGGTAAATAATATGGGCTGATACAGCAACCTGTTTTGTAAAGAGAGTTCAGGATCCTGATTCTTCTTTCTGTACAACCAAATTAAAAACATCTAATTTTCTTTTTGTCTACATAACTTTGTGAATACTCACCAGTATAACATCTCTTACCTCCATCCTCCTTATCTAACTTTATTTTTCAATGGTTTACTGATTTAATGCTGGTTTTAGTGTCATAATGGAACAGGAGAAAAAAGCACGCCTGTCAATTGCTATTTCCATGGCTTAATATATCTTCCAGCCTTAAATTTCATTCATGACAGTCAGCTCTATTTCATTATTTATAGTTATCTCTAAACTTGAGCAAAATTTCCAACATACACCAATAAACTAGAGATGAAGGAGCATGAGGAATCTTAGAATTGAAATTTGTTGATCAATTTTTTTTTAAGACCTCAAAGGGTTCAATATTCTTTCAGTAAATACATTTGTCAACATGAAACATTCTAACCACATGCCTCAGGTTGCAAAATAAAACAAATAGAGAGCTATCACATCATGACACTAAAAGCTGTTCATCATCGTGGTTTACCTGGCAGAAAGTCAGGAGTTATGGAGAGTATGCTCCCTCAAGAAGCAGGTATTTATAGAAATTACATATAATTCAGACCTTGTACATAATCCTTGGAAATACATCACCAATGAACAGATGTGTTTTATATATATATATATATATATATATATAAAATAAATAAATTTAATATTAAATAAGTTATGTGCTTGGATGAGGGGAGTTTTACCACATAGCTTATAATAATTTGTCCCGTGCTAACAGCAGATGCTACTTTAATGGAAACTGCATAAAGATACTCAGAAAAGCAGCTATCGCATCCAGTAGCTGCTGATTTACTAACTCAGTGAAGTGGGAACAGAAGGGACCAAGCAGCTTGAAGGGTCAAGACTTAACACCTTGTCTTCATAAAGGGTTTTTCATTGACAAACCAAATCTTCTACAAATAACTTGTTTAGCTTTATTACACTTCTGTGAATTACAAAAATTTGATTGCAACATTAAGCTTTCTTGTCAAGCCCTAAATCTTGGAGCTTTGAGGAACAGTATATGAAAAATTCTGTTCTAGTTCTTGAAAGTTCATTAATTGCTAGCCTTAATTTTGGAATCAGTAAGAATGAAATGTGATCCAGCTGTAGCTGGATCATAAATCCATCTGGTTCATGTATTCACAAGGCGAAGGAGAAGAGGGAAAAAGCCTTTCAATCAAAAAAGAAAGGAGCTTGAGACAAATTTATATACTTTTCAGCACAGCAAATGATTAGTAAGATTTTCCTATCAGGTCTCCTTGTAACACAGGTGCAGGTTTTGGTTTTGTTTTTAACCTGCAAAACATAACGTCAGCATTTCGTATTTTAAACCTGCCCCCAATTTTTCCCCTCTTTTAGGAGCCCTTGGCTTTAGAACTCAGGACTAGAAGTAAAGGTGTGCTGACTCAGCAGCAGTAACTCCACCAGCCTGACAGATAAGAACGGCAGTGACAGGTCAGATCAGTAGATTATCTCCCACAGTGACTATCAGCGGATACATAAGGAAGTGTTAAAGAATACAGCAGCTTTATAGCGTACATATTTCACCAGCTTCCCAGCTCACATACAGCTCAGGGACTTCAGGCAGGGCTGCTATCATTGTGCTTATCAGCAGTAGATGGATCTTTCTCCTGCAAAGTTATCTAAATGTGCTAACAGCCCAGGTCAGCCACCAGAATCTCTAATTTTCCATACCAAAGAGGTCCACAGTTATGTGTCTGCTCTAGGCAGTGCCTAATCCTCAACACCAGGAGAGGATATGGTTTGCTATTAATTTATTCATGCTTTCACACACCGTAACTGCTTAAAAATGGGACACACAAGGGCTGACACTGCCTGTGCAGCTATGGCACTGTGGAATGTGTCAAAATATCACAGGTGCTACATGCACAGAAAGGTAGGGTTCAGCCACACAAAAAGTGCCACTCAACTGGCTTTAACAGCAACCAATCCAATGCCTTGGAGAAGCTGAGAATTGAGAATTTTATGTGTCTCTCACAAAATGAAGAGTCTGGGTCTCTCATGATCCCCCCATCCTTTCCTCTTTCCTTTGAGGCAATCTGATTTAGTTTATTGGGAAATTAAGGTGGAATCAGGGCAGCTTCAGACAGCAGAAAAATGTGACAGCAATATCCATGACTTTTGATGGCAAACTTAATGCTGAAAGAGCTCTTAGGCTTCTTTTGCTTTTGACCACAGCATGCATCCTCTGGCACACTGCTGGAGAAAACTAATTCCAGGGAACTTCTGCCTGCCTTTGCTAAGGCTGTGCCCCCTATACCTTTACATGATGTGTACTTGCCATTTTTCTTCCTTGCCAGACACAAAGCCAAACATTGAACCAATTGATCTGTCAAGATAAGACAAATTTTTAGCAATTAAACATCTGCTCAACAACTGAGCCGCATTTGCAAACTGAGGTCTCCATCTCTCCTAACATCCATTTTTGTTCCGTGATGAAATATAAATTGTAACACCACAAACACACCACTTCATCTAAAAGCTACAAGTGATGTTTAAGCAGCCAACAAGAAGAAGAGAAGGAAGGAGAGGAATAGCTACATGACAAGCTTGTGAGAAGAAACTGAGAAATGTGACTTGACACACAGGTCACGGCAGGTGACACGTGATTTAGTGATGATAAGACAGTCCCCACCTAGTACTTTCTACACTGTCAGTAATAGCACCACACTGGAAACACCTTGTCTCCATGGAATTGGACTGCCTGATAAAGATATCCTCAGAACAGATATCATATTTACTGAACTGATTCTTTTGTGATGACCTTGATCAATAATACCAGAAGCAAGGCATGTGATACTTGTGTATTCTTCTGAATTTTAAAAACTCTTTAACCTCTCCTTACCTTACCAAGTACATCAGCCTGCACTGTCAAGTTTCACTGGCTAACTTTGAAGTGTGTTAATGTTATGAGAGCACTATTGCAACATCAGTTCCCTTCTGCAGGGATACACTCACCCTCCAGCCCTAGGATTTAGACTATTGCTGAGTGAAACAGGGTGATGAAACAATTATTGCTGAATTCTGCATGATTCATAGTTGGTAATAACCACCTCCAAATGCAACATTCAAATTTACATTCTCATAATCAAAGGTCAGAAAAAGACAGCAAGAATGGGTCATTATTCATAGCAGTTAAAACTATACATTTACACTGGATACTGTATAATTCTTAGACAAACTGTGACTACACCTGTAAAAGATGTGATATTTATAGAATTTCAGATTTGTAGCTTCTTGTATAAATCCTGCTACATTTCCCTGCAACAAAAGTTTTTCGTACAATATAAATGCGCCATTCCCTAACACAGAGTTCTCCAAATATTTAATCTCCTCAGTATCTCTTCCTTTGGGAGAAGGAGTGACAACAGACTGGCTCCTCAGCATGGGAACAGCTTCTGCCAGCATTCAATGCTGTAAGTGAGGCCAATCCAGCCAGTGCTGCCCTTTAGCCGAAGGTATGTATATAAACAAATCAACTTTGAAGAAAGGTTTTATTTTTTTGTCTAAAACCCCAGGTTTAGGACTTGCCTATGTACCACAGTAGCCAAATCATTATGATTTCAGACATGTAAAACATTATGGACATAGGAATACAAGAGATCTCATTATGACATTCACCACTGTAAAAATATTCCTGCCTACAGTCACTCAGCATTTGGCAAATGTAAGCTTCCTTAGAACCATCAGACAGGAGGCAAGAGCTCCAATGGAACGGATGTCCAAAAAGGTCACCAGCATGACAGCGTGAAAGACTGTTCACCTGATCCTCCACATATGTCTGTGAGACAGGCAGATCCCTAAGAACAAGACTTTTGCTTTACAGAGCATGTGTGTTTATAAGCTGAATTGTGAAGTAGACATGCATTGTACCAGTTTCCAGGCTATTTTATTCTCAATAATTACAGCCTACATGGTCAGTAACTAACTGTTGAATCAATAACTACATCAGAATGGAGTACTATGGCATTTTTCCTTTTTGAATTTTTATTATTTTTAATAAGAATGGTGAGTTCTTTGTAATCATCAGATACAAAAGATTTTAGCTTTAATTTAGAGCAAGAACACCCTGGCCAGCAGAAGCTTGGCATGAGGAACAGAAATAAAAAAAACAACATTATTGCCCTTTTAAAAATCAAAAGCAGCACCTTATCAGCATAATGACAGCATGATTTCAATAGCTTTCATGTGCCAGTTTCACAACACTATTTCTATTAAATCATTAAGAATAAACATCTATTTTCATTTACTAATCTTTTTCCCAATTAGAATCTCTCTGAATCTCTGTACAATAGTAATTTCATTTCTTCCCACTTGCTTGCATCTTAATTAAAATCGGTCCATGTTGACTTTCATTTTTATAATATATCTGCCTATTTCACATCATAGCACCTTCATGACCCCCAGAGAGTCATGAGCCTTTAATATTTTATTTTGACCTTGTTAAGTCACTAGAACCATCAAAGATTTTTCTTCCCTTGATAAGCATTTTTTAATCCTTCTCAAAAAGTAGAGGGTGTGTAAAACCCCACAGTGGAGAACTATGCTTTCTTTAAACAAGTCATGCTCATTTATTTTAAAAAACCTAACAATTTGTTGCCTTTCAATTTATTGCAAGTATTAGTTTATGAACCACAACATTAATTATTAATTAATAAGGATCAGTTCTTAAATGATACTTAAAGGCCTTTTCCACTGAGCTTGGGGACAGAAAAATGTTTCATTTTCAATTAAAAAGAAAAAAAACATTAATAATCAGTGACTTTACTTTGTAAGTCTTCTATACAATATTTGAGTTTGAAAAAAGAGGGGACTGAGGGGAGAAGCAGCTATCTTTCATTAGAGCAGCGGACCCAGTTGAAAAGTAAAAATGCCCTGACAAAACACACAAGCCCTTCTTGGCCTGTAGCAGAAAGCTTGCCTTTGTGTTTTAACTCCATCACCTGCTCTACTGACAGGTACTACTCAAAATGCTGACAGCACAAGAAGAAGCACCAGTTCAGATGGGAAGCAGAAAGGTGCTGAGCTATCCTTTCAGCCTAACACCTGCAAACTTGTCTTTGGAGCTCAAAGAAGAAACAAAATACTGGGTACACTGGCATGTACATTTACATATTTGCCTTGGGTTCTCACCTGAATTCCTGCAGTGTTGCCACTCTCACAGCACAAGCTCAGGCTCATGCAAAGGTTTTGGCACACTCTGGGTCCTGCTGCTGGAGGAAGCCTGATTACACCTTATCATTTATCAAGCTTGTATTTGCATTTACCTTCAGTGTGGACCCTTCCCTGACAGACAGCCCAAGCCATCCAACCAATCCACCTGCCACAGGGAGGGTATCTGGCACAAGACCTCTCAAGCAGAATGGCAGCTTTAAAAGCCAGCTGGCATTTATGGCCACATTGTACTAACTTTGGATGGCATAACTGCACGAAGAAGTACAGGGCCTAGAAATCCCACTGCACTGAGCCTAGGTGGGAAACATGCTGCATTTCTTACTTCTTTGAGAAGCAAAGCAGGCACAGCCACAAAGGTCTCTTCACTCAAGCTTCTATTTACATTCCAGAAAGTCGAGTCTCAAATTCATCAGTTCTGTATAATCAGTATTTGGCTACTGGGTGGAGGAAACTGGAGGCAGCTAGTGACAAAGTGAGAGAGGTGGATTGTTTGCCAGGAAAAAGCTGAGAAGTTTCAGTAAGAGCAAAGAAGTTTTTAAAAAGAAAGATTATAATGAGTGAGAATAAGGATCAATACTAAGATGGGCACTGGCAAAGGAATGTGTATTTTAAGGAGACTGCAACATGAAGGAAAGCATAAAAACATGCACAATTTTCTTTAGAGGATAGGAGAGAGAGAAAAGATGCTGCTTGCAGTTAAGTCAGCGCTTCATTTAGGGAGAAAAGCAAAATTTAGGGGTTTGCAGTGAATACAGCTAATAGATCACCTGGGTATGTGTTAAAGAAGAGATTACAGGAAGGTAAAGTGGAATTCCCAGTGGAAGTAATTATAATATCAGCTTTTTATACCAAGTCCAGATTTATCTAAGGTCTAAAAAAGAATACTTAATGTAATTGCTTACCATGCTCCCTTCTTCCCTCGGAATATTACCCTTCTTTCTCCCCCAGCCACCTCAAATACAACAGCTGGTAGTCAGGGCAGCTTAAGTTCTGTTACCAAAAGTAGAGAGCTTGAAGAAATGATATATAAAGAAATACAATATAAATACCCATGGCTCTCCTGTAGATTTTGTTACCCGTGAGTGCCAGCTTACTGAAAAAAGTCCTTCATAGGCCTCTGTCAGATGGGGCCTGTAACAAGAACCTAATATTATTGAACCTATAATTAGCAGCCTCACAGTGGCTCTTGAGATGAGCAAACAGACCACAGACACAAGCTCTGAAGGAGGGACTGGTCCTCCAGCTGTGAAATCAAAGGAGCAACAGCCTCCTAAGTATGAATATTTGCTTTACTACCAGTGGATAGTTGAAGTCATAGCCCTCCATGCATCTTAGCTCCCCATCTGTACAACAGCTACAGCTCAACACCCTGCCATGACACTGGGCAGTAGTGCTTATAAATAACCACTCCAGAACATAACCAGATTCTCACCTTTAATGCAGACACAAGATTAGGTGAAGACTATAAATCCCACTTGTACATTTACAGAAATATAAGTGAGCAAGTAGAATATCTACACCATAAAGTTCTTGGGCAGCTTCCTCACAATAAATATATTTGAACTGTTGAACTTTTTCATTGACACAAATTGGCAGGAATTGAAGAAGAAATGCTACATAACAAATGGTCACTTGTAGTAACACATTATCGAGCTCTGGCAGCATCAGTAAGTAGTGGTAGAGCTGAGTTCTGCAGCATGGTATTCTGCTATCAACCTCAAAATTCACTTCCTTTTTGTGTTAGTATTCTACTGTGGTAGTATAGCCTTCCCTCTTCTGTGGAATAGAAATAATTACACTATTTAGAAATCTTCATATTGGCATGTTAAGCATACATATAAATTCTACCAAACTGAGTTTTAAGGCAAGACTGTTTGTTTAGACCATGTAAACAGAATGCTGTAAGACTTGCTGAGTTCTGAGAACTTAAACCACAGACAGCCAGAATACAGCTGCACATAGTCAGATATGGTGTGTCTGCTAACATTGGCAACTTTATCCTGCTGCAGCAAATTTAGCTGCTGATTAGTATATGCATAGAAGAAATATAGATTGAATAAATTGGAACAAAACCAAAAACCATTCCAAGGTCATAAGTTATGAAAGTCAAGGTCACTCAGTTGCTTTATAAAATAAATACTTGACAGTATTTATTAGTTGTACTACTGTGGCACCTAAGAGCCCCAGGCATGGGCCAAGGCTCAGCTGTGCTCACGCTTGCAAAAACACAAAACAAAAGACAAACCACAAACCGTTGTAGGCCATAGCTAAGGGCTTCATACAAAGCAGGGTACTGTCATGTGTCAACTCCTGATGTGCATCTTTTTATGATGTACAGCTAAAGCCTAGATCTCAGTTCCTTGGCTAGATGTTATTTTTGGCACTAGATGTACCTGATGAGCAGGAGGCCACCTGGAGTTGGATGACATCAACTGCTCACACCAAGGATGTATCTGAACTCCCACTCTTCCCTGCATTTCAGGCATTTGAACAAACTCTGCAGGGCATGCACATCTCTCAATTCACAAGAAGGATCCTGAATTCCAGATTTAGCAAAGCTAGAAGGGATTCAGAGGGATGCATTCAGTATCCTTCCACAGACACTGGAGCAGTATGCAAGAAAGACCATGAGATTCATGGAGCAAGGGAGCTACACACTTTCTCCAAGCTGGGGACGTGCTTCGGCAGCTTAATGGTTAAAGCACCAAGGAAGAGAGTCACAGGTTCCAGTCTGGGCTTTTAAAGTTGTTTCTGGTTTTATCACATAACTTAGATGCAAAAATATACAAATGATGCATAAAATAAAACTGCATTGCCCAGATGAGTACCTCCACAAATAAGCCATAAAGTTGGCTGTATTCTTGCTTATTTTCATTTTGGTCTTGCAACTCTTGCATTGTGAATGTGAACACAAGGCAGAATTTCTCATGCCTACTTCGTTCAGGTGCTTTTGAGTCGAGGCAATAAGGGCTTGCAATGTTTGTGTTTTTTTGTTAAAACTATTTAAGAAATGTTTTTAGTACCTAGTTCCTTCTTTGGATCTGTTTGTAAGTGTTGAACACTGGAACAGTGGCATAGAATATGTTGTGTAAGTTACATACATTGTCTTTTAAAAAATGTAGTTGCTTATTGGCCTTTACATTTATTTATATTTTGCTAGAGTTGTACTGATAGTCAGAGAAGCTTGTCTGCTGTTCACAGCACATACTGCTATGTTTAAGAAATGCTCTTAAAAATCTGTCTGGCACCTCAAATAAAACACTGAGTCACAAGTCCCTTGAACCCTTAAGTTGTTCATGCTTCTATTTACTCGTTCAGCCCACTGAAATGCCAGGATGTTACTCTCAGCCAATTTCTCATAACTTAAATATTACAGTAACTGCTCGTGAGCTAAGCAGCAGGCAGTGGTACTCTTGTATCACTGCTTTCAATTTCAGGCTGCCCGGGTTAAAAACGCACCGTAACTTTTCTGCCCTCCTGCGGGTCTGCAGCGCAGCCAGCCCCCCATCGTGAGCGCCGCACCGCACCGCCTCCCAGCCGGCGTCCCCAAAACCCAGAGCACGCACTAGCGCCTCACACCCGCGGCCGAAACCCTGGGGCAGTCCGTCACCTGGAGCATTTTTAATCTGGATGGAGAATTTAATTGTTCCCAGTCCTGCAGGAGTATTGAAAACGCGACTTGTGCCACAACACCCACCAAGTGGCACGCTTGGCAACCCCCGCCCGCCCCAGAGCACCACGACGCGCCGGGTCGCGATGCGGAGCCAGTCCTGTGCCGCGGGGACCACGGCAGAGGATGCGCGCTGGTCTCTGAATGCCCTCCTCACCCCAAGCCCCGCGGCTCCCGGGAGCTCCCGGCACCGCGCCGGCCGCGGAGGCGCGGGGGCCGCGGGCGCGCCCCTTCCCGAGCCAGGAGGGATGCTGCTCCCCTGGACAGGGAGCCGGGCGCGGGGCTCCCCTCTCCCTCACCCCACACAAAGGCACGGCAGGGAGGCGGGGAGGCGAACCGGGCCCCGCCGCGCTTCCCCCGTCCCGGTTTCCCCTTTCGGTGCCGCCTGAGGGACAGCCGACCCCGGGCAGGGGCATCGCAGCCCCGGGGGAGCGCCCGGCGGGGCTCGGGGCGCGCCTGCGGCGCGGTCGGGGCGAGCGGGACGGCGAGGCGCTGCAGACAGGTAGCTCCCTGCTAAAATGGAGGGAGGGGAGAAATGCGGCGCTCGCTGGAGAAACTTACCGGAGGAAACCGACGAGCCGGACAAACTGGAGTTACTGGATGCGGCCATGGTCCCTCCTCCTCGCCCCTTAGCTGCGAGCCCCGCGTCGGCCCCCGCTGCTGTCCGGCCGCCGCTGCCGCCAGCCCATCGCAAAGTGCCGGAGCCGCGCCGCGCCGAGCCGCCGCCGCAGCCCGCGCTCGGCTCCCCGCGCCGCCGGGGAGCAGGAGGCGGCGGCGACCCGCCGAGCCGCTGCCGGCCGCTCTCCGGGGCTGGGCGAAGCCGCTCGGCAGGTCAGGCAAAGGGCCCCGCGGCGCTTCCAGCGCCTCTCTCCGCCCTGGGGAGCAGGGCTTACCTTGTGACGGGGACGCGAGAGCCGCCCTGCCAGCGCCTTCCCTCGCCTCCTCCCTTCCCTTCCCGTCCCTTCCCTTCCCCGCCTCCTCGCGGGCAGCGCTGACAGCCCGCCGGGGGGACCCGCCGCAGCTCCCCTCACGCACACAAAGGAAGCGGCGGCGCTGCCGGCCGGGCTGCCGGCCCCGGCTGAGCGGGCAGGGTGGGTCCCGCTCGGGCGAGCCCCGGCGGCGCGGCAGCCCCGCCGAGCGGCGGCCAAGCCCCTTCCCCGCCGCCGCCTGGCACGGGGCTGGCAGCGAGCGCGGCTCCCGCCGTGTGCCGGCCCCGTCCCGGCGGGGCGGCAGCGCCTGTTGAGCACCTCGGCCGGCGCTCCCTCGGCGGTACCCCGGGGTCGCTCCGCCGACCCCCGCCCGCCGCGGACCCCGCTGCTGCGCCGCTACGGCTGGGGCAGGGCTGCGTCCCTCGCCGCCCTTTGTCCGCCTCCTTACCCCGCGGGCTTCCCTCCGTTCCTGCGGGGCTGTCCCTCCCTCCGGGCAAGCGCCCACCTTCGCCTTTTTTCGTCTTCATTTTTTTTCCTCCTTCTGACATCCGTTTTTCTTAGTAAAAAACCCCATAAAACAGGCCGACGCCAACAGGGGGTTTTGCCCTGCCAGGTGCACAGCGAGTGCGGGGCTCCGGCCTGGCCACAGTTTGGGTTCTCCCTCCCACGTCCCCCCGCAGCGGTCCCGGCCCGGGGGCTCTGGGGTACATGGGGGGCGGCTGCAGCATCCAACGGGGCCATGGGAGGGTCTGGCCGACCAGCCGGGTTCGCAGCCCTGTGTCTTAGTGTGCAAGTGGGAAAGAAGAAGAGCCGAGAAAGCATCACTTGAAGGTTTCCGCCGGTTGTCTGTCCTTCTCATTCCCTTTTCCAATGTTTTATTGCCAGCCAAAGCTTCCATCTCACTTTAAAAACGTGGGTGGCTACAGGAAGGTGGGCGCCCGAATGGCATGGCACACAGTCTTGCTGGCACGGGATCTGTAAGAAGCTTAAAACCTATTTGCCATGACGCTGATTTATGAAAGCCTTCCATGTTTCATAACAGGGAGTCTCTAACACAAAGTTGCTTTGGGAGCGAGGAAGCGCATTAAAGTTTCTTTGGCCTTACCCACCCAGCTCCTCCGCGTCCCAAACCAGCGTGCAAACCGCCTGCCCGCTCTATAACCCGCGCCCGGCCGCTTCCCTTTTCCCGCGGAGCCAAAACGCGGCCCGAGCTCCCTAGAAGCTGCAGCCCGTTCCCGTTTTTTCCTCGGCAAAGCAGGTCCCGAGTCCCCTCTAGCGGCGGAGGCGGCGGCGGCAGCGGTGCCGCTGTCCCGGCTGCGGTGCCGCTGCCCCCGCGGGGGTCCTGCGGCAGCGCTGGCAACGCCGCCGAGGCCAGCTGGCTTCTCCGGGTTTTATTTTGTCACCACGGCTCGCTCCGTGGTGAGGAGGAACGAGCTTTAAACCAGGCTTTAGCACTAACTCCATTAATCTGTAAATTGCCACGTACGGACATAAAACCGGGACAGGCGTGTCACTGCTTTTTGATCTGTGGCCAAATATTTTGTGTCACGCATCTTGAAGACCGGATGTTAAGGACAAAATGAGAAAGGCAGATAGGTCATAAAACCAGGCTGATACCTGGGATGTAGGAAAATACTGCAATAGTACAGTGAACACCAAGACTGTCCTAGTAAATTCTTACTTGCAATGTGTGTGATGTTTCAAATAGTCAAACGGGGATTCCCTTGTATCCTACGTGGTCGTTTTTCCTGCTCCATCTGCTATATCTCTTTCCAGTGTTTGCCTCCTTGTAGCCTGCTGTGTCTTCATTTTCCCCTCCATAATCTAGCACTCTCTTGCCCTCATGTCTCTCCAGCAACTCTTGGAGTTGTGTCTCAAATGATTGGTGAAATGTGGTGGTGTTAACAGCAATGTCAGAACCTGCAGGGACAGGGGCAAATAACCTGAAAGAGAGAAAACCCCCTCATTCTGCTGAGACTTAGCAGGCAGAAAAGAATTTCCTTAACTAATTTAAATTATCTTTCACCCATATATATATCTGGATAAATCAAGAGAGCAATTTATTCAGCGAATGATTATTCCAGATATCCCAGTAATTGAAAATGGTGTATTTTGTATCCAAAACCAATGAGTATGAACATGTTTGGTTATGAGTGTGTGTACCTTTGAAATTATCAACCGGCAACTGTTGGCAATTTTTGTGGTAACAGCAGGTATGAGGTTGTGTAATCTCAGTTGCTGCAACACTGAAAGGTAAATTAGTAAAGTTAAGTGAAATGTACTGTAGATTAAAAGAAACTCACTTTTCAAGACAGGATGGCCTTTTTCTTGTTACAAGCAAATAACATAAAAGCCATTGAACTAGAGGGGAAATTACTACATCAAAGGGGAAGCAAATTTAAATGACAAGAAGTAGTCTTGTTATGTGCAAAAAGTGCAAAAGTAAAGACAATGCAATAAAATCTCAGTTCTATTCTACAGAAACTGTAGTCTAATTTGGCAGAGCCCAGATATATCCATTACTAATGATATAAACACTTAGTATCAAAAATAAACTTTAAACGGTAAACTCTTATGTAAACTATTCCTGGGCTTTCCATAAGTGTATGCTTCATATAACTGATAAAATCTGATAAAAATCTAATAAAAACTGATAAAACTTTACCCTCCCTATAGAACTAAATTTATTGCCTGCTTCCATGATATCGGCACTTTGATGAGAAGTCACAGCTTCCGAAAGTTTTGAGGAACTCAGAAAAATCACATTTCCTTATGTATTATGACCTTACAACACTGCATTTGACATTGACAGTGAGTTGCAAAGGAAAAATATAAAATTGTATACTTTGCATTAAGCATGAGAAAGATCTGAAAGCTTTTCTGGTTTTCATTCCTGGGGAAGATTCCTTGAAGATTTCCTTGCTTCTAGATTGATTCAATCTTGTTTTACTGACACAGTTACAGTGTTTGTTTTTTGGGGTTGTTTCTTTAGGTTTTGGGTTTTTAAAATCTTATTTAATTATTTATTTTTATTAAGAGATAAAAGAGTTTGTTGAAGAACAAAGTTTCAGCAAACCAGTCCTAGTCTATAAACCAAAGACGTGAATGCCCGCCTAATGCTAAAACTCAGTTAGCAGCATGAAATTTGAAATAATTTAAATATTTGACTCACTGTGGAAGAGGCCATTGTATTCCATAAACTAATAGATATGGGAAGCTCAAGGTAATAGCTGGAATATTAAAGGAACACAAACCCATTGCTGCTTGATTAAAAAAATGAATCTCAGAAGATACCTAAAGTGTTTCTCCAAACTTTCAATGTATAAGATTATTTCTGTAGCCTAATTATCCACTCATACTTTGGCATGGTGAAACTCCTTTTCAAACAGTTCACACACATTTTGCTCTCCAATAAACAAAAATGAGTGAACACCATGGAATTACAGCAAATAATAAGTCTTGCAGGCCAAGAACTGTTGAACCAAACACAAAAAATAAGTAAAATTATATTAGAAAGTTACTTTCTTTCACCATGAGTTTTGAAACCTGTTACTGTGTAGGTACAGACATAATTTCATTGTCATGCAAACTCTGGTGAAAGAATGTATTTTGGTAAAATTGTAAGGGTAAGCAGGGTGAGGACCTGCATTTGGAGAGCCATCGGTGCAAAACATAATGACTTTGACAGCTGAGGACATGTCTGTGCTGCTTTTGTGCTGTGGAGTTACCTCTGGAGTGGCCTTGGTTCCCCAGCTAACTGGTATGTACTAGTTTGTGTCCTTATTTCAAAAAAAGGCTCTGCAGATGAGAAAGGCCACCTGCCTTCTGCATGGCCATCACTACCATAGCTGACTTGCAGTGACTTTGTGAAGACAAGTCCTAGCTGACAAATAGTTGATAATGCTCCCATGTGATAAAATGTCCCTTCTATACAGTGGGTTGAAAACCTAGAAATAACAAATAAAGGAAAACAGGCAGAGCTGTGCTGCTTTCTCTCAGGAAGCCAGATTTTTGCCTATTGACCAAATGGCTCATTTCATAGCTAGGTATCCACATATTAATTTGCTGGTTTCCTCTCATTCAACTTTAGACATAGTAGGCACTTTCACAGTGGAGGAAAAGACCTCTGCATAGAATTTCTTTCATTTTACTGACTTGGCAGAATGCTTCCTGCTGCAGAAAAAGAGATTTAAAACACAAGTATAGATGAGAAAAAAAAAAGTCACTAGATAAGGCCTGCAGTAACATGAATCTCTGTATCAGCCTGGATTACTTCATCTGAAAGAAATTAATCCAAGGCAGACAATCATTTATATTGCTATATTTGAGATGTTAAAGTCTCCATTATACAGGGACATTTCATAATAACCCTCCTAAAAGAATCTGGCTTGAAATCAGCACATCTTGAGCCTCCTCAGCCTCAAGCCCTCTCCATGCCATATGACAGCCAAGGTTTGTGTTGCCTTCTGGCAGCCAGGCCCCTGTAGGTGGCTGCAGCACAATCCTCAAGGCCCTTCTGGTTTTGCAGTCACAGCATCAGGGATTAAGTTTCTGGAATCTGCCATAATCCACAATATCTGACATTGGCTGGGATATTGTAGCAGAGGAGCAGGGGCTGACTGTGTGCTGTAAACTTTCACCTGGCAGGGAGAGCAGCAGTTTGAATCCCAGGTAATGAATTCATTTCAGCATGAAAAGTGGCAGTTGTTATTTCAGTGTGAGTGTAGATAACTTGGCAAAAATGTTGGAATTTAATTAATTATGCAAATAAGAGGAAAGTGAAGATGTTTGGCTGACTGCTCTGATTACGTAATAGGTATAGAAATATAAATGTTCTGTGTAAGACAGCAAGACATATGACACAAAGATTTAGTGTGCAAAGACCTAAAATTCTAATCCTTCCTTTGATGTTTATATTGCTTAGCTGGAAAGGGAGGAAATGCATTTTTCATTCTTTGATGCTGTGAAAGGGAAAGGCCTCTATAAGCAACATATAATCCATATTTATATACTATCCACAGTACTTGGGAACTTGATTCAATATAAGCAGAAGCTATAATAAGAAAAATAAACCAAAATATCAATAAATAGCAGATGCACACTGTATTTGGGTATGAATAAATTATGTGAGTCATAATGATTGCAACAGCAGGTGGTGGTGTAGTTCAAGACTCTCTGCGATTTCTCACTTTTTTCCTCATACTCCAAAGAGGAAGGCTTGAGACCCCTAATGCCTGGTGCGGTTTTTAGCTCTGCACCTTCAATTGGTGAACAAACTAGAGGCATCTATTGAATTTTATTAGCTCTGCAAAAAAACATGCAGCAAATGGGCTGGTCATCATTTGTGAGAGCTAAAGCTGCTGCTATGACTAATTTATGAACATCCATCCTACTTGTCCTTTCCTCTTTCTTCCTGTCTCATACATCCTATTTTAATTAAACCTCAGATAGGGAGTTTGCTGGGGTAGAGAATTTCCTTGTTATGTTGATTTCAAAGTTTTTTATTGCGGAGCTCTAAGCTGTAGTTGGAAACTGATAAAGGTTTTGAAATTACCTGTCAGCTATGTAACTGCCATTAGATTTTATTATAAAAAATAAATTATACAGAATCAGTTCAGGTGAAATTGAACTTCAGTGTGTTTTACCATTCTTAATAACAATCAACAAGTTTCAAATATTTTGCCTTAGAGAATACAATTTGAAAGTCCTGACTATTTGCAGTATAGTTCTCTTTTCCATCATGATTATGTTCTTACTTTGGAACATGACAGTGTTTAATTTAAATTTTTCTAGAGGTGGAACACAAAGCTACTAAATATTTAACCATGTGTCTAATTTTTTTACTGAACCATAAAAACTAATAATTTTGGACAGAGAAACTCTTTGCTGGTCCAGGCAACTAGTATTAAACAATTCCTACACACACAGGAAAAGAGGACTTTTCTCCATGGTTTTGTATTGCCTTTCTCTGAACAGAATAGGTCCTTATCTACTGTGAAGGTCATGTTTGTATAAGAGCTACTTTCCACTTCTTATAATTATTGGAAGCAATTGCACTACCACATAATTTGATGTAGGTGAAGAGGTGAAACATACAAGAATAGAAACAATTTTGATGAACTTAACAACAATAATCAGTCTCCTTTTCTGAGTATTCTAATTCTTATCTTGCTATGTATTAACAAACTCAATGAGAAGTATGGGCCTAATGGGCATAAACTGAGATTTTCATATAGAATTGTTTCAAGTACATCACACTTTAAAAGAAACTCCGTAGTGTACAATGCATAGCTTTTATTAACCTTTGGCCTTTTCTCTAGATTGCCGTTTAAATAAATTCTTTTCCTCGTAGTTCAACATCTCTCCTTTCTTCAACCTGCAGTAAAGTCATCACGTTGAATTCCCACTTTCCCAATTACCATGACAAAGCAGTGATATCAAAGCCTCAGATTTACTCTTTCATTAAGAAGCAAGAAAGAGTGGGGTTCAGAACAGAGCTACTTCAACTCTCCTGTCATCTTTACCTTGTATGTGAATTTTATGCATACTTACTAAGATTTAATTAATGAATTTTTTTGCTATTTAAGCCTTCTCACTATTTCTTGGTATTGACAAATTTTGGCTGATGGATTTGAGAACAGTTGAATGCAAAAATGTATTCAGATACTCTACATTCATAAATAGTGGTAGAACTGTATGTTTTGTCACCTGAGTTGTGTGTTATGAAGCTTTAGAAATTAAACCAGCAGTTGTCCAAAATAAGTTCTATTCAGCTACAGAACTGAAAATTTCAGTTCATCAGACTATTGCAAAAACAAAGCTTTGCTCATTTATTTGTCGAAAAAAAATTAGTCAAAGTATCTATTTAGAAGTTATTTACTTCAGATGTTCATGAATTATTTATCTCAATATTTCTCCAGTTTAACTGTGATACCATATTCCCTTAATTAGCTACAAATATCTTAAATTAGAGAGGGGCAGCTACTAGGAGAGAATTCCCATATTAATATGGGTTTTATTTATAAATGTTTACTGCTCCTTTACAAAATACTGTCTAAATGTATTGGGTATACTTTGCAATTTACAAATATAAGCTGGGGGAGCCTCAAACTTGGCTGTTTTATTCTTCAATATGTTCAGATTTGGATGCTCTGTTTTACATATGTAAACAGAAACCTTACAGCATATAATGGGTTTTGCAGTTGGATTCTTTATTCTTCTTTTAGAGACTTGGAGGTCAAATGTAGACATTTTGGATGTTTGATTGGACCAACATACCATTCATCTATGTAACACAATTTCCTAAAGGCCTACTGACATTAACCATCCTAGATTCCAGATGAATGCATTTCCCTTCTCTTCTCTACAGTTTTGCCTAAGAGGTAAAATCAATACACAGCTCCATGTTTCTCCCTGAATGCTTAGACTGAAACCTTGCCCCTACTGAAGGCAGTAATAGTTTTTCTCGCTGACTTCAAAGAGGCCAGTGTTTCACCCTTCATTTCCCTGCTGGATACTGCTTTTTCCTTTAAGCTACCACATATCATAAAAATTACTGTGCTTTGAAAACTATAATGCACCAGAGTAAAAACTGCAATGCCACAAGGTAGTGTCAATATTTTTTTTAGTGCAGTAGAGGGAGGAGGAAATAAACCAGGAGAGACAAATCTTCCTAGTCAAAAACTGAAGCTTTTGTTGCATTTATAAATGAAAATACATCCTTTCATACAATAAAACCCCCATACACCTCTTAGTACCATTCCACCAAGGACAGTCACAAGATAACCACAGGTTTACCAACAAATCTCTTCTTATAATTTCTCAGTCACGAAGAAGGTTAGAAATGGGATTTTGAGCTCTAAGGGGTTTGAGAAAAGTGTAAATATCCAACATGTTCTGCAGGTCTTAGGTATTGAACCATTATCCTGGCAAAACCCAGATTTTAGTAAATTCAACTTCATTTTAAGATATGGCATCACGGATTACCTTGCTTCTTTAGTTAACTCTTCCCAATGATTTATCTTCTGCCTGAGATGCTTTGCTGTAGGTTTAAGCATCCACACCAAATATATATATAAGGAAAAGAGGATCCAGATTTATCTTTCACTCAGAACCAGGTAAAGCTATCTTGTATGCAGACTATAGACGACTATGGATGAGTATAGACAGTGAGCAATAGGGATAGGAACTCTAACAATTTGAGCTGTTGGCCCTTTTTAATTTCCTTAGTCAAGTCCAATTAATTATGTGACAATCCTGACTTTCTTTGAAGGGAAGGCCAGGTCTTGGTCCCAGTGCAGAATTTCTGTATTTCTAATCCTTTTATTTGTGATCTGAGGGGGATGATGGGGTGGTGTGTATTTGGACTTCAAAGATAAAAGCTCAGCTGAAGAAACATTTTGATGAACAGATTGTAAAGAATATTTCCATAAGTAGTTTGCTATAAATATGTATATTTATATATGGTCTCTACCTACAAGGGTAAAAGCACAACTGAGGAA
The DNA here is from genome assembly GCF_012460135.2 of Molothrus ater. NCBI lineage: Eukaryota > Metazoa > Chordata > Aves > Passeriformes > Icteridae > Molothrus > Molothrus ater. Next base: position 35,237,143 of record NC_050478.2, on the reverse strand, counting down.
ACATTTAAATGAAAAGCTTGTAAAAATATATACCAGATGTGTTTATATATATATATATATATATATAGCCTGTAGCATGAGTAGAAATTTGCTAAGTAACTATCTAAGCCTGACAACGGAAAAAGCTGACAAAGTAAATGAAGGCAAAATGAAATCTCCAGTTTAAAACCACCATCAGAGGTAAACAGCCCCATCAAAAAGGAAATGAATGTCTCCTGACAGTCAAGCCAGGAGTCTATCTGCAATACCTGTCATAGCTCTTATCTGGTTTTGGTTTTTTTTCTAGTTGGATTAGTTTGTCTGGGGGTTTTTCCTAAGGAAAAAAAGAATGCTTGATTAAGCTAATTCTTTGGCTTACTCCATTTGGTGCATAATTAACTGAATATTGAATAGTCATTTTGCATGTTATATAAAATCAGCTTAAGTGGACAGGAAAACATTCGGAGTACAAATGAGCTTTTATCAGTGACTGAAGATCCTATTGTCTATGATTCAAAAGGAAAGTAAACAGAGGTGCCTATACCCAACCTATCTTTCATTCCATTGATGTAATAGGGAAACAAAACCTTGGAAGTCCTGCTCTCATTATTATTCTGACATTTTGAAGCATGCAAAGACATTATGTGAAATGCAAATTTTAGGGAATTTTATCAGAGGCAAGCACTTCAAATGGTTTGGTTCTAAAATTGCATAATAAATTAAAGTTACAATTGGATGAAAGCTATGTAAAAGAGTCATAAATAAGTGTCTGTGTGCAAACAACATTAACATGTCATAAGCTCAGCCGGGCAGAATGGGGGCTGTAAAAGTGTTGAGGATGATTTGGTTCAGTTGCAAGTTCTTGGCTACAGAGAACATGCAGCGCAGGATTTCAAGGCTCAGGCAGTTCCCCAGGGAATGCTGTGAAAAGAAAGTTGAATGACATTCAGTTAAAATTCTGCTGTGAACACCAATAAAAGGACAACCCTTTCAGGGTCTTCAGAGGTTCTGTTTAGCAGTGGTTGGTTTGGACAAGTGCATAAGGATCACTGTGTTCTCATAAAGTTCAGAAAATTAAGAGAAAGAGCTCTACCATAGAAACAGCAAAGTATTTTTATGTCTTCAGAAGGAAATGCCTCAAAGAATGAATAATTAGATGGAATGACTTGCTAAAGACCAATCTCTTATATCACAGTTCATCCTGAAATGAAAATGGAAGTAACTGGTACAAATGTTAAGGATTAAGTAAAAACACATCCCACTTCAGGAGTGCCAATGGGAAACTGAGGAAATTTGCCCATGGTTAATCAAGATTAACCCTCCACACTCCCCAAAGTTTGTAGAATTACAGTCAAATGTAGTGTAGGGCAAAGAAGGTTTTTCACCAGCCTTTATTTGCCCTGTTGGCTACCTCTGACAGCACTTTAAAGACTCTCTTAAAAAAAATGAATTAAGCAAAATTTTCCTTCTTTTACCCCTGCTGGGAAGAGCAGCCGGTAGGAAGAGCAATGGAATTTCAAACAAGCCTGTGCCATGGATCTCCCTAGTTGAAAAAGGCAACAACTGAGAAGGATGTGCTTGTGTGTCCATGAGACACCATCCATATACACATTTGTGAGTGTGTGTACCACTGCTCATACACACATAGCCTCAGGAAATCCAGAAACATTTCGTGACTGGCTGGATATGAAGCAATTTTTCTCTCTACACTGATACAGAAAAAGAAATAATTTTTGTGGTCATTAGAAAGCCGCACATAATTTTCTTAAAACATTTTGCCACATCTGGAGCCCTATTTTCCTCTCCATAGGCTGCTTAACTCTTATTAATATCAATGGGGGTTATGCACACATGTGGAGAATAAATTAGATTCTTCATTGTTTCCTTCTGATAAAATTAAATGTTCTTTCCACATGTTAAAATTAACTCACATACTGTTGTTCTCAGGGAATTGGAAATAGAGAGCATTAGTTGCTAGTTGAATCTTACAATATTTTGTCTCTTAAAAAAAGACTTTTTACTACTTCTTTTAGAATCAGAAAGTAGTTATCAAAAGCTTCAGTTAGAACTTGAGTTTTGTGACTATTGATTTCATCTTTGGGCTGTATGGAAACCTTTCTGTCTCAGTATGGTGCATTATTCAGACTAGATTTGTGATAGTAGTTTCTTCATACCGATAAATGGCTAACCTCTTTTCCATTCAAATTTTTATCAATCAATTCTTATTTCCTTTTTCCATATTTACAGACATTAGAAGACAAATGTTTCTGTCACAGCCAGTAGTGGGACTGTCTCAACTCGTTTTCCTGTGATGCTTGTAAGTGAAAAACACTAAATGAATTTTCACTTACACGAATTTGAGACACAATTTAATACCATCATTATACAGGGAGTCATTATTGTGCCTGATTTAGTACATGTAAGATGCTGGGAAGGATTTTATACTCTTTGAAGTGGTTTTTTTGCAGGGCAAATTATTATATTTATAGAGGACCTGTTAATATTTATCCTTGAGATTGCATCCAAGAAATAGCTACAGAGACTATTCCATAGACCTTTCGCCATTTTTAGAACATGGAATGCTGATCATTAACATTCAACTCAGTCGTAAACGCCATTCCCTGAGGGATGATGGCATCAAATAAATTAGACCAGTTTCTAAGAAGCTGCATCCCCTATGGATCTTTCACTAGCAGAGAATGATTAAGCTTTATAACTTCCTAGGACAGCAGTGGAGGTGCAGCTGCAAATGGAAGAGGAATAGAAGAGCGTGTCAGTAATGCCTGCCTAACTGTCCCAGAAGTGGTGTGAGGTGAGGGAATGCCTGCAACTTGAGAGACTGAGGGATCCTGTAGTATTGTGAATCTCTTGTTGTAGATACACTCTTGGAAAATAATTTGACAGAACTCTACTGAATAAAACATGTGTGAGCTCAGCTTAAAGCCTAAAAGTCAAGAAAAGTGAAGAAATCAAAAGAGCTTGTACCAATGCCATCGACAGCATCAAGAGGCAGGATTCATTGAAGTTACTCGACTCTGCAAACAAGTCAGTATTAACAGATAAAAACTTATGATCAAATTAGCAGATGAGAAATTACATAAGAAATAGATTTATCAAAATCTAGAATCAGCATTATTTTTTCAGTATGATTTATTTTAGTGTTTAGTAATGTGGACAGTAGTTTTTCACTGCAATTCATGAACGATTTATACTTTGATTTTTTCTGAGAACTATAGTTAGCTCTCCTAAACTTTGGGATTTTGCTTTGTATTATAAGCTCACTATGCCACAGAATATCTTTATGACCTTGAAACAAGATGCAATCTTTCGATGTTTAGTTGCACTTTTTAGATTTTGTCTTGGTTTTTCTTTCTAATTGCAAGAATATATCTCAAAATAGGGTGGAAAGTGAAAACTACGGTTTGTGATCTTTATTTTTACTCCTTGATTTGATTTCTGAATGTCTTTCAGGCTTAACTAGGGTTTGACATACCTTCTAGGTCCTTGGATGATCTAGTTTGCGAAATTGTGGCTCAAGAAGGGTTACTATGAACCATCCAAGTCCCCCTGGAATGAGTAGGATCCATGATATGAGGACACTTAAATTTAGGCATCTAGATGTCTCAGTGACTTAGGTTCCATTATAGCAAGTCAGGATTTTATCAGTGTCATCTGCAGATCCCAAAAAGCTGTTCAGCTGCCATTCAGGTAATAGGTTTCTGTTTTAGAGAGAGAAGCTGATTCTGCTCTGCTGCAACTGAATCCCATCAGCAGATGAAGCCAGAGCTTCAAAAAATTGGATGTTCTTCTAAATCTTCCATCTGCTCAAAATACAAAGTTCAGAGAACAAGATCTGATTTACAAGTTTTAGTCCGCTTGATTAGAATGAGGGGTTTGTTTTACTTGGCCAATCTATTCTCTTTACTTCATTTTGTTTGAGGCAATTGCCCTGTGATGGCCTCAGTAATCACACAGGGAAGATATGTTACATACAGTCTTATTTTTTCTATTTGAGCATTTTTTATGCTTGAGAATAATCTTAACCTATTTAAATTGGTTTTTTTTCATAAGAATGTGCCATGTACAGTGAAACAGGAGCCTGCAGCGGCTGAGACATTTGGAGCTGAGGAATCTAAACAGTCTTGGCCAGTTCAATGCTATTGAAATGGAAAATGTTATGGACTTTCTCAGGTGTTCTCTAGGTTTTCTGAAGCTCCCTGGGTCAAAAAGTTCCTAGGCCTGGGTAGGTGTGGTGAGAGAAGGTACTTCCTTCTCTCCACTTCAATTATGGTCACACTGTCATAGGAGTTCCATCTCCCTGTTGCTTTTCTTCACACCGTTGTAATGGAAGAATGGATTAGGGAATCTTACGCTTCCCTTAAAAGAAAAATTCTAGCATTTTTAACACCTAAAATAAAATAGAAGCCAAACAAATCTCTCCAACCAAAGTTATGGTTGAATAAGCTTTTCAAATAAATCCCAGAATCCAAATCTATTACAAACTCAAGGGGAGCACATTGACTCTCAGTCTGTCCTGACAAAACACATTGTGCAAATAAGTTTACCATAAAGATATATTGGAACCAGTCTGGAAGCCAACACACCAGTTAAGTTGTTGCTGGCATGGAGTCTCTCCATTAAGGTCACTGTCTCAAAAAATATATTTCAGAAAGAAATCCTGCTACTTTGTAGAAAGTGAGTAGCTCTAAAATAACAGTGGGCTGTTTCCTGTTAAAGAGCCTCCACTGTCCAGAATGACTTCTCAAGTAAAGAAAAGTGGGTGCAAGCTCAAAGTAGAGATTTAGAACTTTGCACAGGAGTCAAAGGCTGATCTGTGCTCTAGAAGTACACAACTGTATTGGCATCTTGAAAGCATGTTGATTTAATTAATGCTTAGCTATTTTCTTTGGATCTCTCACTATCATATTGGATATGTTTCACAAGCTGATAACAATTACCACACATGTAGCTCTAGCCCCTAGAAGCAGCAGCCAATGCACTTTTAAATGAAGACTTTGTTTTTTTTCAAACAGATTAACACATAAGAGCAAATATCATCAGTTGTCTTCAAGGGAGGAAATTTTTGGTTACTGTGACTTTAGTTCCAAACTAGTTAGGAGATTTTGCTGCAGAAAGATACAATAATTTAATTGCTTAAGGCTTTCAGGTTTCTGATGGGGTTGCAAAGCTGTGCAGTTGTTTTTGTGAATTTTTTTTTTTTTTTGCCACTGTGGCTTCATTCAAGCCAACTTTTTTTGCCACTGTGGCTTCTTCATTCAAGACCAATTGGCCACATGTGTTGATAGTTGCCACTAAGGCTGAATAATTTCTGTCTTTCATGAGGGTATCGAGAGCCTCTGTCAGATAAAATGGAAGAGTAAATAACACTGATGTATTACACTGAAAGATTACTTGTTAACCTTGCTATGGCTAATAAAATTCCAATTTGCAAGCCTTGATTCACTACAATTGATGTGCATGTGAGTAACATGGAATTACTCTGGTTAAAGCTGTTAAAATATGAGACCTACATGAAAAATATATTATGAAGGAACGAATTATCACTTTTTCCCCCCTTGAACTGAGGTTAATCTATACTTTCTGTCCACTAGGTATGCTTGGATTTACAATTCTGTTCTCTTAAAACCCAGTTAATTGCATTAAGTGCAGTTGGAATGTGTTCAGTGATGATATTGGCCTTCTGATTATTAAGCATATATTGAAACACGAGGGTTCAACAATTTAAATGCATTAGTTGTCTATCAGTGGTACTATAAACTTCTCTAGTTTACACTATAGGAAAGAAACAAAACACCTCCTAGATCAAGTCCCAGTGCAGTGCCTTGAACTTCTTGATGCTTCTAGTATTCATTAAACTTGTAAAATGCATTTTCAAAAAAATAAAATATATCTACTTGCTCTGAGTTTGCATTTGGGATAATGCACAGTTATGAATTATTTCTGCAGATGGATTTTAATACACATTATCCTGTCTACTTTATGCTATGACTAAGTTATCCTAATTCTGAAGACTCAAACCAGAACTTCTGCAAGCTGTAGAGCAGCTATACACATCCTCTGTCACTGCTGTCTTTTAGTCACGTCTTAACCACAAGATCCTTCTTTAATTATAGTAGTAATTTTGCAGGAACAAACATGTATGATGAAATTTCACACTCTGCTTTTGCCCAGAAAAATAAATGAAATAAATTGATTTTGAGTACAGTATTAAATTCCATGGTTGTGAATTTAATTGTAGAGAAATTTAGTTTCTGTAAACTGTATCCTTTGTATTATTTAGGGTTGTGGATGGAAGTGAATAAAATAGCATTTATGTCAGAGCTGTGAACTGATGGCAATGCAACATGCCTTCCCATTTTTCACAGTATCACATCCACTCTCAACAGAACTTTCCTTTTAAAAATTAATAGTCTGTCATTCATATGAAAAACCAAGGACTCCTCAGTGAGTTGGTTACTTGTAGGTAAAAGATACAGAAAATCTCAAGTTTCTTAAACCAACCTCTTGCAAGATGTCTGCTTTTATTTACTTCCTGAGAAACAGCTTTGACATAAGTGTCGTAGCTTGTCCTTGTCTTGAGATTTGCTGTCAAGTTAGAGCAGTTTTGGATGCCAAGTTCTTACACTCTTCACCTTTGCAGAACTGCTCAAGAAACATACCACTCAGGGTTGTCTTCCTATCCCCTTTGTATAATCACAAAACCAACAGTGAAAATCACCAACTTTAGGTGTAAATCTTTGAAAATACAAAGGGTTCTGCATAGGGTCTATGCCCAATATCTGTTCCCTGCTATCTTAACAATATTTTGATTTGCACTCATCTGGAAGACCTCTGCCGGAGGAAGTTTTTCATTTTTTCAAAACTGTAAGTTGGTACCCAGTGAAACTTCAGAGCATTTCCATGTTACTTGATGGCGATAGGAAAGACCCAATTTTTTTTTCCAGAAATCACTTAATTGATTCCTCTATGATACTTATCTGCACTCTGAGATGTGGAATCCTGGATATTATTACTTTAGTCATCTCAATGCACCTTATAATAAAATCTTGGCTGCTTTAAATGAAATGGGGTCAAATTTCTGATGGCTTTATGATGACACTGCCAAAACCAAAAATTGCCTTAAGTAATGACAAACCACAGTGAAGGATTTTAGATCCACCTTCCTTTATACCTGAACTGGCTCAACCTGTTAAACATTCTAAGCTGCAACAGTGGAAGAGAATGGGGAAACATGGATGGCAGTAGGTGACTGACCATTCTGCCTCACACAAAGCTTTAAATGAAATTATCAAAGGAGGACAGAAATATCTATTGCCAAAAGGAGACAGATTGCATCATTCCCAGCCACACTAAATGATACATTCCTCTGAGAACACCTCAGAGGTGACAAGGGGAAAGTTTACCTACCATCAACTCTTACAGGAGTAGAGAATTTTTGTTTAGCAGTTGTGCTTAAAATTAAAGGAAGTGTTTTGTTCCAGTGACCTGGAGTCAGTCAGAGGATAAAATCTGTGTGCTTTCTTTTTGTGCCAAGGTAGGAGAACCAACAATTATAAAAGGAAGTTATGTTCCCTCACACCTTTCCTGCCTGTTTTCTGAAAGCAGATCTTCCACCCTGCTTGTTACAGCCTGCCAGCTTTTATTTGCGTTAGTTTTCCCTAACCGATGTTAGAGTAGGTTTTAGTGTCCTCTCCACGCTGTCACTCCTTTCACACAATTTCCTGTGTCTTGCTCCTGCTATGTTGTGAAAACAGTGATTGAACCAGACTGGGACACCTTGGTGCACTGTGGTAGCACTTTCAAGAGCCTTGATGGCACCTCCCGCAGACAGTCTGCTCAGGGTTATTTTCCTCATGTGTGTGCTCTCAAAAATCTGTGTCAATTGCCAAGAGAGGAAGAAATGTGGTCCCTGTGAGTGCAAGGGCTGTGTCTGGTCTCCTCTGACGTGCTGGTGGTTGCTGCCAAGCTCTGCTCCAGGGCGCGGTGCTGCGGCCTCACGGTTGGGTGTAAAGCTGTAATGTAAACTGCGCAAATCTCTGCCGCACTTGCCGCTGTCTCTGCCTTTTCTGAAGGAATTTTGTGCTCACCAGATGGTTGAAACACAGGCAACGCATGAACACCATGCTGGAAAAATATCTAGCTGACAGACACACATTTTGCCCATGTCAGAAAGCTTATCTTTAGGCAGTGAGCTGAATCAAAGGCTCCCATTTTGATGTGAATTCCACTTGTTTCCCTAACTCTGCATTAGGGACTTAACTTTATAAAAAAATTAACATCTTCAGCAGAAACACCTTGCTTCAACTCTTTTTTAAGTCAAAAGGTTGCAGCTAGGGTTAAATGGATTAAAAGGAAGGAGCTGTATAACTTGTGTTGGTCCAACAAGGTACTGCACCTGATTTCTGGTTTGGTGCATTCATTCATTCCTCTGTGTGCTCCTGTGCTTTCAGCGAGTCCTTCCACAGGTGTGGATATGAAAGCCTCCCATCCATCCCAGCCTCCAAAAAAGGAAAGGCCATGAAAAAAAGCATCCCAGGCTTTTCAGATTGTTGCACCCAGGAAAATGCAGAGTGATGACTGAAACACTGCAGGATGGGGATTAAATCTGATATTTTATATCAGAAGTGCCCTCGGGCACCCTGGTTGTCTAATCTCTAATTTTTGTTTTCAGGACTAGAACCTTCCTACTGACTGTTCCCTCCTTGAAATCCCCTGAAAAACTCACAGTGATGGGTGGTCTGTTTGCTAAAGATTGATTGATTTTGTGTGAGTGGAACCAATATGCTTCTCATACTGCTGCAAAAGTGTTTGCATTATTTATTTTGCATTATTTTCTGATCCATCTCCTTTACTTGCTGAAGAATTATAGCAGCACAGGCCAGCAGGGCAAGGGGCCTTTAAATAGCCTTATAACTACCTGCTTTTCATCAGGTATCACCATGCTGAGCGAGGGAGGAATTTAAAAAATGTTTAGGAGAACAAAAATAAGCACTGGACCAACATACGCACAGTCTAAAAGTCAGCCTTGGGGGAAATCATGCAGGAGAATGCCTGAGGGTTGGCAAGGGTCCTGGCAGAGTGACTAACACCCTAAATCAGCAGGATAAATGAATTTTAGCCTTGCCAGTGCAAGAAAGTCACGCTGCCAGTTTGGTGTTTGTGGGAGCCCAGCCAGAGGGAAGAGCCATGGCTGGGTGCTGGCGTGCAGCCGAGCGATGCCGCACGCTGCTCCCAGCACGCCGCAGCTCACAGAGCTCTGCCAGAGCTGCTGCTGTGTCCTGCACACCCTGCTGCTGTCAGCCCGGCCAGGGAGAGCTCCATGCCTTCCTCTGCACTGGGAGGAGAGTGGCAGTGCTCAGAGCCCCTTTGCAGGCTTCCCAAGCAAATAGAAAGTCCATTACTAAAATGCCGTTGTCCTTCATTTGTCAGATTAAGACTGCTTAATAGATTAGCCAGGCAGCAGAGTAGCAAGTAGCTGCTCTGATTTGAGGAGTCTGGCCTAGAATACTAAATACTTGGCTCTGTCATAGAGGCTGTGTGTGAAAAGAAAAACCAGTCTTTTTATTGCACACTTGCACTTTCTTCAGCATCTGAAAAGAGATTAATTTCCTAGGAATTTTAGCGCCTAATTTTGCAATAAAATTGTGACTTTATCGTTCTACAATAATGTGGAAGTAAGTGATTGGGTTAAAAAAATCCCAACACCCACCCTTCCATGTATGATTTTGTTATGAGATCATAATAACTGATATTAATGGATAGTATTCATCCATATCACCTGCAGCTGCTCCAGGAGAGAGGCAACAATGTAGGCTAATGGTTCTGTGTATAGCTGTGAGATAGTGATATCCTACTGATCACACTAACCAGAGGGTATATCTTTGGACTGTGGTCAAGAGAAACACAGCAGGTTGCCACTGCTGTCAAATTCCTTCAATATCAGTTAATTTTCAAAAGGGCACTAATTTTCAGAAGCAGGCTTTTGCAAGAACAGTGCGTCAGCTTAATTAGTCTGAGAACCCCAGTGAGAAAGTGAGTATTTCTTTAAGGTTTCATGTATGTCTGAAATTCCTGGAAACTGATTTTCAGCCTTGCTTTCTTGCTGATGTGCTGCAAGAAGTGCTAGGACAAGGATTTGCTCTGAAGTGTTTTCTTCCCATGGCCTGTGCAATCAGCATTAAGCCAGTGGTAAAGGACAGGGCTGATTTGCATGAAGTAACTTTTCAGAGAAGTCTATGGAGCAGTAATGCCAGGAAATCAGAATATGCTCACAAGTTAAATTGTAATGTTTTATACCTGGTGAATGGAGCGTTGATTCCTGCCTTGTAAAGAAATCAGGGAGTGAACAATGCTTGCTGAACAGATAGTATCATCTTCAAATGAATCACTTCCACTAATCCAGATACAGGAGCAAAGTGCAGCTTTTTCTTAGGGATGTTACAATTAAACTGCTTTTTCCTGCAATGTTTTCTTTAAGGCAAAAAATGGAAAGGCAGATCAAGGGAACAATATAAGCTTACACACCTTTTATGACTGAGAAATATCTGTAGGTGTAGCCACCAGCTTATTTCTGATACAGCCTGTAGTGTCCAAATGAATACTGCAATAGCTTATGAAACAGAACATCTCTCTTCCAACATAATTGCTGAACCCAAATTAATCCACTGATTAACCAAGGCCCTTGTCTAACCTGTTTTGGCCTATAGCATAATCTGTAAAGAGCAACATAAAGGAAACAGCTTTGCTTGTAATACAGTTCAGCCTTTGTATGAATGAGTCTCCATCTACAATATTTTGTAAATTTGTGAAGATTTTCAGTAAACTGCAGTTATAGATGAGTGTAGAAGTATTTCTATTTCTTTGTTTTCCTTGGGATGTATCTTTGCTCCATGGACTTGAGGGAGAACACTTCAGCTTCTGTTTTCTCACTCAAAGACTGTCTGGTAAACTATTTTAGAGCATGGAACTGCCTGTTGCAGCCCTTTCATAGAGAAAGGAAAATCAAAACAGACCTCTCCAGAGGATCAAGAGATACTAGTTTCAGCCTCTGAAAGAAGGAGAATCAATAAAATCTGGCAATCTCTTCTGCTGGCTGAGAGTTCTAGCTAATGAGTCATTTAAACAGCCCAAGCAACTTTCTGACTCCAACCCTTTCTTTAGATTGTTTCTCTTGACTCAGTTCCAAAAGCGTTGAGGCTGAATGGACTATCCTGTGTCCAAAACCACCAAGTGACTTTGCTCACCAAATAGTTCTTTCAGATTTTCATTTCAGCAACAAAAAATGCCTTTTCCTTGCTTTTCTCCCTAGGACTCAGACAATCTCCAGAAAACTATCAGTTATTCACAGAGCTATATTAATATTATTTTCAGGCTGTTGCTACCTTTCTTCCCATCTTTTCCAACCTCACAGTTTTCTTGGCTCTTTGAATTAGCACACACATGTCTGTTTTCTCTTAGTCACAGAAGCTGTTTTTTGTTCCAGCCCTCCTGTAGCATATTTTCTGGTCTGTGTTATAAATGCAATTAAAGCCTTGAATGGACATGTTTAGGATGTGGGTGCAAACTTGTGCTGTTGGTTATCTGGCTTATTTTTCAGTGTTGAAGCTCAAACAAACAGCTGTACCTTGCCACAGATCCTGTCTTCAAATGAACAGCAGGTTTTCGTTTTTATTGCCAGATATGAGCATGTGGTGTTGTGGAACTACATCCATCTGTAGACTACCTTTTCCCAAACCCTGAGCTGTGAAAATGCTGAACCTTCGACAGGGCCTGGTACCCTTTTTTTATGCTGTTTTATTTTAAAATGCTGAACATTCTAGAGGGCCTAACATCCACTTGTTATATTGTTCTATTTTAATCCTTATGGAAATATAAGTGAACTTAAAAAAGTCCTGCCTTTTTTTCATTTGCAAAATCTCATGTCAGGAGAAGGAAGGTTTACTGTCTATTCTTTGTTGGAATAATATCTGAAGCCAAAGTCCATAAAATAGAGGTTTTCTCTCATTTGCTGGAAATTCTAGAACAGCCAGAAAACCTATTTCCAGTTTAGATGAAACAATGTTTAGAATTAGGAGTTTTTTCCCTTTACTTCGATAGTGTCAAAATGATGGAGCTTATTTTGCTGTACTAGGCAAATATTTCTTTGAAACCAACATGCATTTGAAAAATGTTACTGTTACCAAGTCCACGAGCCTTTTCCTGGAGATTTTATCTAGCTAAAATCTTCCTTCAGTATTCTTCCCACAGTCTCAAGCTCCTGAGCAGTTCTTTGTAGGGCACTGTATACACAGAAGAAAAAAGACTTCTGACCTAAATACCTAGAGTCATTGAACCAAAGAATCATTTAGGTTGGAAAAGCTCATTAAGGTCATTGAGTCCAACCATTAAGCCAGCACTGCCAAGTCCACCAATAAACCCTGTCCCAAAGTGCTATACCTACACATCTTTTAAATACCTCCAGGTATGGTGATGCCACCACTTCCCTAGGCAGCCTGTTCCAATGCTAGACAACCCTTTCCATGCAGAAATTTTTCCTAACATCCAATCTAAACCTCCCCTAATGCAGCTTGAGGCCATTTTCTGTTGTCCTGACACTTGTTACCTGGGAGAAAAGATTAAGCCCCACCTTGCCACAACCATATTTCAAGTGGCTGTAGAGAATGAGAAGATCCTCCTTCATCCTTCTTCTCTCCAGCTTAACACCTCCAGTTCCCTCAGCTGCTCCCCATAAGCTCCTGACCCTTCCCCAGCTCTGTTGCCCTTCTCTGGACACACTCCAGGCCCTCAATATGTTTCTTCCAGTGAGGGGCCCAAACCTGAGCACAGGATTTGAGGTGCAGCCTCACCAGTGCTGAGTACACGGGGACAGTCACTGCCCAGGTCCTGCTGGCCACAGTGTTTCTGACACAACCAGGATCCCATTGACTTTCTTGGACACCTGGGCACTCAGTGACCCATATACAGGTGCTGCCAACCAGCACCCCCAGGGTCCTTTTCCAGCAGGCAACTTTCCAGCTGCTCTACCCTTCCTAGTCTTTGCTAATATTTTTTCTTATAATTTTCTATCTTTTGGGAACTGTGGCATCAATACATAAAACCTCTTAGAAATGCTGTTTCTAAAATTCAGAATTAAATTGTGTTATCATGGAAAAGCAGCCTTAGATCTCTCCCTGAGAGCTGAAAAATCCCAAATTGCAAGAGGTTGTGGACATAAATACAAAGTCTGTAGCAGAGGCTTTTCTGAAGTTGCAATGTGCTGTTTCTGATATTCCTTTAAGAAATGTGTTTATGAAAATTTTCTGCTTCAGTGTTGCCAGGAGGGCACATTATCTACTTCTTGCTGTAAATCATCAGAAACTTTCTTTTCCTCTGCTGTATCACTGTGAAAGTGAGAACAACTTAAAGAAGTTAAAGCAATTTGTTCTGCAGGAGGCATTAGATAAAGGGTGCCTGGAGGATTCCTCATACCATCTTGAGATGGAGATAAAAGAGAATGACATGATAGCCCATTAAGCAGAGCAAAGTAAGCACAGCAGCAGATTCTTGTCTCAGATCTGTGATGCATTTTCCTACCTGGGATGATTAAATGACATTGTCTAAAACAACAGCTCTCCTGGCTTTGCTGAGCATACCTGGAACCTGAGGAGTCAGCAGAAGTCTTTGCTTGGAGAGATAAAGGACTGCAAGCCACCCAGAGGACACCCAGAGCAGCTGCTCTTGCTTACCCTTTCTTTTGAAAATGGCAGCAGTTAAAACTATTTTATAGACTCTTCACCAGGGATCTGGAGCTCCCCGTCACTGCCAATTTCTGAAGCTGCAAGAGTTTAAGAATCAAAGCAAGAGATTAAATGAGACTGCAATGACATATACTGCTCAGAAACAGCAGATTTCATTAACTGTGCTGGGGCTTAAAATATTACTAAATGCACTGTTAAACAGCTAATTTTAAAAGGGATTCTTGGAATTATGAGACTCTGCTCTGAAATTTTTCTGAAAATTTGGAAAACAAAATAATGAGATTTAAAATTTGTGTTGACTGAACAGGTTTTTGGTCTTATTCTCTCTCACAACAAATTAAAAAGAGCTTACATTTTCCAAATTACTTCTAAATAACTAGCAGAAGCCAGGATCCTAAGAAACTAGTTCAAATGAAGTGTCTGATGGCAGAAGAAACAAGATTATTAGCAAGCTTAATGACTCTCCCTCTTCACTGCCCTAAGGGCCCACTGTGCAACTTTCACTGCACCGTGGGCTGGACATCCCACAGATGGGAGTGGGAACCAAAGTCTTTGTGGCACTTACCCTAAATTAATGTGCTGATGGCGTGGATATCCCCTATTCTCCATTGCTTTAACAGCCTGTAAAGAAAGAATCAGCTTCTGGAATTGTGGATACCCAGGTGGTAATATTTGCTCAGGGAACAGGATACACAATGTTGGCCTATCCCCTTCTTATTCTTCTCTTTCCATTCATCGTGTGTAAAAAATCTCTGTCCATCAGTTTATGTCTTGTAATGACATACTCACTAAAATTAATGGCCAGTGTCTTCCCATTGACACCCTGTCCAAGTGAACAACTACACACTACTGTCTGCCTAAGCCTGTAGTTTCACTCACCCAGCCACTTCTTTTGCTTCTGAATCAGCACAGCCACCTCAGTTAGTAGAATAAATCAGAACAAGTCTTAAGGTGAATAATGTTGTGTACAAAGAAGTGCTTTAAATTGTAAATATATTTAATTTTCAGCATATGAGTCAAATATGTGATGCCTTGAAAACTTTACCCAATAACTCTGTATGTGTATATGTGTGTGTGTGTGTGTGTGTGTGTGTACATATGTGTGCTTTAACTAAAACTGACTCTCTCACAAATGTTTTAAGCATCTACTCCACTCCTTTTAAACACTTGTTTTAATTTCCTCTCATTCTTTGGGAAGGAAATTAAGTTTGGTTGGTCGCCTCCAAGGAATAAAAGTGAAAAGTTATTCTGGTTTCCCTGAACTGAGCAAGACTTGAAACAGCAATCTTTTCTGAGTGCTTCTCTGCCAAGGCAGAGTTATCCTGCAAGAGGCTGGCAGAGATAAACTCTACAAAATAAACAACCCACCCCCAAAACCTCAGCATGGCAGTTATTTCACTGTTCACAATAGGAAGATGACATTTCAGAAGAAAAGCACTATACCTTAGACACTAGCTATCAAACAAGCACACAGAATAGCTTGGAGTTAACATCTGTTTAACGAAAACCAGAAAATAGCAGCGATTCCTCTGGAGAGACTTGCTTGCACCTTGTGTCCTTTCTTTCCTACCCATATCATTCTCACTGGCTGCATGCTGGCTCCAGACTGCTGTAGGTTGATTTAAGAAGTCTAGAATGATCCCAGATCAGCTTGTGTGCGTCCATCAAACTTCGACTACCTGTCTCAGAGGGCTTTTTTTTCTCCTGAAAAACAGATGACAGCAGGAACAAAAGGTTATGAGAACCTTACATTCTTTTGTACTAATTTCCCATTGCTAATTATCTATTCTCAGTATTATTCACTTCCCTGCAAGTTATCTCACAAACATCCTTTAGAAATTTCTGTCTTCTATTTCTTCTTTAATCTATACCCTTAATATTTTATTATGGTGAATTATCCCACCTCATTTTGCCTCATGCCTTCTACACCTTATGTATTTTTTCTCAAAAAAAAAAAAAAAAGAGTGATTGATCCCGATTTTTAAAGAAAGCCTCATTTTAACTTTTTAAAGCAGGTTTCCATGGCATGCCATATCCTATTACATGCTGCTGGGCTAGTGGGGTGATTCACTTAATGATGTGTGATTACAGATTTTCTCTCCTCCTGAGTACTGAAGTTGCATATTTCATCCAAACTGCTAGCAAAACAGATTCTTTATGAGAAATGAATAAAGTGTGTAGTCTCCAAGGTTAAAAAGGAAAGTAATGAAAAATAACCAGCTAGTGCAGTTTTATCACGTTTGTCCCTGAGGATCCTGAACCTGCACCAAGTTGGAGAGGAGAGCCTAGCAAGACTCTCAGGCAGGTACTGTGAAGTCTTGGAGGGTGTTTTGTGTGGAGAAGCCACCCTATTGGGAAACCCTCAGCTTCCTGAAGGTGTCTGACTCCACCTATGCTGTGCTATTGACTAATTCCAGGAGTTTTTTCATCTCTAGGAGTCACTATCACCGGGAGGCGAAAGCACTAGACAAGAGATTGGTATCTTTAGGACAGAAAACAGCCAAGTTGCGCATCCCCACAGGGATGGGGCAGACCCCTGCAAGCCCCACGTAGCAGGGTTGTCTCCAGTTTTACCCCCATATTTGGCCTTGCACATCTCTGTGCTGTGCTGCTCCCCAGCCTTCGTTACTCTGCCTAATTAGGTCAGTGGGAAGGAATCCAGAACTGCTTTACATTTTGATTCTGCGTGTTGGAACAGGAAGGACTTCGTGTCAGTAGGTTCATGAGGCAAGCTAAACTGGTAGCAGCTGTATTCCTTGATAAAATAGATATTTGGATACTACCTCCAGGATTTCTCCAAGGAGGATTCAGGCTTCCTATCCGTCATGGCCTGCAGGGGGCATCAAAAGAATTCAATGGACACTAAACATTGTTTTCTGACTGTAATTCTCGAGCAATAGTGACCCCTAAATGGGGTATTTTTTCCATTAAATCAGAAAAGGTGGAAAAACACTTGACTAAAAGAGAGGATAACACTTCACTACATCTTTTCTGGTTTATTTTGGGTTTTATTTTTTCCTGGCTTCTTGATAAGGGAAGACTGGGTTTTAAACTCCATTCATTCTCCAAACTCTTGCTATCAGCAGAGACTTTGAGAGAATGTCATGGGAAAGAGAGCTTCTGTCACCACTGACAATAGGATTTAGAAGGTTTTAAAAGTTTCTGAGAAATAGGGCAGACTATTTCAGAAATTCCTCTGTTTTCTTTATCTTGGAATAGGCTGCCTTCCAGCATTATTATCTGGGCTGAATCCTGGTTGAAGGGTTTTGTTGCATTTATAAGAATAAATAGCACTGTTGGTAGCACCCACATTTCTTTGCTGCCCTGTGAGTACAAGCACAGTGAACTTTACTGGGAACCATAGTAGAAAACTTAAAATACACCTTCTTCTGAATGTTCACTGTTTGTACTCCCCATAACTTCTGGCCTTTCTACTTCATATTGGAATCTCCTGACTGGATTTTTGATTCAGACTGTAAAGGGGGCCTGAATCCTGAGGATCCAATATATAGACTATTGGTGCAAATCCAAAACATTCAAACTGGTCTTAAATATTTTGTCTGCACTCTTCTGTAGCCTCTTTAACTTTCCTAGCTCTGCAATATCTTTTTTTCCCCCTACATTCAACGTATATAACAGTTAAATTTTGCACTTAAATAGATATACCTGATTAAGCTTCTTCCTGCCTTCCAGTGTGCTGCTGTTTATTTGCTGTTTTGATACAATTTTTTTCCTGGTTATTATATTGCATTATATATAATTTTCAGAAGAGTATGGAGTTATTAATGGCTTTCACTTATCCAGAGTATGCTGTAGCATTTTCTTTGCAATGAACTCTCTTATCCCTCTTTCTCTGCCACTTTTACTCTTTGAAAAAATGTTTTCACCAACATTGTCTGCTTTGTGTTTTCTTCGTTATGCGAGGATAATAATTTCATTTAATTGTAATGATGAAGTGCCATGAAAAGAAAGCAGTTGCTAATCTGAGTGAGAGTTCTGATAAAAATACCCCAAATAAGATTGAGCTAGGGTTACACAGACAGCCTTAATCTGAAACTTCTATCTTTTGAACTCCTCACTTGAAAAAGACTTTCCTGAACAAGGCAGCTATTTATTGTTTATCCAATGAGGCATAGGTTCTTCTGAGATTTCTTTCCAGCCCCTGGTCTGACCTTCTGCTTTATCTTTTCCTGCCCATGTGTTTCTTTGCCAAACCTCTCTCCCTCTGGCTCTGTATCTTCCTCCCTAGTTTTTTTCATCTTCCAGTATAATTTTTCTTACCCAGCCAATCCTTCCAGGCCTTCCACCTAAATTTTCTCCCTAGTGCTTCCAGCCCCATATCAGCTGCTTGCTGGACTCCTCAGCTGCTCATACATGTTTTGTTTTGCCACCTTCACCTTTCCCCACAGCATCATCCCTTTTCTGTTCCTTCCTCCTTATCCCTTGCTACCTCCTTCTCAAACTTTTCCTCCTGCAGTTTCTCCTCCAGTTTTAATGTTCTCCATTTTGAGACACTGATATCCAGCCTTTGAGGGAAAATGACCATTTCCACCATCCTCATGCCAACCATCTGTGTATTCTTTTTCCATTCCCCATCTACCATCCCATCTTCTCCCATGCTCACTGCTCTCCAGATCAGCTTTACTTCCTCTGGACAGAGTGGAGAGTAATCATCCTGCCAAAGTACAGTTTCAAAGCCAGAAACATAGGAGATGTTTCAAGGGAAGATTACCAGGATGTTTTAAGGTAACTCTTGAAAATCATTGAAAAACTAAATCATAAAACATTCTTCTCTAAATTGTCCTAGGCCAAAACTCTGGACTGAAAAATACAAACTTAATGTGGCTGAAATTGGGTAACTGAAACCAGGATTTATAACTGCTTCAACACTGATAATGCAGAACATACTGGGAAAATACAGTAGCTACTGTGTCTCTTGTGCACATTTTCCATGGTCATATTAATTTTATAACACTGGCATTATAGTTATTTCTTACATGTGGCACTGAAATCAGCAGCACGTGTCAAAGAAAATAGGGAGACATCTACTATATTGTTCTGTAGTAGTTTGTTTGTTTGGTTTGTTTAATAGAAAAATTCCATCATTCAAAAATTGGCAGGGCTGACAAAAAAAAGAATCTTTTATCAGTGAATAAACAAGTTTCCTTGTACATCCAGGTTTTCTATTGACTACCTTGTAAGCACAAACACTGAATACAAATTTCCTCCTTCATACCTGAAGGTAAATGGTCCGTACTTGCCAACATCCCTTCAGCAAGAGGTTCTTAAGAAGCATAGAAACCTTTGGAGACAAGTTTCTGAGCCCTGTGCATGCACCGGCAGAGGGACAGCTGCATAAAAGGCTTTTGCAACTTGTTGGACTTTTCACAAGGGCATGTCGTGACAGAACAAGGGTGAACGGCTTTAAAATGAAAGAGGGCAGGTTTAGATAAGATATTAGGAAAGAGGGTGTTGAGGCCCTGGCATAGGTTTCCCAGAGAAGCTTTGGATGCCCCATTCCTGGAAGTGTTCAAGGCCAGGTTGGATGGGGCACTGAATAATCTGATCCAGTGGGAGGTGTCCCTGCCTATGGCAAGGGGACTGGAACAAGAGGATCTTTAAGGTCCCTTCCAACCCAAATCCTTCTATGATTCTTTGATGATTCTATGATCTATGAAAGTACACATCTATTTATAACCATCTAAAAATTTTCTGAGCACCTCTTTGGCTAAATGAGCAACTTCACTTTTACATACATTATCATTCTTGCTTGAGAAATTATATTTAAAAAAAAAAATTCCTCCTGATGTATGCAAGTCTGCAGCCTATGGAAGACCCCTTGTTCCCGGAATGTGGTGAGAGCATAATGGCTAAGGAGCTGACAGAAAATCCAAAGCACTTTGGGGTTTTCTTTCTGATTTTTAAAAAGAGGTTGACAAATTTGAATACAGATTTCCATCTTCTTGGGCTTATATAGAATGCCATAAGAGAAAAGTGCAAGAGAATCTTTTCTCCATAAAATTTAGAGGCCCTAAGTATAATTTATCCATTTTAATATCAAGAAGCAACATGATGTTAGTTTCTAGATGGTAAAAGGAAAAATGAGCAAAACCCTGCAAGCTGGTTTAGTGATGAAGAGCTAGGAGCAGGCTTTTCTTTCTCATGTGCCCTAGATTTTTCTTTATTGTTAGTTTGGAATTAGCTTTAGTTGGGCTAATGTTACAGGATGTGTAGTAAATGAAGATGTTGTGGAAAGGTTTTGGTACAGGTAAATACTGCTTCCTAGGTTATATTATTGCTGTTTTCTAAACATTTGCCCTCTGCACTCCCAGAATTTGATACTGCTAACATCTCCTGGGCAATTTCTAAAATCTCTCCATTTCATACTTTTCCCCTTTATAGTTTAAAGAAATTTATGTTAAAAGGGGCCCTGTAGAAGCTAGTGCTTTTAGTGATAATCACTGGTGTTAAGAAATCTCTCTGGGGCACCAAATTGTCTGTAATACCCATAATATAAATTATTAACTGAAGTAAAATCAGAAATAAAAAACTTCAGGGAAAAATAATGGGGAAGTAATGATTCAAAGTGGTAAAAGAAAAATCACTTGCCTTGTAATTCATTCTTATAAAAATTCAACCATAGTACCCAGTTCCCATGAACAAGTGGGAATAAAATAAATTAATTTTTCCTAAGATTTTTCTGGTTTAAGTCTTTAAACTCTTCTGCTACCATCATGGTGTAGATGTTTCCTTTTTTCTTAAAAAAAGAAGCCTCCACTGGCTCTCTTGCAAGCCTCAGCCTGGATCTTTTTGTTTAAATAAACACAGTCAGTGAAAAGTCCACTTAGATATTTACAGGCCTGTTTGTATATGTGTCAGAAGAAGACAGTGATTTCAGTGTTAATGAATTCTTCAGAATGGATACTATATTATCAACTGATCAGATATCTTTTTGGCCTTTTTTTTATTCCTAGTTGAAGCAGATATTCTCCTGGTGTTTTGAGGCTTTACTGGTGTTTTGAGGAACAAAATCTCCTGGTGGATGGAATGAATTTCCTGATTAGATATATTTACTTTCCTCTAGATCTGTTGTCTCCTCTCATCCCTGAGCAGGAAGGCTCATATTGGAGGAGGCTGAACATTGAAGGAAGTGGGGCAGGAGTGTTGGGCAGCACAGGGACAGAGCTCAGAGCCATCACCACCACCACCACATGTTCAGGAGGGTTTACACTGTGGCTGTTCTCCTGCATTAACAAGTGTTTTATTGCTTAATTAACAGATGTCTTGACTTTTATGCAGCTTTCCTTAATTGTCCCAAAGATGCTTTTAGCTGCTAGTTTCCACCCTTGGATTTTGTTGCAGATTCCAGCTGACCTTCTCTGTGGCTATTCACTGTGGGCACGTCACTCCTCTCCTCTTGCATGACATATGAAGAGAAGCTAATTCAAAGCGTTCATTGTTTATGGATGGGTTTTTTTAGTTCCTTTAGCTTCAGGGGTTTAAAGCTGGGGAACAGCTAATCAAAGGCTAGTGCAGAAAACTGATTTCAGCTGTCTCTTCATAGGTTCACTTTTTTTTTTTATTTCACGCATCTTCCCCCCTCTCTAATGCTGTTCCCTTTCCTAGAACTGAGAAAAAAGTAAAAGCAAGTTTAAAATTTCCAGAAAGGCATGCTTAGCTACAGGAAATTAAGGGCTGGTGGGCCATTTTTATGCCCTGTATCCCTTCACTTAAATACTCAGTTGTTGCTGATGGTTGCCTTGCGGCCTAAAAAACTTTTCTCCAACCTTAACCATGTTTGTAACCGGGGGGTGCATACAGCACTTCAGAGAAAACAGCCCTCTTTATGGCCAGGGTTTAAGCCAAAGCCAGCTGCAGTTCCCTCTCTGTCTTCTTGAAAGGAGAGATCTGTTTCCTTCAACAATATCGTTTATAACTTCACCAGATGAAAACTGTCATATCCCGTTTCCACTGAGACTCAGTGGTACCTATTTGCTGGCTGCAGAATTAAGAAAACAGAACTTAGCTCAGCTTTAATGCAGATTTCCTTCAAATGAGCCAGGAAATTCTAAATATCATCTCATTGCAAAAAAAAAAAAAAATTGCTGCCTCCAAAGGTCAGTTTAGAAATGTTGTGACCTGTGATGTCCTTTAGTATTGGCTGCATTTCCCACAAACTATGTGAATTCTGGATGAGATGACTGCTCAGGCTGGAGTTATATTTTCAACACCAAGTAATGAGACAGTTATATCTTTTCAAGTGCCATAAACATAGCAAAATAAGTTTTCTAATCATAAGACTACCAATCCAAACAACCACAACTATATGAAACTCTGCTATTTATTTCAAGTAAATGTACTTTTAATGTGTTGATTGAATTGGGAGAACATTTCCTATATAAGCCTGATTTGTATTTTTATTTATAGTCCAAGTACATTTACCGATTTTTTTCCTAGTGATTTCTGTGTTACCAGAAAAATTTTTTTTATGTGACTGGAGAAATTACTTCAGATAAAACAGCCCCCAGTCCCTGGAAACTATCTTACTTTATAACTACTTGGGAGCTCAAGAAATAAATCTTCATTGCTTTACTCTCTGACAGACACCAGTGAGCAGAATGATGATAGGGAAAATTTAGGATCCTCATATGGTAAAGAGGGATAGGAACATTTTTCTGTTCTAAATCCTGTATTCCTTGTCTTAGGTGAATATGAAGCATTTCAAGTACAATGTAATTTCTCTGCATCAGAGTCTGGTTCTTAAGGTCTCTCTTGGCATATTTCAGCTTTGTAACCAGATTAGCAGATCACCTGACAAAAAGGTGGGTCTAAATTCTCTCTATACCTTACAGAGAGAGTAGTCACACACATCTTTCAATTTATGCACATTTCTCCCCAGTTCTTTCAGAAAATTATTTCAGAGCAGCAGTCTATCAATCAGGAGATGATACCATTGCTTTTAAAGTGTATGTGACAAATTATTAACCATCTTCCCCAGATTTACTAGAGATAAATTTTAGATTAAATTTGCTTTACTGTTCTGTTACACACTGGATTTACATTTTAAGATTAGAGACTTGACTGCAATAGATTCTTCTTCATCTCAGTTCTTTTATAGGATGCTTTATTACAATAAGTCCATGAAAGTATTGTTGGAGATTTTACAGTACTATTGGATTTTCACTGGATTCTCCTCTTGGTAGAATATGTAACAGTTTCTGCTGTTAGGCAAGCCTGGATCTTGAAACATGGATTTGTAAAGCTAGGCCCCCACTGTATTTGGTAATTAGCAAATTCATCTGTAATTGAGTCCTGGAGTTATCTGGAAGCTCTCTAGAAGGTGCTGCTAGACATTATGTTTTAAAATAATTTACTGCAAGGCTTTTTTCTATTGGTTGAAAGGCTTTTATTTTCCATCATTCACTCCATAGGGAAGTAGTATTCTGAGACTTTTGCTGGGTTTCCTTCCTCTGGTTAGAGAGTGTGATGTGGCTATCTGCAAGGATGACCCAGAGGTATACAAATATTTTATCTAAATATCTGACCTTAAAAATGCTTCAGAAAAGCTGCAGGCCAGCTCTTTTTGTGGCCTTCACCCCACGAACCACCATGATTTGGACCCTGAGCATCACCTTGGCTCACATTTCAGGGCTGGCTGAAAGCTGATATCTCGTGCTGTAGATCCTTAAGGACCTTCAAGCAAAAGTGAAAGACATCTGACCATGGTCTGGTATCCCCACTGCCTTGCCATACCCAGAGAAAAACACATTCTTCATTTGCCAGGGCTGCTGCTTTGTCTCCTTTGTCAACTTGCACTCAATTCACTTTGACGTTTTATTATTCTCCTGTGCCAAATTGGCCTTATCCTTGCAAGGAACTCTGAAAAGAATCTGAGTCCTTTCTGAAGACTGTGCAATTATTTTTTCATTAATATAAAGACAACTTTGGAATTAAGTAGAATCAAGAATCAGTCTCCATAGGAGCCTCTGGCAGATAGCTACATTCCTCTGATTTCAAATGCACCTGCAAAATTTTCTTAATCTGATTTCTAAGTAGATTCTGTACCAAATTGCTTACAGAAATTTTGTTATTTCTGTAGAATATTAGCTGTGTCTCAGATATGGAGAGAGAAAAAAAAAGTTTTCTTTTCCAAATTTGGTGCTATAGGTACAAGCTGCTTTTGTAGAAGCCCTATTTAGTGACAGTTTTGCATGACAAAATAATAGCTAGATTCCTATGACTTTATTTCAACTTATTTGTTTAGTAAAAGCAAATACCAGGACCATACTAGAAAACATCCAAACAATCCAACACAACTTTTCATGGAAGACACCTGTAATACACATGACTATTCATAAAGAAACACAAAAAATGGAAGACATGCTCACTGGAGAATTTAGATTCTAGAGGCCCTACTTTTCCTTTGTTTTCTTCTTTGCATCTAAAGGAAGTCTCCACTTACGTTGAAAGCATATAATGCTTTAATCTACTCAAAGGTGTAAATTAAACAGAATTATTAAATTTCCTTTGCTGACACTTAATTGCATATTTTCATTAAACGTACTGAAACTGTGTTTTATTTTTACAGTAACTTAATAAGAGAAAGTAGGCCTACCAAGTTTCAATTAGATTTGCCTAGAAGGGAAGGCAAAGGGAGAAAAATAAGTATAGGAAATAATTGAATAAAAGATAATGGCAAATAATTTTGCTTGGTAATAAAAAGGTACTGAGACAAAATGGAATTTCCTGGTATCCCAAGGAAAACCTCAAACAAACCACAGCTGAGTGGATGAGAAGTTTGCTACTTTTCTATTTTAGCCTATGCCGGGTTGCTGCAGTGAATGGATTCCACAGGCTGCTGCTCTCTCTGCTGAGAGCTTGTGGTCAGCCCTGCGTGCTTTTCACTGAGAGGCCAGTGTTTCAATAATAAAAATGCATTGAGAATAGCAGTAAAAAAAGCAAAAAAACCAAAACAAAACAAAACAAAAAATTAAAACTTCAGGGAATTCCATAATAAAAACCACTATTTTCCAGAATTAATTGCAATACCATGTGAAGTGCTGCACGAGAGCACAGAATTATGGGTTTAAGGTTGTTCATTTAAAGAATAGGGTTTTGTCAGGGTAGAGTCTAATTAAGTGTGTGGACATGAGAGGGATGTTTGCTTTCATTTGTTATCTTTCGATACCCCTGTCAGACAACTCAAGATCACAGGCAGTGTCCCAGCACTGGGTCATTTTTCTTCTCCAAACCGTGCTGTTATCGCTGCTGTAAGCTCTTTTGTTTTTTTGGAGAGACGAATATCTTTGCGTGTGTAAAGACATTGGCAAGCTGCGGGAAATTCAAGCACCAGTAACAGCACAGCTCTGGGAAACGTTCACGAATTAACCAGCTGAGGGAGCACAAGGCATCCTTTATTCAGCAACAGCACAATGGGCTTGAGGGACTTGTAGAAGAAACAGCATGGTAACTATTAAGTCTGCTTCACTTAACTCTCCAGTGAAACATCTGAGGGTCCTTCTTCTCTCGTGGAGTAGTTTGAGTCAGAATCAATTTTTTGGAAGGGGTCAGAAGTGAATTTTAAAGGACATGGCTGATCTGTTCCTTTACTTAACTTACTGGTCTAGAACATATATAAATAGACCGTATATATATATATATATATACAGAATGTATATAAGGAGACAGTTTGATTTTTAAAGTCTGAGGTGAAATCCTGGACCACCTGAAGCTAATGGCAAAGTATAATTTATGAGATTAGAGCCAAGTGTTGATTCTTGCTCTAAACAGAGTTGTATTAAAATGCAAATATGGTAATATTTGTATCATACCAGATCTACAGCCAGTTCAGCCCATGGCAGCCTGGAAATAACAACACCTACAAAAGCAGGACAAGCAATCTGGGGGCCAGAGAATTCTTGAGTCAGTTGCAGTATTTAATACAGGCTTGACAAAATAATTAGGTGACCAAGTGGACAGAAGAGAGTTGGTCTGTCTTTCAGTGTACCCTAGCCCAAGCTTTGCTGCTCTGTAGGACAGAAGCGAGTCAAGGTGTTGCCTTCAGCTCTAACTGCTGGGCATCCATGCAGGGATGTGCTGTGCTGCAGCCGAGGCAGTGTGGGGTTCCTCTGCAGAAAAGCCTTTTGAACTCGCTCTGCAGCCCATGATTATGCAGATAGGCAGTGCTGGGAGAGGAGAGGCAGCAGGAGTAACTGCTACCACATGTGAAACTCTGCTCCCAGGATATTGTTTTCATTATAGTTCTGTTCTCTGCAGCTACTCGGACTCTGAAGTGTCAGATTCCAGTTTGATTTCTTCATTAAGAAAGCCACTGCTGCAGTAGTAATGAACAACAGAAAGCATAAAAACACTCTGACAATGGTTGGTTTTGTTTAGAAATCTTAGCATGGGTTAGACAGTGTCTAACACTAATGCCTGGGACAGGTTCCTTTCATTATGCTTTGACTTTCTGGAAAACAACTCAGCCTATTTTCACAGAAATTGGTTAATCCATACAGCTTAGGTCAGAAAAGACATATAAACTAGTAATGCTGCTTATTTTTGAAAAGCATTAAAACAGACTCTACTCTTTGTAAAGGAATGTATGCTGCCATTCTGATTACCTACCAACATAACTCGTATACACATTAGAGTAAAATTGGTCTCTCATTTCCTGAAAGAGAAACCTGTCTCATGTTCCTGCAAAGCACTGTCCACCTCCAGAATAAAATACGACACCTTCAGCTTTTTTGCTCATAGGAAATATTATAGGTTACCTGGATTTTTATGGTATTGAACCTATGCCTTTCTTCAGATTTATAAGAGTAAAGAAGCCCTAGTTCACTGATTTTACTTTACCTTGAGGAAATTATGCTAAACTATTTTTTTTTTTTTGCTTGTTTGTTTGTGCTTCAGGAAATCTCTTCCTGCCTTGGGCAAAAGTGCAGTTACGGTAATGAAAATATGCCCACAGTAAAAAAAAAAAAGAGAAAATCTTTGTCCTAGAAGAAATGATAAAGAATGCTTTAAGGGTAAATTAAATTCATTTTAACTGCTAAGACTTTATTCCACAGTCTCTGCTTGTGAGAACTAAACTCCTTTTGATAAGAAAAATGCTTTCTTTTGGCCTTGTATAATTAATCTTGGAAATCGGATAGCTGGATTTGGAGGTGCTGGTGAAATGTGAGGATTAAATTTTGAAATTTGACCAGCAATGCTGGGAAGACAAAGAGATGGTTGAACAAGCAGGGACATCTGCAGCTGCCAGCACAGGTAGGCTGCATTTTCCTGCCAGAATGAGACTCTTCACTCCAGCCCTCACTTTTCTAGCATCAAGAACAATGAAGCAGTTTGGTATCAGATCTTCTCTTGGAAGGAAAGTCAAAAGTATATTTTGCTGGTCCTCTAAGGGTTTTCTAACTTGATGAGATTAGCATGATTTAGGACATCGACGCTGGCATGAGCAAGATAGAGGCAAGCAAAGGTAATATTTATGTACCACATACTTTTTGAAGCATTTCTCTTAATCCAGCTTGACCAGAATTACTGTATTCCTGCCAGATTCAGTTTGTGCCAGCTGCTTCTCATTCAGCATTTGATTTCCTGAAGACACCGTGGCAAAGTCACTGTATGAAATAGGAAATTTAGAGCAGAGACAAGTAAGTTTTGCTCTATTATTTGATGGGTCATTGATTTTGATTATAACTTAACAGCAAAACCTTCCTACCAGAGAGCCCAAAGGGTACATTAGGAGGAAAAGAGTGGACCACTACCATTTGCAGCTCATCTAAGACTCTGAAATTATGTGTCTGGAAGTTGTGCACAACCTGTTTTCTTAGGACTCTGGTCCAGACCAGGCTGTTAAGCAAAGAGAGGCAATCAATCAGTCTCCTAAATAATGGCAATGTAGGCCACCACATTGCAAGGTAAACAGGGCAGGCCAGTCTAGAAAGTTTTGCTGGCATAGTTATGCCATTCATAATGTCATGTGGAGTCACCACCCGCATATATAAGAAAGTTCTCATGGGCTTAAGCCTGTATAATGATGGCAAAAAGAGCCATCTAACCCAGTCAGTCCTGTCTGTTCCCCAGGATCATGCACCTCCTGACTGGGTGAATATGGGAAATGAGCAAAATTGCTCTCCCAGGACAGTGGTGGGCATCAGCTGGGGAGAGGAGGAGATAACAGGTTTAAGCTCCTCAGGGAGCTGCAGTGTACAGTATGTCATTCCCAAAACATAGTGACCTCTGTGCCAGCCCAAAGTCCCAAGTGAGGTGCCATGTCACTGGGGTCCTGCTGGTGGCTGAACCCCTCTTCTCTTCCATCCATGGCTGCTTGCACAGTAGCACAATGATGCTGTGGCTAATGGCCTGTCCCAGTGCAGCACGGACATGTCAGCACCATCAGAGCTTGCTCAAGGGTCTTTAACAAGGTAAATAGAAGAGTTTTAATCATATACTGAATATCACCTGAGGAAAGGAATAAGTTGCCAGATTCATACATTTGCAAGTCACAGATTTCCAAGCCATTTCTCCTTATCCTCTCAGTTCGTGGAAAAGAGTCTTTTCTTTCTTCCTTTCTTCTTTTAGGGCATAGAGATGTGTTAGAAAAAAAAATATTCCATGTAATAATTCTGATCTGCTTTACTCTGTTCTCAAGCCAATGCCTGAGCTGGCTCAAAGGAAATGGTAGAGGAGGAGGGCAAGGGCTGTTTGTGAGCAGTTTGCACAGAGAGGCTCAGTTGTATCATAAAGTTACACCTTGGGCTCATTGGGATGAATAGGGCAGTTCATTGGTCTGAATGCTGCTGTTCCAGGTGCTCTGCACCTGTTGTTCTGCTCAGACATTGGCCTTTTTCTTTGCAGCCATGACCAATTTAGACACAGGTTAAATAGACCCAATGTTGTGCATGGTGAATTAGGAGCTTGAAAACAAAGCTGGCATGTCATGTTTCTGTGTTCCTCGATAATGACTAAAATAATTCTGAAAAAAATACTTTCAAAGGATCAGGTTTCTATGTGGACTGCTCAATTTCTATTGTACATAATGAGATATTTTTATTCAAATCCTCTAGATGATTAGACAGTTTTGCCCATAGAACCTGGAATCCCTTTGGTTATGCCACTAAGTGTAATTTTTGCCCATTAGGAATAGATTAGGCAAATGATGCAAGAAAATAGAAACAAAAAAGACCAGAAATCTATAGTTACCTTATGAAAGCTGAATTTAAAAATATTGTGAGGTAGTCTAAGAGAGAAATCCTTCAACCCTAACACAAAACAGACCATGTGATCTCATTTTAAAAGACCTCATTGATTCAATCACCCCAGTGCTCCCTCCAATCCTTCAATCTTAGGATGGGAAATCTGCACCAACTATCTGGTGCTAAATTCACAACTATAATCCTACACTCCAGATTATGATCAATGTCAAAGAAATTGCCTATGGATGTGGGTAGCATTAACTTTACCTTTTCTTTCTATCTCTATTCTCTTTGCAATTAAGTAGACTCATTTATCCTACTTTAAGAAAAGCCATTTTTCAAATTATTTTCTGGTAGATTTATACCTCTAGTAGCTGTCAAAAAAAATTCAGACATCCCCAAATTGATTCTCTGTTTTGTTGACTTATATAAAATGTGTTCCAAGACATTCAGGTCTTTGTTAGTTACCAAAAGCAAATTAAAATTATCTTTTAGAAGTAAAACATCCCTTCTCCAGGAACCTGTACTGGATTTTGCATGTCTGTCTGAAAGATGTAGGTTGCAGAGTCCCCTCAGTGACAGACTTGAGGGACAAGAGATGGAGAGGCACATCCAGCAGCTGGCTGAGCAAGCCTTTAAAAATATCCAGGAGAAGAAACTGAGAGATGCCACTGAAGTATGTGCTGAAGGACCTTGAGCCGGCCTTGTGCAATTAAAACCATCTGAGAGGCTGGGGGTCAGCAAGGGGCGTGAGGGAGGTCAGGAGCCGTCTGGAAAAGGTGTCCCTTGCAGCGGCGCCGAGGGCGGAGACGCAACCAAAGGGAAAGGAAGAGCTGGCCTCAGTGTTTGCTTTGGCCTAATTTCAAACAGAGCCCCTTCACAATCTGTTTGTACAATCCTGTCTTTCAAGAGCTGTTTTAATTTCTTTAACTAAGGCTCTGTGGGCCCTGAAGGTTTGACTTATCCCATGGAAATCAGAAGATATGCAGCCTAGGGAGAGCTGATGTGGGCTTGACCACATGCTTTATGAGTTTCACATTCAGCAGCAGTGGCTCTGTTTTAAGGCGCTGCTGAGCAGAGATCTCGAGGAAGCCTTGAGCTCTTTGGTGGATACCAGGTCGTAGCTGTTGGAGCTTATGGCACAGACATTTTCTAAGCACAAATTAATACACTGCAAAAAAGTTCCAGCAAGCTCGACTGTCATAATCCTATCATTTGTATGCCTAATGTGTAACTTTGCTTTTCAATAAGTATTTTCACATCTTATTTATAACTGTTGCTCATCTCATGTATCTGGATTACTACACATTTAATAGACAGAAATCTGTCGCTCATTAACATAAGCAAAAGAAAGCAATAAATGAAGACAAATGCTACATTAAAAAAAAAAAGAAAGAAAAAAAGAAAAAAAAGGCAGCATTATTTTTAGCCTTCCAAGAGGTCTGGCAGTACACTACTCATCTTGGAAAGGAACAATTAGCCAGTTTGATAAGGCTGGAGCATGAAACATATCCACCACAGAGAAAGGTTTTGACTGGCATGAGTGCTGAAAGCTGGACACCTGCCTCCAAGTCCTTGGACACTTCATGCTTGATCTGGGCCAAAACATGCAGCCTGTGAGTAAGACTTCAGAAAACTAGGCAATGGTTATCAAAATTCCTCTCTCCTGGCCCAGCAGCACAGTGCCAGCCCTCTCAGCAGCCAGGGCAGGCTATCATCCCACTCCACACCCAGCCCTGGAGCAGCCTATCCATATCACTGAGACAGCTGTGTCAGGGAAATTGAGATGGTGATATACCTCTGCACTCAGTTAGCAGGTGAAGAAAGTAGCCTGGTAAAATTTCATATGACCTAGCAGCTTCTGACAGCATGTATTGATGTGTCTTGTTTGGTTTTGGGAAATCCCTCTCATAAAGTGCACATTTTGCTGATACGGCTGCATATGTGCAAATAATAAACTGCTGTAATATTCCCATTTCTCGAAACTTGGAAAATCTCTCACGTAGGCAAGGCACAGATTCACCTGGCACAAATACCCTCTTTAGGCCCAATGCTGGCTGTTTCTAATAACCTCAATGCCTTTCAAGGCCTGCACTGAGGCCATGGGGCCTCAGGTGCTCGTGTCCCCCTGTAAAGTAGGCAAAGGTGTTTGTTTCATCTCATAGGAATGCTACAAGGACTAATTCTTTAAAGAAAATTCATTGTTCAGACACTCTAGGAAGCAAGGTCAGATAAACACCTGTTTATCTTTGTCCATGTATAGGCAGCTTGTCATTTCTTCAAAAATTATATCTGCCATTGTTCACCTCCAGTGAAGACATATTTGTGTGGCTGAAAACAAAGTTTGACTCCTGTCTGGGGGACTAAATTTTGGGATATCCAGCTCTAAAATTGTGACAGCGGACGTTCTCCAAAGGCCTACAGTTTTGTTTGTTTGTTTGTATCTTTACTTACAGAAGCCAATTCCAAACTCACCAAATAAAGGATTTTATCTTTCCCAACAACCTTTCCTCTCTGTGTTTCAGACTCATGCCATTGGAACAGCTTCCCCCAGGATGGGCTGCCAGGGCACACTGCTGGTTCCTGCTGAGCCCATTGCTGACCACTACCTCCAGATCCCTTTCTACAGGGTTGCTCTGTCTTTCTCTTAATGCCCCAATCAATACTCATGGAAAAAAATGTTTTGAATCACAGGGTGTCAAATAGAAAGAAAAAAATGTTTAAAGGTGGCTTTCATAAGCTCACAATTAAAAAAAAAAAAAGACAAAAAAAATAAGACCACAAAACTGATTTGCACTATCTGAATACATTAATCTTTGTCTCAGTAGAAATGAAGTAATGTGGGAATCCTTAAAAGGAAGCTTTTTTGTCTCTGATGTAGTATATCCAAGAGATTCTTTCACACATTACACTGGTGTGAGTAATAAAAGCCATCACAGTATGCTAGAAAAGGGATATTTGTTCAGAAGTTCAGTGTGACTGTGAAGGTATCATTAATCTATTTTTTCTGAGCCTACTGTTTCATCTTAAAGGACTAACTTGTGACAGAAATGTCATAGAGCAACACAAGGTGTTCCAGACCAATTCTAAACCCAATTCAATGCTTTTTCATGTGACCACAAACTTTGGTGTTTAGAAATGGGAGGCCCGGGGAAAATGGGGAGCCAAGGTGAAAAACAGCAATTTTAGAAGAGGTTTAATGTACCTGATGAGGCCTCTGTTAAAACAGTGAAATAAATCGTGCTATCACTCACCTCAAATCTAAACAAGGTGAAAGACTTCACACCAATTTATGCCAGGCCATTTTATAAGACAAGTTCAAACTCAAGGACTGCTTTTTTATGGTAGAAGCTGAACACAAATAATAATTCAATGCTTATTGGTTTCTGTGGAGGAAAATAAATTGCATCACCATTGCTTTGAAGGAGAAGTTCTGTGATAATTAGCTAACACTCAACATAGCTGAAATTTTCTTCTAGTACAATTGTAAAATAATAGTTGAAACTATTTATAAGCCTATTCTTGAAGCTGTAAATTAGCTGAAAAAGTCACATTTTTGCTCTATTTATTTGAATTGTACCTGCAGTAATGGAATTTGTCTTCTAATGAGTATTTTTTACTGCAATGATAACACAGGTAAGTATAGTCCACTTCAGCTCTGCAGGGACTTTTACTCAGGCATGTATAAGCCTTCCCTTAGCCCTATTTTTAGGGCTGGAAACAAAGAAGAGATCCCTTTGAAAAACATTAGTTTCAAGTCTTTTGAACTAAAATCCAAACTGGAAAGCTTCTCTGAGAACACCTTGAACTGGGCACAAATTCAAGTATTGTTGAATGCAGGCTTAAAAATGTCATGAATTCATAGACATCTAAATATTTCAAACTGAATGGTACCAAGAAACTAAACCATACAGAACCTAGTGTTAAGGAAGTGGGGAAGAGGAGGTGCAGGGGGAGAATGGGGGAGAAAGGGAATCTCCATTATTCATGGGAGAGCAGAATAATTCAGTTCAGACTGAATTTTCTCTGAGGTTAAGTGCAGACCTTAGTCCACTATAGAAAATGAAAGACAGAAAGGAGTGTTGGATGACTGTGAGTAAATTACAAATCTTAACAGACCCGTCCTACACTGTGTAAATAGTCCTAAATTAGCTTCCATGGAGAATAGATAACCTTTGACTCCTCCCTGTATACTAGAGTTAGCTTGCAAATATGAAACTGCTTAAATTAAAAAGTAATTCAATTCCATCCAGGTGTGGGGGAACACTTTGTGCCATATTATTGAACTAGTAATATGAAAGTGTTCTCTTCTCTCAGTGTGGATTTGATATAAAAAAATGTAAACAGTCATTTAATACTAATACTTGGAAGGAGATTGAAAATTAAATTTACAGAATGTGACCTAGAAAACAAACTCATGTAGAAGAAAATTTTTTATTAGGGAGGTTATATTTTAACTACAGCCATCCATCTTGGTTTACAGTATGTTTCTCCAGATATTATATGGTTGGCTATATAATAGTAAAAACTATCTTCCTTCCCTCTCTCAGACTATTAAAGAATATATTAACTTCTATAATGTCTTTTATTGCCAGGCAAGCCCTCAGTATGATTCAAACAAATCACCTTGCTGTGCCACCTGGTTGGTGTGCAAGAAAAGAAACATGTTTTAATGTAAATAGATGTCTTATTCTTATACCAGCACTAGGAAATAGCCTAAATGCAGCAAGTGTAAAATTTGGTTTATCCTTGCCATGTGGTCATGCATTTCAGTGTATGTTGATCCAAGAGGAGGAGGAGCTGCACTGATTTCAAAGAGGCTACTCAAACACATAATATTTGACTTACACACTCATTTTTGTATAAGCTTAGACTATCAGAGACTGATAGTAATGGCATTTTATACATTAATGAGTTTATTGATAGTTTTTTTTTATCTAAACCCAATCACTTTTTTTACTAGAGCTTAGTCTCTGGTTGGAGAGAAATTTCTTTCCATCCTCAGAAACAGCTGTACTGCAAAGTCATGGACTTCTCCTGCACTTCAATTTCAGTGAAGGCATTTCCCCTTAGAGCAGGGGTTATTTGAGGATTGCAATGGACTCACTCAGAATGGCTATGACCAGCATAAATGATAAGGATTATGATCTGATCTTGGTGCTTGAAGTCAAACCATTGAAAGCTGCTGCTTATGTTTTTCTGGCATTTGGATATGAAATTAGAGGCTGAAATGAGGTATCTGATTACCTGCCTCATAACTGTTGTAATCCCTTCTAGAGGCAGGATCATTCTGAATTTTCACAATAATGAGCCAAGTTTTTTATAAGAGCATGTCATAACTGCATATTTGGGTCCCCATATAAATCTGGTTTTTTAGAGTCTTCTCTAAAAGACTCTAAAAGAAAGGGAATCTCCATTTTTCATGGGAGAGCAGAATAATTCAGTTCAGACTGAATTTCTTAGCTTGAAAGTGATATTACAGGTATCATTTTTTGCCTGTCAGAAGATGTTCACACTCTCTATGGAATTATCCAGAAAGGGGAAAAAACAATTCTTAAAAGACTCTTGTTTGTAAGTGTTGCATCTGAAAAGAGGTTTAGATAAATGACATGGGCTAATAGCAGGTTATTATATAAATGACTGATGGAAGATACAAACTCACTTTAAAGTTTGGACTTTTTGCTAGAAAGATATTTAGAAGACTAACATTTTAATTTATAGTTCAAGTGATTCAGCCCTTTTGTACAAACTACATTTTTGCATCCCATGGTACAGTCCAGAAGCGAAGACCTTGTGAACATGGAGTTCAAATGACTAGGAATAGGCTAAAATACTGCTGGAAGTGGGTTTGATACAATTAGCTTCAATTCATTGCCTGGCATGTATAAAATGTAAATTTAAACAGCTACTCACTCCCTTTCTCACAGAGTGGGAGGAAAGACAATGAGTATCACCTTTGCTTCCCTGTGACATTTTCTCTTGGGAGAAAGGGAGATTGCAGATGTGGTAACTGAAGCATGACTGTTTTGCAAAGAAAATCTTTCACCTTCTCTTCTGTTAGAAAACATGTATTTCTCTGGGTCATGAGAGGTAGCTGGGTTACTTTGCCATTTTCTCTATTCTGATTTAAAAAAAAAAGATAAAATGCATCAAATGATGTCGAACTTTGAAGTGCTAAGAGAGATTTCAAAAATCAGGAGAGTCTTTTCCTTATTTATGTGATAATTGTGATGTTGGAAATAGGTGCTGATTGCATTGTTTGAGGTAATTTTTATTCTGTTCACAGAAATTTTCCTTAGAACAGGAGCCTGAAGAGTAGAGTGATTTGGAAAATTTTCATTGCTCCCAGACTGAATTACTTCACCCATGTGAGAAACCACACTTTGCACAACTGGACTGTAGTTGCATAGTTTTAAACTGAAAATGTGATGAAGACAATAAAGCCTTGTTAGCTGCATTAATGCATACAAGAACTTCTAACCACATAGTCTGGTCTTTTTTCTGTGCAGAAATTATTTTCCCTGCTGGTTACATACTGCCTATATCCCATATCCCATATCCCGTACCCTAGCCATGCACAAATCACTGATCCAGACACTGAGTTTTTACCAGAAGTTACTGTTGCATCACGAGGAATGGATCCAAGATAAGGTGTTGGTTTTGCTTGATCTGGTAACCTGCTGTGTTTGTAATTAGAAAATACGATAAACTACTTGGAAGTATATAATTTTTTTCTGGATATTTGCCTGAAAGAAATACACACACACACACACACTCCCCTTGTTCCAGTCAGTAGATGGAAGTTGCAGGGCGGAGTTTTTTGAGTGAAATATCCTAGCTCTTAGGAGGAAAGTGGGGAATAAAAAAACTCCACCAATCATCTGAACTCTGACCAGACTCAGTTGTAGTCAAGCGACCACTAATGCACCTAAAAATACAGCTGGATTTATAATACAGCTCGCTGTAACTCACTGTGTGGGATATGTGAAGGAATGTCCTGTAATAACTGCTGTGATGGGTCCTGGGGCCCTCTGCTCTGTTTTCAGGGCATAAGCAGTTGCAGATGAAGTGCATGCCCAGAGCTTTTTTATTTGGTAATTGAAAGTATGTCAGAAAATGCCAATAGCATTCTCAGAAATGCTGCTTGTTGTATCACTCTCCTTGCAAGCAATTGTGGGTTTTTTAGAGGATCTAATATAATAAAGCATCTTTCATTTTATGTGCAAATTTATGGTTCCCTTCTCCCTCCAACTCCACAAAAGAGCTGCAGTGATGTCCTTGACCAGAGGAATGAGCACGGGGGAGGCAGTGATGCAGCCCAGGGTGTAAGAGGGGAGCTCTGCTGAGTTCAGCCCCTGAACCATCAGTGCCAGCGTGGAGGGTGTGACAGGACCCACATCACATGGGGATGGCATGAACACACAGCTCAGCTGCACTCTTGGACTGCAGGGCCAAAACTTTCCCCTCCTGCATCTGAGGGGTCTGCCCTAGGAAATTGCTGTTCTCTGCCCATTGTTAGGTGATGAGGAGGACACAGGAGAAGATTTGGGTCTAGAATGAGGATGTCCCTAGCACACACCTTACAAGCAACCATCTGCATTTATTCATCTGGTCAGAGATGGGTTATTCATCACCCTGAAAGTGATGAATACATTGAATATTGAATATATTGCTCATTCTGTCTGTTTTTAAAGTTGCAGAATTGCAACCATGTATAAAGCCAGTAGCACTCAAGTACCCAGCAGGCTGAGCCGACACTCTCCAAGATGAAGCTGGTCAACATTGTTTTACTGGTGCTTTTTGTTTTTCAGAGTGTTCTTCAGCAGCTGCTCCAGCTGACTGTCTCACTGCAAAGCTATTACACTTTGCCACTGGCAGTATGGGTACCCTGAAGAGCTTCTGGCTTCCCTTAATTGAACAGAAGAAACTAATTTAAATTTTAAAAAATATAATTAGTTTGACTTCCTCTACCAGGAATTCTGTAATTGATACTATGAATAAATTATGGGATGCAATTGTGAGGGTTCTTAATTACAAAGCTTCTTAGCTGCACAGCTTCTGTGCTGATGAGTGATACATGTTTTTGTCCTCCAAAATGGAGAACAATTCCTGTCACAGATTGTAACTTGCATGCTGCAAGCTGGAAGTGAGGACTGAACCAACACACAGATCCTGACTGAGCACATGCTGAGGCAGGTATCACTCAGCTTATCTCTGCAGAATGCAAATCCAAACCAAAGCAACTGCCAGAAGGGGTTTAAACCGAGTGATTACAATTAGCTCAAGCTCTGTGCAATATGCTTTAGTTTTGTACATGTCTGAATTAATTTCCAGCCATTGTCATGTTTTATGGCTGCTTGGTGTGAGTTTCTTTCTCTCCAAGGAAATTTTTTGCTAGGAAATAATTCAGTCACTTCCCTCTCCTGTTTAGATGAGTCACTTCCTCATGTATGAGTAAAATTTTGCTTTCAAGAGTTTTGTTAAGTACAAATGACATCACACACTTACTCCAAATGTAAAGAGCAAAATTTTGAATATTACTAGATTTAATAATTACTTGGCATAAAACTTAAATAAGAATAAATAAACCTCTTTGATGAAATGTAATGTTTATTTAGAAAAAAATGTCTTTGCTATGAATAGCAACATAGACCTTTAGACATCTCCTTTTGTTAAAAATCAGTAAAATCAGAGAGGAAGGAAGGAAGGAAGGAAGGAAGGAAGGAAGGAAGGAAGGAAGGAAGGAAGGAAGGAAGGAAGGAAGGAAGGAAGGAAGGAAGGAAGGAAGGAAGGAAGGAAGGAAGGAAGGAAGGAAGGAAGGAAGGAAGGAAGGAAGGAAGGAAGGAAGGAAGGAAGGAAGGAAGGAAGGAAGGAAGGAAGGAAGGAAGGAAGGAAGGAAGGAAGGAAGGAAGGAAGGAAGGAAGGAAGGAAGGAAGGAAGGAAGGAAGGAAGGAAGGAAGGAAGGAAGGAAGGAAGGAAGGAAGGAAGGAAGGAAGGAAGGAAGGAAGGAAGGAAGGAAGGAAGGAAGGAAGGAAGGAAGGAAGGAAGGAAGGAAGGAAGGAAGGAAGGAAGGAAGGAAGGAAGGAAGGAAGGATCTCTCTTCCAGCCTCAGTCACTTTATTTACTCCTCTGAATGCCCCAGAGTTGGGGATTTTAGCCCTCACTGCAATTTTTGTTTTCTACACTGTTCACAATTTCTTACCCATCTATTTTCCCAAAATTCACCTCTGAGGCTCCTGCAGCTTCTCAAATTTGTTGCCTTCACCATTTCCAAGGCCCATGAGCCTCAATACTCTTCTCACCTGGCCAGTCCATGCTGGAAATCACCCCAGCTCCTCTGGCTGGCTCAAATGTGTTCTCCTGGTACATAATCTCAAAGAACTATTGTACCAACTTTTTTTTCTTTGACTTTTTAAATTTCAATTATGCACATAAATTTATTCATTAAAAAAAACCCAAACCAAACCAAAACAACCCCAAAATACCAACAAACAAACCAACAAATAAACAAACAAACCTCCCAAAAGGAACAAAAACCTGAAGGAAGTCCTTTTGTTTAGAGACAGCATTAAACTGCAATTGAGTTTGTGTATAAATCAGTCATTTAAGATAATTACCACAAGAATAAGCATTACATCCTCAGGAAATTCAAACTAAGATTGAACTTCAAGGAAAATGAAACAGATACAGAACTATGCAGTTGAACAACCTTTGCATTGCCTTGTAGCACATAGGTTAAAAATGCCATCAATTCAAGACACTAGCTGGGATTCTAGCTCCATGTTGCCCTGATCGTAGTAGAGTATTTACTGTGGCAGCTAAAGCAGGTGGATTTATTATGAAAGCTGCTTTTGTGATTAGTTGCCAGAAGCTGGGTTTGAAAATTAGATTCCAGAGATTGTGTTGGTGGGGCATTATCAATATATGTAGTTCTTTACTAAATGCAACAGCATTACTGAGCTAAAGAGTTCCTGGGAAAGCGTTTTCTGATATAAATCTTATTTTAAGAGGACTACTGGAATTGCTGGATGAAACTGGAGGGAACAGAGGGAAGGTGATTGTTTCCAAATGATGACACTCTTCATGCACTGCTCATGCTGGAACAGGGATGGACAATTTCCACCAGTTTATCTTTTTGATAAATGTCAGTTATGAGGCAGTTGCTGCATTAGAGGAAAGTCTGTCTGGAAAGCCTTTTAAAACAGACGACTATATTAGACTTAGTCCTCTGGAGGGATCAAAAACTCTTGCTGCTTCCTCGTCTCAAATCATGTTATATTCCAGAATGTTTCAGAAGGGATTTTAACTAATTCATATTATTTTACTGAAGATAAAATTGCAAAATCTTATGAAAACATTTTTGCTGCTTGAGCATAGGACATGGGTTTTTTTCATGGGTATATTTTTTCTGTGCTATGGTTTGGAGATTAGGTTGTGGGTTTTTTCTCTGTTACTTGGACATATGATTGCCTACAAGCTGATTCTAAGGCAAAAAAATAATTTGGTACCTTTCTCTCTTGCAGGTTGAAGGTGAAGTATTTAATTACATTGCTTACAGATTTTTTTTTAAGCTTTTCTAGAATATGCTTTATACTGCCACTTTCAAGGAAATATTATTCCAACAGGTTTAGGCAGTGATTAAAGTATGGCACATGAGCAAATTAGCCATTTATCCAGGCTTTCCCACAACTTTGGCTGCATTGTTCATACTGAAATGAGAAAAGGACCTCAGGAAATAATTCACATACATTTAATCTTCTTGCATTAAGTGTTTGGCTCCTGCGATTTTAATTGGAAATAGAAAAAAGGTGAATGGTATACTTTATCCTTCAAATCCCTGTGAGTGGCTGAGAAACAGGTTTCATAAAATGACTTTAACATAGCAAACTCCTGTTATCCACTCACCAGTGATTCTGCTATGCCACCAGTATGTAAGAGGGGCACAAAATCCCAAAACTGTGAGGAGCATGTGATGATTTGCTGGTCTGTGTCATGCTAGTGTGAATTCTGTGACGCCTCTGCTTATCTCCCAAAGACTGATGGTACATCACATTTCACTCTCGGGTTACTTGGCAAGGCATAATTGTGCATGTTGTGGCAGTTATTTGGGAAAGATTGGATATAATCATTATTGGCACTTCATTCCATGGTCTTTGTGTTCCACACTGAGTTACTCATTTGGAACATTAGATGACTGTTGAAAGCTTTTGTCATAGTTGGATATTATCCACCCATCTGTTAAAGCCTTTTCTGCAGAACCTGAGAAGTGTGCAAGCAAGATGAACAAAGAAATAAAGAGAACTAAGGCCAGCAGCAATCTGTAAACTCTGATTTTTATGAAGATGTAGCGTCCCCACAAAATTGCAAAAGGAGCAGGCAGCTAGCCATGCCAGGGTCAAAGGCAGTAGTAACCAAATGTCTCAACCTTTTGTTGCTTCCTTTTCCCACTTTTGCCCTCCCTCAACACAATCCACAGTGCTGCTGAAAAGGGGATTCCCCTTTACAGACTCTGTCCTGGGTTGGAGTTCTCCAAAGAGAGATGGATCATGGCTCTGCCTTTCCCCCAGAGACACTTCCCACTACTGGATTTTGTTCTTCATCATGGCCCCTAAGACTGCATTCATCAACTAAATCCCTGTCCTTCTCCATTGCTGCTATTTGCCTTTCCCTATTTCAGATAAAAAAAGAGTGAGGGGCATGTCCCAGAAAAAGGTTGGCACAAGGGACCTGTGTCCTGAGCCCTGCCTGCAACCTCCCTACCTCCTGTCCCAGCAGGTAGGATAAAACAGGAAGTTGATTACAGGAGAATTCCACAGCAAAGAACTTGCAATCTTTAAATACAAAATTTGTCTTGCTTAATCATGTTCCTCCTTGCCTAATTATTTAAATAGTGGAGATTGTGTGGCAGTTTTGAATAGCTGTAGGTGTTGGTGATAGTGTAAGTGAAGCATGGTAATATTTGTCCAGGACTAGGCCAGCTTTCCTGCACAAAAGGTAGTTGGCAATTATTTCCTAAGGATGTCAACTGAGTTACAATTGTATTTGACTCCTTTCACAGCTAGATAAGGTCATGGTTCTCACACAATCTCATTACACATTACTCTTCTTGTAGCAAAATTGGCTTAATATACTCCTACTCCCTTGTCACAGCAGCTGTGCCTTCTCTGCTGCATAAGTGTGACTACTTGTCAGCCAGGCTGGGCACCAGCTTGGGGAACAAGACAAAAAAAGCAAAGTAAAAAAAGTCTATTTGGCTATCAACCCCAGAAAAATATAATTATATTGCATGTCAAGCCACTGAGGAAGCAAAGAGAGGCAGGCAGTGGAGAAAGGCAGAGGGATATCACAGCTGGCAACACTGCTGAAGAATTCCATGTCATTACACATTTCACAGCCCCAGAAGCTCTGAACTACAAATCAGAGCAG
Organism: Molothrus ater; assembly: GCF_012460135.2. NCBI lineage: Eukaryota > Metazoa > Chordata > Aves > Passeriformes > Icteridae > Molothrus > Molothrus ater. Next base: position 35,195,778 of record NC_050478.2, on the reverse strand, counting down.
TTATTATCTCCTTGGCGCTTTTGATAAGAGCTGGCTTTATACACCCACCATAACAAATACATGACAGTAAAGATGGCAGATGTGGCATTTGGGGAACACCAGGTTCCATCTATTTCCTTCATTGCTCCCTCTCTTGCCACCCACTTTCCAAAGATGTTTTTGAAGTGCCAGGTAGTGCCATGACTTGTGTGTATATATGGTTTGTGTATGTTTTCCAAGGATGCAACCATGCTGATGGGCTTTCTGCCACATTCCAGCAGCTCAGTATCTCCATGGCCTATGCAGAATTTCTGTACCATGCCCAAACATGAGTGGGAACTCAGTGTTCAGTGAAGCCTCTTGCTGCAGGAACAGGCTGGCAGTGCCAGTGTCTAGCAAGGTCTTGGGTGCCTCCAAGGAAATGTCTTGCAGGAGAAGGAGATTTTTATTATTCTTAAACATCCAGATATTTAAATTCTGGTCAAATCTCACTCTAGGTAGGATATAGGCATTTTGAAATATTCTGGGTGTTCTATCTTTGCATTATCTCTGAGTCTTGTTCACTATAAATTCTGTTAAAGTGAAAGGATAGGACAGGGGATGGTGGTGGGAAAAAAATGTGGTAAAATTAAGGCCCAATCCACTGAGTGCTTATCAGTCATGGCCAATATGTGCTCTGTGCTGAAGGAGGCATAGGAATGAAGGAAAAAAAATATAAGTGACTACACAGGTATGGCACATGTAAAAGTTTTTCTATCCTAGTAAGTTTAAGATTTAAAAGAAAATCTTACCTTTACTGGATTTTGAAAGCATGAGAAATATGTTATGGTCTCCCACAGGGAATCTGAGGACTTTATCATCTTCAAATAATTTTTATCTCTAATATTCCCCATGGAATACATTGGTAGAGAGAATTTGTAGAATTTTAGAAATTGAGAATTTGAGAGAATTTGCTAAAAGTAGTAGACAGTCAGAAACAATTAATGGTAACAAGTCACTTGATTCTCTGGCCCATGGTTTATCGGGCAGACTTTTCCCTTGATGTTCATGAATGTTACAAACAGAGTTCTTCTAAAGTTGGGATTTGCTTTCTTTCTGGGGTTGCATTTCTGGTCCTCTTTTATGAGGTGTTTTATTATGGGCTTTCTTTGTGCATCCTCTCCATCACCCAAACTGTGTTTGATGTGGCTGTGGATACTGGATGCCCTTGATATCCTATCCGACCGTGGCTACTTCAGAGGATCCTCTTGTCATCAGACAAACACTCCTAGCCACATAAACTAGATTAAAAGGAGCAGAAAAAAAATGTTTAGATTAGCATGGAAAATTATGCTTGCTCTGATCAGAGTGAGAAATTGCCCTGAAACTATAGGAATTTCCTGCTGCTAAAATACTGTGTAGGTCCTAAAAGCTTTGCAGGCAAAAGTTTGTTTCTCTTCTGGCCAGCTAGAAGGGTCAACATGCCTTGGGGTAGGACACAGGATTGCAGTGTTTAGGAGTTCATCTAATCAGGAAATTATGGCTGTAAAGTTACATAGGCCTGCCACTTTTCATTACACAGCTCATTAAATCTCAGTTAATTGCAGCTTCACCCTAGTATCCAGGTCCTAATATTTCTGAGCCTAATTAGCACACTGAAATCCTAAAATCCAACCGATTTCCCTTATTTTAGTCACTTCTTGTACAGAAAACAATGGAATGTAGAGGTTTAACTTGTTCAAAACACTAAAAATTGTACACTGGTTATTCAATCTTTTAGTTCAGTTGTTCAAGACGTAAATGCTTATTCCCAGAAGGGGCTGGAAATGCAGAGGAAATTATATTTTTTTTTAGTGCAAGATAGTGCATGAAAATTATTTCTTTTTCATTTATTATTCATCATACTTCTTTTGCTCCTTCTGTTCCTTCCCATGAACACCTCTCTATAGAATTATCTATAAATTATCTATCACATTGTTGTCATCGTATGATTTGCTGAAAAAGCCATGTCTCTATCAACCAAAGAAATTATTCATAAACAAAATCACAAGAAAAAATATTCTAAATAACACCCCCCCCCACATTTCATTAGATAATTCAAATATTTTCATATCCAAGAAGCTCTACTGCCAATGTTCAGCTGAAAAAGAATGCTTGAATACATCCTATCTTGTAGGATGTACAAAATATAAATAACATCTAGTTTAACCATAGAATCATAGAATGATTACAGTTGGAAGAGACCCTAAAGATCACCTTATTCCAACCCCCTTGCCATGGATAGGGACACCTCCCACTCAATCTGGTTGCTCAGAGACTCATCCAAGCTTTTCTTGAGAACTTCCATGGATGGGGCACCCAAAGCTTCTCTGGGCAACCTGTTCCAGTGTCTCACCACCTTCACAGTAAAGAATTTCTTCTTCATATCTAATCTAGACCTACCATCTTCAGTTGAAAGTCATTTCCCTTGTCTTATCACTATTTTCTTTTATAAATAGTCTCTCTCCATCTTTCTCGTAGGCCCACTTCAGGTACTGGAAGGCCATAATTAAGGCATTCCAAAGCCTTCTCTTCTGCAGGCTGAGCAATCCCAATTGTCTCAGCCTTTCCTCATAGGAGAGGTGCTTAATTTCTCTAATCATCTTTGTGGCTCTTCTCTGGACTTGCTCCAACAGGCCCATGTCCTTTCTGTGCTGGGGACCCCAGAGCTGGATGCAATGCTCCAGGTGGGGTCTCATGAGAGGGGAGCAGAAGGGGCAGACTCCCCACTCTGAATCTGCTGGCCACACTGCTTTGGATGCAGCCCAGGGTACATCTGACTTTTTGGACTGTGAGTGCATTGCTGGGTCATGTCCAGCCTCTCATCCACCATCACCGTCCTTCTTGGTATTTCGTATTAGGACAAATTGAAGCAAAATTCATAGCTTAGAATCATTCATCATTTCAGGTGACTACTTTCAGAAGCAATCCATGAGTCAGAGTTGTGATAGAGTTCTTTTTTTTCTCCAGGATAGACTTTTGAAAATGGAGATGGCATGCAACAACCTTAGCATCATATTATCTTGAAACATTGACTTTCATTTTGCAGTTAAAAGAACTAATCACTTTCAGTTATGCTTATATGATCATGAGAAAAATACAGCTTTTTATTTATTCTCCCAAAACTGCCTGTTTCAGTTGACAGAAGTCTTCTCTTATTTTTTAGAAAAAGACCTGTAAGTAGTATATATGTTTTGCAAGCTTAAGAATTTCTGTAGCAGTTGGAATAATTCCACTATAATTAGCATTTAGATCACTGAAATAAATTAAAAATTCTTGCCTTTTCCAATGAAGTTTCTGCTTTTTTTACTCTTTCATCATCATTATTCCACCTTGATATGCAAGATTTAAGAGTCTTTTCACATGAATTTATTTGGTAAATAAATTCAATTTGTAAAGTCTCCTATTCAAGATATATTGTCATTGTGTGATTTTTTTTATTAGGAGCTGATGTTGTGAAGAGGGATGTTAACACATTGGATATTGCTGCTGGTTTTACTAAGTTTTGTTATACTTGTTTACTTTGATTGATTCTGTTAATTATATTGCACTTACCTATGAGCTGTCTTCTCAGACATTCTGTGTTTTTGAAAGTGATAACAATCAATCCTGGAGGGGAAGATACCTCATAAAATTAAAAAAAATTACAGTTAATCTAAAAATCTACCAAAAACATGAACATTTCTCTAGGCTGTCATACAGCATACATTTAATATTCATAAAACTACACTTTTATGTGCAGAAAGTGGCAATGCAGTTCTGCAAGATCACCCATCAATCTTCTGATGCTAAATACTGGTGCCTGGATAATAATTATTACTTATCCCAAGAGGATCTCAGCACAGTTTTTCCTGTTCAGAAAGTCTGTTGCCCTGATACAGTCTCATGAGATGTACATTTTTGCACTCCAGAGCAAATTCATAAATACTAACAAACCAGGTCTTGCAGAACTTGAGTCATGTTTAGAATCTCTTTATTTCATAGATTAAAAAACCAAGAGCTGGAGAAGTTAGCATTGGGTAAATTACAGAGGAAAATGGTGAGGAGCTGTTGCTAAACTCATGTGGTGACCAAGCAGAGTTATCCTGTGCCATTCTTGATGTCATGTTCTCATGTTTTATGGAGCCAGAAGTAAAAGTTTGTGAAGTTTGATCCCAGATCTCCTGCTCACTGATGTGAACAGTGCTTGTGTGATGGCTATTTTTAAGCACTAGTCACTTAGCATTTGAGATCTTTGTATGAAATATCCCTATCTAGCCATCATCAGAACAAATGAGTCTTGTAGGTTACATCTGGAATACATGAGGCAGTGTTCCAAGCTCCCCAGGAAAGCTTGCAAGGCCTTTGCATGTCTGTTTGGTCAAGAGCCATCTTGGAGCATTTTCCTTTTCTTCTCTTGACTGATGCTGAGACACTCTGCTCCTGCATACCTCTGCACAGAAATACAAATGTTCAGCTCTGACTTTTCAGTTCATCACGTATCAGCTATTAATTTGCACTAATTAATCAAGTACTGGAGGCAAATGTCTTCCCTCAGACCTCTTTTTTTTTTATTTATTGTTGGCTAGTCTGCATGGTATAGGACAGATGAACAGTCCAGGTGGGATATCCCTCATGCAGCCTGTTTTATATACCAAAGCATTCTGTCACTCTTCCCAAAATGAAACTGCTTGATCTGAAATGCCTCAGTTTGTTATGATACAGCTGTTAGACAACAAGGAGAATTTGGTTCCTGTGGGCAGGTTTGTTTAAACCCTGAAGTCCCTCCAGCCAGAGCAGCTGACTGCGGTTCCACTGGGGTTCCACTGCTCTTCCAGGCATAAAAAACTTTACTTAATAAAATTTATGACATTGACTTAATCAATTGACTTTCTTTACCTGAACTTTTCAATCACAAAGGAATGTTAGTCAGCATTATTTCTGAATGAACTCAAAAATGTTAAGGCTGTTTTAAAGATACCTTGTTCATTAATTTCCAAAGCACAGGATGTGCAACTGCTTGTGATCATAGGCTTTCTTCTGAACTTGTCCCATTGCTCAGGAATGTTATTGCATTGCCTCTGACTCATGGGAAAAAAATTAGCAGAAGCATCTCTTCCTAATTAGGAAAGGCACTATGGTGTCTCATTTCAAATTTTGGATATGATGTTGCATTTACTTAAGCAATTAGAAACACACTGGTAGAAAGTTGTAGAACATCACTTTGAAAAGCCAAAATAAATACAGATGTTGTTGCGGGTATGTGCATTTATTTTTTGTTTTGGAAAACTGCACATGAGAGACTCAAAATTATATAAATGCATTGATCAGTTATTTCTGTGTAAGATCTTCATCCGCAAAAGACATAAACATATGATCTCCTACTGCCTCTTTGAAAGCAAAAGATCACACAGAAGACAAGATTTTGAACGGAAAGATTCAAACACTTGATGCTCTTTCAAAACCTCCACAAAGACACTTTTTCGTCCATGAAAGAAAGAATAGGATTAAAAAACCTGGATTCCTGCAGTCTTGTTTCCTGTGACATAGCCTGAGCTCAATTTACTCCTTGCTTCAGTATCATTAAATTGCCTGTGTCTCCTAAATCTCCCAGAGTACCATGATCTCTCTCCTCTGCTTCCTGAATAACCACAGACCGCAGCCTTGTTTTTCTTAGACTAATAATCTGTGTATCTTTCTCCTCTGTTTAGAAATGGCTTTTCGTGAACATTGAGTTGAAGTTGGCCAGTGGGTTCAAAAGTGGTTGGGTATGGTGGGGAGAGCCAGATGGACAGATGGACACCACAGCTGCAGGAGTCCCATCTCTTCCAAAATCAGGATAAAAATGGAGCTGCTGCACTCCCCTGGGAATTGCATAAACCAGGTATTATTTGGTATCACTTGTCAAACTGGAGCATGATCTCTATATGTCAATGCCTTCATCTAATATAAGCAGATAATCAGTTCTTTTGATTTGACCATTTTGTTTTCCTGGAGGAGGGAAAAAGAAACCTTCTGCTTACTTTACCTCTTCCTGTTTTCCCTTGCTGACCTATCTGGGACTGTTTAGACAAGGCACAGAGCAGACTTGTTAAGGGGGATGGCATTTGAGAGATCAGAATTTTGGTCTGCTCTTTTCTGCCAGCCTAATGTGTTATGTTGAGGCAGTTGCTCAGTTTCTGCTTTCCCTTCTTGCTTGGACTGTGGATGATTTGCAGGGGGGCTGCAGCTCTCAAGAGGGGATGAGGCTGGGGAAGAAGTGTGGGAAGAGAAGGGACAACAAGGTGAAGGTACTGCCTTCTGGCAACAGCAGACTCAGACCAGCTCAGCTGCTTGCCAGACCACATTGTTAAGAGTATTAAAAGTTTAATTGCTGATTTTAACTTTGGGGTAAATGTATGCTCATTCACAGTCCAGACAGTGATGGAGAAAGGCTGTTCTGCACAGCTCCTAAAAAGAAATTCCCCTTAGTTGGCATGTGCAAATTTTCACATACTAAGTCTTCTAGGGGGAGAAGTGAAAATTCAGTTTAATTGAGAGAACTGGCTTCACGTGACTTAAATTGCAATCACAGTTTTCTGGGTTTCTGTGTAAAATGATCTCCAAATTTCTCCCATGAACATCACCAGAGAAAACTTTACCAGATGTAACAATTAGATTTTAACGCTGCTTTCAAAAGCAAAGTAATCTGTGGCACAGAAGAGATAGGCATTTTTTAGCAATGACTGTTAGGAAAATCGGAGAAGGGAGATTTAAAAAGTACCAAGAAACTTCCAGATCTGGGACACAGTCTTTTCTCAGCATCCTATTTCCATTCAAGCACTCTGAGATGGGTCAGAGAGAGCAATGGGAACAGAGAGCTGTGGCAACTATGGGTATTTTGAAGATGAATTTCCAAAAGTAGAAGGTTATGATTTATCTCTGTTGCTAAGACACAACTATAAGCCTTCAACAGAACTTTCAGTGACCTTGAGGAAGCAGTTATGTTTTATCTTCTCTTGCCATTAATGCTTTAGCTCTTCAGAATATCAGAAATAACTTTCCATTTGGGATGGATAAATATTTTTGTTATAATGTTTGTGTTTGTTCTTGACTGCTCAATGCATACCTACCTTTTTTGATTTGTCTGACATGGTTCAATGGCTTTGATGAGCTCCCAGCCTGTAGCCTGAGTGTTTAACTGCAGAGAACTGATGTTTTAGCAGAAACCCTTTCTGACAGAGCACATCTTTGCAATATCTTCAGTACAAGAGAAAACTGTGATCCAAACTTACAATTTTCTGCTATATCTAAAACTTTATTACTTACTACAGTTACGACATTTGAATTCAAATGCTCAACTACCTGGTTCGTGCAACCTGTCCCTCCTCCTTTAAGAGTCTTAGGCTGAAAAAGCACAAATGTTATCTGAGTATTTTTATCTTAAGTACATGCAACCTTAGATGAGTGAATATAAATCTGGGGTGGAAATAATTCCTGAGATTGGCTGTTCACAGGGAAGACCTTTTGCATACATCAGAAGATGTACTATTACAGCCTTTGTTTGTCAAATGGGGTATTATAGGTGCATATATACACAAACACACACACACAATTTGTCCCCATGTTGTAGTTTAGTATAGTTTTTGGAGTGTGGTGTGTGATAGTGGGTAGAATCTGGCTGGATGCCAGACACCCACCAAAGCCTCTTAACCCTTCCCTCCACAGCTGGACAGGGGAGAGAAAATGTAAGAAAGGGCTCATGAGATGAGATAAGGACGGGGAGAGATCACTCACTGAATACCATCACACGCAAAGCAGACTTGAATTAGAGATCTTAATTGAATTTAATCCTAACAAAATCAGAGCAGGATAATGAGAAGTAAAATAGGACCTTCAAATCACCTTCCCCACTACCCCCTCCTTCCCAGCTCTACCTCATCCCCCTCAGCAGTACAGAGAGACAGGGAATGGAGGTTGTGGTCAGTTCATCACTCATTGTTCCTGCTGCTGCTCAGGGAAAGGAGTTTTTCCCCTGCTCCAGCATGGCATCCCTCCCACAGGAGACAGTTCTTCTTGAACTTCTCCAAAATGAGTCCCACAGGCAACAGTTCTCCACAAACTGCTCCGACATGGGTCACTCTTCCTCAGGGTGCAGTTCTTCAGGCACAGGCTGCTCCAGCGTGGGTAACCCCATGGGGTCCCAAGTCCTACCAGGAAACCTGCTGCAGTGTGGGCTCCTCTCTCCATGGATCTGCAGGTTCCTGCCAGGACCAAGCATGGGCTTCCCATAGGTTCATAGTCTCCTGTGAGGCATCCATCCACTCTAACATGGGTCCCCTCCACAGGCTACAGGTGGATCTCTGCACTCCCAGTGACCTCCATGGGCTGCAGGGGCACAGCTGCCTCAGCACAATCTGCACCATGAGCAGCAGGGAAATCCCAGCTCCAGCACCAGGAACACCTTCTTCCCCCCTTCTCCACTGACTGCAGTGTCTGCAGAGCTGCTCTACTCACGTATTCTCACCCTTCTCTTCTCTGGCTGCAGTTACATCTGTGCAATAATTTTTTCCTTTTCTTTTATCTCCTATCACAGTGGCGTTCCCACCATTTCTGGTTGGCCCAGCCTTGGCCAGCAGCCTGACCATCCTGGACCCGGGTGGCATTGGCTCTGCTGAACATTGAGGAAGCTTCTGGCAACGTCTTCCAGAAGCTACCCCTGTGCAACCCCACTACCAAAACCTGGCCATGCAAACTCAATACCAATGACTACTAAAAATCTTGACATTTTTCCGCTAGTAAACCCTCCAAGATATTGTACCATATAACAGTTGATTTTAAGCTGAAAAAAAAAAGACAACCTAACTTAACTTCTGCCTTCTTAAAGCAACACACCCCCAGCACACACAGTAGTGTAGCATGCAATCTGGCAATAAAGACAAGATGACAACAGAACTCTTGTAGGGGACCTGTAAAAGTCTTCTTGCATATTTCTTCACCTGAGAGGGAGACTGGATGAGCAGTATAGGTCAGATGTCAAACTTTTGGATTGCATACAGGCCTCTGGGAACACCAGTTGACTTTATGAATCCAAATTAAGGAATTATAGACTCGCATAAATGTGTGTAGGTGCTTTTCTGCTGTACTCAAGCAGCCATTTCTAGGATAGTGATAACATTTTCAGCTTGCTAAAGAAAAGAACCGAAGTTCCTTTTCACATGGATCCAGGCCTCTGAAAGAGGTGGATTTGTTCCTGGGTCATTTTTTACTCAGAAGACTTACTGTGAAAATTCTTGAAATGGCAAGTGCATTATAGTGTCCATACTCTTCTCCATCATGTGTGCACAGACTCTTGCATATATAATTGTTTCCAAAACTGAACAAACGTGCTTTTGCAAAGCTGGCAGATGCAACATATGCAAATGCTAGTTCCTTTACTACAAGTTTTTTGAGAGAGGAAAAACTCATCCAGATTATTTTCCTTTTTTTGTCTTTTCCCTTAATATATCTCAAAGAAAAATGTGCTACTATTTCTAAAAAATACAAGCAACAACAGCAAAAAAACTGAAAGAAAACAACAACAACAACAACAACAACAAAAAACACAAAAAACCCCCCAAAAAACCAATTGAACAACCCCTCTCAAAAAAAATCTAAACACCACATACACCCAAAAGAATTAAAGATAAATTACTTTATTTGGTAATGTCTTCCCTGTTGCAAGTTCAGTTTGACTCCAGGTTTAGTAAGTGTTCTTTTAATGTGTATTTATGCTCAAAAATATGAGTGAGTGAAAAGTAAATCCTTTGCTTTTTCTGTCAACAGTCCACGAAAACTCTAGCTATAAATCCCTAACAGTAATTTGCTGTTTCTGCTAATTTAAATTAGCCTTAATGAGGTAAATCAAGCCATTGGTGTCTAATTGGGCTTTAATGAACTGAATTCCTCAAGAAGAGATTTATGGAGAGTTTACCCGACACAAACAATTAAGCCAAGGAAAATCTTTTTCCTCTCCTCCCACTTCCCCTGCTGCAAGGAAAAAACACAGGAGGCACAAAATAGCACAAAGCTGGAACTGTCGTGTTGCCATAGCCAAAAGCATTCCAAAATTAGCCAGAATTTCCAGCAGCAGAAGGAAGAAATGTGCTCTCTTCTTTGCAGATGTTTCTCTGCCATCCTGACCCTTGACTTGGTTTGGTCAGTGAACAGAAAAGCAGTGAAAATGCAGATGCACTGCAGTCAGCTGGAATCTGTCTGCAGAAGGAGCTGAGGTTGCTGCTCTGGTGCTTCCCCACTCAGGAAATCACAAAGCCTTGGAGTCTGGGATCACTGGTTCGTTGGGAAAGGCCTGCAGGTTTTTATGCAAAATTTTATCATAACAATGAAAATAGTTTAAAAACACAGAAGGTGGTGGGGGGGAAGAGTAAAACTTTCTCCTCAACAAGCAGGGAGCCTGAAACAGCCCTCAGGTGTTACTTCAAGGGTGTAGCTAAGGGTGCTCAGGAGGAGGGAACATAGTTGCACACTTTGGCCAGTCTCCTGCTTTCCCAGGCCACAGCTCAGTGTGGAAGGATGTCTCCTAATTTCCTCTTGCTACCTGCTCTTAGCTTCAAAAGGACACTTACCCTGTAGGCACATTTCAAAACCTTTTATGCCAATGGTTCTGAATTTTAAATTCGTTGTTTATGCTCCAGGTAGGGATTTATCTCCTCAGTATATGGATTACTTTATTGACAATTCTTATCCTGTAAGTGTCTATGGCTGCATTTTAGGTAAAACCACCCAAGCAAATGCAAATCCAAATGAATACAACACATACTTGTATGTGTGCTGTTAGCCAGTGATATGAAATGTTGAGCTAATAAAATTTTTAATCAGAGTTCAAATACAGGCTCTGTATTTCCTATCACCTAAAAGTAAACAAAGAATTTGTGTTGGAAAGGCTGTCCCTCTATTTGTCTTCTAAATGGTGAATTATGTATTAACCTAATACAGGTTTATGGAAGATCAGAGCCTGCTCTGGGTCCCCAAGGATATCTGTTGTGCCAGAGAGTATTCAAAAGTCATGAGCCAGGCTTCAAATATAATTGGATTGCCACAGGAGCAGGAGGCTTTCTAAATAACACAGGAAAAACAATATGGAACTTGTGGTTCTTTTCTTTTGCTTCTCTTGTTTTGAGTTTCTTATTTGCAGCAAACTTAATTTTGCAAACACAAGGGGAAGGGTCTCAGCAAAAGAGGCAGGGGGGGAAGGGAGATGGGAGTTCATCACCACAGAAATTATGAGCTCTGTGCTTGCAGAAAGAAATAATATCATCATATTTGACCCTGCAGCAGTTTCAAGGCAAAATGGGGATTTCCTGGTGCTGCAGCATAGGTTAATTCCTCTTATGGCAGAGCAATTTTGAAAAGCATGCAAGAAAATCCTGAGTTTTTTCTGCCAAAAGGAAGATGATCAGATCTCCAGTAGCCTTTTTCTTTTCTTTTATTTTTTTTTCCAACTCAATGGCTCCAGGCCATTGAGCAAGTTTCTACTGTGAAAGTCTGAAATAAATCTAAATCCCTTTTGCTTCAGATAGCAAAACTCCCCAAACTGCTTAATATTAAATACCTGGCATCAGACAGAGTGCAATTTGAACATGACTTCAATCAAACTTTATTACTATTAAGTGGAGAAGGCAGAATATATTTCATACAAGCATTACTACTTAGATTCTGACTTGCTGCCAAGCTGCCTCAGAGCTGCCTTCCATATATTTGGCTTTCCTTGGATCTCAGCTTTCTTACACAGCCTGGAGCTGCCACCCCCATCAGTGACTGTGTGCCCTCGATGGTTGGTAGGACGGGAAGGATTTTAAGGCTGGCTCAGAGCCCAGACATAACACTGAATCTACCATAACTCAGCTGCCACGAATATGTGCCCCAAAATTCCTCCCCTGAAAATTAACGCTGTTTGTATGGCTCACTACCTGCCTATCTAACACACGTTTATATGCCAGGGGCCAAAATACTGATAACATATTAATAATTACCACTAAGAGATCCTAGAGCCTTAGGAGGAGAAAAATGAGAGAGAGAGAGAGAGACATAGAGAGAAAATATATCAACTGATAATAAAGGAAATTCTAGCAAACTGATAATGCACTTAATAAGTTTCTGATAGCCTCTCAATAAAATAGTGTTAATGAGAAAATGTTTTATATGCACTGGAATGCATAATACCTCCTCTTTCCATATTGAATTCTTTTAATGCTAGAGATCTTGTTCTTTTTTAGCAAAAACCATTAAAGTAGCATTTCATTCTTCTGTGTCAAATAAGGTGCTCTTCCGACAATTACTCATGGAAAAAATGATGGAAAAATACTATGATTTCTACCTGAGTAGTATTGCAGTTCCATATTTACATTACATTGTAATGCATCTTATTGCATTTTCTATGTAGTTAAAGGCATGCACACTTGAACAAAAACATTCAACAGTAGCAAATAAAAGAAGAAATTAATGATAACAATGAATTTAATCTGGGTGCTTGTTAACATTTCAGAAATAATACTTTACAGGAGAATATCAGAGTTAAGATGCATAATCCTGGGCATATAGTAATTCTCTGTTTTGCATCCATAATGTGGTGTAAAAGATGGATTTAATGGTGTCTATGCTGGTAAATATTTCAATTGCAGAAAATTCTCTCGATGTTATGAGAGTACAGATCTCTCAACATCCCTCACACACATAAATATTGCAAGTATTCATTCATCTGATTGGGATGAGACTCTTCAGAAAAACCCTTGTGCCTATCTTGGGATTTTTAGTAGCTCCTAGAGGAAAGACCTTTATACCTTGCACATGAAAAGGTCTTTTTGTTGGTTTAAATCCTACAAAATTGCTGCTGGCTCCTTGTTGATATAAAATGTAAATACTACTTCAGCCTGGAATTTAGAAGTTAATTTTACCCAATGTATTCCTTTGTTGACTGTTGATAATACGTTTCTTCTAAAGCAATGTGTGTTTTCAACATAGGGATGTCTTTTTTTCTTTACTCCTGCTCCCTGGCCAAAAGCATTTGCCTGTTTCCCCCTAACCTGATGGAGTCCAGGAACATCAATTCCCACATTTACTGTGGTGTCTTATACAGATTTATGGTTCCTAATGCTGCTACCATGAACCTATACCAGGAAATGCTCAGACACACAGTCCAAAGGTTAAGTGCATTTTTTAGTATATCAACCTCTTTTGTAAATGGTGTTTTTAAGGAAACATTAAATCTTACAGTGTGCACAAACATTTTACCAAAGTTTTCATTCAGCTTTATTTATATGCTGCAACAGTTATATACCATGTTTTGAATGACAGTTCTTCAAACCATTTCTTTTTGTACTCTAAGTGCACTTATGAAAAGACAGGGTACATTTTTTGCTCACTTAAACGTACCAGGAGCATCAAGGGGTAATTTTTCAGACACTTAGTATTTCGTTGCTTCTACAGATGCAATTAATTACAAAAATCTTTTTAAATACTGAAATTCTAGTTCGGTTGCATTACGAAAATGTATGGTGAGACTGCCTTAATGTTTGTGTTTAATTAATGGTTGCATTAAACTATCTGATTTCCTAACTGCCGTCATATGCAATCTTTTGCATTGACATTTAAAGGAGTGTTGATGGAGGCTAATCTCTCTGCACTTCATTTACAGGCACTGGAAAGAAAAGGGTTCCTTCAGAGCTATGATTTAGAGTGTCTAAAGTTAAGCTCCTGCTCCGAGTCGCCCCCCAAACCTCCCTATCACTGAGCACATTCTCATTAAAGTGAACCTTTGTGAATTCCTCCTTTGTCATTGAAATATGAAATGCACATACACTGTACAGCAAAATGAATAACCAGATAAAATGCTGCCACTGAGATGTCTCAAAACGTGAGCTTTCTGTTCTATTCTGGAGGTTGTCAGGAGTCTATGGAGAATGTTGGAGCGACATATAGAATCTGGATTTTTAGGTATTTGTGATGGAAATTTGAGTCTATCACAGTCTATTAATGTGCCAGTGATCATCAGCTAGTAATTGGATTCGCAAAAAAAAGAGCAGGGCTGGGAACTGATGGCCTGCAGAAACCCTGGTGAAGAAGGAGGGGAGCAAAGTATATGGGCAGAGATGGTTTAGTTTGAAATTTTAAGCTGCTTCCAAAAGCAACAAAGTTACCAAGCAAGAACTGGTGATGTCCCTACTGGGTCCAATATTGTTCAACATCTTCTTTATTAACCTGGAGGATGGATGTGGACTGTTGGGATGGTTTAACAGCAGCTGGGAATTAAACTCCAAATAAGCCACTCCTATTCTCCCTCTCCCCCTCTGGTGAGGGAGGGACAAAGGAGAGACTGTGGGTTGAGATAACAATTTACTCAATTGAGATAACAATTTACTGAAAGCAAACAGCAATGGAGTAAAGAAACACACAGTGACAGCAGCAATGCTAATAACAAAAGTATAGAAAAAGAGAAGGTGCTTTACACCCAAAAGGCACTCACCACCTTGACTTCTTAGCTGAGCATGGCCACTGAGACAAAGATAAGATGGCAGGGGGATGTTCCTGGAGCTCAGCAGTGATGTTTGCTTATTTCTGAGGCAAAGGCAGGATGATGGATGTTCCTGTGGCTCAGCAGTGACACAGGGCTGTTTCCAAGACAGGATGGCAGGACGATGTTCCTGCGCCCAGCGCCACATGGCCTCCCAGCACTAGGAAAAGATGGCCCTCCTGCAGCCCGGGTTTCCTGTCCCTGAGGCCAAGCCAAGAGAAACAATGAAGGATCAACCCTTAAAAAGGCTGGATCATACTCACTGCGCAGCGCCACCTCTTTCTGCTCTGTTCTGCTGGTTCAATTCCATGCGCTGCCTCTGCATGGCTCCATTCCCTTGGCTCCTCTTGTCTGAAGCCAAACCTTGTCAGGTTTGAAGCCTCAAAACAGTTCCTTGCAAGGATTATCCTCTCATCCAAAATTAAAACAAGAGCTTTGTCCCCAGTTGAAAAAGTACTTAATAAGGAGATCCACACAAATTTCTTCAAAATCTTCGCTGCATCTTCAGTAATAATTATTACAGAATAAACAATGGGAAGACAAGTATCAAAATAATCTGTGTTCTGTACTAGTCTAAAGTAAATTCATAAGGTTCCTGTGATGTTTTTCTTCTTAAATATGACCTTTTTGTTGCCCTTGTTAAATTTCCTGATAACTGAATTACAGTTCCAACTGTAAGTAATTTCTTTACCATAGTCCAGGTAACTCTTGTGGGTAGCTGGAGAACACCAGCAGAGGTGCTTAACATTGGATGTTGGGGACAAGTGCTAAAACAGTGCTGGATTTTGCTATGCTTTGTTTTGAAAATTGGAAATTTGCCAATTTGTGAGAACACTCTAATTTTGGAATATAGCTTTGAAAGCTGAGAGTCTGAGGCCTCTTATGGTCATTCTAAAAAGCTGGCAAAATACTCCACTAAATGTCTTGTAATATGAAAGACAAGCTCTCAAAGGGGGCTGGCAACAGATGGAGATTCATATCACAACAGATAACTTCTTTGAGCTCTTTAGTGACCTATTCAAAAAACCACCAAAATATATACAGGGGTGTGATAGGGGTGAGTTCAAGTTTGTCAGGGTGGAAGAAAACACATCAATTTTCTTAAATAGCACTTCAGAGCAGTTATATTTCTTCTGAATATTCTTTCAGTTCTCTGTCTTGCTACAATATGCTTTACAGTGTCTGTAGTTCTTTCTTGGAAGTACCAAGAAAATTAAAACATGTTAAAAAAAGAAACTTGATTAGACTCTGTTCCACTTACACAGAAATGGTTAAGAAGAAAAGAGCCAGAGCACATACTGATCTTATAGCTAAAGCCAAGAATAATTTTGCCTGTGACCTTCAGGGTCCAATTCAGAGAGGCATAAAATGGTGCCCCTGGAGAGCACAGACATCCTATGGATTTGTAAGTGGTTGGGGTTGAATTTAGTCTGTGCCTACATTTTTTATTGTGCAAATTGAAGTAATCACTTTTGAGAATAGGTCCATAAGCCCTGCAGTCTTACCATGTATGTCTTTTCCCCCTTTTGCTCTCTCTGTCCTCAACTCACAGAGTTTTCTTGTCCTATTCAATTTGCCCCCCAGAGATTGTGCACCTCTTGGCTGTTCAGTTCCTTGCCTCTGGGAAGTCACAGAAACACCTTCTGAATATTTTGTTGAGGAGAAAGCCTCTCTAGAAGAAAAGTGTTGTTATCAGTTCACTGCCTGGAGCACATGGAGCAGCTGCCATCTCATACACCCTCTCTCCATGGCAGGAGAGGGGGTGTATGACTCCTGCCCCTGCTCACGTGCTAGGAGAGCATCGTACTGCAGCACAGAAACAGGGATTTTCTTCTGTGCTCCAGGGGCTGAACTGACCCCAGGCAGCCTGCAAGGTCACTCTGGATCTCTGTCACAGCTCTGTCCAAGGCTCTCCGCTGTAACAACAGTGATTCTTCTGATGCACAGAAGGGCTGTGTGTTTGCTGTGGGTCAGCAGCTGGAGGATTAGTTGAACTATGTAGCCTGCCCGAGCATCTCCTGTGCTGTGTATAGTGAAACATAACTAAGCCTTTCTGGAGTTTAATCTACCACAGAGAGTGCAAACTAGATACAGTTAATTTTCGTGGGCTGGGCTTTTTCTGGTTTGTGTCAGGAGACACAGAGTAGGTAGAAGAAAAATGCTAAGCACAAAAAGCTCCCCTTTTGAAAACAACATCTTAGGGAACCCTCAGGTTTTCTTCTTTGTTTTCCTTCTGTGCATGTACCCTCCTACATCTACACCTGGTTTTGTGATAACTGGTACACACAAAGTACTCAGCTATCTGGAAGGTGAATCCAATTTAAACCAG
Source organism: Molothrus ater (assembly GCF_012460135.2). NCBI lineage: Eukaryota > Metazoa > Chordata > Aves > Passeriformes > Icteridae > Molothrus > Molothrus ater. Next base: position 35,178,925 of record NC_050478.2, on the reverse strand, counting down.
AATGAGCAAATTGCGGATGAAAAGACAAGTAAAATTATTTCATTGAAAGCCTTGTCAGAAACTACTGGAAAATTAAAGGGCGTAATTCATTCTTTCCATAAAATAATGCATGTAATCATAAATAAATACCCTTTATCTGGCTCTCTCTTATCATTACACTTTTCTGGCAAAAAGTTTGTTCAAGAAGATGGGATGGATTTTCCCTTGTGCATTCAACAAAATCCATGGTAGAATCTGGGTCTTAGAAGTCTGAGCCTAGTGATTTATCCACACATAGACTATACAGCCTCTACACATATGTTGAGAAGAGATTGTAACATGCAGAAAGGGGAAAAAGGAGACTTACATGTGTTTGTGATAATTATGTGGTGTTTAATTCTGAATCCAGGTCTTTTCATTTTTTATATAGCTGATTTTAAAATGTTAGCAGATATCTGGTCTTCTCACTGCTCAAAGATCAAATACAATTGTTGAGCACTATCAAAAAACATTCTCCATGCAGCTTGAATCTTTGGAGACTTTACAAATGGTAAGTGTGTGGAAATGAAAAAATGGGCTGTAATTGCAGTGGACTTTCATTTCAGCATTAGTTACATAAAACAGAAGCACGTGCTTGTGTTGACAAAAATGAAAACTTTTTCTGCCAAACCTTTTGGCTCTTAAATTTAAAATGAACTACAGTATGATAGATGCTTACTATCTAAGCTCAATGTGTTAAAGAGAACATAGAAACTGTTGTCTCTAAGAAAAAAGCCATAAAATTAGGAGCAAAGAAACATGACTCCAAGAAATTTGGTACAGTTAAGTTTTGGTCATTAATGCAGTGCAAACTTAGTTTTTGAATATTATGAACTTAAACTGGTTTGACAGAAGTCAAGCTCAAGACAGTTAATTGTAAATATGCTTTTGTAGTTTGCACCATTGGCTGATTCATTTTACAGTATGTTGTACCTGGTACAATCTCTCAGTATAGATGAGGAAAAAATGGAAAACATGAAGATTTAAGGATATGCTACAACCATGTTTTAAGCCACTGGTACTGACAATAATATGAAACTTACTGTACCTGATGGGTCCACAGATCAGCTGGTGCTATAGGAACTGGATAAAACTCAAGGACAGGCTAATCCATAGTTCTTTCTCTGACACTGGCCAGAAGCAGATTTCTAGGAAAGATGTGGGAGCTGAGCAATGGCAGTCCCAGTCTGCAGCTACTGATCGCTCAAGGACCACATGAATCAGTTGTGATGTCTGGCAATCCCTGCAGTCCCCCTTTGGCTCCCTCTCCATTTCAAGGATTCACAGAACTGTGAGACAGATTCATAGACTACTTGTCAGTTAGATGAAGAAGCTCCTCCTTTTTTTTTTAAACTTCACTTCTTATTAGCTTTACTAGTTAATCTGTAGTGCCTACACTGAAAACAGAGAACAAGCAATTGCTATCCACCCTCTTTGTGCCTCTCATGATTTACTGGATGCACATTTTATTTTAAATGTCCCCTTGGAGACTGAGGAGACCTGCTTTGCTCAGCCATTATGTGGACACTGCCTCTTGTTTCTCTTCCTGTTCCTCTCTGCACCTTAACACTTTCAGGTGGAAGAGGGAGCAGAGGGTGGAAAAATAATCTTGTGCTGTATTCAACCTGTGTGGGAATACATGACAGAGATGGAAAATAGTTGCAAAATTGTCACATGTGGATACCTTGTAAAATAAGAAAAAACTTGCATTTAACAATTACAAATTGCAAAGGTAGACATACTGAAACATCAAAGTATTGAGATAAAGTCGTATTAAAGCATATTTTAGGAATAGGCTGATACATTTTTATTTTCAAAATGGGTTTTGATTATTCTTCAAAGTACTGTTTATTAAACCAGACTAGAACGGATCTAGATATATTGGTCTAGCAACGAACCAAAATTTCCCAAAGAAATTCAACCCTTTTGCCTAAGAAAGTATAGATTAATTTCAATAATGCCAATGCCCATCAAACCTTATTATTTGCTGGACAATTTTAAAAGCCTAAATGCTAAGCTAAATGTATGTAATGAACTCAGAGGAGGTAGTGCAGAATTTTAACAAAAAAATTGAATAAATAAAAACAAATGCCTGGCAACTTTCTAAGCAAGGTCTTTTAAAGACAAAATACAGGTAGCGAACTGACAAATCCTAATCAGATAGTTCTGGTTTGCCCCATTGCATGACATTATATTAGACAATCTGCAAGCTGCTAAATAGATTTGGGCTAATTATTCCTGGACCAGCTCTTTTTCAGGAAGAAAACCTTGATTTTATTGCTGTCTTTGTTAAATTAAAAATGCAGATGCCTGCTCTGTGAAGCATGCATTTGGATTCTCATTCACTGCTTAGGCACAGGTCTTTGAAAATAAAACTTGGTGGACAATTTGAGTATGGCACAGAGGCAGCATAGACCCTCTGAGTATTTAATGCTAATTCTTTAATTCTCTGAGTATTTAATGCTAAATATACATGTGTGCAAACCTGATAAATGAGTAGGTACACATTTTGTAACCCTTAGATCTTTCCTTTTTTCCCCAAATATAAACCTCAGTGTATGTTCATTTTGCAGTTATACTACCAAAAAAACTTAAACATGTGTACCACAGGCTGAATTGAAAGCTTAACTACACTAGGATTTTGTTTGGGTAGTCAAATACAATAGAAATCAACCCATCTTCTACATTCTCAAGTTAGCAATGATTTTAAATAGGAAGCAATTCCATAAATTAGGAAGTAACAGAACAGTTGCTTATCCTTGCTGACCATAAAACTTCTTAGATCAAGATTTTAGAACATCTTTAATGTTCATAGTTGTCGTTGTGTCAAAATGAATGTTTAAATTTTTTATTGTGACTCTGCTTATTTTCACAGCCTTTGTAACCCTAATGTGTTAAATAAACACTTCTTGTCCAGCCACTGAACAAGCTAACACGCCAAATGATTTGTGGCTTTCCACCTGAACTGTTGCTCATGAAATTGGGATTTAATGCCTGCAGGCCCACATGTGGTAAAAGAGTTTCATCTTAGATTGCTTACTGTGCCTCCAAGACTTCAGCAGCAGTCAACGCTTCCAGAAATAGTCTGAGTAACAAGAATGCTTGCATGGTTTACACTAAGAAGTTTAACTTTTACCTTTATTAAAAATTAACATTGTTTCCCTGTCCATTTCTTTCTCCTTCTTTCACCCAATGAAGTAGATGTGAATATCTCACTGCTGCTACTGCCACAGATACAACTTAATTAATTAGGTTACTCATATGTACATAAATAAAAAAGCTAACTCCTTCTTCTCTAGTTTCTGGTTGAGGGAAACATGCAAGCAAAAATGCAGTAAATGTTGAAAATATCCTGAAAAAAGCTGGGACCAATTATCTTGCCACCATACTGTCATACTGAATGGAAGTGATCTTCCATAAATCACTTAGATTGGACTGCAAATTAAGTCCCAAAATCTGCCTTGGACTCCAAATAAACCCCTACACCTGTTGATCTTTTATACAAGAAAACAAGTCCTCCTTAGGCATGTCATAGGCATTACAGTAAACCACTGTTTTATTAATAAATGATCCAGTTCTGAATGATAAAAGTGTGAAAAAGCAGGATCCACACCAGTCTAGTTCATTGAGGGGAACTTCTCGATAGAGTGAGCAAGCAACCTCTCTCACCTTCCCCTCCAAGATTTTAGCTGCATTTATTTAAAGATGGTGGTTTTAACTAACTTCAAACAAACTCTTGGTGACCTCAGCTGTGTTTTGAAGCTCCAAATTCCCCCAGCTAGCTGCTGAATCGCCAGGGAACAAGACGGGGAGTGATGCAGCTGATACCACCACTACACCCAACCCAAGGGCAGCCACAATGCACAGCTTATGAAGCCTGCTCCAAACATGGAATGTGCTGCCAGTGGTATGTGCAGAATGAAGAACTACATTCATTCTGGCTAGTGAGGGTCAAACTGGGCAGGCACAAGCCCATGGTGTATGGAAAATAGCTGGGGAGACACTTTCATTTATGCTGGCAGAGAAAAAAAGGGGCTTTTAATAGCACAAATTTCTGTTTTGTAGAAATAAGTGGCAGTAAATAAAAGGGTCTTTATTGCCTGGTGTTCACAGCTGACACAAAATAGACATTGCCTGTGCATGCAAGCATTGATTTCAACTCAGTGTTGACTTCTCTGGGGTGTGCTGTGGAGAGAGGAGTGAATCTGTCTTGCATGCTATTCCTTAGGGGAAGCAGGATCTTCTTCCATTGCACTAACTCTTGCAAAAAGTAGAGGAGCAAAGGACAATAAATAAACTTTTCCCAGTGCTAATGTAGAGTGAGTGCCAACAAAGGAAGCACACTCGCTTGGCCTTCTAAAAATTGGCCTTATATTTTATACAGTACAATTGGCTTTGATTTTAAAATGATGTTTGGTCAGGATGCTGTTTCCTGCTGGATATGTGAGTGGGCTTACATGAAATTCTCATTGTTTTTATTACTCTGAAGCCATTGTAGTAAGTTCAGGGTATATTCTTTAGAGAAATGCATACTTAAAATAGATTTTGAATTTAAGAAAACTTGAATATATCTTTGGAATGTTTCATGCAGCTTTAACTAGGAATACTAAGTTTTCATAGTTTCAGTACGTAAGTAATGTTTACAGAATCCCAGAATCAATAGGTTGGAAGATAACTTCAAGATCATCAAGTCCAACCCAGCCCTAACACCTCAGCTAAACCATGGCATCGAGTGCCACATCCACAATTTTTATGATCACATCCAGGGATGGTGACTCCACCACCTCCCCGGGCAGACAATTCCAGTACTTTATCTCTCTTTTCACAAAAAACTTTTTCCAAATATCCAACTTATATTTCCCTTGGCGCAGCTTAAGACTCTGTCCTCTTGTTCTGTCAGTTGCGGCCTGGAGAAAGAGTTTAAGGACTGCACAAAATCTGGTTGCAAACTTCTTAACACATGAATTATGTAACATTAGTATTTATTAATTTCATATTCCATGCTGATTTTTTACAGCTACTGGGAACTGCAGATGAGACTGTAAGCCAAGGCAATCATTCTACTAACTCGGAGCTATTCCAAAATCAATCTGAGGCTCCTGATCTCCATTCACCCCTCAGCACTTGGTTGCATTTCACCACACATTGAATCTCTGTTTCCTGCAGTTGCCAACCATCTGCATGAGGAGTGAAGCTGTCTCCTATCAGTTCACTCTCCAGCTTTACCCATGCAAGGCAGGTTGCCCTTTGAGTTTTGGAGCAGAGCTCACTGCTTCCCCAGCACATCTCAGCCAGGAAACAATAATTCCACATCAGGAATCCAGCTGCTGTCCCAAATGATACTGCACTGCATTACCACAAAGCCACAGGGCTGTTCAAAACACCCACTATCAGCCAACCTCCAGTCCCATGCCAGAGATCAGAAAACAAGAGCACACTTGGCCTTTTCTGCTATGTGCTTCCAGCAGTTCGCTCCCCCAGTTATGCTAGGGTCTGTCCACATCTGTTTCGCAGTACTCCTCTCATTGGCTTAATTGAACACGCTTCCCAATATCCCAGACAAACCACAAGGAACCATAGCATAAAGTTAGCTAACAAAGAAAGGAGGAAAGAAAGACAAAGAAATAGCAGCATTTTGGCAAAAATAAATCTTTATTTCTGCATCATGGAAATAAATATAAACTTTCTCTTTGCAGATGTTGCTAATTACATACACAAGTTTGATTTTTTGTTTTTTTTTTTCTTACTATATCTACAGTCTTTACTCTAAATCTTTGACTTGCCCTTAGCAATGACTTTTTTTGGATTAAAGGAAGGATGTCAGTGAGAGCTTGGTTTTAGTGGGATCCAGAACAAACATACTCCCTTTAATAATTCATTCATTCTCTAATAATATCCTTTGGGGAGACTGGCTACTTCCACTGATTGTTTTAGTATTTATTGTAAACAATAGGGTTACCCACTTAACAAATTAGGTTAAACTTCAGAAGTCATCACTTGTCGGACATTGTTTGGTGCTCATCTAGGATATGAGACAATGCTTCTCTGTGTTGGAAAACTCTAGCACAGAGAAATCCTTTCCCTTCAGCTCTTTCATGTGCAGTGCTGCAGAAGTGCCTCAAGGACTTTCCAAAGCCTTTCTGACAGCAAGCCACCAGAGACATTTGTTTGGATTCTGTCCATAGCTGAGCACAGTAAATAACAGTATTTATGTCCATCATGACCTTGGCATCTCTGCAGGAGGTATGTTGTGGAGATCTGACCACTTTTCACCCGAGCAGTGTTGATGAGAGCTATTGTAAAGGTTCATCCAGGAGATAATAGTTGTCAGAAGTATTGGTGGGAAGGAAAGGATAGAGAAATGGATATGAAAAACATAGCTGGAGGCACTTATTTCAGCTACTGGAAAAGGTACATTACAGAAAAAAAAGGAGCCTCAGTTTCCTTTTAAAGCATGTTATTTACAAAAAAGCAAAACATGGCTTTAAGTGAGCAGAAGGTAAATATAATCCAGAAAGAAACATTGCCTGCACAGCATGTCACTGACCTGTGGGATACACCAGGGCACCAGGTCAGTCAGCTGCTGGACATTCCTTCACAGAGAGGCAAACCTGCTGTCTGTCCCCACATCTGGTAAACCTGACACATGGTGAGAGCCACAACTTCTGTCTGCAGTTACCTCTGACACAGAGGGTTTGCCATATGCAAGGGATCATGAAATCTCTCCTGCAAGCCTTAATACAACCTAAAACAGAGACCAGACCAGTTTTAGTCAGGATTATTTTGATTGGGACTGTACATAACAGGAGTAAAACCACTAAGATGCACCTCAGTGATGTCATTCAACCAACTTGATGTTTGTTTGTCTTATTTAAATTCCTGGCTTATTTAAACCCACAGTCAAAGAATCATTTAGGTTGGAAATGTCCTTTAGGATCATTGAGTCCAAATGATAGCCTAGCACTGCCAGGTCCACCTCTAAACTGTGTCACTAAGTGCCACATCTACATATCTTTTAAATACCTCCAGGTATTAAAGTAGTCCACCACTTCTCTGGAGAGACTGTTTCAGTGCCTGATCACTCCCTTCATCATGAAAGTTTTACTAATATCCAATGTAAAGCTCCCCTGGCACAACTCAAGGCCAAGAACTCCTCTTGATCTGTCACTTGTTACCTGGGAGAAGAGACCAACCCCCACCTTGCCACAAGCTCCTTTCAGATACCGTAGAGAGTGATAAGGTCCCTCCTGAGCTTTCTGTCTAGCCTAATAACCCCGGTTCCCTTGGGCACTCCTCACAAGACTTGTGATCCAGGCCCTTCCCCAGCTCTGTTGCCCTTCACTGGACACGCTCCAGCACCTCAATGTCTTTCTTCTATTGAGGGGCCCAAAACTGACCACAGGATTTGAGGTGCAGCCTCACCAGTGCTGACTACAGGGGCATGATCTCTTCCCTGGTCCTGCTTGCCACGCTTTTCTGGTACAATTACGTGGGGTGGTTACATCCTAAAGCCAGTGCCTTTCCTGCCCACAATACAGAGGTCAAAGAGGAAGCTTGGGTCACAACTAATGTGACAAGGACACTCCCTCCCACCTCTACCTTTGTTTAGTTTCCCAGGAGCATGCCAACTGCAGGTGAGGCACTGGGCTCTGCTGGGGCAGCCTCTCCCAGCAGTGCTTTGCAGCAGAGCCTGGAGCAGAGGAGCTGCAGATGTTCACCCAACTGACTGTGCCAGCCATTGTCTCGTGCCTCCAGTTCCTGCAGACCAGCAATTAGGGCAGAAATCTGGATATCCACAGCGTGGTTAGCAGCTTCTGGTCATGGTGCTGATTGGATTAGGGAAGAGAGTGCTGTCTGGAAGGATACAGCACTGACTGCTCTGGGGATTTAAACTGATCCCCCTGCCAAAGGAAAATAAGTGTGGTGGCTGTGGTTTGCTTTCCGTTAACATTATCTTAGAGTTTATGTCCTATGGAAATTGGCATGGCTGGCAAATCCTGGGAGTGAGGCCCAAAACTGATTTAGCATGAAGTCTGAACTTTCTCTCACCCTCTGGAGCCCAGGTTTTCATACTCAGTGTCAATGTGAGACGGGGTAATGCAACGATGCTTCTCCTCCTGCATTTTCTTCCTGTCTTGTGTGAATGTCAGAAATCATGGAACACGGAGTTTTTAAAATAAATCTACTAATCTTCTCATGGGAATAATTAAACATTTTAAACGTGTATCCAGAAAAGAGGATCTTATACGTTAGAAAGTCAGATACAGAAATTTACTTCTTGGAAAATAATTCACAGGTAAAATGAGTTGGATAGAAGTAATTTGGTTTTTAAAGGTAAACTTTATGAGTTGAAAGTAATACTCTGGTTTAGGGTCTTTTGTGTCAAAATACAAGAAAGCGTAAATAATATAGGTTCTAAGATATATGTTGTTAGAAAAGAAAACATAGCAGAGAAGTAAAAAAAAATCTTTTATTCTGTAATTAAAGTCAGATTTCCTCTTATTTTACTTTACTTTTCTTTAAACAGTAAAGATTAGTTAACAGACTTTATATAGTTGGAAGAATATTTAGATTTCATTGGGTAATTGTATCTAGTTGTGCTGAAGCTGTATGCAACCTAATATAGACTGAGTTAGTTGTACTCAGTTTTTGACATGATTAATCCATTCAAAAAGTTTTAATAGAGTGAATATTATAGGAGTAATTATTTGCAATTGTCTAGTTGGTGAAGAGTAGGTTTTTAAAAAATTTATCTTAATATATGAGAAATTTTCAAAAGTCACTAATATCCTATTCTCAAAAGCAAACTGGATGCATAGCATAGATTACTAATAAAAAGAGAGACTGTCAATCTTTATATTGTTTAAAGGCACTTGAAACCATTTTCCTAATTGCTATTTCAAAATCCCCTACTAGCCAATCAAAGAAATTCAGAAACTTTAACTCTTTTTTTGTACTATATGGTGTTTTGGAGATAAGAAAAATTTGTTCTGTACTTCAGCAGGCTGTGAAAGACATATTCAATACTACACCCTAAAAAGCAGCTCAGGAGGAAGAGTAACCTATTGAATCAGAGGGATTCTACCCCTGATTAACACTGAAGGAGTGTCTCTGTATAAGGTATATGTCTCTGTATCAGGTGAAGAAGCGCTGAATTACTAACACCTCCCAAATGCAGTGAAAGATTTGACTATTCTCTTAAACAAAGAGGTTGTAGGAAAGGATTGGATGGATGGGAGAGTTTGAATTACTAAAGATGAGTCCATCAAGGTGTATTTAGAGTTTCTACAGCCAGCTGGCTATACTCAATTGTGGCATTCATGTGAGATTTTAGGCTGAAAAATAAATTTCAGAGAGGGTGAAGCACTACAATTTGGGCTGATAAAAACTGGTGAACTGCAATCCCTGCAGCTGGAGAGAGGTAACAAAATTCAGGGTTAGTGGGCAGCTGTTTGCAGATTCCCTTTCTGTAGTCCTAGATAGGCAGGGGACATAGGCTTCCAAAACCAAGTTGCTGCAGATCCTGCAACATTTGTTGAGCTCACCTTAGAGCAGTGATTAAAAATGACACTAATTCACCATCCTCTGAATACAGCTGAGTTTTAGGAACAGAATGCTTAGAGTTGGAAGGGATCTAAAAGATCACGTAACTCCAAGCCCTGCAGGGACATTTGCCACTAGACCAGGTTGCTCAGAGCCCCATCCAACATGGCCTTGAACACTTCCAGGGATGGAGCATCCACAGCTTCTCTGGGCAACCTGTTCCAGTGCCTCATTATGCTCACAGTAAAGAATTTTTAATATCTAATCTAAATCTAGATTTTTTTCAAGTAAAGGTGTCTCAAGAATGAAAGGTGGAAAGGAGAACCCAAAACCACAAAGGTAACACTGAAGAAGAAAGGAGAAAGTCCTCCCTCCTTAAAATTTTGAAATTATATAAGTAATCAGAAAAGATTTTTTTACCTCTCATGTTGTTATAAAATTAAATTTTCATAGATTAGACTGGTGATATATGTATGAAGAGCTAAATCTCTTCAGTTTAAGCTTTCTTATCCCCAGTGTCCAAACTGCTGACAAGCTGGTCTGATATACAATAGCCACGGAGAAAAAAAACCCTTTTATTATTTAAACATAATGTCAGTATTGACAAACAGAGGGGATAAAATACACTACCCATAAAGATGAAAATATATTTGAAATCTCACTGTCTTCTTGTATATTCTCCATAAAGATGGTACCATGGTCTCATGAGCAGCAGCTGAGAGCCAGGACAGACCATGCATGTTCCTTCCTTATCAGTTTAACAGAAACAGTTAAATAGAAGATCAAAGAACCTCAGATGAGAAAAAAAAAGAACCAAAAAACTGTAAGCCAAATCATAAAAATCCATTACATAAAATATGTTAGCAACAAAAAAGAGAGGAAAAAATGTTTGAATTAACCCAACAACAGTCAGTGCAGAAAGTCAATTAGGAAAGCTTAATTGGTTGGTTTATTGTGGCGTATTGTGCAAGTAATAATTCATACTAAAACTCTTTGATTCGTAAAATTAAATTTGCAACAATGGTATAAATGTTAAATAGCTTTAAGAGGAAAACAGTTTGCAGTAAAATACATAAGGATTATTGTCTTAATTCAATATTATCTTAATTTACCAAACAATGCAAATTCAGATAAAGGTACATATAGATACAAATGTTTGCAGTTGTTAGACTGTCAAATACTGGCTGTTAACTTATTGCTTACCTTGCTGAAGACTACCATAAATACAAAATACCATAGGTCATTCTGTGATGAATCTATTTTTTCTCTTCACTTAGAAAAAGGCTGCAGAGAACAAAATCTCTATCAAGAGTTGAATCTATGAGAGAAGATTCATAAAAGGTATTGCAGCACTATCTCCTTGGACATGATATCAGCTATCAATTCCATGCAAAGCATGTGTACAAGACAGGAAACTCAGCTTGTGCTTTCAAGCAACTGAATTAAATGTGAGTTTGTCCCAAAAGCAAAATTTCTTCAACTCTATGTTCTTAAAATCATATATATTTTTCTCTTTGGAAACAACTTAAAGATTGTGCTTATCCCACTTTACACCAGAGTACAGAATGATAACTCATGCAGAATAGAGAAATTATACAACTGTAATAACCAGCTATTCATGATTATTAATATATTGGGACCATGACAGTAAATAATTAAAAAGATGCTTCAGCTTAAGAAAAAGATTATCAAACTGAAAGGCAAATTATTTTGTCCAGGACTGTAACTTAATTCACAAAACTGGTAACAAATAGCTCCTTCCGCAGCAATATGACCCCATTACCTCTCTAAAGTCACCTAGCATATTCTTCAAAATTTTATATTTAACTTTTTAGCCTCTATGTCACATGGGGCAGCAGGCAATTTATTTCTCATACTCTCTTGCTAAATTAATCCATCTTCTTAAACTAAAAAAAACCCCCACATACAGAAATAAAGGCAAGATTCAAACAATGAAAAACGTAATTAAACTTCTCAATCCACAATTTTTAAAATTAGTTCCATAATGGATTTGCATATACCAAACACTATTTTTATTTGTTTTTAGAAATAGTTTACACTGTTATTGTGGGTTAGCATGAAATAGACTCTTGGCCCCCTTTATTTACAGGAAAACAAAGCTAATTCTGCATGAACCTGCCCGTGTGGCTAAGACCAGAGTTGAGACCAAGCATCAAGGCTTTTTTGGATAGAACGCACATTAAGAGAACATCATTTGCAGATGTTCTTTATCCAGTTAGATTCCCTGGCTTTTTACTATCTTTGCTCACATGAGGCATGGCCAAAACAAACAAGTTGTCCTTTGCTCAGCAAAGTGCATCTGACGGCGCCGTGTGGATGGGAGGCCTCCAAAGAAAAGGTTCTCAGCATTCCAGCTGATTAGCTCTTCTAATTGGCTCTGTCTCCTCCCATCCCAGCATCTTCTCACAATAAATCTAGCTAGGAAAAGATGCATAAAATTCAGTATAAAGGAAGCACCAAGGAGATGATGTGAAAGTAACATTTCTTTTCAAACTGCATTCCTAGCATAGAAGGCTAGAGTTTATTTCCTCTTGGCAGATGTAGAATGTAAACAATCTTTCTCGGTCATCTTGTTGCTTGATCATCTGTTTTTATGTGGTTTATACCCTTTCTCATCAAGAACAAGTATTAGGATGGAAAGCACAAGATGAAATAAACAAGCTGAGCTGTGCTGGTGCTCCTCAAAGTATTAAAGCCCCTCAAGGACAGCTCATATCCCCACTTAAGGCATCAGAACTGGGAGTAGAAGAATAAATCCTGTCAGGGATTTCTTGCTTTAGCATCTACATATACACCATACACTTCTAAAGATCATGAAGAAAGAATTGGTCAAAGACTGTGTTACCACAGGATCCCAAGACATTTTCAATGCTTCATATTTCCTCCTATGGCAGTTTGTAACTTGGTCTTTTTTACAGGCTTCTGTAGAGGTACAAATGGTCTCTGTATCCTTTTAGATTTAGCATCTGTTGCAGTTATCCACAACCACTAAGGCCTGAAGTTCTCGACCAAAGCAATTACATTTCCTCCTCTGTCTCTATGAAGGACCACAGCAAGTTATAGACTCTTTGAGAGACCTAGTCAATGCTTCAGATAAACTGCAGAGTCTCCTGTATTTGGTTTTAAATTGTCTGAGATTATTACAATGTTGTCAAAGTATAGGTAACGTTTAATACAGCTCCAGAACACAGCTGTCTACTAAGTTAAAGCTTCTTTAGATAACTGAGGTTTCTTGGTTTTTTCTCAATGAGATATGAAAGCCTTTCACTTTAGAACAAGCTCAGTTAAAGCAAACTTTACTATTAAACAATTGTGAAAAGGCTGAGCCAGTTGGATTCTCTAAAGCTCTTAATGCAAAATAAAAGCATGTTCTCAATAAAAGTTTGCAGCCCAGAAAGCTCAATTTCAAATAAAAGATGTACAGCAAGTATTTATAAATGAAATATCTTCAACTTACTCAATTTATTCCTTCAATTTCTTTCCTAAGTTAAAAGGACACATTTTTTAATTTAAGAAAAGCAGGAGACAGATGCAATGGTACACAAGCCATACAGGTGGTTCCTGTGAAAACTAGAGCAAACTTACCTCCACAGGAATCTCCACAGAGCAATATTACCAGAAATGAAATTTCTGTGTTTCTTCCTTTTAAACACATTATATTTTCCAATGCAATCTACCCTTGAATGTATCTGTCAATTACAGTAAATCTATTAAAACTACTGTTTATTTTGGATAACAGGTTTTTTCACTGAACTATGTCTTTGTTACATACATTACTAACAAGCATAATGATTGCAGATGACTTCAATATAAGGACTTAAGAGTTTGCATTTTTGATTTCCTGTACCTCTCTTGTATTTTCACTTGTTTATTTGGAAAGCTGATACACATAAATATTGAACGATTTGGCACGAAAAGTGAATCAACTTGAGTAAAATCTAACTTTCAAAAAGACTGAAAAGACTCGTGGATTTTTTTAAAGTTTACTCCTATGTAGGGTATTTGATATATATTTGCAGTTCAGTTTAAATAAAAATGTGACAATTTGTCTATAAAATTCCTTCCCCACATCATCGATTTTTTTTAGTTTTCCTGATTTTCAGCATGCAGAAAAGTGACAAGGCTAAAGGAAGGGATGTTCAAAGTCTTTACAAAACAGAAACAGATATTTAGAAGTTTAGTGTCAGACCAATGTCACAGAGCTGTTTACCATACTTATGCATTCAGTTCATGTAGCTTGGGAACTGTGAAGTGAGTACTTCACACAAAAAAAAAAAAAAAAGAAAAAAGGAGAAAAAAAAAGGATAAATACTCTCTCTACTTCAGTTTTCAAGCTTGGGAGTTGGCATGACAACTCTAAGCAAGTAGTCAAGTCAGGCACTGACTGAGAGTAAGAAGCTGAAAGAAACCATCAAAACACATAAAAACCAGGAATACAGAGAACTGCTATGAAAAAAGTTATAAAGTGTGGACATCACAGAGCTTTAGAGATGAGGGCACTATCACAAATATTGCAACTGTGTCCCTGCATAGCAGTAGGCAGAGTATCATACAGCTGAGGTGGTGACTAGCTGTTTCTCCAGCACATAAAAAGATTATGCTACTCTAGGCAAAACTCCAGCTCTGCTGTGTGCCAACAGAAATAGCTGAGCAGGCTGCACAAGAGCAGCTTCACAGAGAAGGGCTAGTAGTGACACATAGAGAGCTTATTAATCTTCTGCTATTGTCAAAGCAAGTTTAATTTTCAGAAAATACATATTTATATCTAAATCAAAGAAAAGAATTCAGAAGGGTGTAAAAAGTAAAAATATCTGACATATGTAAAAAAAAAAGGGAGAAAAAAAGGAAGAAAAAATATTAAAAGAAAAAGTTTACTGAACAGGAGGAAATCGTCGTAACTATGGTAGGATAGATTAACCTGCATATTCCTCTGAAAATGTTTTTAGATGTTGGTTGTTATCACAGTATTTTGGCAGAATGAATTCTTTTCTATCTCCAACTGACATAAGAGTTGGTATTAGAGCAACAACCCTACTTCACAACGCTGTACACATAGCCTTGGATTGGCCTCAGAAACCATTCTCTTAGGTAGTGGCATCATTGTCATATGTGAGGACAGCTAATGATAAGCCAACAGGAGACATATTCAGTCCCATATTTTGCATATTTTCTTATCCAGGTACATTTTTAATAACCCATTTAAATCAAAATAATTACATAAAGTTGTTTGCACACAATTACAATCTTGTTTCTTGCCTTTTTCCCCCAAGAAACTTGGTCATTATTGCATATTTGTCCATTGATCAAAGTCTCCATATTTTTATTCCACTTCTTACAATACATGCATTTTAAACACAGACATAGCTGTAGAATAATGTCTACTTTATTCTTTAGCCTAGCAACTATTTTTCTTATGCCAGAACCAGGCCTTCTAAATGTGAGCAAGACCAGAAACTCGCACTTTTACTAAGTCAGGGGACAAAGTGACCTCACCACGACTGACTTTGCCTACATGGGATACCTAAAGCTGAAGGAGTCCAAGCATCCTACTTTGTGTTTATTTTACTAGTGGACTTGACAACTGAAATGGAGAAAGAAAAGAATTTTCATTGAGATGGGGAAGTTTGAAAGATTCTCTCATATGACATAAAAGTTCACAGCTTTAATGGCCAAGTGGCAAATGATGGGAATTCTCACATTCCTTCTACTTCAGATATTTATTTCCTAAGCTATAAATACAATTATTCTTTTGGTTTGGGTTTAGTAGTTATATAAATTATATTTCATGTGATATTTCAAGTATGAAAATAACAAATAACAGCCCATGGAGGAAGGTTTTATTTACTTATTAGATTCATAAAATGGTTATGGTTGGCAGGGACCTTAAGGATCATCAAGTTCCAACCCTAATGCCATGGGCAGGGACACTTTCCACTAGACCAGGCTGCTCAGAGCCCCATCCAACCTGGCCTTGAACACTTCCAGGGATGGGGAGTCCACAGCCACTCTGGGCCACTTCTTCCAGTGCCTCATCAGCCTCACAGTAAATAATTTTTTCATAATACCTGATCTAAACCAAAATTTTTCAAATAAAGGTGACTCAAGAAGGCAAGGTGGAGAGGAGAACCCAAAACACAAAGCTGTCTTAACACAGGAACACTGGAGAAGAAAGGAGAAAGTCCTCCCTCCTTAAATTTTTGAAGTGATGCAAGAAATCAGATAAGGATTTTTTTACTTTACAATGGTTTAAAGCTGCTTAGTCTTTTATTAGCAACTTTAATAATGTGCTTAAAAAATTCTGTCACTATAGACAGTGTATATAATTAATACATGCTTTCACTGTGATTCCTGCTGAATGTTAAATCTCTCATATCATAGCTATTATACAGGACGAAGTCCCCGGGAATTCTAAATGAATTACTTCTTTTAGATACACTTTTATTCTACAGAATGAACAAAATGGAAGTTATAACTGAAAAGTTGCAATTTTTCTGCACCTTTCTTCCTATATTTCAACCCTTGAACATGGTAATACTACCTAATATTATACTAATACTACCTAATACTACCTAGTATTACCACTGGGGAAAAATATGAATTTTGTTGAATATATCTCGTTTTTATTGTAATTTGGCCTCATACATAACTCAATCTCTCCAGGTTATAGAAGATTCTTAAATATTTACAGGAGGGATTGAGTAAAAATGTTGCATCCTGATGTACCAGCACTTCGACTCATGTAAGGAAAAGCCTATAATGGTATTGCAAATAATGCCAACTGGAGGTCTGGCCCAAAATGTAGTGTATATTCAGCTTAAGAGAGAAGTCGCTGAGGCAGAAAAATCATTAAAAATCAAATATTCTATGCTTACTGCACTTTCCCTTAAGAAAAGTACATGTATGTTATAGTAAAGGATCAAGTCTGTTGTTTCATTTGAGATTCTAGCTAAATAAGTATTTTTTTAAAGACCAGTCTCCATCCATTTAGACTGGACAGCACTGGGCTGTGTTACACAAGTTCCTTGGTGTCACTACTGTTTACTTTCTTCTCTCACATGGCCTGTACAATCAACAGTAGGTCAGCTATTAATAAGCCACTGCAATATAAAAATATTTATGAAATACCAATCAAATAATAAATTTAACGTAAGAAACAACAGAGCAGAATGATGGAATTCCTCAACAAGTAACCTGAAAATACCATAAAATATAAATCTACAAGATTCTCCCCTTAAGTTGTAGCTCTCCTTTCTGCCTTTATTTGCTTCCTCTGCCTCTGAAGCCAATTTCTGAACCTGCTTTGATTGAGAATGAGATATCTGTTACATAATACATTTGCAGTGATCCTATAGATTACACTTAACAAGCAGTCCATCACAAATGTGGTTTCTATTAAGTTTTATTACATTCAGGATGTTAATTTTGGTACAAGGTTATTTTCGTAATTTTGTGCAAAACCCCTATCCATGATGTAAAACAAATGGCGGTGGGGAGGTGGAAAAAAATCCAAGTGAGCTAAAACAACACTGCTAGAACAATGCTGGTGTATCTATCTAAATATTCAGCATTAATCTGAAATAGGGATTTTTTTTGACAATTTTACAATGATTAATTGAACAAGACTAGGCAGAAGCCCTATCAAGACTCTTCAACATTATTCATATTATACAAAGATACAGAGATAAAAACTATATTATACATGACTATAGAAATTAATATTCTAAGTCCAGTGTGCTACATGAGAAATATGTAAGAGCTCTTAATCAAAGAAAACCCTTACTTTAGAATATAACAACAATCCACTGTCCAAGTAACTTCAGACTTCACAGAAGATTCTTAATTTCAAACTGGATCATCAGTTATTGTGTGAAACCTGGGAAAAAACAGCATGGTTCTTCACAATCTGATATGGAAAACAAAAAGTGTTACTTATTTATTTAGATCTTTTATTCTATGATTCTAAAATTTAAACATCTTAAGAAATTTCAGAATTTAGAAACCACGCCTTTAAACCTTGTCAGAATTTATGTACATCTATATTTCCATATGTTCTGATATTAAATATTGCATAGTTCTTTGTGAAGGAAGCAGGGATCTTGGCTTAGTGGCATGGAAATTCTAAGCCTTGAAGAGGTTGCTATGTGCAAGGCAAGAAAGTCAAATTATACAGGAGACACAGACTGGAAGGGTTAAGGAGAAAAAGCATTTTTGGAGTCCAAAGACTTACATGCTTCCATGGAGTAGTTGTTTCTATCTTTGTCTCTATCACAGATCAATCCACAACCCCCACAACTTTGGAGTCCTTTATTTGATGGCTGTATAATTTGAAACATCTGGAAAGCCTGATTTTCAAAAGGAGTGACCTCTAAATTAAAGGCGGAAGTTCAGTTAGCAGAAGCCAAATACTAAATATTTAAATACTACATAAATGATGACTATAAACCAGGTGATGAGACTCTCAATTTAGACATTCAAACATTATTGAGCTCTCAGTTAACCACCCAAAAAATAAAAGTAATTCTTGTCTTGTCAGCTTGTTTTTAAGATAAGACCTCTTACTTACAGACGTTAAAACTACAGACATGCCCATTAAATCAGCCTATATATCCTCTCCTCCTACCAAAACTGCTGTAACACTCATCATCCTTATTTCTCTCCCTGCCTACATTCTCTCTTCAACACATTCTTTTTGGGGATTATGAATTACTTTTTTCCTTAGATTATTTAATTGTTTAAGTAGTTGTGATCTCTGACCCTACCCTCCAATATCTGCACCTCTTCCTCTGTGCAGAATTGCCAGTAAATTAAATAAACATTTTCTGTTCCATCATCCAGATTTTTAATGCACAGCAGAGGATAAATCCATGAAGAACCAAAACTGATAAACCTGACAAGTTATAAAGCAGCTATAGATCAACACAGATCAGTTTTTTCTTCCAGCCACATTTTTTCCGCTTCAGAATATTATCATCTAGCCTATGTGTTCCAAGACCCTGAGAATATCAGAGTACCTTCTTATTTATGCTCTTACAGCACTTTCATCACCAGCTCTATACATTAAACTACATGTCATAGCAAGCCTTTCTTTTGTCCACAATTCAGACAATATCATATACTCTTGTTTGGAGCTAACTGGAACATATTCAGCTAAAGTAACATGTAACTCAACAGCATGGAGTATCATGGAATACTACAAATAAATCAGCCATTTTAAACAAGTCTCAGCTACAGCGTGAACAACAGCTTTGATCCAGTATCACATTTCATCATGTGGTATTAAGTACTGTGTAATCAAAATGCAAATATTTATAAAAATAAAATAATATAAGGTCCACAATGCTTTTGCTTCCATTTCAATTTTCTAGGTCCCCTCATTTTAATTAGAAATGTTTTGGAAAACTCTACAAATACTTTATCGAGGTTCTTACACAAAATAAGTGGCTGCACAGAACAGCTCTCAAAACAGGATTAAAAAATATGTGTGTGTCTGCTTCAAAGGCTCGTTGTCTACAGTGTTAAGGCAAAATGTTTATGTTTCCCCCACTAAACACACATATGTCCACAGGTCAATTTATATATAAATGCTCAGTGCTTAAGATGGAAGGGTTATATAGCACTGCCTTACTGCCCATATTCATTCAAAACTACGATTCTCGGTACCACAGACCACCAAATATAGAAAAAAATGTGGTATTAAGAAAAAGTGACAAAACCTTAGCCATTTTTCAATTAAATCTAGAGTTTTCACTGTTTATATATGACAAAAATGTACAAGTTAGTGAAGGGGGTTGAATGAAATGGCCTTAAGTGATTTCAAAGTGAGCATAATTTTAAGCATATGAAACTCTCTTCAGGCATTATACAGATTTCATCTGGAGTTGGTGTAGATTTCTATCACTCATATCCAATAAAGAGTAATTAAAAAAGAGATGAGACAGATTGGCATCTGGGAATCAAGGGAATCAAGAGACTATCTCTCTATGGCAGCTTTAACCAGCTTGGACTGTTTATCACAGCAAAACAGCCTGAAGAGACAGGACTGGGCTTTCCATAAATATGACAACAATAAATGCCAAAGATAAGTAAAGGTGTTTTTTTGTTTTTTTTAATTAAAGGGTAATTTAGACCCTCAGGAAGAATGGCATACTAAGTAGGAAGAAGCTGTATCAGAAATTGGAAGGTTGCCTACTAGAACCAGAATGTTCTCATTCTTCCCGTATAAGCAAAAGGAGCAAAAAACACTGAAATAATTTCTCAAAAGGATGTGAAAAAACTCATATGACACACTTCGACGGCACATGACTAAAACTGATGACCCAGTCAGTCTCTCTAACCAAAACTTTGCCATGCTTAAATGATTTCTTAAAAACCATCTAGGACTTTAGGTCAGATATTTATTTATGAAAACATACAAGCACGTGGGTCTAATAATGTCTGAGGTAGGCTGAGTCACCTTAGTGACTCCAGTGACTACTTAGTGACTCCAGTTCAGGGGCTAGTACAGAGTTTTCAATTATTTAAAACTATTTAAGTAGGGAGCACATACTGATGACAATTTTTGGATACAGATAACTGACAAGCTAAGCAGGTGCTCTGTTGGACCTGTTTCCATGAAGAAGCAAGAATCAGTTGGGGTTGTGAAAGCTGAGGGAAACCTTAGCTGCAATGACTAGAGAGTTTAAAATCCTGAGTCAAGTGAGCAAGATAAATTTTAAAAATTACTATCGTGGCATTCAAGAAGGCAGATCTTGCCTTGTTCAGGGACCTGTATGGCAGGACACGTGGAATACTGCCATGAAGGACAACAGGACTGATTTTCAAGGGCAACATAATCAAAGCACAAGAATGGTCCTTCCTGACACTCAAGAAAACAAGCAAGGATGGCAGAAGACCACAGGAGATGGACAATGCAACAGACGACTACTGTCTGAGCAGGGAGGCATGTAGACATGAGAGCCGAAGCTCAGCAGAAGCCAAAACTACCTAGAGATATGAAAACAAAAAATAAGGAAGGCTTCAGTACCAGGAGAAAAAAACCCAAAAAACAAACAAACAAAAAACCACAACAAAACAAACAAACAAACAAAAAACCCCAAACAAACAAAAAAAACCCCAAAAGACCCTGAAGAGTTGAGACCATTGCTTAACAAGGCAGTGGATCTAGTAATAAATGAAATGGAAAAGTCTGAGGTATTAAATGCAAGCTTTTTCTTAGGTGTCCCTGCTCCTTCATGTCAGTAGCAGAGTCTGTAGGAGTAAAGCATTGCCCACAACAATGATCAAATCAGAAACCACTGAAGCTAATTGTGTATATACAAGTCCTAGTCAGGCCCATCATTGTCTTGATTGGCTGATTGCATTGCAAGGCTGCTCTCCACTGTCTTCAAAAGATTATGGGAATTGTGGGAAGTCCCAATGACTGGAAAAAGACCATCTTCAAGGAGAGCAATGAGGAACCAGGCTACCACATGCCACTCAGCCTTGCCTCTGCTCCTAGGAGGGTTCTGGAGTAAGCCTTCTGGGATGTCATTTCTGAGCACATAAAGGACCAAGAGGTGACTGAAAACACCTAGTTTGGATTCACTGCAGATAAACTGGGTCTAACCAACCTAAATACCTTTAGTGATAATGTCACTAAGGGTGAGTGGGCAAAGGATGAGTAATACATGATGTTTACTTTGATTTTAGCAAAGCCATCAATAGTGTCCTATAACATCGCTCTAGCAACATCGGTGAGACACAGGCTAAATAAGTGGATAAAGCAGATGGAAAATCAGTTGGATTCTCATACAAATTGTGTTCTGATCAGTAATACTAAGTCTAACTAGCAGCCAGTTATTATTGTCATGCCTCACATATCAAAAGCGGGTCTTTATCTACTCTGCTATAATTTAATTTTTTCACATCCTTATTAACAAGCAACAGAATGGGACAGAATGCACATCCTGCAGCATCATGGATCATAAGGCATGAGGGAGTACCCAATAGGCTGGAGGGCAAAGGTGATCTTTCAGAGGGACCTCAAGTGACTGGAGGAAAGAGACAACTGAACAAAGGCAAATGCAAAGTCATTGAATACTGTATTTGACTTCTGAATATCTCCAAGGATGGAGACTCCACAGCTCCCTGGGGAAGCCTGTGCAAGTGCTCCATCACTCTCACAGTGCAGAAGTGGCTCTTGATGTTCGTACAGAGCTTCCAGCCCACTCTAGCCCTCTTTAAGCCCATTGCCTCTGGTCCTGCCACTGGGCACTACCAAAAAGCAGCTTGCTCCATCCTCTCTGCACCCTACCTTCAAGTATTATCACACCTTGATGAGATCCCCCAAGCCCTCTCTTCTCTAGGCTAAACTTCCAGCATTCTCAGCCTGTCCTCGTACAATGGATGTTCCAGTAGTTCCAGTCCCTTAATCATCTTACTGGCCTTGCGATTTTTGGTTGCCCCAGTACAAGAACAACAGCACTGATCTACGGAAAGTACAGAGGAGGCCCACAAATAGTCATGAGGCTGAAGCTCCCCAGAGTATGAGTGACTTAAAAAAAGGATTTTTTTAGCTGTAAGAGACCTCTGCTGTCTTCAGCTAGCCAGTGGGAGACATCATGATTATCCAGCCTTGGAGAATTGTCAGAGCTCTAAGCAACCAGATCTAGTTGGAAGGCTGGATTAAGTGGCACTGAGCAATCCCTTCTA
Source organism: Molothrus ater (assembly GCF_012460135.2). NCBI lineage: Eukaryota > Metazoa > Chordata > Aves > Passeriformes > Icteridae > Molothrus > Molothrus ater. The sequence continues at coordinate 35,156,653 of NC_050478.2, read as the reverse complement.
ACCTGATGCAGGAAAATTGCATCAAACAGTGAGTGTTTTCTATTTTTCTGCATAACTATCAGAACATGTTTTACGAATTAGTAATAGGCATACTGGTCTAAGTGGCTTTTTGTTTAGGGTTTTTCTGCTACAGACTCTCCAAATTATGGGATGATAGGAACAGAATAGAGCATCTATCACACTAAAAACATGTCAAGGGTATTAACCACTATGAAAGAGATTGGCATATGCACACATACCCTTTTATGGAGAAAAAAGTAGAAAATGTTTACAAGAACACTTGCCTGATTTGTTACCCCATTATGGAAAAACTGGTCTAACAATACTGCAAAGATTGGATATAAAAACAGATAGATAACTATGCGAAAGAATTGCAGACACTGCAACAGCTGACTGGCCCTGCATAAGCTACATATGCATTTGTTTTACATAAATTACACCACTCTTATCACAACACAAGTAGGGATCTCTCCTTTCTTACCATCACAGATGCTGAACCATACAAAAAGTATGTACTTCCATTAAGGAGTCTTTCCCTCAGGAAAGAAGTGTTGGATAAAGCCAAATATGTCAGCTCAATAGACTTTTGCAAGTATGATTCAGTGAATCTCACCTCTGTAAGTGATACATACTGGCAGACATCACTGCACAGGAAGTACACAGACACCTAACTCTCCATTTATTGTTATGAAATACTGATACTACAGCAACATCATCCACTGCTTGATTTGCATTTAAGTGTATAGATTGAGCTAGCTGATTTTCACTTGCAGAGAGAACATGAATACAGTGTACCTGTGCATATAGCAACAACTGGTTTCACACAGTTCAGGCCGGGAAACTCCAAAAAACCAGATTTGAAATTATTTGGCAGGTAAACTGATATGCACAAAGGAAGCAATTGCTGTATTCAACACAAAGTCCTGGAACCGCCTGCCCAGAGGAAGTCAAAGAGGCAAATCCTACACTATACAAAATCCAGTGGGGTTTCATTGCTTGACAAAGCACACACACAATGGTACATGCATGTCTAGACTGGTATCATATATCAAAAAACCAAAACCGCTTTACTCAGATGTTTATTCTGAAAAAATTGAAGATATTTGTAGGCAGAGCTTTGTAGGCCACAGACTTCTATAGGTGATAGGAGCAGATATCTATTAACCATCTGGTAGATTTCATCCTGTGGAGCTGAACTGGCCTGCAATATTAACTGCTGGCCTGAGAGCCATGCCTTATTCCTGAAGAACTGGATGCAGCTAGTGACATTTCATTACACACAAACCATGGTATCAGGAAAGGGTTTATTTAAAATTTTAATTATTCACAGTAAGCACAACCAACCTAAATTACACAGTATAGGTGAACTCCGTGGAATTCTGAAGAAAAAAAAATAGTGCTTTTGGCACTAGAATTCTGCTATTTTTCATACACTATAGTATTTACATCATATATATATATTTTTTTTCCACTGACATATGCAATATCAAAAAGCTGGTGACCAACTAAAAGGTGCTTTAATCCATTGGCTGTAGGAGCCACTAAAAAGATGGTGTATGAACCAGTTTTGTTAATACTTCACAGTGCTGCTCAAGATTTTTATCTCTTTTAAAAGCAAAAATAAATGTAAAAGTATAGATTCATAGAGTGACATTTCATCAGCTAGAGAACGGGAATGGTGTGGTATCTTCATTTTTCTTTGTTCTTACTTCAGGGGAACTTGCCATGACCCATGGAGTAATGTTGTATACAACAACTTCCTATGACAGTGTAAGTCAAATAACTTCAAATTAAGTTCTTATATTGTAACCAACTAAAAATGCTGCTATATCAACTTACAGAAACTTTATTCATTTAAAGAGAAATTCTGACACTAAGGTTGAATAAAGTTTCTATGAAGCCAGTTAGTTTGGTGAGAAAGTTCAAAGCTGACACTTCTAGAAACATTTTTTACAAATCTAGATGAAAATATTTGTGATGTGCAGTGGGCAGAAAAATTGTATAGACCAGACAAAATATTCCTCTTTCAAGATTTAGCTACAGATAATTAGTTACCATTCCTGGCAACTACATAAATCTATCAGATACCAGCCCTTAAACTTACCAGTTTAGCACCAGTTGTCTTATTCTGGAGTCAAGAAATATTAATTTTCTTTAATGGAATTTTCTCATGTGGGCATTGCCACAGTCAGACTATGCTAGGATAGGCTACATTGAGCATGCTGCTGATTTCACTCCATTTTGCATTCTGCCTACAAATGTGTCCACTTTCAATCACCAGTCCTGTCACCAGTGCCTAAAAATATCTCTTGAAAAAAAACCAAACAAAAAAAAAGAAAACCAGAGGTATTAGGTATAACAAACATATGGTTACCATTTAGCTAGGAAACAATATCTTATTTAAGGTCAGTTTTCTCATAATTATCATAGGAACAGATATGTCTCAGTGGAAAGAGGGTATTTCTGATCTCACTAATTTTTCTTGGCCCTTAAATGTCCTCAGACTTCAAATCTTAACCATGAAGGTATGATCTAAGCTTTAGCATTTAAAGCTTTTAAGAATAGGTTACTTCTAATTCACCCTCTATCCAATTTTTTTATAGGTGGATTTATGCTTTTGTAGGTTGGGGTAGAAAAAGATTACTACTTCTCAATCATGCATTAAAATTTTATTGTCTGCTTGGATAAGGAAACAAGAATGAAAGCAATGGGAAAGTTCCTCTTCCAAAATAAGAAAACAAACGTGGCATCTTTCATCTCAACAACTGTGTTTCTAATGTATTTTGAATATTAAATGTCCTACTTGAATTAATTTTAAAAAACAGAAAAAAATCCATTGCAATTGTTTATTTTGTTTCTGGTACAAAGTATTTTCAGTGTGAGAACAAGTGTGTGATGAATTGTCTTCCAAAGAATAACTAGTTCATTTTTTTTTAATTCCTGCCACTTATAATTTCCCAAACACAGTGAAAATAATCATAAGTTTCAGCAGGCATAAATCAAAAGCAATACATAAGACAAAATCTCACTTAAATGTTTAGTATGTGCAATGACATATGACTAGAAAAAGATCTATGGTGCTCCTACAGGAAGGGCAGTTAATAAATTGCCCTTATAAGCTTAACCATGTTTCAAAAGAATAACCCAAAGGAATGGAAAATAAGCATACCATTATACAGAATGGTTTAATGGTTTTCCAAAATTCTACTATTTAAAGCACACCCCAGTTAAGCAAATGTGTCATTAGTCAGTTTTTGCTCAGAATTAAAGAAAACTTTCAGAGCCAGGATGCCTTTCCCTGAACAATGGGGGCTTCAGAAACGAGGTAACAAATATGGAATCTTTGCAGGAGAAAAGTGTATATCTACTTTCCCCTGAATATTAGACATAATGTGATGTAATGAAATGAAAAAGCTGAAAAGTGAAAAAATAGTCAGTAAGGAAGAGACTGAGATAAAATGTCTGAATTCTTAACCCATGGTCATTCAAATCCTGAATAAATACTACTTTCTGAGTAACCTGGAAAATAAAAAGGCTAGCAAAAAGTTCTTCTTGTGAAACTTATTCAGACGAATTTCCAGAAAAAACATCTTACTAATCAAGCATGTTCAAAATACAGCAGTTACAAATAATTTAAACAGAAACTTTCTAACTCATTCAAGAATTAAACAAGCCTCTTGAGTCCACATTCAGAAAACATCAAAAATTTAGGACACAAATTTAAAACAAGGTAAGCCAAGAATAGGCCTGTATGATGGCAAGGTTTCTTCAGGACCAAATCAGAGTTAGATCAAAGTAATGTGAAAGCAGACAACAGGGCCTGACCACAAAGTACCACTCATGCTACCTGTTCATGTTGACATGGCCATTAAAACGAAGTTCCCACAAAAGCTATCTAAAGCCTTTTGGTAAGGGAAAGAGGAGGGGTTTGTGCATAGCTTTAGTCCAGAAATGTATTCTAAGTGTGTGCAGTTGCATACAACTTCATGTGCAATCAGTTTCCAACATATTTACTAAATTTGCAACACAGTAGTCTGCTCATTACCGTATTTCCCTCATCATCCCTGGATATCTTATATACCTAAGTATTTAGGGATTTCCTTCTGACCTTAGGCACTTATTTATTCGATTGGCGATGCCTTAGAAAACAAAAAAATGCCAAAAGGAAAGGCAAGTCATTGAAAGGATGGGTACCCATTATGTTTCGTTTTCAGTATGCTTTCCAACACCTTCCTTTTGCTCTGAATTTGTGTCTTGTTGGGCAAGAAAAATCTTTAAAAAGGGAATTTCTGAAGAACATCTGGATCATTCTGACGAGCCCCTCATGGAGCTGGAGCCCTGTTCAATTGCATCCTCACTGGCAGCGTTTTCGGGAACCTAGTGGGCAGGACGGTGCAGAGAAAGAATGAAAATTCATTCCTTTATGTACTACAGGAGGCTTAGTCCTCTGCCGTTTGCTCAACACAAAGAAAAGTCCTCAATCCGTGGTAAACCGTAACTATTGCTTTTGGCAGGTTTCTAAATACAAGGGGGAAAAAAAAAAAGAAATGGGGTGGGCAGACGACGTCTAGTTTACCTCTGTTCCCTTCCCCCTCCCCGATGAGCAGTTCTATCTGCAACCCATGTGGCTGGGAGGCAGCCACAGCCGGTTCCAATTCCTACTTTCCCACTCTGCGCCCCTGCTCGCTGCCGGGGCTGAGCCGAGCCAGGACCGGCCGCGGGCTTCCTCCCCCCGCCCCCCGCCGCGCCGTCCTCCCTCTCCCCCGCTCCATCCGATCCTCCGGTCCCCCAGGGCACAGTGTGGGAAGTACGAATTTCCGCTGAGTTTTCTCGACAACTTTCGGAGCTCGTCTTTCTCCCGCTCCGCCCGCCGCCCCCCTGCCGTCCCTCCCCGCCCGTCCCCTCCGCCCCCGGGAGCGCCGGCCGAGCAGCCGCCCCGCTCCGCTCCGCAGCGCGCCCGCCCCCCGCGGCATCGCCGGCTCCGCCACCGCCGCCCCGCAGCCCGAGGGCCGCGAGGGGCGGCAGAGCCCGGGCGGCGGCCCCGGCAGCGCTCCCGGCCGCCTCGGCCGAGCCCATGGTGCCGGGCACCGCGACCTGCAGCCGCCGCCGTCGCGCCTGCCTGCCCGGTGCGGAGCTCAGCCCGGCGCGGAGCAGAGGAGGGGCCCATTAGCAGCCGCGGAGGAGGCGGAGGGGATGCCGGAGAGACACAAAGCCGGCGGGGGAAGCAGCCCACGGCTCGTCCCGGGATGGGGGCGCCGCGCCGGCTCCGCCTGATGCTGCTGCCGCGGGTGCTCTGGGGCTCCGTGCCCCTCATCCTCCTCCTGCTGCTGCCCGCGGCCGAGCCCATCTGCCCCGAGCCATGCGACTGCCAGCAGCACCAGCACCTCCTCTGCACCAACCGGGGCCTGCGCTCCGTGCCCAAGACTGCCGAGCCGCAGGATATCCTCACCTACAGCCTCGGGGGCAACTTCATCGCCAACATCTCCGCCTTCGACTTCCACCGCCTGGCAGGGCTCCAGCGCCTGGATCTGCAGTACAACCGGATCCGCTCGCTGCACCCCAAGGCCTTTGAGCGCCTGGAGCGGCTGGAGGAGCTTTACTTGGGCAACAACCTGCTGCCAGCGCTGGCCCCTGGCACGCTCAGCACCCTGGCCAAGCTGCGCATCCTCTACGTGAACGCCAATGAGATCGGCCGTCTCAGCGCTGCCTCCTTCTCTGGCCTCGACAGCCTTGTCAAGCTGCGGCTAGACGGCAACGAGCTGGGCTCGCTGGGCGATTCCACTTTCTCAGGGCTGCCAAACTTACTCTATCTGCACCTGGAGTCCAACCGCATCCGCTGGCTGAGTCGCGGTGCCTTCACTGGCCTGACCAAGCTGCGCTTCCTCGACCTCTCAGGGAACCAGCAGAGCTCCCTTCGCCACCCAGACATCTTTGGGCCGCTGCGCTCCCTTCACACCCTGCTGCTGGCCAGCAACAGCCTACGGCAGCTGACAGGGGGGCTCTTCCAGCACCTGCCTGGCCTGGCAAAGCTCTCACTCAGCGGCAACCGACTGTCTCACCTGGCCCCGGATGCTTTCAGGGGGCTGGGCTCGCTGAAGGAGCTGCGCCTGGAGGGGAACCTGCTGAGCCACCTACCTGCCACCCTACTGGAGCCGCTGGACAGCCTGGAGGCACTGGATCTGAGCCGCAATGCACTGACCGCCCTGCACCCGGCCGCCTTCGGCCGCCTCGGCCGCTTGCGGGAGCTCAGCCTGCGGGACAACGCACTGGCCACGCTCCCCGGGGAGCTCTTTGCCTCCAGCCTGGCCCTCTACCGCCTGGAGCTGGAGGGGAATGCCTGGAGCTGCGACTGCCGCCTTCGCGGCCTCAAGCGCTGGCTGGCGGCCTGGCACTCCCAGGGCCGCCTGCTCACCGTCTTCGTGCAGTGCCACCTGCCACCCGCCCTGGCCGGCAAGTACCTCGACTACCTGCAGGATGCCCAGCTGTCGCTGCCGCAGGACGGCGGCCCGTGCCCCGATGGTGCCTCTCCCTCCCCGCCATCCCCCGAGGGACTTGGCGGCAACAACAGTGCAGCGGGGCTGCCCCCAGGGCCACCGCCGGCCGCCTCCACCGCCCGCCTGACGATGGGGATGCCCATAGCCGCCAGCGCCACGCCGGCACCGCTGCCCAGTGCAGCGGCGTGGCCCCGACGGGCCGGTGCCGCCGGGGTCCCGCCGCTGGTGTCCGACCCGTGCGACTTCAACAAGCTGTTCCTGCACAACCTGTCGGTGGAGGCGGTGGGCTCCAGCTGGGTGACGGTGCGCTGGGCCGTGCGGCCTCACCGCAGCCCCCGTCTGCTGGGGCCGGCGCGATTCCGCCTCCTCTTTGACCGCTTCGGCGCCGCCGTCAAGTTCCAGCGCTTCGTGTACCTGCCGGAGCGCGGGGAGCCGGCGGCCACGCTGCGGGAGCTCCGCCCGGACACGCCCTACCTCGTGTGCGTCGAGGGCGTCCTGGGCGGCCGCGTGTGCCCGGTGGCGCCGCGGGACCACTGCGCCGGGCTGGTCACCCTGCCCGAGGGCGGCACCGCAGCGGCGGCGGCGGCGGCGGGCGGGCCCCGCGGCCCCGACCAGCAGCTGCTCACGCTGGTGCTGTTGGCGGTGAACGCGCTGCTGCTGCTGGCGGCTCTGGCCGCCTGGGCCGCCCGCCTGCTCCGCAAGAAGGTGCTGGGCCGTCGGCGTCGGAAGGCGGCCCCGGTCCACGTGCGGCAGCTCTACTCCACACGCCGCCCGCTCCGCTCCATGGGCACCGGAGTGTCCGCCGACTTCTCGGGCTTCCAGTCCCACCGGCCGCCCCGCGGCGCCGCCGCCTGCGCCCTCAGCGAGGCCGACCTCATCGAGTTCCCCTGCGAGCGCTTCCTGGACAGCGGCGGCGGCCGGCACGGCGATGAGCACCTGCTGCAGCGCTTCGCCGACTGAGCCCGCCGGGGCCCGCGGCGGGGAAGGCGGGCGCCGCTCTGCCAGGGGATGGTGCGGGCCCAGGGGTCGCGGCCTCCGAGGGGATGGTGCGGCTCCGGGGCTGCGTTCAGCCGCCCTTGCTGCGGGCCGGGGCTGAGGCTACCTGTGGGACCGGGTTACTTCTGGCGGCACCTCACCGTTTTGTCAGGAATCACCGCTAACCCAAGGAAAAGCCCTGACAGGCGGTAACCGTGCCTTGCCATGAGGAGCAAACGGCAGGAGCTACTGCCAGGAGCAGCCAGTGCCTCCCCTAAGGAAACTCCGAGCTGTTAATTTAAGTGTGCTATTTTACAGGTGGTTTCCTCCGACTGCAGGTTGGGAACAGGTTCCAGTGAGCGACCTGGCCCTGTGTGAGGAGCTTTGAACAGGTCTTTTCCAAGGCACCAGCCCTTCCTAATCAAAAATTTGGATCGAGGGTCATCTTTTCATTGAACTGTTTGCAACCAGGGAGTTGTCTGGAGGGCTGGAAATGTAGGGGTTTGTGCTCAATGGTTTGAAGGCTGTGCCGTTTCAACTCAAACTGAATGTGAGGCAATTTAATGTGCACAAGTGTGCTTTTATACTTTTCTGTAAAAGAGAAACAATAATGCAGCTGGTTAGTTCTACAGGAATATTTTGCTGACACCACTAAGAAAAAACTAACAGTTTTTTGTAGAATGTTTACAAATGAGCTATTTTTAAATTGTTTTTGAATAAATACTGCTTGGTACTTGTACACATTAACGTGTGCTGTAGTTGTCTGGGTCCATGATGGTCAGCAGATCACTGACCCTCACATAATCCATCTTCATTTCTAAATAGGTGGGTGCAGAGGTGAACTATTGATGGATAAATAATCATTGGTGCCTTATTTCAGAAACAATAATAGGTGAGAATATTTCAGGAATGTGAAACAATCTTTATCCTAACAGGCAATTCTCTCCTAGCCTTAGCCTACTAAAGTTAGAAGCTTTATGTACCTCACTGTGAAATAAAACATTTTGTGTATTAATCTAGATTATGTGTTTCGTGTAGCTGAGTGAGTAATGCTAGAGTTAAACCCTTATGCAGTAGTATATAATGTTTGAGCTGTTGTTGGTTGTTGTGGGTTTTTTTTTTTAAATAGGATTTTGCTTTTGGTTTCAGACCAATGCTAATCATTTTATGGTCAGTTGCTCTCTACTTCTCAGACTTTTTCCTAAATATTTACAGAATGTGGTTCTGTTATTACAAAATATGGTGGTTTAGTTTACATTAATAAATCTCTCTGTGTGGTCTACAAATGAGCTGGTTAAAGAGGTCCAAATCGGGATTGCACTTTAAATGCAAATGTTTTAGAAGGAGTTTGGTAAATTGCTGAGACCATTGATACAACTTCTGCTCCTTTGAATTTAATGTGCAACCTCAGATGAACTCTTGTGGAACTGAATGGCTTGAAGGAAGTGTTAATGTACTATGGACACATTTGTCACAATATCGTGCATTCATTGCTGACCCGAGGTGTTCGTGACTACAAGTTGTTTATTACCATAATTGCAAGTGAGCAGTTTGGAGGTTTTCTCTCTTTCTTTTTTCTTTTCATTTTTTTCAGATGAACAAGTGTTTACAAAAGATACCCATAGTAACTGGTACCTTCAGTTGGAGTTCAGTGACTGAATAGAGAGAAAAGACTATGTTCTGAGGGAGAGAGTGTAGGGATCATTGCCTTAATCTTTGTCATTTCTATGGAGGGAAAAAAATCAAAGTCTTGTTTCTTGGGTCAGTAATAAGAAATCCTTTGTGATTTCATTTTGACAGGCTGTAATTTTCATGAGTATCAGGGGCCAAACTCGATCGTGAGTGTATAGTTTAAAATTCACTGCAATAGACACCATGTTGAATGGAATTAAAATTGAGGGAATGCAGTATCGGGTTTCATTTTTTGTTAAGAATTTAAAATTTCTGTTCATTTGGACACCTGGGTGCTTTTGGCCATTTATGATTGTAAAATACACCACTGTTTGTTGTTAGAAATGCAGTGGGATTATTGAGTAAAGCTGTGTATCACACTAACATTAGCTCTATCACTGGATATTCTTCCAATGGGAGATGCATAGATGCTGTACATGGTTATAGTCAATTGTCAATAAATCCATTTGCTGAAAGAAAATTTGTGTCTTACCTTGTATCTCATCAAGCATCCTTCTTCAATCATAGATTGGCTGTAATTCCTTCATTTTATGTGCATGAGGGCTCTGGACAATGTCTCATCATTCTTTTAATATCTTTTGATATGAAAGAACATACATAATGTTTCCTATTTTGTTTTTAATATGCTTGGACAGTGCAAACAGAAAGTAACTAAAACGGGCAGTTCTGAAAGTTCTGCTGTCTCGAGGTAAGCTAATAAGGTGCTGTTACATCAGGGAACTATTGATCCTTTATGAGGTAAATTAAGAAAAAATGAGTGCTTGGGATCATACCAGTAGTTTATGCTCATTGGAAGTTACAGTTTTGAGGGTTTTTTGGTATTATCAGGCTAATGATATCAGGGTGTCTTGTTGAGCATATGCATGTTGTTCTAATTAAGAATTCACTGCTTCTATTTGAATTTTTGCAAACATCTGGAGAAATGCTAGAATGAAATGGAACTGGCTTTTTTGTTTCAGCCTAGGAGAAGTAGATACATAGATCTGCACAAAGCAACAACAAAAGAGTTAAGAGAATGAAGCTGTTGGTGTTTTAAAAGCCACAATTTCTGTAACTCTAGGAATACTTACAGGCTTTGTCTGCAGATAGTACTTGCAGCATCTTTGCAGGGAGGGAACTGTGCTAGCAGGTGGTTGAGGAAAGAAATGTCAGTGACCTTGAATGACTGAAAAATGTAAATACAACATGACTCTGTTTTTACCAGTAGTATTTATATGTATTTGGGTCTTTTTTAAAGTAAGCTCCTTCCTAAAGAAGACTGCAAAAACAGCCCTTTCTAAATGGATGACTCTGGCCTGAAATTGTGCTCAAAATGTTTATCTTTCTATCAGAAATAGAGTTTTACTGCCATGTCCTCTCATGGAATCCATGCAACTCAGGGAAGAGTAAACTGAGTACTGTTCTGTACCTACTGAACATGGCATATATCAAAGATTGAAAATCACCAAAATACTGCCCCATCAAATTAAGTGGGCTTCTGCTGGGGGGTCTGCAAGAGGTACCAGGGCTTCCCTAGTGTCAGCACTGCCTGATTTGTCAGACTCTGTCACCTCCTGCTCCCCCTCATCAATTGCTGACTTCACTTCATCCAGCTGGCATGGTTGGTTGTGCAGCTGGAAGGTGAACTATGAAACTGATCCTTCTGGAAAATAACCTTTCCTAGCACCTCCCTCTCCCCTATTTTTAATCCAGCTCAGTTTTGTTGATTCTGCTTAACTCACACAAGTACTGGGTGTGGAGTTCAGAGGCAGGAAAAAACAGTGAAGGATGGAAAGCTGCTGGACAATCTTGGTTAGTCTTGACATTCAGTTTGGCCACAGTCTAAGAAAATCTAGGCTATTCACATTAGAGAAAAATCCTCTGTAGATGATCTAGCTTTACTGGAAATTATTAATGATCAGCAGAATTGAAAATGCTTAGAACTTCTCTTTAAGATCCTAGAAATATTGAGGTTACAGCATGGGCTAGAGAGAACCAATCTGGAGAGAACAGAGGTACAATGGTGTCAGTGAATGTGTGCATGTGGATGAATGCCCCTTGTCAAAAAGCACTGCTTGACTATCAGAGCCTGAGCTAGCACAGTTAAATTTATAAAAATGTTGATTTCTTTCTGCCGTGCTGTTTACTTTTCACAATGTACTGCAAGTGCATTTTAAAATATCATCAACATTTGAACCCTTAGAAGAAGGAACTGTATAGTATACATGTCTCTTGTACCTTCTCCCTTCTGCTCCTTCCTGGAAGAGATTTGAAAAATGAGGATTTGAGAGGAAAAAAAGGTCTGCTGCAGGACATTATTTGTCCACTTACCGGGATATTTATTTAACTAGTAAACTAACATTCTGATTGTAGGGGATGAATCTACAAAAATCATTTGTTTCCATGACAGTGTACATATTTCTAGAAAACTCCACCGGTTAACAAGGGAAATACTACTTGATTTCCAAAAACCTGGCTGCTTCCAATAATTCATATTTCTCTGGCCACCAAGAGTGTACATATGTTGTGTAAGATCCATGAGCAAAACTTTGGTTTAAAGAAATATTTTTAAAATTAAAATTGATTAATTAAATCCAACAAATTATGCATGCATAGGGATGTACTTGATTTTTTCATGAGGGCAACTCCTTTGAGATAAGTTGTTCCATAAATGTTGAATTAATAATCTGATATTTTCTAAGTAGAAATGAGGAATAAGTATTAGGAAACCGTGTGTGCTGGATGTTGGATTTATCCTTTTTGCTCCATGCTAAATATAGCATTGTTTTGGCAGCCTGTCCAAATACTGATGTTGTGTTTTTCTCCATAAAAAGTTGAGTTTTCTCAAGTGCATACTTTAATTCCCATAGAAATTAAATTCCTGTAGAAAAATAGTCAATTGTCTTTAAACACAAATATTTATCTTAGTATCATTGTACATGACTTTATTTATAGAGATGCTCCTTGATAAGTCTTTTTAAATAAATTGGTATCTCATTTGTTTTTACAAACAAGACCATAAGAATTAGAATGAATAATAAAGTATGAATAAATAGTTGGAAGAAAATTTTTTTAAACATAGTAGAGATATTTACTAACAAAGTGGGAATCTGACACTTTAAAGAGACTTTATGAGTTTTATGTTGTGACACACATCTCCTTTGTTGTTGGATTTTTAAAGGTACATTTATTTATAGTTTGATAATCTAGGTGTAATAATTCTATGATGTAGAAATAAACTGTTTCTTGTCCAGAAATGGGAAGACCCCCACATAAATAAATCTCAGAAGCTATTGAGTGTGAAAAAAAAAGTTGGCATACTGTTAAAAATATTTATTCTCACCAAAATATAACCTGATTTTTCATTGCAAAGTGCATTTGAAGCTATTGCCAAGTAAAGCAGTTCTTAGCTAATAAATTGTGGTGTTTCTTGACTTCAGATATAGGTGTAATCCTGTTCTTTACTTTACTGAGGTGTTTTTTTTTAATGTCCAGACAAACATAATCTCTAATCACTTTTTTTTCCCCCAAATATTTCAATTTTGTGTATATTCAGTATTTCAAAATACTTTATTGCACTTCTGAGATCCACCCACATGGAACCTGTACCAAGAGAGAATCTGAACAAACATTAAAGCAATCTGTCAGTCAACATATGCATAGCACTTTGTAATGTAGCAAGTGCTCAGAGGTTGTGAAGTGAGTGGTTTATTTTTTAGAATATTGTGAGAATGAATGCCCAACAAAACATTCACGCAGAGTCACAGCTGTGCTTTCTAGTGATGGCAAATGTCTAACTGTAATGTAGCACCTGATACATCAGTCTGGGCTGGTCTAGTTCATTTTGCTTTGCCATGTGAGACTAGGAAAAAACCAAACTTGACTATAAGACAAGAATTCAAGGAAATAGAGCAGATAAGCTTTTTGTGAAGTGCTTGGCAAAAGTCCTTAGCCAGCATTTTCCTGGTTCACTTAGCTTCTCATTTGTGCAATTTGTTTCATTGTCATTAGTTCAGTGTATGTTTGTTTACTTGTAGTAAATATTTAGAAGTAATTTGAATAGCTGAAGAAGGCCTGGATAAATATAATAGATAGGAATCATAAACAGAAAGATAACGAGACAAGTTTTCTCATTGAGAGATTGATTTATCTCCCTTTATATTTAAGGGACAAATAGTTCAGGGATGTTGTCTTTGAAATAAACCTGAATGTCAGTATTAAGTCAATAAAGGAATATTCTTTCCATGGAACATGAAGAAGGTAGGAAGGTTGTAAATAGTTACGTGGTATTCTCATTTAATTCCTTGCCAACAAGAGCCAAGATCGGCATTTGTTCACAAATTATATTACATGGAGATACACATGTATCCTGTCTGGATCCAGAAAAGTTCACTGAAATTGTATCTGTGATTCATTGTTACACTGCTGTACTTCATCCTGACAGTGAGAAAGACCTCTTTTGATATGTCCAAATCCATATTTTAGTACAATCTTTAGCCTCTCATCTGTCATTGTACCATTGACATACCTATGATTGTGCCACTTATCTTCTTTGTCTTGCTAAATATTTAAACAATGAAGTTAAAATTTTAAAGTTGTTCAGCACTGTAGCAGCCTCTATCTGATTACTGTAAAACAATTTGAAGCTGGGGAGGGGGGGGGGGGGGTTACACAGTAGTGATACCAATTGGATGAAAGGTCAAAAAACATTTCACTGTAGAGGAACACTCTCAGGAAAAGAATGGTTTCAGAAAAAAAAATGTTGTTTATAACTGAAGGATAACATGGTTTATTTGCCGTTACTATGTCTCAATCTAAATCTTGAACATGCATGCTGCAAGACAGGGAGCATATGTTAGACTTCTGAGACAGTTTGGAGTGTTGCTCAGTACATACAGCAGATGTTCTAGGTTGCCTTTTTTTTTTTTTTTTGCCAGCAACAGCTTAATCCTTCTGTTTTCACTCCATGAGAGTGAAAAGACAGGACTGCTCTTAATGTAGGGACCCATCAGTTATAGGTCTGTGGTGATGGAATTAATTGTATTGGAGAACTGGGCTCTAAGACGTTCGGCTTAAAAATAAATACATAACTTCTCAGATCTGATCAAATTGGAGAGATGAACTTTAGTGTTAACTGACATGGAAATGTCTGTCTCAGCTGATCATTACCAAAGAGGGACAATCTTTCACAAGCATTGCTGTAAGTTGTTCAGTCGGAGATTTAAATACATTACCATAAGGACTCAATTAATTAATTGTCCCTGAACCAAATTTCTCCTTTTCTTCTTGTTGCCTAAACCATATAATTTAAAACATTTTTCCAAAACCTTTGGGGTTTTTTTCCTCCCAGTATAACTCCTGTATCAGGTATTGGCAGTATAAAACTCTATTGCAGCTTTTTAATGCAAGGGTGGCAGAAATAACCCAGAGCTATCTGTACTCACTGAGTTCAATATGAAAATGAATGAAATAGTAAATTAGCCAAAAATCTGTAAGCCTGGTGAAGGTGCTGGGATCCTTGCTGTTCAGTTCTACTTGTGCCTTCCACCTCAGTGCTCTTCCTGGTGTAGCACTACCTTCTGGTATCTCTCTCACTCCTTGGCATAGGGGGTTTTTCCAAGAAATTTGGGGTGTTTAGGCCAGCAGATGTTTATTTTTTTCCTATCTCATTTTTAAACTCTGTATAATGGGAGTTTGTTTTGATTTGTTTTATCTGTTTTGAAATAAGAGATAACAGCCATTTACAGCCTACAGATAACAGCCAAAATGCAATCTGTTCTTAGTAAGAAAAGGAAGGAGTATTGAATTTTCAATAAATGCTGCTTAAGTTGAAGTTATTCTGTTCAGGAATGATTTGTGATTTGAATGGTTCACTGGGATCCCACTGATACTATTCTGCTGCAAGAAGTGCAGAGCCTTTTGGTTTTCCTGCTAGGATATATCCCTAAGAACCTGAGACTATAGAGGTCCAGCAGAAAATAAAGACATCTCTTCCTTCCATTTCTGTGGCTCAAATGGAAAAGAGATTCAGGCTCAACATCTTTGTCATCAGAATGGCTAAGAACTTTATTTATTCTACAACATATATATTGACCTAAGCTGATTTGGTAACTTGAGAGTTATAAATAGTATTCACACTAAAGGGAACATCAAAAACCTGACATTTTTGAAGATGAAGTCTCCTTAGTTTTCCTCTGTAAAACTGAAGTCAGCACAGGCTGAAGTACTGGCAGTTTGCTGAAGGTGCTAACAGCTCTTTGAGGTGTTCGCAGTATATAATTGGGTGCACTTTCAAATAGTCTCTCATATATTTTATTCAGAAGTATTTAGAATAAATCCCAGGCAGAAAATACTAATGAACGCCAAACTGTAAGCTTCCAGTGATACTGATCTACCCAGATGTTGCATTCATTTGTTTTTATTGGCACTTGCAAGTGCACCTGAGGCATACCTGAATTTAAGTCTGATCATATGCTTTCATCCAACCTGCTAAAATCACCTACCATTCTAATTAGCACAGCTATACCTGTAAATCTCTGCCATTCTCACTTATAAGTTTTTACTTATAGCCTTTTCAGTTACACTGTGGTAGAAAATCATCTTAATTTACAACCTCCTAGGCCTTGAGGTATGCAGTTGCTTATGAAACAGAAGAATTGATAATTTTTCCAACCTTCCAAATACAGTCAAACTCTAACAATCAGAACAGGTTTGTTTTGATTTTTGTTTCACACACAAACACCCACACCCTCATGGTAAAAACCATGATGGATTAGAGCTTTGCCAAAGTCTACCAGAACTGAGAGTAGTGGCAGGACTCAAATATGAATGCACTAGAATAATCATTTGGCTGTTCAGATTTGGAACACTACAAAATTTGAGCATGTGAAAACATCACTAGACCTGACTTCATACTTTAGGACTTATAAGTTACTATATTGTGGGGGTTTTCCCCTGAAGTGTTCTTTGTCATCTTTGCTATTTTATTTTGCTTCTCCACTTGGCTAGAGGCTTTTGGATTAATATAGTAAGAATGGCTGGAATATGTATTTAAAGAGGCTGAGCATCCTCTCAATGTGTCTGAGAAGCTGGAGGTGCTTAGAAAATATGTTGCCTTACAAAATGTGCGAAATACAGATTTCAAGAGGCATCCAAGTTCAACATTATGGTTATTACATGGATAGCTGTCGAAATTCATGCGTTATACTCCCTGTATCTCCTCCCACTATGTCTCTTCTGTTATCCTCCCTATATATCACTATTAGCTGCTGTTTTGTTTCTCTTTGTGGTTTGTAATGAGGTGTCACATTTTGTACCTCTTACTTTGTGTTTTGACCTAGTTCTTTTGCAGCCACTCAGGTTGCATTTTTCTGCAGAGTGGCAAGCAAAAATATTGGGTATTGTTTTTATGCAGTATCAAAAAAGTACAAGGAAAGAGGAATTATGGATTTAGGAAACTTCTTTCTTGCCTAAAGCTTTATCATTCAGATGACAATAATGCAGGCAGACAGCCCCAGTGATCTATGTGATCTATTTGGTCTGATTCTCCAGAACAACTGCTGCCCCTCCTGAGATGGAAAAGCTGTTGGACTTCTCCTGTTCTATGTTTGTGATCTTTTTGTTTTGGTTGAAACTAGTTTCTTAAGTTTCTTGACAAACAGAGGTAAAATCCTGACATACCTGGCCAGTGGCAGAGCTTTTATTACCTGTATGTGGTTTCACTTCAAAGACCTTGTGTAGCTCCTGTTTTTCAGACAGTGCCCTTTGGACCAGAAGTGATCAAAATCAGACAAGAACAGTCAGAAATCGATTTTTGTCCAGGAATCTGAATATTCAAAACAAGAGTAATTCATAGATTATTAAGAGGAATTCTGAATCTGGCATGATTCTCTAAGGCACTCATTTCATTTTAGGCAGCTTCTCTTGCTGGTCTCCCCTGCAGCGCTCTCCCCGTCCCATGCCACCCCTCTGTGCCCTGCTGGCATCATCATGCATTTCTCAGAAGTCTTTGGCAGTTGATTTGCTTCTTGGGTTTTGGTTTGGGGTTTTTTCCTGCTGTATAATAGGCCTTGTCCATGTGCCCTCCTTCTTTGCCTTTTCAGGTTTTTAAACATCAGGATTATGGCAACTGGGTCATTATAGCAGAGCTGCCAAAACTGAGTCACGACCTCTGTGTTTTGAAGTCAGGGGTCAGAGTTGATGCTTTATCTGCTTGACTGCAATGCTGAAACATTTTAAACAACCTTTGTTTCATAATTCCTCTGCCCTTTTAGTGTCCTCAAATGGTCAATTTACTCTTCTGAAAAAGTAAGTGGAGTTTTCCTGACTCATCTTTTCCATGTAAAGTCATTATGTCTGACCCATAAATACAAACTTCCAAAGAGCACATACTTTTCAGCTGAAAAGGTCGGAATGGTATGTATTTTCCTGAGGGGACAGAAGCCCTCTCAGTATACCCAGGAAGACTTTATTAACCATCCATTTAAAATTGTGTGAAGTTGTATATCACTTAGAAAAAGGGATTGTTTTGGAGAACAGCATTGGATATAACTGAAACTATTATATATTAAAAACAAATTTAAACTACAGGATTAGAGCATAAACCCACAGTTGTTTATGAATCCTCCAGATTAAATAGTTATTCCTAGAATTCTTTGTTTTATTTGTATTTTGGCAAATACATTGTGCCAAACTGGTGTAGCACAACTGACCCCAAGGTAGCCCAGTTTTTGCTAATTTTGATGGATCTAAATCAGACCTGAACTTGAGCCAATTTTTCTGTTTTCCTGCTTCAGCTGCAAAATTTAGCTGTGGATATTAGGAAGAATTGGTGGTCCATTTAAATAGGAATCTGATTAAACAAATCAATTGTTTATCTCTTTCACATAACTGTGAAGCTATACTCTCATAATTGGTGAAGCAGTGTGTGAAACAAATTGATTTCCGGAAAATATTCATCTGTGATTCAGCTACACCCGTTATGCTTCTTGGAATATCACACGGAAAATCAAGCTACCAAAAGGAAACATCTGTTTGTATCTAAAACCCCAAATATTTCTGAAGTTTAGCAACATGAATTCTTCTTGGGGCTGCCACCACTTACATTCAGCTCTGGAGCAAATACCAAAAGGATACTTGAGGTGACCTTTTGTATCAGATTAAACAAAATGAGAAAACACTTGGCAATCACACTTCCTCTGCTAGGCCATGGGAAATAGCAGAGCAGAGGAACAGATACAGTAAAAACATATTCATTTCAATCTCGTTTGCTTTAGAAGAGTCCAGCAGTGGAAAGAACAAGTAACTGTGAAAAACCTGAGGTCCCTGTAATTTGGCACCTCTTGAAGGCTGTCTAGATTGTCCTGACAATGACAAGGGCTATCTCAAGCAGCAATAAGACTGGAGGGGATGGAGAAAAACAAAGGACTAGAAAACATTATGAGAAATGGGTTTATTTCAAAAGCTATTTCTTAGGGGTGAACAACCCAGTGGACTGCAGTTTTGGTATCAGTGTTCTTGTTGCATGTAAACATACTGGGTTTAAATATTTTTTTATGTATTTCTTTAAAACACTGTGGATTTCAAAGTTCCCTGTGCCTCGGTTATTCTATGACTCCCTTGTTTGTTGGTGTGCTAAGCAAAGCTGGTGGAGGGAAACAAATTGTAGTTTCCCAGTAAGGTTAAGCTGGCACAAACTTTTCAGAATGCTGTTAAAATAACAGCCCTGTTTGCTGATGGATGCTCATCCCCTCCATCTGTCCATCCAGAACATGCTGGTTAATGACAGTACTGATAACATACATTGCTGCTGCTTGCTGCTTGTTGGCAAGGCAACTGGGTTGTTTATTTGCATCTGACAATGCACAAATGATAAGAATAGTCAGCTCTACTAAGCAAATTACAGATCTATGATCAAAGGACATCCCACTCTAAAAGGTGAATGGATAAGGCAGTCCTCAGGGAAGGGAGGGTGAATGCAAATGTTTACCTGTTATAATGATTTGTATTATTATGCAGTAGTCCTTAGTACACTAAGGACTCACTTAAGGAGGTTAAATCTTAGACCTTATGTGCGCTAGGGATTGCTTGGTTTGGTTTGCTCAAGCTGGTTGTTCAGTACCCCAGGTGATTCTCTACCTGTTGCAGCCTGCCTCTGTGGTGCCTCGCTCTGTGCTGTTGCCTTCTGTCCAAGCCTGCTCAGATCTTGGAGTCCTTCCCTGTGTGGAAGGGCTTAACATCTGCAGGCTTCTCCTTACTGGATGGGATGCCGTGGACACCCTTCCTCCTCCTTCCAGAGGGGAGCAGCTGCAAGAAGAGTGGGAAGGCATGAGGACATTGAGATTTCCACCGCAGCCGTATGTGGGCAAGGAGCCCAGAAGACCAACTGCAGCTTCCAGACCAGTTGTGTAGCCAATAGGCAGGGATGGGAAAACAAGAAAAGGGAGATTTTGCCTGGAGACAAAGCTTCAGCAGCCACAAGAATGATGGCCAAACAAGGGCTTGGTGAGGAAAACAGGGTAGCAACATGCAGAACCTTTGACCAGGTAATGAAAATTCAAGGCCAAAAGTGCTCATTGGGTTGTTTTGGCCAGCTGAATTGTTTCATTCTTACATCTCTGTCTAACGGACAGGAGACAGATCTTCCTGTTTGCTTGGGCTGTTTTAGAAGAAAGGAATATGAGTGTTTCAACTCTCTCACCACCCCATAACTCCCTTTGCCCATCTGTGCACTGAGTAGTCAGAGGCCACTGAGGACAGAATTCTCTTGAAAAAATAGGGTCCATACAGACTGTGGGCTGCTGCCTCTGGCAGCAAAGTATCATAGCAGTAAGCAGGTCTAAAGGCAGGATAGGATATAAGATAGAAATAGGATCACAGACTCTTCCTGGCTCTGGGGCAGCTGGAAGGAGAGGTTCCACAGCCAAGTTCCATCTTTGCCATGCAGCATTTCTGCTTCTCTCTTTCTCCCTGAACAGGTTGCCGTGTGCTGCACTCACTTTCCCAAGCTCTTGGCATGAGACTTGCAGCTGTGGGTTGATGCTGTCAAATTACAAGTAATGGCAAATATCACATTTCTTGGAAATAAAAGCAATTTCTTTAAAGCTGCTGAAAGTCATGGGAAACTTGCATTGCTGCATGATGTCTATGTGTAAGCTCCCATCAGGGTGATGCTGCAGTTGCCAGGATGGTATAGGATACTTTTTAACAAGTGAAGGTATACAGTCATGGAGTTCACTGATAAGAGACATGATGATATGTGGGCAGCTACATGGAATTAAACTCAATTATTATTTCAGCCACAAACCAAGAAGGTAATTGAGTCCTGTAGGTGGTGTTCTAGTATGAATGTGATCTTCCTCTGCTCTCACATGAGATCTCACTGCAACGTGCAGGGTGTGGAGAAATTGCCCGCTGCAGCTGACTTGGCCAGATTGGTAGGAAAGCTCTTGGGGGAAGATTTGGCCTCAGGAAGAGGAGTTTCCTAGACAGAGAGTTTGACTGGCAGTGGTGCATACCCCCTAGCATGTGGCGGGCTCAGCCCTGAGAAGAGCGCAAGGCACACAGTTATTTAATCATCCATTCAGTCAGGCTACTCACTGCAGGCACTGTGCTGATTTTCTGCATGTACCTCTCCTCCTTGAAACTCCCTTCTTTTCTACTCAAGAGTCAGAGCTTGGTAAGAGCCAAAACCCCTACAGACTCTGTAAGGCCAGAGACGCTGACCGAAGGATAACAGTGTACTGCATGTCCAAAATAGTAGCTGAATTTATGGAACTAGGGATAGAGAGAAGGGAGCACAAACATGCATGCATTTTTTAAATGCAACCCTTATGCTCTTTTGGCTTTGTATAGTTTTTGGCTTTTTCTGCTTCTTTCTTGTGTCTTTTTCTTTTCACCCTTTTTTCCTTAACTTCTATTTTTCTTAACTTCTTACTGACATTGTTCCCACACATCTGTTAGAGCCCTTGAAGTGTTCTTTCTGGCTGAGTGTTCATTAACCTTTTATGTTATATTGCAGAAAAAAGTAGATTAATTATGTTGTGAAGATTCCCAGCATCTCTCTTGACAGATTTTCTCATAGTAACTTTGACCCCTCTCCTGAGCACAGCTTCCCTTCTCCTTCCTTCAAAAGAGATGTGAAGCTTAAAAATCAACTCATTTAAACCCCTTTGAAAGTTTTAGTTCAAGCAGGTTTCCTCACAAGTTCATCCTTGGGGATGCACAATTTACCTCTTCAGAATTGTGATGTTGTCGCACATAATTACAGAGTTGATGTATTAAGATTATAAACAAGCCAAGTAATTAATTTGATAATGTATATACAAAACTGAATGACACAAAAAACCTGGGCACATGTATTCTCTGCTTGAGTTGCCCTGGTAGTCTGCAACTTCCATGCCTCAAGGCCTTTTATCACTGTACATGGTTTCTCCAGAAAACAGTGGAACATTTCTAAGGCAGCTAGTTTTCTTTGACCCTTTTCTTCCTGTTTTACTTTGATTCCCTTTCCCAATACAAAAGCACAGTTATTTATTTTTCTTCTTTGTTCCAATATCCTTACTTGAATTGGTGAATCAATTTATGTCTCCTTCATAAAATCCGGTAGTATATTTATTCTGAAATTAGTAATTTTCAGTCTCTAACCACTTTCACAGACACAGAAAAAACAGCTTCCTTTAGTTTCACCCTCCCTGTTGCTGGAGGCACATAAAGTTCAGTAGATGATATTTGGTTTAAACACCAACTAGAGACTCTTGGGTGGTAAAGTAATGATATAATCCTGCTCTGATATTGATTGTTATTCCATTATTACGTCATAAGTTCAACTGAAATAGATTTCCACAAATTATTTCAACTGGAGAACATTTAAACAGCGTAACATACCTCACATCCTTAAGGTCTGTCCAGCCTCATGCATTAGGCTGAAAGCAAGCTTCTTGAGGAATCTGGGGGTTTCTTCAGCAGTTCTCAAAACATATTTCAGGTGAAAACTTGCTGAAGATTATTGCTTCTTCTTGGTTTTTACAGTTAACATTAACCAGACAGGTGAATTTTGGGGAAAAAGTGGAAGGAAAATAATAAACGCCTTTTATAAAAACTGTCTGAGGTAATTGGGGAGGTATTTGGGAATATATCTATTTGATAGGATATGGAGATGCAAACAGTATTGACTGCATTCCTGTTTGAGTACTCCATGCTAGTCACTACATTCCAGAATGCTTCTTTAGCTCTTTCAGCTTCTTCTTCACCTAAAAGTCCTATGGCACTTGTGACGAGAAAGAGCATTGCCTCCAGGACTTATCTCCTCATTTACTATTTTTCTTGCAAGTTTTGTTGTTTCTGTGGCAACAATTTTCAGGTTACTTCCTGATCCAGTTTTCCTCTAGAACCTAAGTAGCAGTGTCACTTCTTTCAGTGTACTGAAGGAAACCAAAGAGTTTTTATCATGTTTTCTACCAGCAAATTCCTATTAGCAAGTTTTGCTAATAAGTAGCATAAACTGAAATAACTTCATCAGACTAGAGGATTTAGAGAACAGAATTAGTGAGAAATTGACTTCAAAGCCATCTAGACACAGTCCTGGGCAACCGGCTCTGTGTGTCCCTGCTTGAGAAGAGTGTTGGACCACATAACCTCAGAGGTCTCTTCCAATTTCACCCTTCACCTCTTGTGATTTTGTGACTTAATTTTCATCCTTATCCATTTGCATTATTTAAGTAGTAACTGAAAGCATTTCTATCAAGCTACAAGAAGAACTGTTGGTTGAAGAAATGTATTGTTTTTTTGCCTAATCACATACACCAGAATATATCTGCTGATGAAGTTCAGGCAAAGAAAATCAAGTACATCCATTTTCTAGACACTCTGTATGTCTAGCAGTAGTAGGATTGGTTAGTCAGGTTTGGTTTAGATGTTTTTTGGAATGAAAATGTGCTCTTTGTTGTCTATGATGGATTTCAAAGCTCACTTGGGCCTGTGTCCCTTGAACCTGTTCAGATCACTTTCAGCAAAAACCAGTTGGTAAATTCAGTCATTCTTCCTATATATCTGCAGTCCACAGTCACTGTTTTTCCCATGCAGTACCTGAAACAATCAGCAGATTTTTATTATGATCGAGGTTTCAGAATTCAAATATTCTAGATAAAGTCAGTCAGTATTATGAATAGCCATCTAAATAATAAGGAAACTTTAATCAGATGGCCTCACCTCCGTAATTACTAATTTCTCCTTGGAGTAACTATCATCACAACAATTACAATCACCTTTGGTGAAAACACAGGCACAGACAACCACTGACACTGGGTCACAGCCAATTTAGAAGTCACCAGAGTAATTGCCAGTAATTTGGCCAGCTGCAGTCATCTGTGCTTTAATTTAAATTTTTTTCTGTTAATTCTCCTTGTGGTTTCGCTTTGATCAGGGAAGAAGTAAACAATGCTATTACTGGGTGGCACTTGTACTTACTGTGTTTTGGTTTGGAGAAGGGTTTTGCAGAAATACTGAAGGGAATATGAAAATGGTTTTCATTTACACTTCCCTGGTGCCCTTTTAGAGCCCTCTCACAATGAATAAAACATTCTTTTTTTTTTCCTCTCCCTGAAACATCATAAAAATCCCTCAGCAACACTGTCAATTCCAGTCATACAGAAATTGCAAGCATTAGCAAAACAGCAAATTTGCTGTTCATTTTAATTTGCTTTCAATAGTTCAAATTGTACTGTTCTCTATCTTAAAGAATCCCTCTGAGAGAACTGGAAACCTATTTAGAGAAAAAAAAAAAGAAATGAAAAGAAAAATCTCTCCTGCAAAAATGTGGTGGATCAAGAATTGGGTAGTTTCAGGAAAATAGCAACATTTATGTAAAGCTGTAAATTTGAAATGCTGTCATGCAAATCAGACTGTAAAACTCATCTCTAGAAAATAATGTTAGATAAGGAAAGAGGGTTGGCTTTTTTCAGATGAGGGAAGTCTTATATAGAAGATTTAATGCTTAGCTTCCTGATGAAAATACAGACTGTAATCTTGGTCCATATGAGTTTTTGGCTTGACTCAGTAAGTTCTGGACAGTCTTGACAGCACCTCCCTATGTTCCAGAGTTCCTGAATTCTAGACAAAGCTTTTCTTCCTGTTACCATCTGATGAGGCATATTTGATCATATAAAAACCTGTAATAACAATTTCTGTCAATAATAATTTCTGTAAATGGAAAGAAAGAAGAGTGACCAAACTACTCATGATTTAAAAAAAAACTCTCTATGTTCAAGGGATTTAACCTTCTAAAGCAATTTTAAATGTACATTTGTGCTACAGTTAAAAAATTAGCTGTCTTGAAAAATCATGTTCAAACATAAAACATTTGAGGTAATTTAATAGTTGGCACTTAATCCAACTGCAATTTGATGTTCAACTCAAACCAGATGTTTATTTTTTTGTAAGAAGTCTATTCTGTTGTCAAGGGAGAGAAAAAGCATTCAAGGTTATGGAGCAGACATTTCTTACTGTAGTTGATTAGAACAAATTACCAAGAGCTGCACTTCACGTTTGAAAGGCTGAGGCGTTTATGATCTCAGGCCCCAACAATTAAAGAAAACAAAAATAAAGGGATTGAAAGTATACATACTGTGAACAGTTAAACTACAAGAATGCTCTGGATCCCAAACAGCTGGATCCCATTTGAACTCAAAAGGTTTAATAGCATAAGCCTGCACATCTTCTTTTCTACTTCTAAGGATCATCTGCCAGATGGAGAAGACCCCCCTCTCATTTCCTTGCCCTGAACAATTTTGTTACAGAATAAAACTGCTCTTATGGGCTGGAGTGGTACTTCTAAATCAGGGAAAGATATATTGCTCTTAGAGAAGGTCAGTTTAAAGTAAAGGAAACAACAGTAATAAAAAAGTCAGCTTCAGTGGTCAGATGCTTGCAAGAAAGGTATTTTATTTGGGTATCAAGCAAGCTGGTAACCTTGATGAAGTACTGGAATCTTCATCTTTCTGAAAGTGGGATGCATTAGTGAGAGATCAAGTTTTAAGATCATGGAAACTTAAAATGTGCCCAAAAGTTACTTCCTACTCATTGTTTTGAATAGTAGGTCTCCTGTTGTTGTGCTAATTGGACACTCAGCAATGACTCCTCCGTACCTTGTCCAAACTTAGTATTTGGAAAAAAAATGTAGAAATAGGGCAAAAAGTATTCCTTGTTCAAGACAGCACTGATCCAGCAACAGGGCTGAAAGAAACCAAGTGTTTGAGCCCTGGCTCTAAGAACTGACATTTTCCCTCCTCAGGCCCTTGCTCCTGTCTCCAGTCACACACAGAGTCTGCCGAGCCTGTCTGTAATATGTCAAGGAACATGCAATTCCTGCCTGGTGTCAAAAAAATTTGCTTCCCAGGAAGATGCTGGTTCTGCTGTCTGTGGGAACCTTCATGGACATGAAAGGAGAGGAGGAGTTGCTTTTTTGCCATGTAATTTAACAACACTAATTAAATAAAGATATCCACAGTGCACTGAGTAGCACTAATTACAGCCCTTTTTGCAGAGAGTGCATGGCAGGGGGGGAATTGCACAGAAAATAAATCACATAAATGCATTTTAAGTATATTTGCTGCAGCCCCACCAATTCCAGCTCTAATAGGATCTCAAGAGGAAAAGTTCTGCTGCTGTCTTTGGAGTGGAAAACTGAAAATAAGTCTTAGGATCATTCTTGAATTGCAGACAGAGGCTGTGTGAGACAATTTGGCTTTCAAATACTCCAGCTTCACTGAAGTGCAGCTCACAGCTCAATGTCCAGAGATGGAGAGGAAGCCAAAATCAGTGAGATGGTCACAGACTTTCTGTGCTTCCTTCTTCTGGCTTGGTTTGCAGTCAAATAAATGTATTCTGCAGCAGAAAAAAAGAAAAAAAAAAGAAAAAAAGAAAAAAAAAAAAAAGAGAGAGAAATCACAGAGACTTCCAAAGCCTGAATGGATTATCTTCAACCATAATCCTAAATTTCAGCCCTGAAGCACAAGCCTGCACAGCATGATTATATGGTGTTTTAAGCATCAGCTGACTGACCTGTGCTAGAGAGAATGATGAAATTTTGGTGATTAATGGCTCAAGATAGCAAGGCCACAGAGCTGCTGCAATGGATCATTACAACAGTTCACTGGCTGCTAATCCAGCATCTCCCTTATATAGTTCACTTTTTTCCTCCCCAGTGTTTTGCTTCTGGCAGAAAAAACCAGCAGCCCTCACGTGAGCCACAGTGTGGTCAAGCCTATAGAAATTGCTTACTGCTCCAGAGGTGTGAAAGAATATGGTATGATTTTGAGAAAAATGTCCTTAGTGTGCTAAGATTTTAAAGTAATTTTGGTAAAAGCGAACAAGCTGTAATAAGATTCATTGGCCTGTTTAGGAAGGCTTGAAAGGAGGTACATTACTTTTATGTTTATCTCTCTCCAATCATTTTGCAAGGTATATTTTCAGTTTAGAAGTAGAAAGATGATTTTGGTAACTTCTGGTCCCAGGATTCAGCTGTTTGAGATAGAAGCTGTGTTTTTCCAGCTCATCTATCACTAGTTATAAGATTTCTGCAAGCTGAAAATACCTGTGGAGCCCTACTGACCCCACTGGGGATCAGCATAGTTTACTCAGTGTTTCTGCTTGTGATTGTAACACTGATACTGTCTGCTTAAAAGTAAGCTGTCTTTCCAGACTCAGCAGTGGTTAAAATAACTGAGGGCACTTGGTAGTTACTAAAAGAAAAGTTTGTGATTAAGGAGCAATGCTTATTATATATGTAAAGTTGCAAAAAAAAAAATAAAATTAAAAGCCTAGGGGTCATATATTATGATATATTTCAGTGATTTCCATATAAGAACATCTTCACTTATGGTATTACAGATGATATTTGTGTCTAGATAAACTTTCTTTTTAAAACTGGAAGAGGATTGAGCCAGCCGTGCTGGAACCAGTAGTCACGCAGGAAGGAGCGCCACCATTCCTTTGCCCCACTCTGCCCTCTCGAGCGAGCCAGAGCTGTGACGGAGGGGCCGAGAGCGTTGTCGGGCTGTCCCAGCGCTATCCCCGGGAGGAGCGGGGGCGCGGGGACCCGCGGCTCCCGGGAAAGCCGCGCGGATGGTGCGGGACGCGCTCCCGCGGGCACCCAGCGCCACCCAGCGGCCACGGCGGCCACTGCAGCCGCACGGGGACGGCCCTGACGAATGCCCGGGTCCGCCGGGCAGCGGAGAAAGAAACGGAAGCAGTGCTTCTAGGTTCCTTGCTGTAAAATCGTGGAATCATAAGAAAAGGGTGGTTTTGAAGGTCAGCTAATCCAACCCCCCTGCAAGGAGAAGGGACATCTTCGTCTAGATCAAGTAGCTCAGAGCCCTGTTTAACCTGACCTTAGGTATTTCCTCATCTACCACCTCTCTGGGTGACCTGTTCCAGTGTTTTACTGCCCTCATTGTCAAAATCTTCTTCCTTATATCTGAACTAAATTAACCCTTTTTTACTTTAAAGCCCTTACTCTTTGTCCTATTGCAACAGGACCTACTACAAAGATTGTCCCCATTTTACTTACAAGCCCCCTTTAACTAATGTAAGGCTACAATAATTTCCCCTTTTCTTCTCCTGTTGGAACAACCCCCACTCTCTCAGACAGTCTTCACAGGAGACATGAAACATCCCTCTAATCACTCTCCTCTGGACCCATTCCATCAGGTCTGTGTCTTTCTTGTGCTGAGCACTCCAGAGCTGGATGCAGCACTCCAGGTGGGATCTCATGACCGTGGAGTAGAGGGACAGAATCAGCTCCCCTGACCTGCTGGCCACATCGCTTTGGATGTAGCCCAGGATACTGTTGTGATGAGTGACCACATGCTGACTCATGGGCACTTTTTCATCCACCAGTGCCCCAAAGTCCTTCTCAGTGGGGCTGATCTCAATTCCTTCATCCCCCAGACTGGATTGATACTGAGAATTGTCCTGATCCAAGCTCAGGACTTTGCACTTGGCCTTGTTTAACCTCATGAGATTCCCATGGGGTTGGAAAGAAAAAAGCACCAGAGGGTCATAAAGGTATGTGGCATTATTTCCTTCAGATGCAAATAAATTGCTTGTGTTTGGGACGTTTCAAACTGTCCTACTCTGGTTTTGTCAAACTCTTCTGCAAAACTTCAGGTCTTTGGTTACCCACAAGTCCTATGTATCTTCAAAAAAAAAAAAAAAAGTAATGTTGTCAGTGATCACAGCTTCTTTGTAAATGGGAAATAAAAATATTGTTTAATGTGCGTAAGTCTTTAACAAGGTTTCAAAGACTGTTCAAGTGCTGCAAACCTCTCTTAAAATTTTTTCAATGGAGTTACAAGGAATGGAGAAAATGATTGTTAAATGGTGCAAGAATGAAAACAGATCTAACTACAACAGAGCATATGTTGTAGTTGCTGTGTTATCATTAACTGCATTATTCAGTTTATTTTACATTTGCAAAGCTCAGTTCTATATTATGTTTACAGAAAGCCTTCAGGTCTGAACCTGTTTTATCTCTACCAGACCAAAAATGTTTTAAAACATAATTATTTGATTTCTATATAGACTGTGAAAATAAGATCTTGAATACAGCAGGTGGTTTTCATGAAACTAAAAACCGAGCAGCAAAAGTATAAAAACCCCCACCTTCAACCTAGTAGATTCATTGTGTGATTAGCTGGTCTGTATGAACTGGGAAAATTAGATCAGAAACAAAGCTAAAGTAAAAAGGAAATCTACCACTGACAGCAAAAAATACGTAACAGAATGATTTTTCCCCTTTTTTATCTTCATTGGGAAGAGTCTAAAGTCTTCCTAGTCACATACAAAACCAGCCAATTAAGTTATTTTATTTCATCAAGGCCTTCATTGCAATCTAAACTATTTCAGACTTGGATTAAAGTAGAGTCTGACGAGTGCCAGAGAATGTATGGTGAGTAATTATTTAAATGATATAATAAGGTTTTTCAATATATAACTTTCAATAACTTAATAATTCTTTTTTCTTTTAATGTAAGAATTTTAAAGTAAGAAAGCTGTCACTAGAGATGTGCTACATCAAACATGTAGGGTTCTGAAGACCCTGTGTTTTTCACTAGACTTTAGTCCACATTTCAACAGTAGGTCTGGTCCTACAATATTTTAACATGATTCCTGGTGCTACACTTCAACTTTCTAGTTTGCCAAATTAAAAACAAACAAATCAGAACAATAACAAACAAATGAAGGAGAAAGAGGGATTCATCTACTGTACCCTAAGAGAAGATATTCATCAACAACTTTTTTTTTAATATAGGACATAATAAATGAAGTTATATGTCAGAGATTATATTACAGGTTTATTTTAATTATGCAATTAATTTAACTTGTTCTTTCAATGTATTGAAATTTGTTGAGTCCACTAAGACTGGCAATAATCTCCTTTGGTTTTGCTGATGTATTTCTGCTTTTGTTCTGTGGTTAAGAGATGCTCATGTCAGAGCTTACACTGATATTGCAGCAGCTGACCACAGGGGACCCTGAAGCTTTACAGAGGACTCTCACCAGTGCTGAACAAAGTGCTCACAAAGGTTTCGTGCAGCTTATTCCCACCAGAACTAGGTAAAACAGACACTTTGTAAGACACTTGCTTAAAACCTACTTTCTTGTTACTCTTGTAGGGTTTTTGGTTCTACTGCTGTGGTATAAATCCAGGTGGAGTTATCCTGTCCAGCCTCTAAAAAGGTGGGAGCTAAGTATGTGGGAACATGGCAGTCTCTGAATATTTTTGTGTGCTGCTCTTTTGGGAGCGACATATACCTTTGCAAACTGTGTTGTAAATTGCTATAGAGGCCAGCAAGTTAGTGAGGTTGCAAAATTTATTATTTTACTCTTGGTTTGTTGCATTTTTTTTGGGTGGGAAAGGATCTCTCTTGGAATTCCTAGTAAATCAGTTCCCCTGTAGATTGGGCTTCCTCCTTTCTGTCCCTTCCTTGTTTGTGGTTTAGCTCTTTCCTTGCCTGCACCACGTGCCAACAATATCTATGGAGGTAGACGGGTCTGAAAACTGGGCTGGCTGCTGAGTAAACCAGAAAAGCTGGATCAATTCCACTGAGCCATCTTGGCATGGGAGAGGTGGTGAGGCCCAGCAGCATGAAGAGGGGTGAGGGAGAAAAACATTTCTGACTGTAGCAGGATGGTTTAAGGTAAATACTGAATCACAAGCCTTCCTTAAACATACACAGGACAGGTTTTCATCCAAGAAAAGGAATCTTTTGGGTCTCCCTTTCATGTTAATTCCCATGCCAAATAACTTCTTAAAGCTCTATCCTTACAAATCTTTAACTCTTTCATATCTCCTCCCACTCCTTTGTCCATCCTCTTTAGCTGCGTTCAGGGGTCATGAAGTCCAGCACCCTCTCAAGTCCTCTTTGTGTTGCTTTTAAATAAGTCCTTTGTATATTCATTTATAAATGCTTATTTTGATAACTATGTGCACAGAAGGTTACCCAGTTCCTCACTTCAGTGATAGAAATAAGATTAATTGCACAAAATGTCAATGACAGCCAGGCTGGGGAGCCTGCCCTGGCAGGACCCTGTGAAATTTCTTTTAACTTTGACAGGAACTGAGCTTGAGACCAAAATGGCTGATGGAAGTGGCAAAGACCATTATTGCAAGAAAGGGTATAACCCCCTGGGGGTAAGCAAGGGCAGCTTTGTGCAATATTTGTCATAAAATGAATAAAATACGCATTTTCCCGTCTTCTCACAATAAATGCCTTGGAGTTTGCTCCATGTTATTCCTTAGGAGGATTTTTTTCCCTGCTCACCCATATATTATTGTTCCCATTGGCTTTATCTCAACCATTTGGGCAAGCCAGAGTTGCAGGATTTACTTTTGGCACGTACAATGCACATTTAATAACATTACGTAATTTTAAAGTACTTCACAGATGTTAGTGAAGCCTCCTGCCACCTTCATGAAGTTAACAAATGTGATAACTTGGGAAAGAGTGGGGAACAATGACCAGAACTGAAGTTTAGTACTCCTTAAGTGTCTTTCCATAGTCCTTCCTAGGAAATCTCAACCTCCCTGCTTTTACTATGTCCTGCCTGAGTTACCCATGTCCTCCTTTCTTACCCATATCTGCTTATTCATGCTCCCAGCCCAACCCTTGGCTGGATGGTGTCGGTGGGGCTGATGCAGGTGTCTCCTGCCATGGAGTCAAACTGTCTCCAATTTGAGGATAATGAAATGTGATAGCTTTGGGTCAACAGGTCGCACCATTGACTAAATTAGTAGCTTTAAGTGGTTCACATGTGTGGGAAAAAAAAAAAAAGGTGTGAATTATATCTGTTTTTACCAGTAACCGTGGTTGTTGAAGCACTTTAAAATATGAAAACATTTTTTATTATTTAGGTTTACTGTATTCGGTTTTTCCATTATTTATACATGCAAATATATTAATAGGATTTATTTTTCCTCCTTTTTCAGTTCATGTCACAGAATGATACAGTGTTGCTGAGACAGAAAAGTCTTTTCATGCCCTGCTTTCTGGAGAGATCATTTCGTTTTAATTTCTAACCTGAAAACATTTTTGGATTTAGACTGACTTCAGTTTTATGAAAACAAATGGTTTGTGGTTAAATTAACCAGTTAGCTGTGCTTGAAAATAATTTGCACCATTCCCAGCTGATGAAACTTTGTTGGGGGGTTTATTGACTGCCCAGGAATCCTAATCCAGGCTAGTGCTTATATGTGACAGACTCAATAGGCTATTTAGTTTTTTCTGGGTATTATTCTAAGTATGATCTTTGTTAATTGGATGGATTCATTTGGTGCTGTTTTCTGTTACCATTAAAGATCCTTCTATGAGTACCATAACTGTACTTGCTCTGTAGGCACTGGGTAATAGCTCCATGCTTTATCACTTTGACCTTGCTTTTTTCTGTGATTTCCTTTTTAATATGTCTGAACACTTCCATCCCTTCCTCACAGGTTGGTTATTATGATTATTATCAAAAATGTAGTGACGTAACCAGTAAACCAGATTCCTGGCCCAGGCAAATGGTCACAGACAATATGCTTGGAGCCTCCACACTTCCCCCACTCTTAGATTCCCCAAAGAACAGGTAAGACACAAAGAAACCATAAATATTTTTACTAATTCTTATTAAAAACAGGATGAAGCATATAATAAATCAGTTTGGAAAATACAACTGGTGCAAAACCTTTTTTTAAAAAGCTACAGAATTGTTCCCATTGTAGAGCTTGTGATTTGGTCCAAGGAAATATGGGTGTTTGTGTCCTGCCTGATGAGAAGGGAAGGTGTGAGAATCCTGCATCAGCATGCTTTGGATGACTTGCCTCCCTCATTAGAGTTATCCTCTGAGGATAGGCTTAACCTCAGAAGTGTGGATTTCTATGTCCCATCCAAAGTTATGATCATTAACAGTGATTTATCCACATGAATACTTGGTTCATTTTTGACTCTTGCTAAGTTCATGGCCTTGACAGCTGAATGCTGAAGCCTATTTGCACATCATGCGGAAAGGTGTTTTCCTCAGCCAGTGTGGAGTTTTGTCAACACTTAATTTTTGATTGAATGCCTCCTCAAGCTCATGTTACAAAACAGATTAGGAACTTCTCTTTGGCCTCTGTTCCATGACTAATGCATTGTTTTATTTACTGTTCAAATGTCTGCTTTTTTCACTGCTGCTCCAAAATGCTGGCTCATTGCATTAAATCCCAGCTCTCCTGTAGCTCTAGTTCATGAGGTGCTTTTTTTGTTTCAATTCACATATAGAAGCCAAATCTATTAGTGTCTGACACTGGTCAACAATAAATGCCTGGGGGAGAGTTTTAGGAGAGGAAAATATGTAGTGATGCTTCCCTGACAGGCTCTTCCAGCTGCAGCTGCTCATGCTCAGGGATTGCCTGGACCCAAGGTGGTGCTGTAGACTTATCTCCATAAATTTAAACTCCAAAATGACATAGATATTTTTAGGCATAGCACAGTCCTATGGCTTAGAAAATGAAAAATGAAAAAGTATTTCCCTTTGATTATCTGAACCTGGTGCTTCCTTTTACCTTTAAATGCCTTTTTAATTCTTGGATTAGAAGGCAATAAACAATCTTTCTTTCCCTATTTACCTTATTCTTGTCACTAATGATTTCATTAGCCTGTAGTGTACCACCCTTCAATCAGGTCTGGAGAATCTGCCTCCCTAATCATCTCTGAGGCAACAGCTGTATCTTAGCCCAGATCACATTTGTTGCCTTTTCCACACCTTTTCTAGGTCCTCTGTAACATCTCAAGTGGAGCAGAATTAGAACTGCACAGTGATGTCCATTTCATATTCTCAGTAATGAACCATTCTCCTTTTTATTCTTTCCCTTTTTCCTCCTATTTCATGTAATACGATCTGCCTTTCTTAACTGATACATATCCGTACACATTTTTAACTTCAAAATCTGTTTCCTGAGTAGCTGTGAATTGTTAGAAGTCTCCATCATGTACATAATATACAACTGATGGCTGGTTTTTCAGTCTCTATTCCCTGTAGATTTCATCTTGTCATTTCTTTACCCAGTTACTATCTTCTGATGTTTGTTCAGTTCTTCCCAGCTGTCCTTTTTCTTACAATCCTCAACAATTTTGTTGCTTCAGTACCGATCTGTCTTTCTACAGTTTTAGGAATTTGTTGAATAGTGTGGCTTCCAGAACCAGACTCTACCAGAGCATTTGATGTTCTCCAGCAGAGAAACCCAAGTATTTCTTCCTATTCTCTGGAAAGACCTTTCCTCTTGCTCTGTGGCAGTTTAGCTTCCTGATGGGCTTCCCATGGGCTAACTGGTTTGCTTAATAAACTCAAATATATTCATGAGGTATCAGAGCCTTTTCTTCCCTGTTTTCCGTGAAATTATTCAGATGATCATAATATTCCTTAAACATAACTTTATTGCATCTACTAAAGCCTTTTGCATACTTCTTCAAGCCATAAAACAGGTATTTTATGGAAGATATTTTGAATGCTCTCTGTATGGCTTCTTTAGAAGAAGCAATGATTTCCCTTTGCCTCTTGGCTAGTGTTTTTCCATACTTCAGGGTCTTTCTTAGGTCTTTTTCAGACTATCTCCAGGAAAACTGCTTTTGGATTTAACTCCTAAGAGTACTGCTACTAGAAATCTTTATCACTGTGGCATTTTGGGATGTTGCTGTATGAAACAGATATATGCCCAAAGAAGTGTATTATTTTGAAAGCATTAGTCTGCATCAAGTAGATTCAAGTCTAGTTAAATTTAAACCAAAGAGACTTTCTTCTGCTGATTAGATTTTTCAAATGAGAAGTGAAAGGTCCATTGGTGAAATATTGGATGGCTGTCCTAGAATGATCAGGCAAAATGAACTAGGAATGAAATTTAGCCATGGTGGACAAGGTCAGAAGACCAGCTGTCTTTTATTTGCATGAAAATTTTACAGGAAAGAGACAGTGACAACCTGTAGGCTGTGTATATTGGAAAAATTGTCTTGGTTTGTTTTCATAACATACCTGCTCATTTTCCCTATGAAATTCTGTTTTGCTCTCTGTGCAGTCCCAGCACTTGAGTCCAGTAAAATAGCCAGGTTTCATGTGCCTGGGGGAGTGGTATGAGAGCCAAGGGACACCTAAAAGAATTACAGCAGGTTAGCATAAAACTGAAGAATTCCTTAGACAATGTTTTGGCACTGGGGAGAATGATGTCATTTACCCAGGGGTCGATTTAACTTTAGCACTTCTCATTGTTTCCATTTGCTGCAATCTTCAGAGACGGGACTAATTCTCAAAGTTTTCTGAGAAAATGGATCTAAACATGTAGAACAAACCTACACTGAAGATCCTTCCCTCCTCAAGTCTGCAGCTAACCCTTTTGAGCTCATGTTTGTGCGCATCACGCTCAACAAAAATACGTGAGCTTTCTCCAGGATTTCTGGGCCATTTAGGATGAATAACCATAGCTATTCTTGGAAAAAACCTCATGGCCAGTGTAGACCTTTAAACACCCATCAGTGGGCGAGATTGTTTGAATGCTGTCAATGGGATTCTGTGTAGGCAGGGGGGGCTGCCACACTGAGCCCATTGTGGGACCCAGGCCTTCCCCCTCTTGCAGGATCAGATCTATTTGAGGACCAGGCACTTAACGCAGTCCAGTTCACAGGAGGCAGTGAATAACCTCTCATCCTGCTCTTTAAGGCCCCTTTAGAATACGCTT
Source organism: Molothrus ater (assembly GCF_012460135.2). Taxonomy (NCBI): domain Eukaryota; kingdom Metazoa; phylum Chordata; class Aves; order Passeriformes; family Icteridae; genus Molothrus; species Molothrus ater. The sequence goes on along the minus strand of NC_050478.2, from coordinate 35,121,268 downwards.
TTTTGAAGTTTCAATGTAATGTCTGGGGGCGGGGGGGTTGGATTATCCATAATCAGTTGCCTGAGTTTTATTTTTATCAAGGGTTCAGAGGAGTATGGCAAGGAATGCTATGAACCTAAATCTGGATCTTTCATCAGGCTGATCCACACAAGTGTGAGGGGGAAAGTACAAATATGGGCTGTCTCCATGATGTTCAGTGAACACCATGCTCTAATATGCCTTGGAGGGAAAAGAAAGGGCTTCCTTTTTTAACTCCATCCCATCACACTCACTAGTTGCTGTATTTCAAATTCTCATGCAAGAACAGCTAATGTTGTCTGCAGATATGCAGATAAACTGCAGTCACAAATAACAACAATATTTTAAAAATCAAATCTTGCTCTTTGTGAGTGACGGAGAGACACTGAATCTTTAATTTCCTCCCTGAAAGGCTATAAATCCCTCGAATGAGGGTTTCTTTACACAAAGAAACACAGCACAAAGAAATTACAAGGAAAAAAAGGGGAGTAAAATGCAGGCCAATTATGCTCTAGCTCTGGAGTGTTGCTGCCAAGGCTATTTATTTTCACAGACAGTGTTAATTTTGTATGCACACACACAGCTTTGCTTGCAGATACCACAGTGAATTTCAATTTTGGAGAAGGTTCTGGTTCTTGTCACCCTTAAATTCACCTCCTAATTTACTGGATATGAGGATTTTTTTGACCAGAGATCTCCAGGTTACTTTCTTACATCTGATTCTTGGCTTTATACAGCACCATCTAAAAAGCTTTGCAGGTGATCCTAACAAAATTCTTCATGAACAGCCAAATAGTCCAAATGGAGATGAAGTCTTTCCTCTGGGTAAGACATAGGCAAAACAACCTCTCTGATTTAAGGCATCAGGTGAAGATGAAGACTCAAAGGCAGGCCACTGAGGTGATGGTTGACACAAGCATGAGAGTCTGAAGTATTCTCACCAGCTGACTCCATACCCCTACTTTTCAGATAACTACAGGAAAAAAACCTAGCTAAATAATGCCATGCATGACTTCTAAGTGAATCATTCTGTAGAGCATGTTCTGAAACTTTCTCCCTCTCAGTGGAAAATAATTTTCTGCACTTGTGGTGCCACAATTGAAACGGACCTTAGCAGTTTGCATCTGGCATTGGGTTCTTTGGCTACAGCAGATGTTAATTATGAATTGGCAAGGCATAATGCTGACAGTCCATAAGTGGAGGTACAATACATGAAGCTTTACTGTGGGGACTGCAAGGGTTCGTTCAGTATTCTGTCTTCCTTGAAAGGCATTCTTACACATGCAGGATTGTTCATAAATCTTTTCCCCTTTTTGTAAAGCATTCTTTCTTGTTATGATGATGTCCAGTCTTGTGTGATTTAATGATCTTTGTGATGTCAAAATGGCAAAAGCAGATCCATGTACTTATTCAACTGAGTTTCTGTTTGAGTTTGATTGCCTAAGTGAAAAATTAAAACACTGTTAAATTTGGAGGACAGCTAAACACCTGTTAGAGCTCAACTTTGTAAATAAGGTTAATCTGCATAAATCACTGCATTGGATCTTATGTTAATTAAAGCTTTTGTGCTTTCAGTGCACTAATTGAAGTGTTGAATGTCTCATTCTCCAAACTCCTTTGCAGGGGGAACTGCAGGTGCTGAGCATTTTTAAAAAGTAGGCCAGCATGGTGCACTCAGAATCAGAAGCCTCTTTGAAATGCCTTCTTCTATTTAGTAAACAAAGCTTTTATATTAATAATGGTCTCTCAATAAATTTATCCTTTGGCTTTCCCTAAAAACTCAGCAAGGCAAATAAAAGATTCTTATGAATTGAACCCCTACTGAGGCACAGTAAGGTAAGGAACAGTATAGGTATCTCCTAAAGCATCATAAAAATGTAAATTTGCCCTTTGTGATAAATGAATTTACATTTTTCAGCAGTCTCCAAAATGTCAGTTGCACATGACATGTGTGTGCTTGGGAAGGTATGGCTTCTTTTCACAGAAATAACACAAATCCTTGGGACACCAAATAAAGTTTTTGGTTTTAACTTTCTACAAGTGTGACACTGCTTCAGTTTTGGAAATCTGATTTCATAACATGTGACTTTCATGAATGGAGTTCTAGGATTAAGGTAATTCTAAAAAAGGAGGCATTTGTTTGGGAGTGCTCTTTGAAATGTAGAAAATTTCATGAATCCTGTGACAGCAGTCATAGGCAGAAACTGTGAAAGGGTTTGGGTGACCTTTGGGGGATATGTTACCATTTGAAGCTATTTTCAGTTGAATCCCATTTTTACTCTTCAGATAAACAGTAAGTAATTAATAGAATTAGAATTTTGCTGAATATTAGGATTGACAGAGTCTATATCCTTTCAGAAATCTTAGTGAAACACTTAATCTCCACACATCCTGTATACATTTGATATATTCAATAGCTTCTCTTCAGATACACAACACTCTTACAGTACTAAATTTTTACAATGTTTCTATGTTGTTTTATTGCCATAGCATGGGGATAATAAGTGTCTTGTCTTGAGATTCCTGGCTCATTTCTTACAGTGAAATCACAGCCAATCTCTTAATCCTGAAACGCAGGTGAGATCCAGTCAGCAACTGGTCAAGCTTTACCTGAACTATCTCAATTATTAGAGCCTAGTCAATGGTTTCTTTAAATGTGAAAGATGTTTCTAAATTTCTGTTCCCTGTCTTGCCTTTGAAGTTTTGTGATCAAATACTTCTTCAGGCATCAAGCCTCTGTGCTGAAGAACATTTGTTTATAAGATGTGCATTGCTGTGAAAGCAGTGTAAATAAAAGCTCAAAAGGTCATGTTGTGCTTCAGTAATATTTATCTAACTTTCTCTTGATGAAAAGCAAATAAATAATTTGTGTTATTTATATAAATGAGGTTAAATAAAGTGTGGTTCAGTGAAAACTGAGGATGTCTCTAGTAAAATCTCTGTGATGCTATATTGATTATCTATCTAGACACCTTATCCAACTTCTCTAAACAGTAATTTAACTACAAATAAAATTGTGGAAACCTATTAGATCTTACTTTTCATACTCTCCTAATATTAGTCTGTTGTAGTTTATTTCTTTTTTTTTTTTTTACTTTTATTTTTTAAGTGCAATGGAGAATTTATTTTGAAAAACCCATCTCCTTTGCTTGCCAAATTAAAGGAAATCAAGTGCTTTTTCAACAGCTTGAAAGATACATAACAAATTGACCATACGCAGCAGAGGTATCATGCAATGTATTTAGCTCAAGTAAAAGGTATGAGGTGACTTCAAAGCCACCCTGAAGTCAGTGGCTGTGCTGCAGTAGACACCATGAGAGCCAAGCTGTCTCTCTTTTGTGATTTTATCTACTGATTTCCATGTGAGAAGATGAACTATAACCCATCTGAGAGCAGCAATGAACTGCTGCCTCCTTAATTGTACAAAGAAGAGAAAAATATAACCTTTTGAATAGACCTTGAGCATCTTCAAGTGTTGGCTGCTGTAAGACATTGGTATCAAGATATCAACCCACAAAGTCTGGGTGCTCAGCTGAGCTGCAACCACATGCAGTTCTGGGTAGTAAAGTGGGGATAAAGTGCTGGGAAGAAAGGGAGCTATGGTGGCAAGTGTGTAAAAGGAAGCAAGGCACCAGTTACATCATGGTAAATAAACACCAAAATAAACCACTGGGTTTTTTTTGGTAAAGAAATTATGGCTCTCCACACAAGTGAGAAATTAGCTCTTCATCACCTATGGTGGTGAGAACCCTGTCCTTACCAGGTGGTGAGTATGTGGATAGGGGCAGAGTGTTTGAGGTTGCTAAACCATGGATTCCAAACACTATATGCATTTAGTCTTCTTGGCTTTTGGGTCAGCCAAAGATGACAGGAACAGTGAAAAAGTCCTCATAAATGCTATACCTGCCAGCCTAGAAATCAAGAAGATAAGAATCAGTCACAGAATGACTGAGAAATATATGTGATTTTCCCACAAATAGTATTCAACACTAAATCTCAGTTAAGCACATATTGAAAACTACACTAGCATTCAGAAGTGTTTGAGTATTGTGAGGGAAAATGTGGGGCTTGAAAAAAACAGTTCCCATGTTTCCACTCATTGTGGTGTGAGTAGTGTATATTTCTGCTGCAGCAGAAGTTTTCATCAAGTGCATCCATGATTTTAAATTTATTTTGCATGTCTATTTTAATGGATCCTATAGTACTTTTTGACCTTTAAAGAAAGTAATACTTGATTTCTAGAAGTTTATGATAGAATCCAGCTTTTAAAGAAGTGTAAAATAACTGAGCAAAAATTCCAGTGGTTACTGCAAAAAGAAAACCAACAGCTCTGGTGTTTCTGACAGTCATGGAAAGTAGGTTAGGATTCCTCTTTACCTGGATGAAAGGGAAAAGCTTTTTTGTATTTCTTAGGGGTTTTTCAAATTTCTTCTCAGTCTTCATCTGTATTCAATTTTTTTTCCAGGGGAGAGAGAGGCTGGCCATTCAAGAAAAAAACCAGTAGCAGAGAGTCTCAACATGAGGTAGGGCAAATGAATTTTTGGAGCACTCCTCGGCATCCAAATTCCAGTATTGCCCCTAAAGGTTTTTGAAGTATTAACTGTTCTTAAGATTACAGTTGTTTCTAGCATGTGGGTGAGGGAGTACTGGAGTCCAAAAGCCAAAGTGGATGCAGTTTGGATCCTCAGTTTCCCTAAGATGCTTCTCTTTCTTCCCAGCCCTATAGTCTGTGGTTGTTAGGGTACTGTCTGTGGATCCTTCTTCCCTTGGTATTCATGGCAGCACTCTCAAGCTCAAGCAGCTCCTGTTCCTCTTTGGCTTTTGTGGAGCTGGCACAACAGATGGCTCAGGAATATATGTGCTTTGAGGCCTCTCACATTTCAGCTCCCCCTTTCGAAATACAAATCCTCATGTAATATCCATAATCCTTCCTGTCAACTGTTTCACATTAAAAAGAGATATCATTTTGGTTTGCTAAACAAAATTTCCTAAGGGCAGACCTGCTAATGATTAGCTGACGTAATAATGCCCAATAAAAGCAACTTGCAGTGATGAAGTAGATATTACCACACCCAATAACCAATTTCATTGTATGCTGATTTGTAGAATTCAATTGTGAAAAGTTTTAAGAAGACTAATGATATAAGTATTTCATTCACCTTATGAATACTTCAAAAAGTTACTCAGATTTTATTAGCAATAACCCAACACCCACTGTATTTCATTTGAGAATTTGAAAGTGCTTTATAAACAAGTCTTAGAACACCATGATTTTTCTACACTGTCTCCTTAGTATAATGTTTCTTTCTTCTCAGATCATTCAGATGAACAGACAAGGTTATTGGTGTAAGACATAACAGAAGTTGAGCAGAGCCATTGTTTCCTTCCTTCCTTACACCAGCCCTAATATTTCTAGGAGTGTGCATGAGCTACTCTGCAGCAGGATGCTGAAATGGCCCTACAGCTCTGGAAGTGGGACAGAAACCAGATGGGGAAACTCACTGGGACATGAGGTGTGGCATCACCATCAGGAATGGCACCACGAGGCAGTGTCAGGCTGAAAAGAGTGACACTGGAAGGCAAGCAGTACCAATGTGGTCTGCAATGGCCAAAGAACCCTTACTTTGCTTCCAGTTTTGAACCTGTGGCTTTCTCTTTGTTTTTTGGGTTTGGTTTGTTTGTTTGTGGGAGTTGCTTTGTTTTGTTTGGGGTTGTGTTTTTGTCAGAGGTTTATTTTGTTTGCGAAGGAGAACACACTCTTACAAAATCTACCTAAAAACCATAATATTTCATCTAATGTTGCTCTGATGGGATTTCCGTAAATATTTGGACAACAATCAGTAGTTTTAAAATAGTGGGTTTGCCAGAGCTCTTTGGCCTTCAGATTTTAGGATACATTTGTCGGCAGTTTTACCTGAAATAAGGGAATTACTCAACTTTTTGTCAAACTTTATCCTAAAAAAATGTATCTTGGTGCAGATGCTTTTTTCTAACCATTGCAGACAGCCCTGTCATAATAAATATAACTGTCACAAACTCATTTATCTCCTAAGTTTAGACAGGATGTAACTTACCTCATCTTTAAAGATAACATTGGCACTCTTGCTCCCACTCTCACTGTCTCTTTGGAGACCAATATTCAAATGCAAAGAGTCAGTTCTTTCTGCCATACAACTTTATAATGAAAGATCTGGGTTCCAAGGGTGAAATGCATACCAAATTTTATTGAACCTGGAAAGAAAGAAAGAAAGGTTTTCTCATTGAGAATGCCCAGAATCAGTTTCACTTGGGCAAAATAATTACCTGCAGTTGTCACAGGTGAAAAGTGTTAGCCAAGGAAGCACATATGCCAGTCTATTAATTTGCTGAGAGACTAGGTAGAGTACTTTGAACTATATTTCTCTGCCTAGTGGAGAAAGAAACCGAGTATATCCCTTGACTGATTCTCAAAACCGTATAATTAATGACTCCAGAGAGAGTGAGAAAGTTACAAAATTTTGAAAGGGTATTCTGAGTTCTGAAATGACATATTTTAACATCAAGTAATCAGCAGACGAGATACCCCAGCCCATTTAAATATTCAATACTTTATGCATGATGATATCAATCATTCTTAAAAAGCACAAGCTCCTTAAAAATGTCCTATGTTTCTCCTTATCACCAATTTTTAAAGTAAGTATGCAGCACAATTTATTGCCTTGGTCTGTGCGTGGAATTTCTCTTGGCAAGAGTAAGAAATGTGTGTGCTCCCAGTCACGGGTACAGTTTGGCCTTTGGGCAGCTCTCCTTCAAATGAGCCCATGGGGAGCAGCACCACACTGGGCAGCCAAAGGAGTCCTAATTTCCACAATTTTGTACAATTGAGTACTCTATTTTGCTACCTTCCAAAAGCAGTAAAGCTCTAGCTGAAATGTAATTCCTAGACTAAAACCAAAAAGGTGAGGGAAACTTTTAAAGCACTATGCCAATAGAATTTGTTTAAAGTTATTTTTATTTTCTTTGCAAGGCCATAGGTTTAATTAATCTTGAGTTTCTCCAGGATAATATTTTCAGAATTTTTATTTTGGTATAAGCTCATATACAGTGTTATTCTATACAATTCTGATTTCAACTCTGTTTACTTTGGGTAAGTGCTGCTAAGTACATTTATTCTGACTCACTATTTCACTAAATGTTCAACTGTAGAAAAGTCCAGTGAGGTCTTTTTCCTTCAGACCAGAAGCTGATTGACTGTTGTCATAAGGTAACTTAGGTCAAGAAAGTATAAAATACTCCTGAATTGTCTTTGTGCCTTTGAGCACACTTTACATCCTTGGTTTTCTCTGGATTTCCCACCTGCAGTTAATTCCTGATCAATCTTCATCTTGTCAGTAACATTGAAGGACACTATGGCATCATTTTTGTGCATCTTTTGCTCATATATGTCTACTCTAGAGTCACTACAATGTAACATGTGCTTCCTATCAAATACATAATCAGATGAATGTCAAACCTATGCAGGAATAAATTACAATAGTGTGTAGAAATTCTAGTGCCTAAGCAATGGTAACCAGTGCCATTTTAGACACCCTGCCTGCCCTTCACCTCCCTTTCTGGAGGCTGCAGATGTGCTGTGTCACATTTGCCAGCCTCAAGCAGGTGTCTTGGAGCTACAGGGCATCAAAGGCTACTTTGCATCTATTGCATTAAGTGCCTGTGCTTTGGCACTCAGATTGTTCTTTATATGCCCTGAGTCCTGGTTAAATGCCTTGGCCTGAACACATTTCTTTTTTTCTTTTGAAGATGAAAATTCTCCTATTATTACAACTAGTACAGAATTTAATTTTTCATTTTGGAAGGTATTGCAAGGGAGGCAAATTCTGCTGAGTGCTTCTCAATGACATAATTAAAGACATAACATGAACATGAAAATTACATGTCTGCAAGACAAATTGAAAACCTTTTCTCCTCCGACTCCTTCGAAAGAAAATGTGGAGTGAAACACAAAAATTCTCAACAATCCCTGTTTTGTAAGATTGCAAACATTTTAAGTGATTTATCACACCAGATACTTTCTTTACCACACTTGGCTTTGACACTCTTTTAAACACAAACATACCCTCTATTACTTGCATGGCATAATGCTGTAAGCACCAGGGCACAGCAATGGTGGGTGGGCTCTCTTCTTTTTCTTCCTAAACATAGGAATTCTCTAATGTTTTAAGTACACAGGAATGATCCATGTAAGATGGTGCCATTCTCTCACTCCTGTGCTGCCTCTCTTTCTTTCCAGTTAACTCAGTAAAGCCTTGTGAGTGTTGGAAGGTAGAAGATAAAGTCATGCAAAACAACCTCAATTTAAGGTGTCATGCAACATCTTAAATCAGTGGGCAACAAAGGAACCCTGTGGATCTCCCCAGACTTTTCCACCCAGGAATGAAAACCCACATGAGGTGTACCAAATGCTTCTGTGTGTAACAGAAGTGGCAATTCCTCTTTTAGAGCCAAATGCTACTCCTAGATGCATATATAAGACCCAGCTGAGGAAAATGGAGCAGGAAGCCAAACGGAGCATCAACTAGCAGAATTGGGCCCAGAGATATTAAAGGAATTCCTAGTCCTGTTAATTGACTGCAATGGTGATGCTGAACAACACTAAAAAGTGATGTCCCCCACCACAATAAATTTGCTGTGAAGACCTCACCCATGACACAGGCAGAAACCTCTCCTATATTTCCCCCTTTTCCTATCTCAACCAACTTTAGGTGACATGTCCGACGTGCAACAATTTTTCAGAAAAAATAAAATCAGTTTGGATTTCTCTGACAGCAATTATGTACTCTCAGTAAAATGAGACAGGCAACTTTTCTTGCTGAAACCGATTAGAAGCTGGGAGAGATGTGAAAAGCCAGATTCTCAGCTGCACTGAGACATTTTGTAATGTTAGAACAATAGGACCAAAAGGAGATGGATCTTCCCACAGTGCATTTTATTCCATTGTTGGGAAATCTGTAGCCCCAGTGGCTTCTGCAGCTGGTGGCAGGCAGAATGCTGAAGAAAGGAGATGACAGGACTAGTATTGCTGTTCCTTGTCCTTGCAGGCTATTGATAAACAGCTGGTTTAACTTAAAGCAGCCCCAAGCCTTTTTTTTAACTGCTCATGATCTGATTTGGATCAAATTAGAATTGGGAAGCAGCAGCCAGCTCCATTGTTATCCTTCTACCTTATATCTGCAACTGGCAGCTGTAGGGTACTGCTAAAAATGCTGAGGGACTTGCTGCTTATCCCCACCGGACATGCAGGAGGCTGTGCTGTGCCTGCTGCTGTCTTGGCAGGCAGCTTCCTATAAAGAGGTACTGCCTCTCCCTCTGATGTAAAAATTAACTCCATTCCTAAAAAACCCTGATTGCACATGTCCTTTCAAAGTCCTGGGAGCAAAGAAACCCCCTGTGTGCTCCTCTGAAATGGCTGCTGTGTGGGGAAGTGAAGTGGGTGTCTCCAAACACCTCAGACCACTGGTGGAACTGTGGCTTTGTGCCTCACGTGCAGACAAGGAGGTCTCTGCTCACTTCTCCCTCAATGATGGGACAAGCATTCTCTCTTCTTCATCCAGCCCATTCCTTTCATGAAACTGGTTGGAGCTCTGAATGCTGCCCATCTGCTTTTTTGAAATTATCTGGTGGTTTCAACTTTACTAGGAGGGAGATAAAGATGTACACTCACTGCCCTGCATGCAGCACATTGCACTGTTTCATTAAGAAACTAGATTTAACACAAAAAACAAGAAAAGTACCTAACTTGGTCATGTTCCTAAAGCTGGATCTTCATTAGTGTGAAACCACCAATGCCACTTGTTCACAGAGATATGACAACCCCCAAGGTTTACTGCTTTTTTGAACCTCTGTAACCAATTAATCCAGGGCAAGGCATGTCTAAATTGCTATCAGTAAAAAAAGCAGCATTTTAAAATCACTTTGTTGGGTATGTATCACTTCAGATGGGTCTGAGTAACCACAAATCAAGCTTTGAACCTCTTACCACATGTTGGGAGTCCATCTAAATCTTCTCATCCTCTCAGTGAAGAACAATAGCTTTCACTCGAAGAGACACTATTAAGTGGCAAAATGGATTAAAAGAAAAATAGTGGGGGAAAGGAATAATAATAAAAAACCTTCAATCACTTAACTGACAGATGCACCTAATTGATTTGAGGGTTGGCAGGGGAGTGCCATGGCAGCTAGTTTGATGTAGTAATTAATGCAATCATCCCTCTTTGTTATTACTTTAATAAGGTAAACACCCTGTTAAAATAAACTGAAACAGTTGTCTCTGGCCCAGAGCTTGCAGTTGTGGTGAGCAGCGTAATAACCCCACAACGTAAAACTTGGACAGGAAAGAATGAATTACATTAATCCCCAAAGGTTCTTATTGTAGGCTTTTGAAGTTTTAACTTTAGAGTGGAAAAGGAGATCTGAAACTTGGAGGGTATTCACCCTGTGGCTCCTGAGAGAAAGCAGTGTGTGTCTGCTTGAGCACCCTGAATCCAGCTAAAAGGGGTTGGAGATAAGCTCAGTTTCTGCAAACACTCACATGTGGGCTTATCTGCACTACCACAAATAGTCCCATGATACTAAAAGTTCAACACAGGCAGAAAAAACAGCACTTGCACAGGTATCTTTTGTACTGTTTTGGAGTATCAGTAAGAAGAAGGAGAGTTTCAGTTTTGGTTTTAAACTAATGACTGTTTTTTAGAAGTAGTTTCCAGCAAAACCCACTCTCAATAGCACAATTCAAAGGGTTGCTTTATTTGTTTGGGCCTTCTGCTTCAAGTTTTCATTCCAAACAACAGAATTAAGAAACTGCACTGTACTGTTAAGGATTCCTTCAAAAAAAGGAGTTGCTGAAACACAGCAAAATAGGAAAAAAAAATTCCTGGTGAAAAGTAACAACATTTTTCTTTCCTATTAACTTTACAATTATTTAACTGTAAGATGTGTGCGACTCAGAATTTTATTCAGATATTTGACATTTCTTAAGAGAAAACCCCCTCGGTTTAGTGGTTTTACCTAAAAGGCATGAGCACTCCTTTGGACTGAAATCTTTGCACATGGCCTGGGAACTTTCAAATACTTTCATGCAAAATCTATCTGGCTTCTTTGAGAAGTCCCATGTGATCAAAAGATTTGGGTTTCTTCTAAGTTACTGCCCTCCCCAGTGATGCCTCAAGCCTTAATCACCTAAATGATAATTTGCCAGATTCCCATAAGATACAGGTCCAAAGCCAAATTAAATCACTGGAAATGCATGAGAAATTTCTGTGATGAATAATGTAGTTTCCAAGATGGTGAGTGCAAGGTATGCTGTACTAGGGTAGATTTACAATGCAAATGGCTAACAAGGGGTTATGGCCTCCTTATTCATGTCAGCCAGCGTAATGTGCTCAGGGTGTTATGGGCAAAATAGGCTCAATTTGGGGAATTTTTACTTTATTACTTATTGCCAATTAACATAAATCTCTGATTACTAATTAGAGAGTACAGAGAAAAGTAGGGCGGGAGTGTTTGTCTGCAGGAGAGTAGGAAGGTTCTGCAGGGGTATTTGGACAGGCTGGACTGATGGGCCAAGGCCCATGGTTTGAGGTTCAACAAGGCAAAATGTTGGGTCCTGCATTTGGGTCACATCAGCCCCAGGCAGCACTACAGGCTGGGGCAGAGTGGCTGGAAAGCTGCCCAGAGGAGAAGGTGCTGGTTGACAGCAGCTGAACATGAGCCAGCCAGAAGGTCAGTGGCATCCTGGCCTGTATCAGTGTGGCCAGAAGGACCAGGGCAGTGACTGTCCCTCGTTTCTGGGCACACCTTGAATCCTGCATTCAGTTTTGCGCCCCTCACTATAAGAAAGACATGGGAGTGCTGGAGAATGTCCAGAGAAGGGCATTGGAGCTGGTGAATGCTTTGGAGCACAAGTTTTATGAGGAGTGTCTGAGTGAGCTGGAGTTGTTTATGCTGGAGAAAAGGAGGGCCAAGGAGAACTTTATTGCTCTCTACAGCCACCTGAAAGGAGATTGTAAGGAGGTGAGTATTAGTCTCTTCTCCCAAGTATGAAGTGAAAGTTGCACCAGGGAAGTCTTAGATTCGATACTAGGAAAATTTCTTCATGGAAAGAGTGGTCAAATACTGGAACAGGCTGCCTAGGGAATCACCACTTAAATACCTGGAGGTATTTAAAAGATGTGGCATTTTGGGACCTGCTTTAGTGGTCACACAGCAGTGCTGGGTTAATGGTTGGATTGATGACCTTGGAGGTCTTTCCAACCTTAATGATTCTGTGATTCATGCCCTCCTTCCACACTGGTCACTGCCTGCTGCCAAATTCCTGCCATTTCTCCCCAGTGCACAGGGTCCCTCTGCAGGCTGTGCTGCCACCTCCATAGAGACCTCACTCAGCACTATTCATTTAAGGTCTTCCAGGTTTAGCATTTTAACAGGAAAAGCTCCAGAAAGCTGAAGACTGTCCTTGCTGTGCTGAATAGAGAGCTACATCATTCACAGCATGTGGCTGTGTGTGCTCTTCAATAATCTTCAGAGCTTTACTCCAACAGAGCATTTTCTTGTCAAATTTTAAATTTGTCATTTCTAAAATGGTTGAAGTCAAGAGCACAAATAGTCTGCATAGTCCACAGAAAAAAAGCAGCTGAGATATATATTTCATAGAATTATAGAATGGTTAGGGTTGGAAGGGACCTTGAAGATCACATAGTTATATATAAAGAGTAAGGATGCTACTTATAATAACTCTTAATTCTCTTGCTTTCACTCTTTGGCTGAAAGTATTCATTCACACTTTTACAGTTGCAGTCTCATATTTGGTTTCTTGCTGAAAATTGTCTGCTCTGAAATATGAAATTGAAGAAACCACCAGAGAATCCCCGTTCCTTTCTCTTTGGGGAGATTTGCAGGCAGAGTGAGAAGCCAGTCCCTTGAACCCATGCGCCCTGCCTGAGACGAAAGAGCAGCTATGACAAAGAAGAGACCCCGTTCCATGGGTCAGGGCAGCACTTCCCCGTTGCTGCTACCCTGGTGTCTTGTGGGTCTCCCACCAAAGTGATGAACGGTTCCCTGCTCCGGCAAAAAGGGCATTGCTCTGTCTCTTCCTCCCATGACACCCAGTGATCACGCAGTCAGCGCTGGTCAACGCGGGGAGGAACAATGCCAGACTTTTTGGTAGTAACTTTCGCCTTTGCTGGGATTTGATCAGTTAGGTGTCGGTCGGATCAATTCTCGGGGCAGTTTGCCCCGTAGCCACCGGGGAAATAAAAAACCGAGGAGAGAAAACCAGCAGCACCAGAGGCGCTGACAGCGGCCCGCGCCCCGGGGCCCGTCCGGCCTGGCCCCGCAGCGGAGCCGGGGCCGCGGCGGGGATGAGCGGGGACCGGCGGGGCGGCCGCCTGAGCTTCCCGGCCGCGCCACAGGGGGGCACGGCCGCACCGGGAACGCGCCAAGAGCCCAGCGAAATGAACCGAGCTGAGCCGTGCCGTGCAGTTCCGAGCCGAGCCGCATCAGCTCTGTGTCCCGGTGCGCCCAGCGTCCCTCGCCCCGCCATGCCGCAGCTGCCCGCGGCCGGTCCCGGGTAGTACGGGCTCGGGTCCAGGGGGATGCCCCGTCCGTGAAGGGCCCGTGCGGCGGGGCCGGGCAAACGCACCTGCCCGAGATGGTGCAGAACTTGGGGCCTCTCCGGGCTCGCCCTCGGCCACCGGCCCGCGCGGCGCGTGTGGGAGCGGGGCCAGTGCCCGCCGGGCCTGGATGGCCGCAGGTGAGGGGCTGAGAGAGCGGGGCTGTGCAAGGCTCACACTCACCGCCGGCCCCGGGGCTTGGGAGCGGGGCTCTGCAAGGCTCACACTCACCGCCGGCCCCGGGGCTTGGGAGCGGGGCTCTGCAAGGCTCACACTCACCGCCGGCCCCGGGGCTTGGGAGCGGGGCTGTGCAAGGCTCACACTCACCGCCGGCCCCGGGGCTTGGGAGCGGGGCTGTGCAAGGCTCACACTCACCGCCGGCCCCGGGGCTTGGGAGCGGGGCTGTGCGATGCTCACACTCACCGCCTGCCCCGGGGCTTGGGAGCGCGGGGCAGCGGCCTCGGCAGAGCCCGTGCGGGAGCTGGAAGATTTGTGGAAGGCAGAGAAGCATCTCGGCCCAGCTCGGCTGCCCCAAAGGTGTGCGTAAACAGGGCGACACTTGCTGTCAGCAAAGCTGACCTTCCTCAGTTGGGCAAGGCAAGCGGAGAAGCTTTTTCTTCTCAAAGCCTCATGCACTCGGTCTGCTGTGGGCCACAGCTCTGTGCGCATGGGGCGAACTGTGCGCAGCACCGCAGGACGGGCCCGCGGCGCGGGTTTGCAGGACGAGCGTCTTGCACGTTCCCCTCCCATTATTACAGGTGAGGATGAGGCAGAGGGGGCCCTTTTAAGTCCGGGGGGCTGAATTTTATAGTGGACTGAATGGGCATCGGAGAGCAAATGTACCTCTAAGGAAGGAATGCAGAGAGGACTCTCTGCCAACCATAATAATCTGTGTGACTAATAAGGAACACCGAGAACTGTTCCATTATATCATGAGACATTACATCGTGCTTGAAAAAATAGTCTTTGATGACATGCAAAGGATTGGCAAGTGCATTTCAGAGAATCCCCCTTCATTTCTTCAAGGATTTCAACCCATGTTCATTATGTTATGCATAATTTAACTTTCTCAGCAGTTATATTGAACTTTCTGCTATGGGTTTTACATGTCTGTAATTTAAATTTGGGGGAAGAGAAGGTGTATGAACGTATTTTTAAAATTACTCATTTATAGTTCCTTGGAAGAATTAGAAACTGGAACTTCACAATAATTTTGCCATGTATTTCTAGACCTTGCCCAACATGCTGCAGTTTTGCAAAATGCCAGATTAGCAAAACTCTGTTTGCATTTAGTCTCACAGAGCCTACAGAGTAATATTTCCTTATAAAGTATTACGATATCAGCTCTCTTTTTTTGGGTAATTTTAATATCGTGGGTATCAATCAGGAAGAAGATTGTTGCCTTTATTACAATGAATATCGAGCAAAACAAAGAACTTTTTAGAAAATGAATATGCTCTGGGGAAATTCAATAAATCTTTGTGAGACAAAAATGGTTCTTATATATAAATATATAAAAGCTGGCTGTGTATTGTGCAAAACTCGCTTAGTGCTAAAGGAGTAAATGTATTGTAAATCAATGGTGGGTCCCATAGCACATTATAGCATATTTTATTGGGTTTTTCCCTTATGGTAAGGTCCTTTATTAAGAGTATATAAGAGCACATGCTGCTGAATACCTTGTTTTTCACAGTGCTCTATACATAATGGAGGGTTTTTTTTTCACTTGTTTCATTAAACATTCCTGTAATTAATGCATTTAATGGGAATCCAGCAGTAACAAATATAAAATTTATTGTGGTTTTAAAAAAACTGCTTCAGTTGCTACATTTTCCATTAGCAAATGGCAATGACCAAATTCCTCAAAATATTTCTGCCCTCACCCCAGAAATCTCCTGCTAAAACAGGTGATATTTTCAACTGTGTAATGGGAAAGAAATGCCACATAAATAATCCCTGTGAAGGATTCAGTATAAATCCAAAAAGTGTCTTTAAAATAATCCTCAAACCTCTCAGTCTCAAGCTTGATAAGAAGACGTCTGTATTAGCACTGGAGCTTGCTGGGTGAGTTATTAGGTGTTGAAAGACACCGTCTAGGAAGTCTGACCCATCAGAATTTGAATGTAAAAGGCAAGTGACAACTTCATGAATACATGAAAAGCCTTAAAGCCTGGTCCCAAAGCCCTCTTTCCCTGCCTGAAAAGCCCGTTTATCTTCAGATGAATAAGAGTTACAGAATTGGAACCTAAGGAAAAAATCGTTGGTATCCGTGGCCAAGGGAATGTCTCCCTCCCACCCATTTGATTAGAACCATGTGCAAGTTTGGCTAACGAGACTGTAGGGCTTTTCCCTCGCCTCTGTGGATGATTGTGGCATTTTATTTGAATGCTGGTATGGTTTCCCATTCCTGTTCTTTGCAAGCTTTTGGTCTGGGCAAATAAAAAAGGAGATGTCAGAACCGGAGAATCTTTTTACAGCGTGTAAAAATCTTCCCATCTAATCCAAGAGGAAATCGTAATGTGAGGAACATCGGTGTTTTAATGGCCTCCTAATGAGGATGAGTTTGGCCAGAGCTTTGAAGAAGACAAATGGAAAGCAAAACAGCTCATTTCTCCTTGAGGGCAAGGATTACAGTTCTTAGGGAGGACTGCATGGGTATGCCTTCAGAAGGTAAAGCTTTGCCTGCCCGCAGTCTCCTGGCAGGGCCCTGATGTACGGGCTGTTGGCAAGAGCAGGAAAGGGGGGTAGGAGAGCGGGGGGCGTGCTCATGCTTTCTGGTTTTTCTGTCAGTCTATTCCTCTCTGTGTACTGCTGGGAAAAATGAAGACAATTATATTTACCTAAATCCCTGGGTAATTAAGGCACTAAATTAAAGCCTGAGAAGCACTTGAAACTTTCAGATGAAAGAGCCCATAGACAGACAGCCCACTTGTAACCTCACATGTCTGGGGTTCTCCCTAAGGTATGAAGGATACACAGCAAACACTCTGTACAGCCGCAGATAGGTGATCACATCTAATTTTAAAGCCCTCATTACTCCCTCCTGACAGGTTTGGATGTTTGCCTGCCTAGTTCCAAGGCCAGTGTCGATCCATTTAAAATTAATATTTTTCATTCCTCTCTGCCGCGTGCATTTAAAAGCTGTCCTTGGCTTTCGCTCCCAGCTGCTGGCTCAGATTAGCCCAGCAGCAGTGATGGAGCTCTGCTTTGCAGCTCTGATGGGTTCCTACTGCTCCCATACCGCATTAGAAGTAGAGTTTTCCTGGAAAAGGGACTGCTGTGTTCCTGACTTCTACGGCTTCAGCAAGCCAAAGGGTCTTATTTTGCAATTGGGAAAAACAGGCCTTTCTCATCCTGTCCCAGAAACAATCTGTGAGTGCCAGGGCTGTGGGTGTCATGCTTCCTTCTGTGGCACTGTCCCTTGACAGGGCTCAGCCCTGCACACTCTCTTTGCTCAGCATGGGCTTGCAAGGAAAGCAGACATATTTTTGTGGGCAGATCAAGATGGTACCTCTTTTTGCTGCTGCTAAAAAGGATCTTTGTACAATTCTCCTGGAGTGACATGAGGGATAACATGACAGAGGAAATTGCCCTGCTGGAGATACGCATGAAGGTCTTTCTAATCAACTAAAAATGTGAGTTCTGCTATGGAGATCCACTGTAAAAAGAATTTAAAAGCACATTGTAATCAGTAGCTTGGGTTTCCCTGTCTCTGCAGAGTGAGTATTGCTGACTCTTTGAAAGCAGACAGCAGGTCATTTTTTAAAGCTACTTTTGGCTTCATGGGCTTTGGAGGGGGAGGACAGCTCTGGGTGAAGCCTTGGTGATGGGTCAGTGTAGAAACCTCACAGGAACAACAGGGCAGAACCACTGCCACTAATGGCACAAGATGCAGACACCATCTCACTTGAGTTTCTGTCTGGGCACAGCCTAAGAGTACAGCTTCACCATGCAGAAACTCACACACATTTTGGCCATTTTTTCATTCTCTGCTCGCTCCCTGCCCACTCACCTGCCCACTGTCCTTCCTGCCCTCGCCAGGGTCTGCACATGGTGAGCTGCATGGTTTGCCACACCAGTTAGCTACACTGGCAACATGATAAATAATTTTCCATTGCATTTTTCCTTAGTTTTAGTCAGTCAGATTGGCTTGAGGCACAGTCAGACTAATGGCAGGGCATTGGTTTAGCTCAACTTTTGCAGTGTAGTGGCAGGAGTCACCTGCAGTGCGGTGTCAGGTCTGTCAGTACAGTGGGAGCCCTGCAAATCTTGCTGCCAAGATGTTACCACATTGTGTTACTGTGGAACTGTGGGGCTGTGGGTGTCCCCCCAGGCCCTTCACCTCATGCCACACAGTATTACCACAAAGAGGTAGCAGAAGCACCTTCACAAAGGGCTGATAGTCCCTCAGCTATTCTAGGGGACGAATTTAGGATTACAGGAATTAGGCACTCAAGGGGGAGTCAGTCAGTGCATCTGAACGATAAAACCTTGCCTCTAAAGGCAGCCACCATTGTAGAAGGACTCTGGTAGCAAAACTACCCCTTCCTCATCCTCCCCATCCAGCTTGTGAAGACTGACTGACTTTAATTCTGACTATTTAACGTATAGATCAAAGTACAGGGAGCAACCACAGCAAAATACCAACAACAAAAAACCCAAGTCAAAACAACGGCTGGTGTTGTGATACCCTACACAACCCAGTGTAACTGGAGTCCACAGCCGTGTCCCACTGTGGACAGTTCTTTTTTCTTATCCATGTCTACATGTTGTCTTTGTAGCACAGCTTCTTCAAGCTAAGAAAAGCTTCTACTAAGCTGGAATTGGCTCAACCACCAAATAACACAGAATGAAAATGATCAGTGAAACAAAAGGGAAAGTGCAAGGAGGATATAGAGTCCTTCCATACAAAGCCTCCTGTCTTCCTATGGGATCCATTATAATCCAGAGGGCCCCAAATTTAAACTAATCCATTTCTGCCTTTATTTATTTTTTCTCAACTCAATTTCCTACATGAAATGGCCAGTTATGTAAAATATTTTTCTTTCTTTGAAGTTGACTTGCTGTCAGCTGAATGCAAG
Organism: Molothrus ater; assembly: GCF_012460135.2. Lineage (NCBI taxonomy): Eukaryota > Metazoa > Chordata > Aves > Passeriformes > Icteridae > Molothrus > Molothrus ater. Next base: position 35,102,520 of record NC_050478.2, on the reverse strand, counting down.
GCCCTGTGAAAACACCTGCTGACCTGCTGTGTATACACACAGGCACACATCTCTGCTGTCTGCATCTGTATATCTCTATTGTCTATATGTATCTATAGAATCTATGTCTGCTTATCTATACACCTATATGTCTCTTTTTCTTGCTTTTAGAGCAAGACCCACAGGTTGCAAATTCCTCATCTCTGCAAAATACACTTTCAAGCTTCCTCTCTTTTGGCAAAGGCATCTGCCTTACTGCTTCTAGTTCAGACTGCTCTGGCTTGCTCTGCTGTCAGGAATGGACTGATTCCTGGGGGAGTGGACTGATCAGGTTCACTAATGGTCGGACTCTGGTGGTATTTTCTTACCTAACACAATCAGAACACGCGTCTTAAATATTTTATCAGCTTCACTGGGTCATTCTCATACTCTGGCATTGTATTGCTGGAGAATAGAGGCTAGAGGAAAAATACTGCTCAAGAATGCTGCAGAAAGAGAGCTTTAAGTGCATGGCAGCGCTAATGTCCTTCTTAAAGCCACTAAAACAAGTGTCCCTGTTACTGCACAGCAGTTTGGAGGCAAAAAAAAAAAAAAAAAAAAAATTAGGGCAATTGCAATAACAAAGCAGACTAAAGAATTGAGCAAATAGTGCCAGACCATCAGCTGTTGGCTCTGACCTAAATGGTAGTGGTGGTCCTGGTTTAACTTTGATCCTTCCTTTCTGATGCTTGATTAATTTTTTGACTCCCTAGAAAAAAGTTCTCAATAAATTTTTGTGATTTATCTTGTGCCTGTTCCCTGTGGGTAAGCCCACAAATGCCTGTCAGTAAAGTGTAGAGAAAGTGGGTGTAACAGGTTAATTCTGAGGGTAGGATCACAGCTGGAGTCTCCTGTAGTGAGCCCTCAGCAGCCAGTAGCTATTGTGGAGAAGAAAACATCCATTGCCTGCCTCCAGCTAGACAGTGACTCCAGGTGGGCAGGGAAGGCTGAGAGGTAGGTCTGTCCCGCAAGCCTTTGCTAGAGCTGTGGGTAACAAAGTGTTGCTAATGAGGGCACCTAACCAACTACATAATTTCTGAGCCTCTCCCCAAGGGCTGCATGTGGGGAGATTCCCCACTAGTTGCATGTGGGGAGATTATCCAAAAGGAGGTCAGACAGGCTTTGTCTCTTTTATGCTGAGTCAGTGTGATACCGAAGAGCTTTGCATCCTTGCAGGTACAGTGTTCCCTCTATCCCAGTATTTGTAAACTTTTTTTTAACAAAAAAACCACTCATGTCTGCCATATTTTTTCATCCTCCTGCTGAAGGGTTTCTCTAGCACTAGTTCAATTCCAATTTCTCAGCTCTTATGTCTGTTTACGTCTGGGCTCATGGACGTTCACCACCCTTCCCTAGCTCCACACTCCTTTTTTAGGGAGGTATTTGCTTTCTCCAAATTGCTGTTGTTGCTCTGTTACTCTGCCTTGATTTTTGCCAATGTCCTTGGGTACCTATGGTGTCCTCTGTGCTTGCTTATCATCCCTCCTTGAAATCTGTGCTATATTGCTATTAGTTTTGAATGCCCTTATAGCAAGGAGGCTGCAACCTGGGTTCAGGAAAAAGCTGGGACACGTTGAGGAGCTAAGTGGATCCAGCCAAAGCACGAGAGGCTGGTGTGGCAGAGGGAAGGAGTTTCTCTGTACTGCTGCTCTGACCAGCATAACCTGGGGCAACCTTCTTGCTGATGCAGAGCGTCCTCAGCTTAGTCTAGTTCTGGCTGCATCCCTGCAAAGGAGAAGAATGTGTGCTCACACTGATTCATTTTCTTGCTAATAATAACTTTGTTATGATGTCCAGAGCAGCCTGGAGAGAGCAATAGTAACAGTGGACTGCTTGGAAGAGGAACAAATACTACGATCGGGTTTGGGAAACCATGAATCAGCTGTAAAGGGCAGTGTTACCTCAGTCTGAATACATCTTGCTTAGCTCATACTGTCAGGTGTAAATATAACTGTGTGGACAATAAAGTTATCCTGTGATATGTCTTCATGAGAGGCACCTATTTTTACAGATATGATGATCCTCTTTCAGTATTTGGCGCCAGAGCAAGAGCCCTGCTTTATAAATACATGTTAAGCAGTGGCATGACATCCCTGCTTTAAAGGAAATGCAGGAGTATATGACCTCAGAAAAGTATCCAGGTAATGCCATGCCTTGATGTTTGGTGAAAATGTCTGCTGTACCCCCTTAAAGAGGTACACCCCATGTGCACCCACTGTCCCGTCTTCCAGCTTTTACAAGGGGAGGATGGGAACAGGGGCACGGCTCTGCCTTTTTCCTACCCATTTTAGGAGGGTGAATGCTCTTGGCCAGATTTAGCCTTTTAAAAACCAGGGGAGAGAGCAGCAGAAGCCGTGCTTGTGCCAGGGCCCCCAAGGGAGCAGCATGGTCACACTGCATGGGGCCGATATCCTGCAGTGTGACACCAGCACAGAGCGCTTGCAGTCAGGCTGGTCCTTGTCACCGAGGCTGCACTGCTTGGGTCAGGCCCTCGCTCTGGGACTGCCTGCAAGACATCAAGTTGCATTAATCTACAGCTAATCTGATTCCCACAGGAGAGATGGGTTCATCCCGACTAACTTTAGATTACAGTTTACGCATTATTGTGCCAAGGTCTGTATTGGACCAATTTATAGTGAGAAATGAGGTTGGCAAGATAACAGGGGCATCACAATTAGAGCTAATTAGCCCAGCAGGAAATCCATTTCCAGGCAGCTTTTGGCAAGACGAGAGGTTGGCGGGATAACAAGCATGGAGTGTATTTTGATACAAGCACACTCCAGCTGCAAGGAAAAGTAAAGTAACAGCTTGTCTCATCCTTATGCGGAGGCCTTATGTCAGGCTCCACCACGTAAGTCTTTTTGTTTGAGGCTTTGCAGCCTCCCTGCTTGGAAGAGGTTCAGAGAACTTGTTCTTACCAAGTCACCTCGGCTGCTGGAGGACAATGGTGAGATGCAAGGTCTGCACAGCACATTGCTCCTCCCACCAGACAGCAGTGTGCCTTGCACCGTGGTCCTCCTCCAGTTTGGAGGGAGATGAGGGGTTGTAGGTCATAATAGAAATCAGTGAAGAATAGCTTGGTTTAATTGCAGGAGTTACACGTATGGTAAAATGTCTGGAGTATAGATACAGACAAACTATTGGAATTATTTATATTTGAGTGCTTTATTATATTGGAATTGCAGTGATATTATTAACATTTGTACAAATGCACAAAAATCCTTTCTCTTCTAGCTAGAAAGAGATGTAAAAATCTGACCTAGTTGAACAGTCTCAATGAACTCATTGTCCATTTGTAACAATAATGGGTTCACAATGCAACAAAAAGCTTAACATAAAATTAAACATATTAAATGCTGCAGCAAGTATTTACATTTATGTACCAAAAAAAAAGTATCTCCCTCCAGTAAGGAAGGTGGTTGCTTTACAGAATAAAACAGACATACAAACACAAAACCTTTGCATACAATACAAACAACCTCAAGCCCAAAACTTACTGCGACAGCACCTTTTTTTTAATATAATATATATATATATATTTATATATAAACTTCGATAGTTTAGGCTTACTCCAAGCAGTGCTAAAAGTTCCTTAAAACCAGGACAATGGCAATAGTCCAAAGAAGCAATGTTCACTGATGAGCGCTACCCAGTGTTTGAAGAGAGCTGCTACAGAGAGAGGGATACAGAGCTCATGGCCATGGGCTGGGAAACACTTGGGTCCCAATGATAAAATCCTTGGCAAAACTCTCAGTGGCAATTGTTCTTACTCAGAAGAGCAAATACACCTTTCGTGCAAAGAAGTTTGTCTTGTGGAAGCATGCTAAAAGTGATCTCTGTCAGAGAACTCCTTGCAATGTCAGCTCTGTGGGGTGGGGAAAATATTTATCTGAAATTTCCTAGATTCCAGCAAGGGAAGAATTTCCCTGGAAATGCCCAATCAATCCTTCCACCTCCCTCACCCCAGGACACTGCTGCAGTTTCTGCAAAGCTGGAAGGAGCTTTCAGTCTTCATTCAGAAGGCTGTCATGCAGATTTTCAGTCAAGAAAGATATTTAGGTCTAAGACCCTCATGGCATCAGATAGCAGGATCTGACCATGGGCTTTGTGAACAGTTCCACCAGGTGAAACTCAGCAATGCTAACATTTAACTTGCATAAATGTAGAACTGGAGATCCTGAATCCCAGGTATTACACATTGGTCTAAATATAACGAGTTGCAGTTATTGATTCCAGTCCAAGGAGAGCCTGGAAAAGGATCAGATTTCCACTTAAAGAATCAATCTTGTCTCTGAGTGTGTGTGAACACTGACATTTTTGGCCTCATGCAGTTTAGGATTTGCTATAAAGTCATTTTGAAAGCTATGGAAAACCAATAATAGTGAGCAATTTAACTCTTAAGTTTAAAGCCACTGATAAAACTGAGATAACTGTAAGCTCTGGGAAAAAAAAACCAACAACAACAAAAAGAGGTTATAGAGGTAAACAGTCTCTTTTGTCTACGCTGTAAGGTGATGATTTCAGATGTTGAAAAATTGAACCTTTTTTCTTTTGGTGTTCAAATCGCTTGAGATTTTATTGCTTTCATTTGTTCTTAGAAGTTTTTTGTCTCTTCTTTTTTTTTCTTTTTAAAGGTGCTGTCCCTAGTCAAGTTATAAGGCAACATATTTTATTGATTCAGAACTCTAATACATAGTATGGCCACTGTTACCACTGCAGCTTTGCAGCTACTGTGAGTTGGACAACAGTCAAAGTGCCTCACAATGCACAACAGAGCCAGTCTCCTGACCTTAGGATATACAGGACACTTTGGTTCTTGGGATGAGAGAATATAAATGTAGCTTAAATGCTGCCTCACATCACACACATTGCATAATAAAACATTTATATGCTGTCATGAAGAGGGTGTAAAGTCTAAGTCACACTGCAGACTGACTGATCTCAGCTTCTCCACTTGGGCAGGTGTGAGAGACAAGTTGTAGATATGCCACCAGTGAAAGCATATAAATGTATCTGGTGCAAAACTTTTACAAGAGTATTTATTAATGATTCAACAAGGGAGAGCAAGAAAGAGAGCAAGAGCTAAAGTGCAATTTTAAAAGAATATAAATAATTGAAATGTAGAAATAAGATACTAATTAGTTGTAACTGGTTTTGTTTTATAGGCACAGTTTAGGTTTTATGTCTACAGATCAATTTTTTTCTCTTCTTCCCCCTCAAGTAATTTTCTCTGATGTATAATGGAGCTTCAATGATCTAAATCTAAGGAACACTGCTTAGTAGGAGGACTGAAGAGGCAATGATAAGGCAGTATAGTGCAACTCACTATGTGATATTAGACAAGAAATGAGGATGGGGTTAGATCTTCTGTGGTGATGTATAAAATCAGCCCTAAAAAAAAGCAGAAAAAAAGAGACAGGCTTTCCAGTTATACGTTGACTCATGCTTTCTAAAATGAGAAAGCACATTTTGCAATACAAAGGAAACAACTGAGGGTTTTTAATTCGTTCCATTGTTACAAAAAAAAAAAAAAAGAAAAACCCAAACAAAAAAAAGCAGATGCTGCTTTAAGGAAAACATTTAATTCTAGGAATTTCTGTACAACTGACCTCAGCAAACTGCTCCATCTTAGATGGATGACTTCTGCTTGAGACCCTGAAAGATTAAGATGCACACATACCTAGAGCAGTTTATTGCAAAACTAATATTGTAACTTTAGAAAAAAACAACAAACAGATTCTGTACAAGAATACTGTTCAAATGGAATGTGTTAAAATAACATTTATTAATAAATACTTTATAAAATTCTATGTGAATACTAAATTAATAGATTCCTGTTTTAAAATTGCTTTGGTCCTCATGAATTTTCATAAATTCACTCTATACGCTTTTTTTTAAAAAAGGTATTAGCTTCTAAAAAGCACATTTTGCCTAAACTAAAAGGCTAGTTTTCACCACTAAATATTGTTGCTTAAAAAAATATGAATCCTCAAAAGTTGGGCATTTAACAACAGTTACAGCTGGCTTGTTAGTTAACAGGACTGAGTCATTAACACTAAATCCACACGCACTGAGGCACTGAACCATTGACTTTCCACTATTCAGAATATGGGCAGCAGACATTTAGCTTCATAGCAGGAATTAACTCCCAACAGCGTGAAATTCTCCATAAATCATCATCATCATCGTTGTTGTCCTTATAAAACACACCATGATAGCACACAAACTACTTGTCTCCCACAGGCAGCGTTATGAATATGGCTTGCATAAATTGACTTCGGGAAGGGGGGCTGGGGGTGCCAGAGCTGTTTGCAGCATCATTTCTTTCTGATCAAAGTATTGCAGTTCTCCGTGGCTGAGATTTCCAACCTGCTTCCAAGGTCACACCCACGAGATGCTGTCTATGGTGTGGTAACACCTCCTCCTGAACAAGGCACTGGCCAAGGCTCATCATCCTGCAAGTGCTCTTGAGAGTGGATGATGGAAGTGGTCAGAGCTGTCCTTCACTGGCAGTGGGATAGGGCACGGAGCCTGGTGTGCCTGGCAACAGGCTGGACTGGTAGGGCAAGAGGAAAGTGGAGCAGTCTCCAGAAGTAGCTTGCTGAAAAGCAGGATTCCTCCTTGATGGAAAGAGCCCAGGAAGTGCATTTAGAGTGATGTGCTTAGGAAGAGGCTGCTGCCACTGACCACATGGCAGAGGGATATCCTGGAGACAGAGGGCTGGGGCTTTTCCCGCAGCCCTTGCTCAGACAGCCTCCAGTGCCTGGTTGGACCAGCAGCTTGAGGAAAGGCTGCAGGATCACTCCCCTGGAAAACAAGAGCATTTTAATGTGGAAGCAAATCTGATGAATAATATAAGGTGCCTGGTATGGTTGGTCCTTTTCCCAATGATAGAGCTGATATAAATATGCTGCATGTTGTCTTGGCCTGTGAACCTGCGGCAGAGTTACAAGAAGCAATAGCAAATAGCTTTTCATCCTTTACTTATTTCCACATCACTAGCAAGGATTATACCTAAAGGCCAATAGTATAGAGAGGAGACATTTCATTGTAATTACACATTTAGGCCAACATGTGTGGTTGGCTTGCCTAGTTAGCATTAAAAAAAGAAATAATTGAGCTATATATAATACACATCAGTCAAACTGTCAAGTTGCTGAATTTAACAAAACTTAGGCAAGGTTTTTGTATTTTTTCCTTTTTTTTTTCCTTTTTAATGTAGAGGCTTTCATTTTAACAGCTAAATATTTTAATTGAGGAGACTGAATAAAATGAAGCTAAACCGTAATTCTAGTGCAGTGTAGCTCAACTGGGTATTCTAATATTACCAACAACTTTGATTTTTATTTTTTAATGTATTTAAGTGCTACCCATATAGAGGTAAAGTTTTTTAAACTAACCCTGCAATGGCATTTCCTTTTAGATGGTGAATTATGAAATTCAGATGTGGGGGAAATGCTTATTTAGGTTTTTCACATAGTGGATACTCAGCTGGAACATTTCTCTCGACTGCATATTTGAAAAAAGTTCTCTTGGGAGCCATGATGAAGCAAAACCATTTAGCTATTACAACTGGAGATTAAAAAAAATTAAAGATTCAGTATTTAAAACACTTTAAAAGTATATGTTTGTCTAAAATATAATAGAAAATCCTTTACATTTGTATTTTTTCATAATTTTTTTTGGTTCTTAGACTATATAATCAAGTCAAGATTTACACTGTACATTAAAAATCTTCTTTTGAATGTATTTGCATAAATGGAAAGCGAGCTGTTAAAGAAAAGGATACTGATAAAAAGTTAGTCACCAAGATAAGAACTAATTCGGCAATGACTGATGCTCAGAAATTTGCTTTCCCTTCCAGACAGGCCCTGCTCCTTACAGAGCCTCCTCACACTTCAGTTGTTTCACTCTCCCTTCTGCATGGAGAAGACTCACCCTTTAAAAACTCATGACCTCTCGAAAGACACAGTCTTTGAGGAAGAGAGTTTTGCTTCAGAACAAAGTGTGTTCAGGGCTAGAGGATTTGCTGGGAATAATGTGAATTTTGTTCTTGAACATGTAGCTCAAAATGTTTCAACATTTTTCACCAGCTTGGAGCTTGCTCCGTGGGTGAGCAGCGGGAGGTTTTGCCTCTGACAGATTTGAGAGCAAAATCAGGTCCCAATATACAGCAAGACAGCATAATTAACTGGCATCATCTCTGTCTGATTTTCCCATCAATCACTGGGACCACTCGGGGATGCAAATCAGTTGTGCTGAGGGGCAGGCTCAGAGTCCAAACAAAAACCTTAATTGTAGCATAAGGCTCTTTTCCAGACCCTCTCTGCAGGACTGTATTTTATCCCAAGTGTGGGACTTGGCATTCTTGCAGCATTTTTTAGCCGCTGCGTGCCTTCTAAAAATTATTTAGCGTCCTAAAGAACAATTCCTTACCCGTGGTAAGCGGGTGTTAAGTGCCATTAAAGTCAGTGAAGCTACGATGCCGTCTGCCAGCTTGGGATCAGTCCGTGAAAGTTTAAAGGAATGCCTGCAGAGAGCAGGTCTTTCCCTGGGAATTAAAAATGGCATTTTTCCAACTGGTCAGAACCATTACACTGATTTATTTCTCATTTATAGCCCATGAAGCCTGAGGCTCTTAGCTTTCATTGCTAGAACAACGCAACCAGGTTAGGGAATAGAACTTTTCCGAATTATTATATACTACATGGATTTTCCTGCATTAATGACTGGCAGTGCAAAAAATTGCTGTGACTCTCAGGTGTTGCTCGCTATGCCTCTACTGCACCACAGAAGCTTACAGTGCTGCTAGCATCAACACAGCTGGCTCACCATCCTACTTCACCTGCGGCTGTGCTGTTTTCACCTTTCCCTATTTATTAAAAACACTAAATCAAGAGCATTTGTATTTTTTAAAAGACAAATGCTTGGCGCAGCCCAACTGCGGGTGAAGAGCTAGTGAAAGCAGCAGCCGTGCCGACAGTTTTTAGGTGGGCTTGAAGTTTTCTTGTTCATTACCATTCTTTGAGAAAAAGAGGGAAGCGAGAAAGCCTTAGAATAAAAAAAAAAAAAAAAGCAAGGAAAAAAACAGCTGGAAAATGAAAAGGGAAGGGAAAAGGAAGGTGTGAGAATAACTGGTGGAGAAAAAGGCCAGGGTAGGGGAAAGAGGAGAAGGGGGAGGGCTAGACAAAAGAGCACACTATTTGCCTTGATTTTGTTCTGAAGCCACATCCTATATAACTGCTCTGAAAGAGGCTCTGAATGCGAGACGTGGTCTGCTGATAGCACAACGCTAACTCTTTTTTATTATGCTGTCAGCAGATGCCCTTGGTCTATATTTATAGCCTAATTATTCCTAGTTACCTATGTTTGACTCTGTTTAATACTTTTCATGCCTCACATTGGCTAACAAGCTGCAGTTTAACACAACTTTGTATTTCTGAGGCTGCAGGCTAGACTGGTGAGAAGGAAACATGACTATGTACAGAAACAGTTAGGTTTATAAACAAGTAACTGGTACCAAAAACATGGAGAAAGCACCAAAGCATTTCTCAAGCTGACAGAATATTAATTGCGTAACTCCCTTTCATGTAACTAAGTATAAAAGACATTTTAATAACTATAAAAATGAATAGCCAGAGTCTTTCAAGAACTGAGGAATCTTCCAGGCTTGAGTTACGGTTGCAAATGTCCTTAGCAGAGAGGACGCTTTGATATGGTACCACACTCCCCCAGCAGTTTCTGATCAACCACTTTTAAAGGATGGGGTTGATGTCTGTTCTGTGGCTGGCGAGCTGGGTGAGAGTGGAGCTTCCCACGACGTCGCTGACAGAGGAGGAGGTCGTTATGGTGTTGTGCTGGATGACTTGCTGCTGGGAGCAAGCTGGGACCGGGCTTGCAGGAGGACTGCTCTCGGGACCTGGGAAGGGAATGAGGGCACAGAGACAACACACATTCATTTTTCCATCCAAGTAAAAAACCTAGGCTGAGTGACCCTCTTGGAAATACTGATGACCTGAAGCATACACAAGGCCCAGGATTTCAAAATATAATCGCAGTTAGCAAACACTCTCTGTCTCAAGTTTTAGTTTTCTTTTTTTTTTTTTCAAGCTGGCCTCTCTGATATCAACCTGACTTCAGGAGTTGAGTCTTGAAAAAAGTCCAAGGCCTTAATAACTGAAACTAATGTTGGGATAAAAAGTCTGATATCTTAAGGTCTTTAAAATCAGTTGGGATGCTTAAATACTTTATTTGTTCCAGCAGGAATCAAAATTAGAGTGCGGTGCGCTGCAGCACAGAAAATCTAATTCAAGCAACAGCTGATAGGCATGTAATGCAATTATGTGTTTTTTTCTTTGAGTACTGTTAAAGAGACAGATGCATAGTGATGCAGAGGAGACAGAAATGGGCTCTATTTTAAGACAATGTCACAATCTAGCAAGCCCTGAGGCACTTCTGAACTGTTCTAGAATGAAACAGAGAATTTGTCGCTAAATTACTACCCACAAAATGCGTCAACTAGAAAGAATTGATTAAATGTCTCTGTTAACTGAGAAATTTTTGGGAAAAAAAAAAAAAAGAAAAAAAGATGAGAGTTAAAAAAGAGTTAACAAACCTTGAAAACCTGCGCCAGGCCTGGTCTGTGCCACTGTCAGAGCACAGTACCATTTTCGCTGGAGGGGACTGTAATGTTTTCCTTTTTAACTTTCCTTTTGAGAGTTATTTTAAGGTTCTGGCAGCGCCGTGCCCAGGAGGACTCTTGCAGGTTTGGAGCTGTGAGTTCAAGCAGGATCCTCCACAGGGGAGTGAGCGTCCATCCGTGTGCATCTCCTTGCCGAAAGGAGGGGTGGGGAAGACTAGCTCTGCTGTGTGCGATGCAAACCAGGGCTTTTTTGGTTTTGAGCGGGGCTTGATAAATAAGGGCAGGAGATTGGATGGCTGGGATGATGTTTGAGAAGACAGGTTCAAGTGATAACATGACCAAGAAAGGGTTCTGGAGGGAAGATTTGAAAGGTTTGCTTTCCTGTGAGGAGTGTGGAGACAGCGCAAACATACCAGCTACTTACTTAGATATCCTTGTGATTCTTTCTGCATAGCTGTTATCGGACAGTCTTTATGTGTTAACAATAACTGTTTCAGCTGTGCTACCTCATTTTTCAGCATGGAAACCTCGTTCTGGAGAGGAAAAAGAGACTTGGGTTAGCAACAAAGCTTAAACCACGCTATTCCACAAAGCTTCTACCCAAGAACATAAAACCTGCTCCATAACTTTGAATGAACTGAGCAAAAAAGGCATTCAGGAGTTTGTGTGCTGGGTTTCTATTAACATTTGTCAGTGACATTATTTTGTAACCTCTGAAGGCAGTCTGACAAATGAACTAACTTCACAGCACCAGAGATACTTAAGGCAATGTTTCAGTCTAATCGGGAAATACTGGGGCTCTCTGCATGAGGCCAGGGGCAGACCAGTGGGGGCAAAGGCCATGCTGCCGTGCTCAGGGGCAGGACTGCTGTCACCTACAGCTCAGCTGCAGCCAGTGCCTGGGTGCTGCTCACACCTCTGAGTTTTGTGGGAGAGTGTTTTGGAAGAGTGCCATTCTACAAATGGTTTTCTGTCCTTGGAAGCACACAGGCACACCTCTGCATGAAGCAGAAGTACTGTGCCTACCATAAGGACAGCACTGTAAGAAAGGATTTTATTATCATATTCATGGTATTTCCATCTATCCAGTTTTCCTCACTGATAGACTGATCTATTTGTGCTTCTCTCTCGCTGGCTTTGAACGAGGGTTGAACTATATGCCCTGCTCTGAAGAAATTTTTTACAGACATGTTAATGGCACTTCAAAAAAAATCCCCACAAAAAACAGTGACAAGGAAAGAAAATAAATACAACTCCATCTAGTGAAGGCTTCTAAATCCCAAGACAGCTTTTTCCTGGCTTATCCCACTAAAATGTAATTATTTCTTTAATTGAAGCACGCACATCTTGATTAACAGACTGATTGTGCTTGAGCTCCCACTAGGAGCTGACTGTGCGGGGGCAGCCCCAAAGGCACCGTCAGTCAAGCACAAAGAGCCCCTCTGTGTCCTCAGGGGCGCAGACAGTGGCTCGCACCTGAAGCTGCATGTTTGTCTGGGTGAGCTCTTCTGCTTTCTTTTCCAGTGACATCACCCAGACCTTCCTCTTCTGTCTGCAGCGCGTGGCAGCAGCTCGGTTCCTTTCCAGAAATTTCCGCCTCCTCTCATCTGGGTCTTCATCCACCACCCTCCTCCGGCGACCTCCAGTCGGCTGTGGTGGCTGTACTGTCTGCGTGGGCTGCATCTGCTGCGCCGCTGGCGAAACCTGCAGGGCAAGAAGATGTTTTGCAGAGGGCGGCGAGGGGAGAAGGTTACAGAAGGGGATGTTGAAATGGCAAGGGGAATCGCACACACTCTGCCTGCTCCCCAGCAAGGTCTGCAACAGGCTCAAGTCAAAAGCTGCACCAGGTGCCGCTGAAAGCAGCTGCTGGCAAATCCTTGCCATTGTCGAAGAAGAGATTTCTTTATAAATGATCATCTGAGTATTTTTTGTCCCTTGAGTTAGTTCTTAAAAGAATTCACTTAGATGCATTCTCTGCTACCACCTATTTCAAACCTGAAATGTCCAGTTTCTCTCAGGATCTGTCTTAATCAAAGCAGAGGACTGTAGTGGTCTAATTTCTGTGTCTCTCTTTCTCCCCTTGTCCCCCAGTTGCCTAAAATTTTGGGCCATTTATATTTTCCAAGCTTCACCATCTCTACCTCAATCTTTGCCATCTCTGGAGACAGGAGCTGCAGAGAGCTCTTTGCGCCTGCATGGAGCTGGGAAGCTGTGGGCTGGGATTGCACAAAGGCAGCAGACCTTACTGCCCCTCATGGGCAAAGAAAGACTTTAGGTTGAACCTGTGTTTTGATGAATTGAACTTGAAACTCTGTTTTGATGTCTCTGCACTGTGTGGATAAGGGATATTCCTCTTACCAGGTTCCATTTGACCTCTGTGCTGTTGACACTATTCTTATTCTTACTCAATTTATCCCTGGCTTTGAGGGTATAGGAACCCCACATCCAGTCCATTGCTACAAAACTATGGAAAAAGTTATGTATTTATGCTTTTTCAAGTACAAGGTCCTGTTCCTGAGAGTAACTGGCCCACAATATTACAGAAAAGGTGCATGGTGGTGGCAGTGCCATGTAAACTATTTTCCAAATGACTCCTGGGCAGATGTAACATTCCCTGCGTCCCTGTCAGGAACCAGCACCAGATTTAATGTTCAACTCCCTGGGAATAGGCTTTTGGACTACTTTCCTGCCTGTCTGTGGCACCCAGGCTACGGGGCTCTAGAGACACCTTCTCTCTCCTTCTACTTGGGCTCTGGGAACCCAGTCCATGGATCCTATTGCTTACACTCAGCTCGCATTGCTGCTGCCACTCCTGCACAGTCTGGAACAGTCTGGAAACTGGAATTGTTGACTCAAAATTAACCCTCTTGTTCTGGCAAAGGCCCAAACCTCCAAGGTGCTTCCTTTTGACTCCAGGGAGTGGACGCACTCAGTGCTTTGTCAGACTGAGCCCTGAATTTCAATTGCCGCAATTAACGTGTTTGCCTAACACCTCAGTCTGTCTCAATTAAAACGATACTATCATCTTGAGTCTTGCAAAGTTGAGGTGGCTTTTCTGTCTAGAATCTAGTTTGCTCCCTCCCCCTGCTGACTTGTGGCAATTACAGTGGCAATTTTATGTGTAATTATTCTGTACATCTGATAACACTTTTTGCATAAAGCCGAATTTATTCTCAGCTTTATGTTGCACCGTCAGGGAATCTCTCTCACAGGAGCAGAAAAAGGTTTTTTTAAAGAATAACCTTCTAAAATAAATAAGCCACCCCACATTTTCTGACTGATTTTTAAATTTCAGCTTGCACGAACTCCGTATGTTTGCTGATAAAATCTTCAACATGCTGTCCAACACTGAGGGTCGGAGTGCCAGGTCCATGGCAGCTGCAGTGGGCACATCCCCCATTCTCACCAGCATCCCCTGCCTTCTGCCAGGAGACTGCTGCCAAGGGATTCCAGCTGCTCCCTGTCCACCAGGGCTGGGCATGCTGCCTCTTTAACAGCATGTCTGAGTGCAGAGGTCTCACAAGTAACTTTTAATGTCAACATCTCATCAAAGACCTTTCATTTTCCCATACATAACACCTTTCCAGACTTCAGAGATCTGCTATTTATATTTCCTTATCCCTTTTTGCTCCTTTCTCATTCAGCTTTAAAAATTCTTGTTTCTTAACTCTCTCGGTTAAATCCAGTACAAAGGCAGAAAAAGGTAATGATACAATTTTTTTTTTTATAATTTCTCTTATGTGGTCATTTTCTCCTGAATAACTAGTGAGTAGATTTGTTTTCAGAATATACCAGGCAGTGTCTGGGTTGTCAGAGTGCATTTTCAGAACAACAAAATCTTCTCTCCATCTCAGGAAGATATTAATTATAAGGGCTGCCATTATTCCACTAATAATGTCACATGGGATAATTAACTGACTCTTACTTGATAGCTCTTAACCCTGAAATATGTTAGACTATATCTTAGTAACTGTCTAAGCATCATTTTCTAGCAGGATTTCATTGCCCTGCCTAGGACATAAGAAAGCAAATGAACTAAATATAAAAATGTAAGTTAATTTTGGTCTTCTTAGAGGATGCTGATCAGGTATCCATCATGAAGACAAACATAGGATAGCTAAGAGAATGAAATGGCATCCAAACTCCAACTCCGCTTGAGCTATCACTCTGCCAAGTTTGATATAAAAAAAACTTTAGAGGACCAATGCAGAATAACACTATAATTTTTGTAGTAGTTGAGGCAGCATAGTTAGAACTTGGTAAAATATCTCTCTTTCTCAGATAGATCTCTTTCTCAGAAGCTGATTTCTACTTGTATCCAATATTTACTTCTGTTCTTTGCAATTTACCACAATACTAATACCCATTCACTCATTCTATGAAAACATAATGCCTTGGGCTCCTGTGTATCAAAATGGTAGCTGAAAAGCATGAAATTAATTCTAACATTACAGAAGGGCATGGTGCAGAATAACAACAGTCTCGGCATGGGAGTATGCAGCTTACAGCAGCATGGACCATGCTGTCATGTGGCAGGTGGTTTGGAATGGAAGAATCTGGCTCAGAAGAATAAGGAGGTTAATAATTAGAAAATCACACCATAAAATTAACGTCTGCTGGAGCAATCTGATCCCCAAAGAGGCCATTACCATGGGGACTATGGATGAGCTTTGAAAGTAATAACTATGTGGTTATTACTTAGCAAGCCCTTCTTTTCCCCCCTCCAGTGCATCTGCTCAGAAATCACTATTGCCTTTGCACCAGAGGAACAGATGCGCGACAAGAATTCTGCCTGGGGAAGCCACTTGACCCTGGGATTCCTACTCCATCACCCTCTGTCTGATCCCTTTGGTGATACTTACACCCACAGACAAGGTGAAGATGTTCTTGATCTCCCATGGGGTCTGTTGCCTCCAGTGGCATACTGTGCATGGCAAAGCTCATCTGACTGCACAGACCCAGCTCCAGAGACCATGTAGTACTGAACACAGAGGGACATTGACGGCTGTGTGGCTGCTAATCATCCACCTACCCATGTGTGGGGTATGTCTTCTTGCCTGCCTGAGAAACTTTTGTGGTGCCAGCTAGCAGGGAATACAAAGCACAAGAAGCTGAAGCCGTCCTAACTGTGTAAGAAAGTCAAGGTCCCTGTCCAAGTGGTCTAGAGGAAGGCCATTGGCTCACTGATCTTGTCCTTAAAACTGTGAGGTTTGTTTCCCCTGGTAGCTGTTTTCCCCAGTAGTTTTCTCCTCATCTGTTTAAAGTGGTGCTGTGAATGTTTTGCAGCAGTGCTCCATACCATGGGATCTGGTGACCTCAACTGCATTAACATGTTTATCCTCTTTACCCCTCAGTGAAAGTTAAGTGGCTTCTGCCATCTCATCCATGGAGTCCTCAACTGGCTAAGCACAACTTTATCCTTACTCTCTCAGTGATCTCCAATACAGCAATCAGGTTACTTTTGGTTTCTCTGATACAAGATGATGTCTGCTTATTGGAGTTTTTAAACAACTCCAAGGAAAATAACTCATTAACAGATGGGAAAATAATTGAATTCACAAAGTAAAAACTGAAGTAAACTTAGGAAAGCTATGGACATCCTCTCACAGGGGAGTCTGCTGCTCTTACTTAGACTGTTTCTCTAAAGCTGACTATTCATTTTACATTAGCAAATACTTTAGGGAGATCCCATGTGCTGCAGACTCTGCAGTAATAAAGCTAGATGTTAGTAAATAGTTAATGTTGTGGGACACTGGGATGCCAGCCAAATACTCTCATTTTCTTTAATGTTTTCTAAGAGCTTGTCTGAAAGGTATTTGCAAGCAACACAATACTTCACAGATTGAACTTCTTATGGCTGGCATTCCTCTTTGTCCTCACATTCCATGCACTGCCTGTTTGTCTTCCTCAACATTGCTCTCCAGACCTGACATGTTACAGTAACTGCCTCCAAAGCTTTATTTTCTTGTGTGATCCTGATGCAGAAGCCTATCATCTTAAGACATTAATAGAATTCCTCTTAAAAATGACTCTGCTAAAGTTTGTGCTCACTAGCTCATTAGTTCAAGAAACATTCACTTCAGATAACGAACTATCCAAATTGCTGAACCCGATATACCTGGTCCAAAAAAATTGAGTCCTCCATCTCATTCAGTGGAGACCTTCACTGACTTGTCACATGAATACGAGTCTAAATTGCCTTCTTTGTTTAAATCTCTCTCCTTGGACTGGCTTCATCCTCCTCCTTCTCCTGCCACAACAAGCACCAAGTACTGGTTGCACTCACAGCTAATCTTTCTCTCATACTATGCAGATGTCTGTCCTCTTCACAAGGTCTGGATCAATTAATCCTTTCCAAGCCAGTGTATCCTTAATTAGAACTACCTCTATTATCTCCAGTCTTAAATACTACCCCTGGCCACACACACCAGTGCCATTTCATTTCATAAAGACTTTGTTATGTATTTCTCCAGGTAGAACTCATAAAGCTTGTTAAATCTTGGCCTGAGAAGTTCAGGTTCAAGCACATTAAGCAACATATATAATGTGCCAATCTCTGTAATAAACCTCATCCATAAAAGGATATGTGGCAATCTGCAGAGCTCAGAGAACTGAAAAGCCTTGGAGCTCCTTATAAAGTAAGAAATTACAAATGTCTAGTAAATTAGGCGGCAAAACATGTTGTTGCTTCACTCCATTTTCTAAATAAAGTTTGAGCATCCCCATCACCATTAGCAGACATTTGCTAGCAGCCCAACGGGTTTGTATCTCACAAGACATGCATGCAAGAAGAAACAATACTGAGATCAGGCTTTAACTCCACCCAAGAGCAAAACTCAGAGATGCAGTAGGACATGACGGTCTACCTGTGCTTGTCCGCCCGAGTGCAGCGGTGGGTGCGGCGAGGTCTGGTGGTGTGCCGGGTGTGCGTGAAGGTGCGAGTGGGAGTGGTGGTGGGGATGGTTCTGCTGGTGATGAGGCTGAGGATGAGGATGGTGTGCCGGATGCTGGTGCTGATGTGGGTATGAATGATGAGGTGGCAGTGTCTGGTGCTGATGAGGATGTGAGTGCATATGATGGTGTGGTGTCTGGTCCTGTCGCGAGCTCATCATTTCCATCATGTGGCCCATGGTGTTCATATTCCCGTTTGACATGGCGGCAGGATGATGAGTCAGTGCTGCCTTCAATCTCTGGAACAGAACAAGGCAGAAAATTCAACATTCATACATGGTGATCTGACCAATCAGAAATGCTGTGGCAGAAACGGTGCCCTGTCCTGTTTTGAGATTTACTTAGTTTTTCTCTTGCTGTTCCTTTGCTAAAAGGCATCTTACTTCAGTTTGAAAAAGAACATATTCTTGGGGTCTAATCTAGTTTTCCACTGCCAATATTTAAAGATTAAAATGTCTGAATTGAAATTTAACAGTTACATTTTACATTTCCTACTGTGCTTCTGAGGAAATATAACTCTCTCTCTTTGGCCAGCTAAGGAGGGTTACCTTCAACAAGCTTGTATTCTCACAACTTTTAAAAATGAAAGTATGATTAAAATAAAGACACAACAAAATGCCCATCTTGTTTTTACTTCAGATATTATTAAAAGACTCATTGAAAAATATATTAATATTTACATATTTTTCAAATTCTGTTGTACTAGTACCCAACCTGTTCTTTCATCATAAAGAGGGAAAATAATGAGGATGGCCTCAACCTGATCCTCCTTCTTTGATGAAAAGTTCAAGTGTGGGTTGTCCTTTCATCACATGCTAACCTCTCTCTGTTTTATAGGTCACATGTCACTGGATTGGGCCCTGGAATCTGACCTGAGCAAAACTTTCCTTAGTAACAGTGGGATTTGTTCACTTTTACCTGAACAGAACTAAAAGACAGTGGGAAAGGTTGAAACATTTTGGACTGCAGCATAGGACCTTTGTGTACAAAGGATATTGCGGAAATACAGAGTAAAAAAGTTCCCTTTCAGCACAATTACAGGGTCATCCCAAAGCCGTGAGCTGTACTGGCATACAAACACCTTGCTGGTGTCATCTGACCCTTGGACTACTGGAATCACTGGCATCCTACAAGAGTGTGCCAAAGGCAGAGCCTCACAGATGCCAGCTAGGAGAAGAGTTTCTTCCAAACCCATCGGAACCTCCCTCACATCCATGGTTCTGCTTCTTGCTCAACATAGAACATTATCTACAGGCAGCCACCCAAGACCTCTTTATATTTTCAAAGAAGTAAATTGATTTACTCTAACTAATGCAAGTAATTAGCAGAAACGTTAAGATAAAAAAGAAAGGAAGGAGGTGCATGGTATCACTTGATGCCAAACCAGCACAATTTGAATAACTCAAAAACTACATCATATCCAGCCAGAGGATAGAATGAATAGCAGAGAACTCATCTGTAGGAGATTTCACCTTTGTTCAGTCAGTAAAAAAATGCAGTGGTAGGAGCCAGAGAGGTGAATGGTAGGAGGCACAGAGGTGAGTCTTTCCACATAGCAATATCTATCTGTTGGTCACAGATGATTGTCAGAAGATCCTATAAGCCAAAAAATGCCAGCAGAGGAACAATGGCCAGGCTGAACTGCATTTTGGTTCTGTCTTTAAAGCGAAAATAGTGACTGACAAGACTCTCAGAACCTGCAGATAGAGAGTGCAGTCTATTTTGTATTGAAATAACATCTGGCTGTTGCAACACTGCAAGGCCACAGGTAAAGTCTTCTATTTTCAAAGTTGTTATTGTATTGTGTTTGTACAACTGTTAGTGAGAAAGGAACAAATTCTTAATGGGAAAAAATAAAAGAAAAAATAGAGGAAAAATAGATGGTTGTGGAAGGCAAAAGAAGTAACATTCACTTCAAAGTGTCATCCTCAAGTTTTTGTATCCACATGCTTTTTCAGACTTCATGAAGGTCAATCTACCAAGACACTCTAATAGATCTATTAATCTAAATTTGGTGGCTTCTTTCACTAATAATCAATTGGCTGACCAAGACTTAATATATATATATATATATATATTTGCAAAACACGTCAGTATACGAGTTTGTGAGAATGAAGTCTAGATTGATGTCTTTTAAGAAGTTTCCTTTAAAAAGTCTATCAAACCATAACTGATATGGTTTGATAGACTTTTTAAAGGAAACTTCTTAAAAGTTTCCTTTAAAGGATGTGTCCCATCCTGACAATCTTCTCAAAATGAGAGATCAAAGGTGACAGTGAGGTTAAGTGCCTCCTCTACCTCTGAAGTCAGAACAGAGGGCAATGTAATGTCAATAGCAGTAACCCATCCTGGGCATTAAATGGAGGACTGGAGAATATGTTGTCCTTAACTGTTCCTGAATTCAAATGCTACCATGATTACTTCAAGCAGCTCCTCATAATGCTCAGAATAACTGGTGTTACCCAGGAGTGTATTAGGAAAAATACAGGGAAAGTGCATCAATAAGTCCAATCTTTCTCTGTGTCATGTTTCTTCAAAACTCACTAAGATGTTTTTCATGGAGCTGAGCCACCATGCACATCTAAGACAAAGCACCAACAAAAGCTGCTATAACTTTGTTTTCTGAATCTAAATGCAAAACAACCAAGCTCTCATTAGCCAGAAGTTTTATATGACAAATACCTTACAAAATCTACCATGTCTATTTGTCAAAGACTTCTGAAACTGAGCTACAGTATGTCTTCTAAACTGCAGACTTTCAAAGCAGAAAAAAAAAAAAGAGGGAAAAACTTAATCTGTGAATAAACATTTTTTTTTCAGCTGTAAAAACTGAAGCTTGCTAGTGTGGTGCAATTTCAAGCAGAATAAATTATTTTGTTTTCTTTCTGTAGCCCTTCTACCACATCCATTTATTTGAGATAGCAAATCAAGAGAGACAGTGAGAGGTCTGACATGCAGCTGGTTTCAGTCAGTAGGGGTCATTTCCATTTGGTCTGTGTATTTTACAAGCTCCTTGTTCACTGTTCCCAATGGGAGGGTGGGCCAGCTGCCCTGGATCCCAGTCCTGGTAAGAAACCAGCTCTCTACATCATCCTGTCCCAGGGCAGCAACAGCCATTGCCTCCCTTTAACTTCATGCTTAGATCAGCTCCGCAGCAGCGAGAGTCCTGTTCGTGCCCACATCTGGAGCAGCCTAAATTCTCCAATAACCAGTCACTGCTGCCAATCAGAAACATTCAGGGAGCGATAAACATTTTTTTTAATTTGGTTTTCAGTGAGATCAATTGTTTTCAATGTTTCAGTTAGAGCAGAGGGAGGGAAAATCACCAGAACTTTAGGTAAACTCTTTGCACTGAGTATGTGTAGTGCTTGAAGGGCAGGCTGCAGTTTTGTTATTGTTTCTTTCATGTGTGCTAATTGCAAGCAGCTGTTTTAGTTTAGTGTCAAATAAAATGTGATGGCATAAAAATTGAGCTTACTTGGACTGACGACACCACCAAATCCCCTCTAGAATGAAATGGTAACCCAAGATCCAATTCTGCAGCCGTTCAGTTTTTTCAGGAACTGTGTGACTGACTCCACCAGAGCCTGCAGGGACCTGGCAGTTTGCAAATTGGGACTGAAACAGAAGACTTGCTACTCAGACCTGCTTTCACCTAAACATAAAATATCTGCTAACCTCATACCAGAGATTTTTAGGGCACAATCCCATTTTTTCTCCCTTTTATAAGGCAATTTTAAAAAAATCCCCACCAAGCCAAGAGGAAATGGAGGTCCTCACCTTTCATGACTTTTGGCCCTTACTGATTATTTTTATTATTTTATCAAAGTAACATAGTGGCCAACATCAGCTGTAGCTGATTTCCACTCAGTCATAACATTTCAATAAGTGACTCTGAGTGACACAGACAGCAAGAGAAACCTTTCATAGAGAGCAGCCTGCTTTGCCTCTGATCAAGTGAATAAATATAATTCCCTTTTGATCCTACAGGAAGTCAGAAGTACATGTACTGTCATCTTCTGAGGAGGAAAGGGAAACAGCAGGTATTGGTGCTTCACAGGTATGAGTGTTGTGTTCCCTGTACAGAGCACAGAACTGTTCCTTGTGGCAATGGCCCTAACTGACACATTTACTCTGCAGCTACCCCACTGAATGCCATATGAAAGCAACACCTCAAAGAAGTTACCCTTGTACCTGGAGTATTGGGGTTTTTTTTGAAACAAGAGAGTTTTCACAGTGCTTCTTCCACATAAAGACTGACATCATGGTGCAGTTCATTGCTTGATGCTTCCTTTTATCAACATAGATTCTAACTTATACACTGAACATCTTTGGGCAAACCCCAAATCTGTGAAAAACTGCCTTCAAGCATTTGAGATCCCGAATGAAAAACAGTATCACTTTCCCTAATACTTCTGCTATTCTGGATCTTGCTGCTTTCTAATTTTCCTCAATTGTGACATGTATTTCAAAGTTGGCTTGGTTTTTGCCCTTTCTTTCTCAAAAATTGTTAGCAATAAACAAACAGCATTTTTTTCAGTTTGTTAAAAGAAAAAAAAGCCAAAACCAACCTGTAAATTTGGAGGTTGCTTTTCCCACACTTAAAAATGCAAACAATTTTTTGGGTTTCATGTGTATATTAATACTTATAATATTTAATCAATATTTATATTATTCATATAACATTATATTTAAAACAGGCTATACATGTTTTATTCCATAATCTGTATATGACTATAAAATACAACTTTCTCCATTCATCTCTCAATTGAGAAATGATAACAATCTTAAATTTTACAGGTGCTCTGTGCTTGCATCAAACAATGAGCTATTATAACACCCAGCTGAATTTTAGGTTAGGACAGACATGGAATGCTGGTTTTGAATAGGATTGAATTGTTCCAAATAAGTATGCATTGCTGCACTTAGAAAAAAAGCTCTCTTCCCTCTGGTCTGCATGCCCAAATCCCACTAAATTAGAAAGAGACAAGACCAGCTGCAGTATCTAGTTAATGTCTGGTATATTCTTATCAGGAAATTATATCAGACCCTGGAAGGCACATGAAATATGATCTCAAAGATATTTTCTTGCACTGCTGACTGTGATTCTAGTCTCTATAATACAAGGGTTTAGTAAGTTCCCCACAGGGGACAGAAAAGTCTAGAGAGGGGTGGGAAATCAGAAAGGATTACAGACATCAAGCATCGCCACACATCTGCAGTTCAGTAGCAACCTCAGAGTGATGATCGTGATTAGCCAAACTTCATGGCAAGCATACCATTGACTTCAGTGTCACTAATACTGTTTTCTCATCTGCAATAGTCAAGCTTTCCTTTTAACTCTAAGCATCATACCCAAAATGAATATACAGAGTTAGGCCAGGGACAGCTAAAGCTGTGAACAGAACTTCACCCAGTGCATTTCAGAGCATCACACAGAATTTTATCCTTTCCTTTAACTATGACTGCAACAACAGAACTTAGCATAAATGTCACCCAGGTCTTTTACACTTGGCTGCTGACAAGCATTTCACAGTGTAAATAACAGAAACCACTCTTCACAAATGTTCCATTTGCATTCATAAAAGTAAATTGGAAGCGATTCATCTCCACTCAATAAGCAAACTGCAGATATGAGCACATTTCAGAGACTGGCAATTAGAAAGTCTCTGATGCCACATTAAATGCTTTCTCCTACGTTTCTTGTGCAGTAAAATACAGTCCTGCCTATTGACAGAAGGAAGAGTAAGATGTGTGAGAAGGACATGAAATCCAGAACTGAAGTGACACATTACACTAATGTAAAGAGAAAAGTGGGATACATTTAATTCACAACTTGCCAGTAAACAGTGCCAAATTGCTAATCTTCGAATTATTCTCAGGCTGTTTGGCAAATCTGAATTATACTTTCCCCTCCTTTTGTGCTTGCTTCCCCACTTAGTCAGATTTTGTAACAACATGAACAATGGATCGTCATCCAGCCTTCAGTGCAGCTCAGCCTCTAATAAAAACAACAAATTTTCTCCCTTGTATTTCCAAATGCAAACTGAATTAAACTTCAGCAGAAAGCAGCAAGAATCAACTGCAAACAATCAAAGCAGCAATAAAACTAATAGCACACTGCTCAAGGACAGGTCAGCTGCGAGAGCTGCTCCAGTGTCCCTGAGTGGGGGCACGGGGGAGCTCTGAGAAGTCACACTGCCCGCTGACATCAGCCCCAGTGATGGACGACGCTCTGCATGACTGCCAGTTTTGAGTGATCCCATGCAGGTCGAAGCCAGGGTGGCCCAAGGGTATTCTGTTGGAACTGCCATCTTCTGGTGATGGCGTTTCATTGAGAACAGCCACGGCTCCAGGGACAGCAGAAAACATAAGTGAGTTTACATCCCAGCTCCACCCAGCAATTTCTTTCTGCTCATCTCAGAACACCTTGCAAAAGAGATAAGTACCAGTATCTTTGTGCAACGTACCACCTTTTTAAGGATTAGAAAAAGACTAAATTCTCTGTTCCTATTCTACATGCATTTTTAATGAACAAGTAAATTATTATCAAGGCAGAAAATACACTGAAAGCATGGTTTATATTTCTCACCATATACTATTTCTTGCATGAATCATTTCTCAAATCAGTATTAAACAACTGGATTTGATTTGCACAGGAGTCAGGAAATGTAAAGTTCAAAAAATCAAACCTCTAATTCCCACCAAGTCTAAGTCAATCCCTCCATGTGTATCCATGACAAGAGATATTTAATTATGTAATCACACAAAAGACAGCAAAGTGATTTATTACTGGCAAATGGTGTCATATAATTTCAACACACAATACCAATGGAAGGATCCAAAAAATACAACCGACTTCTGACAGATTTCCCCACTGTGTGCCAGAGTCCAAAAGAAAAGCAGCTACTTAGCTGCTACCTACCCCTGGAGAGGCCAGTTTCTGACAGCAAAATTCCTGACACTTGGGGATTAATTACCTGCTTGCTGGTTTTGTCTGGGACAGACCTAATTGTCTTCATAGTAGCCACTATGGGACTGTGTGTTGGGTTTGTGCTGAACACAGTGTTGATAACACACTGCAACATTTTTGTTATTTCTGAGCAGGGCTTGCACAGGGTCAAGGCCTTTTCTGCTTCTTGTCCTACCCCACCAGCCAGCAGGATGGGGGTGCACAGGAAGCTGGGAGAGGACACAGCTGGGGCAGGTGATCCCAACTGACCAAAGGCATGTTCCATACCATCTGCTGTCCTGCTCAGGATATAAAGTGAGGGGAAGTAGAAGGAAGAGAGGGATGCTCAGAGTGATGACATTTGTCTTCCACAGTGACCTTAATGGTTGATGGGGCCCTGCTCTCCTGGAGATGGCTGAACACCTACCTGCTCATGGAATTTAATTCCTTGTTTTGCTTTGCTTCTGTGTGACTTTTGCTTTACCTATTAAACTGTCTTTATCTCAATTAATGCATTTTCTCACCTCTATCCTTCTGAATCAATCCCCCATTCCACCAAGAGAAAGTGGGGCTGAGTTGCAAGCTATGAGTAGGCAGGCACATATCAAATCACCATTCTTGTTCTCCAAATAGTCTTTTGCTAACTTAACCCTACAGGTTAATCTATGGGCTAGTCCATGCATGCTACACTGTCACCTGCGGAAAACACAGAAAAAAGAGGTGGCAATAAAATCACTCAGTGTTAATCACACACTGTAAGACACTATGAAAATTTGGGCTTAAGGGAACCTGAGTTTGTACTGCTCATCTTCATGATCTATTCTCTTAGATCTGTTTTAAAGCTCATTCCCAAGGTGAGGCATCATAGATTCTTTCTTCACATTGGACATTAAGCATTTTTAGCAAAGTATTTGGCAAAGGGGTTGCAGCTCAGGTCTTCCTCACTCCGGCAAGAAAATGCTTTAAGTTTCTAAAATCATGTTTCCATGTTCCAGGACAATGCAAGTGGAAAGTGTATATATCTTGCCTGAGAACAAAACGAACATTTATGATTGTATTTAATGGGAAAAGTGGGAATTTATTTCAGAGGAAGTTGAGGAATTTCCTATATAAGCCAGATATAGAGCAAATCCTCAAATCAGGGCACTCTAACACTGCAAGGAACACTAGGCTTGCGTATCTTAATCTGTACTCAGAGATCAGATCAGATGGGATTAGCACTGCAAAAATTCTCCCTTCAGAATACTGTTCTGAAGCCTTGAGACCCCTTAATGTGTACTTCAGCTTTTTGACGACAGTGCAAATTGCTTACTTTCCTTCTCCCTCTCACAAGCATAAAACACACACCAAGAACACAAGAAGGGCAGGTTCAAAGTCTTTCCTGTCAGAAGATTTCTGAACTTTCATCACCCACCTCTCACTAAGGCTGATTATGATTAAGTCATTCATATTCAAAGAAAAATGCCATCCAAGTACATAAAACTTGGGGTTTTATTTTTTCCTTTCACTGGTGTGATTTTTGAATACTCGTTTTTCCTGGATTAAACCCAGCACGTTTAAAGGGCTACTAGCAAGCCAGAAATTGGATACATGCGCACTTAAAAGTCCTTTGATTTCGTCCCAGATGTGCAGTGCTCAAGGGCGTACACACACACACACACACACACACACACAGAGCACAGAGGACACGATCTGGTCTGTAGATTTTGTTTCAAGATTATACCAATGAGACTCTGAAATGTAAAACTGAAGGCCTGACCACTTACAGCCATTAGAGATCCCAGGGCTCTCTGTGAAGGAGTATTGATGTTCATTAGCCCCTTGGCCTGACTGGAGAATTCACTGCAGGTAATTAGACATTGTCTCATTACCACGCAGTTTCAGGTGAAGTTTTTTTTTCTTCTTCATTTCTAAAGGTAAGTGATTCCTGAAACATTTTTAAAGCATTCATGGATTTTTTTTCCTGAAGAAATGACTAGAATATAAAGTACAGTACAAGGACATATAGAATGAGAGGGTACTTATGGGCTATTTCACATTTTTTAAAGCTTTATTTCTTCATCTAACCCAAAAGAATGAAAATAGCATTTTAATTCACAGACAGCTGTCAATTATCTAGCTGTGAAAACGGAATGTCTAGTGGCTTTTTAAATACATGCACTCCAGTACAGCATGTAGTAGGTAGACACAAACCATAAAAAGTGTGAACAGGTTAGTTTAGTGTCAATTTTCACTGTTATAAAATGAATGCAATTTATGCTGAGAGTTATACGAATGGATATCATAAACATTCAGCACAGAATACATAGGTGTTGATAAGTACTGTCCTATTATGCCCCCATGTAAGGTCCCTTATGCCCTTCCAGGTTTTCCCATGTTGTCCCCCTGAGTCCATCCCTTAAGCTGCTGCCCTCCATCTTGCCCCTTTTGTTCTCCACCTGCAATGCCATCTCCTTTGTTCATAGACAGCTCAAGTTGCTGCCTTGTTTTTCACCACTTCACATGTATCAGCTGCTTTCAAACAGTGGTGTCTTGGGTCAGAAGCATTGAATTTCAAAGCCACTTGAGGCTCCAGGAACAGCAACATCTCAAACCTCTACCAGATACCAGCTGCCTACTCTATCAGTGCCACAAGGTTTTTTAATACACTTTGGGATAGTTACAGTGTGAAACAAGAGAGAAAAAGAATGAAGCCATCAACCATTGTTTTTTTATTGGAGTTGGTGATTTATACTAATGGGTTTTGCTTTGTATTTGAAAGGGCTACGAATGCATCCTCACACACTCCCCATGGCTCAGTTGACAAGCAATGGCTTAGTAAAATGCAATATATTAGCAGCTTACTCTCTTGCATGTGGCATATTTACTCTTTGGCAATGCTGCTTTTCAGAGCAATGTGGCAGAGCAAACCAAAATAACCACCTTCCCCAGAAAAGGGAAGGATGCTGCCTGCTTGGTAAGCCATTGACTCAACCTGTCATTTCTGGACAGCTGGATTTGGCTTTCCCTTGGCACGTACCACAGGATACAGAACAAATTTGCACAGGTCAGGGGCCTGGCTAGACCCCAGTTTCAGTGGCTGTCTCACAAGCAGGATTTCCTTTCCAGCACCAAGTGACAGGTACAGCATATCTTGCAATTGCTTCATTGTGGACTCTTCTTCCCTGTTCCTCCTGACAGTGGAAAGAGAGCATAAATAACCATCTAAGGCCAAATTCCTGAAAGGGGGTGCCTGTCTGGGGACAGATAGGAGGAGGGTCCATGCAGCAACCTGCACCCTGAGAGAGGTAGAACTTCCCAGGTGAGCACCAACCTGGGAATGGGGCGATGTCAGTACCAGACACTTCCT
Organism: Molothrus ater; assembly: GCF_012460135.2. NCBI lineage: Eukaryota > Metazoa > Chordata > Aves > Passeriformes > Icteridae > Molothrus > Molothrus ater. The sequence continues at coordinate 35,074,608 of NC_050478.2, read as the reverse complement.
CACGTACCCAAAGCAGCTGCCAGCATCCTGGGAGGAGACAATTCCTGCACACCAGTTATCTGTATGTCCTCACTGTCCTTCACAGCACAAATGAGTCTTCTGAAAAGCATGAGAGGGATCCAGTTGCTCCTGCTATTACCCTATCTTTCTTTTTAAAATATTTCTTGTGTACTTCTATGAAGTGAGAGAGAAAGGCATAAATACCGTCTTGTTTAACACATCTTCCTGTCTCCTCTCCCTGCCTTGCAGACAGCATTATACATCTTCCTGACACCACCATTGTCTGATTCATTTGACATATGCACCAGAAAAAAAATGTCATGTTCTGAGCAAGAACATAACACTGTGATCTCATTCCCATCTCAGACTCTGCAGCACCTCCCATTTCTTGCTGTTTTAGAAAAAGCAGCAAGTCTTTGCTGGACTGGGAAGCTTTTCCAGCTTGCTTACTGGGAAACTTACAGAGGAGATGTGGTAATGGGAAACCAGACCAAGCAAAGGCACACAAGCACTTATACCAGCATGTTGGAAATCAAGGTAATGCCACAGGAAGTTCAGTTATTTACATCCTATTAAGAATCTGAAGCAGTGAAATCTTCTTCATCTCCTGTTACTTAGGAATATTGAGGAACACAGATATTTCCAAAAGGGAACACCATTTCAAGAGATGATGGCAGGGACATTCTGTCTGTATGATGCAAATCCCTGACGCCTTCTGTCTCATCATTTTCCTCTCTTTTGAAACAAAAAAGTCTTAGGTATTACCCATGTCTGTGACATCAAAGGTTAAGATGAAGTTCTCCCTTTTGTCTGGCACACCAGCAAGTCAATGTGAGGCTTCCTGATGCTTTGTCTTATAGAACCACAGAACAGCAGAACTGTGTGTGTTGTAAAGGACCTTCAAAGATTGTCTAGTTCCGCTTCCCGCAATAAGCAGGAATATCTACCTTTTCTCTGTGTGTTTCACCATTCTCATCATAAAGAATCTTCTTCAAATCTTCTTCCTGCTATCTGGTCTAAAGGTATCCTTTTTTAGTTATTAGTTATCCTGTCACAACAGGCTCTGCTATGAAGTTTGTCCTGATCTTTTCTGTGGTCCCCTTTTAAGTACAGGAAGGCCACAATAAAGTCTGCCCAGAGCCTTCTCTTCTCCAGGCTGGGACAGCTGCATCTCTCTCAGCCTGTAATAGGACAGGTGCTCCAGCCCCCTCATCATCTTTGTGGCCTTTGTCTGGACTGACTCCAACAGGCCCATGTCTTTCCTTGTGCAGAGGAACTCAGAGGTGCATGCAGTGCTCCAGGTGGGGTCTCATGAGAGCAGAGCAGAGCAGAGGGACAGAATCCTGTCCCTCGACCTGCTGGCCACGTTGCTTTGGGTGCAGCCGAGGATACAGTTGTGGAAAGCTTACATTCCTGGGTCATGTCCAGTTTTTCTTTCACCAATATCCCCAAGTCCTTCCTGGCAGGGCTGCTCTCAATCCCCTCACCACCCTGTATTGATACTGAAAGTTGTCCCAACCCAGTTGCATGACCTTCACTTGACTTGTTGAACCTCATGAGTTCCCATGGCCCCACTTCTCGAGCGAGTCCAGAGTCCCTCTGGGTGGCATCCTATCCCTCAGGAGCTTTGACTGTGCCACTCAGCCTGGTGCCATCTGAAACCTGAAAGTGCATTTGACCCCTCTGTCTGTGACAGGGATGAAGATATTAAACAACAGCCCCTCCTGCTTGATTGCAGCCCTCGTTGTCCCTCATGTGCAGCTTCTGTCTGAGCCAAAGGTCACAACTGAGAGGTGGCTGTGCGCTGGCAGCTGAGACACAGACAGTCTTGCCCCAAAACTGTGCCTCTGCTCCTCTTTCCCAGTGAGCCACAGGAACGTCTGCTCTGCCTACAGTCTTAATAACCCATTAGCGGCCTGGCCAAATGAGTGAACCTCTCACTGCTACTTCTCCTTGGAGTTCTGCCAAAGGACAAAAGACCAGGGGCAAGGAGGGTTGAGACAAACCAAATCAGGTGCTTGGGTGGACAGGGGAAGGGGAAAAGTGGGAGAAGAATTGGAGAGGAAATGTTGAGGCAGCTATTTTTTTCATTTTTTTCTCTGCAGTTAAGGCATTGACAGATAATTTATCATACATTTTGATGGTGCTCCAGCTGGCAGGGAAAAGAGCTATCTGTTTATTAATTCAATTAGCCTGCTTATTTATCAGCAGAGGGTGAGAAGGTGCAGTCACAGGCCAAACTGTGCCAGTCTCGCCTGCTGTCGGGCTGAGAGGATGACTCGGAGTGGGAACATCCTGCCCCCACCTCTCCGGCCGGTGTGCTCATCCCTGCATATCTCAGGCCTTCTGAGGTAAGAAGGGAAAAAAATAAAAAATCTAACAGCACACATTATGCACACCAGTGAATGTCCAAAGCAGGCTTACAGTCAAAGTCTCACAGTTTTGATGCCATCAGTTCCATGCCTTAAAAGTATTGGTTATGTCTGACATTCTGCTCAGAACTGAATTCTTTACTCAATTAGAACAGTTGAATACACTTTGAATTTTGAATTCAATGGGGAGTGTTCAAACCAACACATGATTACAGGACTGGGCTGCTGGAAGGGGTAGGAGAGGGCAAGGAGTGTGATGCCCAGGTACCCACCAACATTTGTCATCTTTGAGAAAGGGATATTTGTGGAGGAGGAAGAAAATGTGTGTGAGGGGAAAAGGCTGGCTCTGGAATGGCAGAGAAATGCCCTGAGCTAGGAGGGCTGGAAAAGTGGTGAGGCCACTTCTTCCTTCTGCCTATCTAGGACTATCAGTTTTCTTTGCCACTTGTTAAAAAGTCTCAGACTTCTGACTGTTGAAGCTCCAAATTCAGAAACTGTTGCACAAAATGCTTCTTAGAGCTATCTGAGCTGAAGTGTTTCCAAAAACACAAGATATGTGGGTGCTGGAGTGTCATTTCCCTGTAGCAAAAAAAATCCTCCAGCCCTAGAACCTGCAGACCATCATTTCTATGCAATTACAATGCTGTCATAAACAGTGTTTATTTTTCTCTCACTTCTTTTTTTGTCATACATAAACAAAGTTGCAATTTAGCTGTACTGGCTTCCAGTTTTTATGTGTCTACTTAAAAGGCACATATGGCTTCCCATTGATACAGGTAAGTCCTGCAATGCTTTAACTTAAAAATGAGACCACTGACAAGGACAGAAGTGTCTCATTGAGATAAGGCTAAGACACACATGCTCTCAAATGCTCTTTCATTGCTCTTCTCATTTTGCTCCTGCACCACCAGATGTTTAAGGAAAATCGGCATTTTAAATTTTTTTTCTTTAAGTTTCTTTAGACTTGTTCTTCTGCCTTCTGAACTCTTGCAGGATATTTCAAGGCAGGACACCATATCTAATCAGGATGGCGGTGAATGTTTCCACTACACATAAGCTCAAAGGAGCCTCTAAAAAAAAAACGTTCTCTGTAAATATATCTCTTCCACCCCTCAGTTTCACATTCAAGCTTGTCTTTACTTCTCCTGGCTGATGATTAGTTTAATATTCTGAACCAAGATCCTGCTTGACAGATGATTCCACTACCACTGATAGTTTAGACCACCTATCAACATTTTATAAATTCTTAATTTTCTCACTGCAGCCATATTGAACAGTTTCGTGCAAATGAGGCTTATAATTACCCAGATAAATCAGTCCAAAGCAGTATTTCTTAGGATCTTTCTCAATTTTCTCCCTGGAGGATGGGATCCCATCTGCTTTGCTACATTCAGGCTAATTGAAGGGCACTGACTTTTCCAAATGGATTCATTAATTACTCTCGCCAGATTCTCTGAGGGATTCCTCATTCAATGGGTGACACTTGTGCTGTGCTACACCATCCACCCATGTTTAGCAATGTAGCTCTGACTCTCAGCTAGGAGCTAAAGCATTTGCAGATGCTTTGGCAGAAGTGGTTCTGGCCTTCAACTGTACAGTGTTACAAAACAAATGTAATTCTGCTTCTCCTTTGCTTCTAATTTAATATGCATTCAGAATCTATAAATATTGCAAACATGACTGCTTCAATATGTTTTACTCCTTGCCATCATAAATATAAGCAACTAACCCAAAGACAAAACCAGAAGCTTACAGGTATTGCATTGCCAACAGCAGAAAAAGAAGAGAAACAAGCATTTGCTGCCGTATTGCAGAAAATCTGGTATGTGTAGCAGCATAATGTGAAATTAAACTATTACATTTAAATACAAAGCTGTTCCATATAATTCTGAGCCTTCATTGATTTTATTTAGTACAGCAGCAGCCTGGGTTTTCAATAAACTCACATGTAATCATATTGCTCACTCAAACATCAGGCAGATACAAAGGAAAATAAAGACCTATCCAGCAAAGGCCTAATTTAGGAGAGGATTACCACTACCTAGCTGGTGGCCATCTTCAGATAGGAGCAAGCAGGAGGCAACCTGCCAGCACTCTGGCTCTGCTGGAAGCTGTATCAGTGTTCTCTGATAGCAGGCACAATTTCACACTACTTAAAATATTTTATATATCCAAGTGCTGGGTTGGTTAATTCAGGTCTATGAGGCAACTGACCTGGGAATTGGTGACACAATCTGCTGTGAGTGAACAACAAGCCTTCATGCTTTCCAGGAATCCTAAAGCATTTTGTAAACATCAGACCCAACTGTGGAAGTTGCCAGGTGTTTCTGCATAGGTCCATGCTGCCATACCTCACACTGCTTTGAAGATGGAGGCGGTGTCACTGGATGTGGTGGGACACCCACTCTACACATCACTGAACTAAAACCTGGAGATTGCCTCAATATCAGAGAAACCCTTAGTGGCAGAGCCAGAACCACAGTCCGAGTGCGGACCTTCTTACAAACAGGCAACAGTACTGCTCCTTTTAGCTCTTTTCTGCCAATGGAATTGCAAGTCTCCAGGATGCAAAAAGAGTCAATCTTTGTGTGCCTTACTAGAGGCAGTAACTTAATTTAGGAACAGAAAATAGAAAAACTGTTGATTTATATTTTAGCTTTAACTAGGTGGCTACTTTGGGTAGTCAGTATCATGCAAACAAAAATCCAATGATACAACTCATCCAACAAATCAGTGAATGTACAGTTCTTCTCATGTAATGTGTCAAAGACAGAATTATTCAGATAAACAGATCATGTGCATAGGGTTGTGGGTATAAACACAGGGGTCTATGTAGGGATGTACTTTGCTCTACAATTTAATAAGTTATTTCTCTTTTCTGACACCCTTTCCTTTTCAGCTCAGCAGTTATGCTTTCCCAAAGCTCTGACCAAGATGCACTCGATAAGGAGCCTTTTTCTTTTGACAGAAAAGTTCTTTCTCACAACTTTCTCCTCTGATTCACAGCTTATCTTTTCTACACAAGGTAGCCCACTCAGCAGCTAAAAAATTCACTCCTTCACTGGCCAGGTCAGCAAAGCAATGCACCTTCAAAGAGAAAGTCTGAAGCAACTCTGTCATCACCTGGCAGGACAGTGATTCCAAATTTGGTTGCCTGGCTTTTTTCTTTCTTTTTTTTTTTTTTTTTTGGTCTCATTTTTCTTGTCTCTCATCTTTCCCTGGTTTATAAACAACCATTCAGCGGTCAAAAAGCAATTCAGAAATCGCTCATCAAAACAAGTAACGCTAAGCAAGGAGGTCATACCTTTTGCTGCTTATTTAATTTTTTTTCTGCAGGGCTAGTGTTTGCAGACCAAATGCAGTGGACAGGCAGGTAGGTGGGCAGGCAGACAGTCAGCCCCTTCCCCTGCCAGCTGGGTGGTGGCTGCAGGGCAGCTACACTGCTCCATGTCATCTGAGAACCTGGACACGTCAGTCCATCCGAGTCCACGCCAGCGCTGCCGGCTAGCACCGCATCTGGTTGTGTTTCAGTTCTCAGAAGGCAGCCAGGGATATTTTTGTTTAGGTTTATACATTTTATCACCTTTATGAAAATGAAAATCTATAGCTTGAGTACTCTTGGTCCAAAGGGACCTGGGTGTCCAGGATCTATGAATCATAAGGAACGTTTTTCAGGGAAAAGGACACTCAGTGTGTTTTGCAATGTAAAAGATCAGTCTAGACATTACCAAGTTTTAAAAAACAATGTCGAAAGCAGCCCACTAAAATTTTTCTGAATTATTAAAAAAAATAAAATTCTAAACCAGCTCCACATGCTCAAATGAACTTGATCACTAGCCCAAGACAGTGAGCTAGTCTTGGTGGTAGCTGCAGCACTGCTACACCTTTTTAATCTGGAGCTGAGGAATATGACATATTATATACACCAGTGAATTATAAAGTAGTTAATTTTCTGGGCAGCTGACAGAAGTGATCGATTGGCCTCACTCCTTACAAATGCCTCACCTTCCCTCTTCTCCCCTAGCTCTCCTCCCTCCCTGCTCCAGAAATGCCTCAGACCACTACATCCATCAAGTCACATACACAGAGCTTCACAGGACAGCAAGCAGGGCTTCATGTTTGCTCTGTATTTCAGTATTACAGACAGTTTGGCCCTGCACAATTCTGAATCGGACCATAGTATTATTTCTTACCACCAGCCCTTTTCTGTCACTCCTGCTCGAAGAACTATTGCTAAATTTTTTTCTCCTTATATTTGAGGTGGAAGAGAACATGTAATGGGATATAGTAGCAGTTAAAACTGCCTGCATGTTGTTTTAAATTTTTCCCAATCCTTTCCCTTTCATTTTATCAGCAATTTTTTTGCATTAAAACAGCATTCTGAAATATTTTAGTAAGATTAATGGATAACCTCATTCATTTAGTATTTTCATTTTTTTAAAGGAGGGTCTATATAATTTTATCAGTCCTCAAAGTCCATACTTTGAAAAGGGTATTTTTTTTGTTATCTTCTTCTTACTGAAAACCATGGAGGCATAGATGAATGTGTTTTTCTGATCTTAAAATCACTGTATTTTAAGTAAGAAGTTATATGATTGAGAGGCAAACGTATCTAACAGGATTTCCCTGCAAAAGAAAATAATGGTTTATTTTACAAGTGTTTCATAAATTGGTAAATTCTTGGGTGGACCTAATAATGTCCACTTAAACTAGACATATACTAATTTAAACTAGAATTAGACAAATCTCAGCAGCTGCTTCCAGAAGGTATTGTTATTATTAATATTAACCATGTTGATATAAAAATAAAACTCATCTATACTAGACATACTGTGATTTATTTTTCTTTGGTCTCTTCTTCCTTTTGATTCTGGGGGTTTAAATGACTGCGAAATAAGTAAGAGTATACTCTGAAGTAACAAAATCTTCACCCACCATGTCAAACTGTGCAGCTAGTTTCACAGCCTGTCTGCAGTGCAGTGTCTGACATGAATCCTACTTTCTTCAAGATTTGTTTCTCTCACACTGTGGCAAAATAAGATAAATTAAATATACCACAGGAGAGATAGTGGAAGAGTTCACTTCACGTATGCAGTTGTTGCCGTGGGACAGCTGAGTAAACAGCTTGCAAAAGTCTGTTTGAAGACTGCCAGCTAGTTACACCCATAATTTGATCTCTATTAACAAAAACAACTCAAACTGTCGCAATGCCCCAAGTTGATTGCTGAGCATCTACATTATACAGTGTTGCTTGAGTAACCCTCTGCAGCAGCAGGGGCTGTGTTTTGATACCCATTCAATACTTCCCACCTTGCTGAGTAGTAGAACATCCACCAAAACTAGCAAATGCATAGCAAAAGCCACAGAGAGGTTTTGGCAATATTATCCCATGACTGACAGAAAAATAGTTGTGTAATACTGTTCAACTCAGTGAGTCAGAATAACAAGTCTTATAAATATGTCCTTCTGAGCTGGATATAGAACAATCCAGGGAGTGAGAGTGATCTGGGGGAGGGGGAAGATCCAGACTAACTGTTTTTGCAAACAATGCCATGGTCATGTACGAATAGCTGGTGTTTCTGATTGATGCTCAGCATCACAATGTCAACAAAGATACCTGCACTGACTTACTAAACTTCAAAGTGATGTGCTGACCAAAAACATAAGACTGCTTGTGCTGACAGCAGAATTAGAGTAGAAAACAACAGTTTGCTGGTGACCCTCTTTCTGGAAAAATGGGAGTCCTTGCTGAGACTATCCAAGTGAGTTACTCCACACTAACGTGAGGGTCAAATCATCCAAAAACACTTGTATGAAGACTCCATGGATTCACAGCATACTTCAAATTTAGGCTTGTTGATTCTGTTTGATTAAAAAAGGCTTCACTAATGAAACAGCACACTAAATTATAAAAATAGAAATTTAGACTGAGGGAACCCAAACTTTTGTTTGTGGAAACAATATAATGGCTATTGTGCAACACAGCAAAACATACATGTACTGCAATACTTTTAGGCATGTTATTACATTTAGGCCCATGTTACGTTAGAGTACATTGACATTCACTACTGTCCTTTGTAATACATAAAACATTCTGGAACTGAAAATATCACATGATCGGAATCCCCTTTTTCAGTGATGGTTAACACAGCAACAGCAAAAGCAATCTGTACCTTCGCAAAATCTGAATGACCATCACTCCCAATATTTGTAGGAATTTCCAGTTCTTTTGATGAATTGCCATTATAAAAATACATATTTTTAATCGTACTGAGTTTGATGAAGTTTTTAACCACAAAAGGCCTGGCAAGACAGATGAAGACTTCAGAAAAAGATTTAAAAATTATACATTCAAAGAAACATGCTCCCTCCTGTTCAAATTTTTCTTTCCACATTGTCTTAACATATTAAGAAATCTTAGCACATTAAACAGAAATTGTGCAATAATTTTAGAGATTAATGGCAAGAGTGGGAGAAGACAATGACTTTTCTCTGAGAAATTATCTGGAGGCACTTTGCCTCCAGTCTCCAATTAAAAAGAAACCACAGAACACCTTTTATCTTCCTCTGTTTCAATTTCTTCCTCAAAATACTGTGCTGGAGCAGTACCCTGAAAAAAACAGCGCAAACCTAACACGCCCCCACTCCCCAGGAATGAACTAGATAACATAAGCAATCTGGGTAAGAGGCTTTACAAAGTGCACAGAGTTTGAGCATGATACTGCTTACTGCAGAAAAGCTATGCCTGTGTGCATTACTCTGAATTCCATAGCCTACATGCAAGAGGTGTGGCAAACTCAACAGAATTATGCATGCCCCTTGATGTGTCACTGCCACCAGACTAGGTTATGGTTCTTCAATACAGATGATCAACACAAGCCCAATACAAAGTGCCAACCAGCATCCCAGAAATTCCACTGTTCATACAAGTGTGGTGACACAGAGTTTATACATTTTGCAGGTCACCTTGCACATTGCTCTGACGTGGTTTTGCATTAGTGTTAGAAGGACAGTGTTGTCTAAACAACAGATAGGATATGAGATTGCAAATTATCATAGTGGCATTTAGGATGGTGAAGGAGAATGTTTTGTTGAATTTTTGTTGTCAGCGATTACACACACAGATTGCAGAGGTGAATTGCTGCATATGTATCTAACAGTAGTTGAAGTGAGTGTTTTCCTTCATCTGGACCCAAGACTGTGCAGATGTGCACACACCCATGTGTGTGTGGGCACCTTTTCATTGTATTCTCTTTCATTTGACCCCTTGTAAAACCCTCCTGTGCACCCCTGTTCAGGCCCTCACAGGTCCTTGGGCACAGCTGCCACCACCTCAGCATCTCACTCTTCAGCGGCTGCAAAGCAGCTCAAGGTCACTAGGTGGACAGCAAACTGCAAGCACAGTGTGTTGTTGCTACCATGGCATTTCAAGTGGAAATATCTGTGAGGTTCTTCACAAACCCAGAATTTCCATAAGGTTCACTTCCAAGTGAGTATAGAGTATACGGATGGAGAATGAAAACAACGGGGGCGCTTGGTAACGTTTATAGTTGTGAAGGCAGCAGCTGAGTGAGAGCTCAAAGAGTTGGCACAGGATCTCCTCCTCCTCCAGCATAGCAAGGAAAAGACATTACTGGAACTGGGGGGAGAAGGGGGGGGATCTAACATTGTGGAGGAGCTCAGTGTTTGAAGAGTTACAAACATGCCGCCCATGAAGGGTAGGACTCTGCTGTTGGAAACAGGGACTGCAGTGAATGAAATCATTAACCAAAGTTACAAAATATGGAAAATAAGGCACCAAAAAGCTGTGAGCCACCCACTCAAACCCATATGTGAAAGTATAAATCAAACACTAACTGCCCAGCAAACTGGGACTTGGCACTATAACATTTCATGCAGTGCCAGCTAAAGGTTTCCTTCTATGTTTTGGGGTAACTTTGGTTTTTAAGGCGTTTGCCACGGAAGAAAATAATTAAAAATACGTGTATGCATTTTAACGTACATATAAAATACATATTACATACTTTCATGTAAGAATACATGTACATATTTTTACTGAATTTAGAAGCAGAGACCAAGAACAAAGAAACTCTGAGACAGTATCACTGCTACTCTACATCTTTTGGCTCCCACCACTGATTCCTTGTAAAGTCCTGTGAAGAAACTAAAGGGAATTGACTTCAGCATCTCTGCCAAATCTTGCCATTTCAACAGGAAGCACTTTCTGCCATGCACTAATAAATGTTTCTTGCTGACAAATTCACTTTTTTACCCCTTCTAGGGTCTCACTAGGACTGGCAGCAGAAACCTTCACCAAACTTTTAAGACAGCTTTTTATAACATCTTGTATTGTAAGAGCACTAAACCAGCAAAAACCTTTTAAGTCCGCTCTTTCCCAGTCATTGGTGAACTTTAATGAGATTCGTGGTCCAAAAGGCAAGTTTTGTTCTGAATTTCCTACTGAATATATTGGCAAAACAACAGCTGTCGTACAGTGCTAAGGCTGTCTCCCACCCACCCCCTGCTTTGGCACAGCTTGCTTGGATGTGTTGATTCATCCGTAGGAGAAGGGGAAAGCACTGGACCCACTGGCTGGAGCGCGTAGGAAGGAGGCGCGGCTGCCAGCAAACCTCCAGACTTTGATCACTCCTACTTATTTGCCTCTGTCTGTCTCCCTGCTGCACTCATTTTACCTACAGTCATCCCACCTTGGCAAGGATGTTCACAAAAGCTAATAAGCCAAGCGTAGTCAAGCCTAGTTAGTACAGAGATGGGAAACCTCCAAGGAAAACCTAGCTCCCGCAGGAAGCCATCCAGCTGGCACATGGCTTTCTCTTTTAGCAAAAACAGTCGCCCAGCATTGTGCAGTAGGTGAGGGGTGGCAGAAATTCACTGGTGGAAAGTGATTTTTCCTCTCTTCTTTCAAACAAAAGCCTGGGTCACTTATAATAACTGAAGGGATGTAAGAATTTACCTAGAATTTTCACGTGAAAAGAGATAACTGGAATATTTGTGTTCTACCTCCTTAAAATTATGACCACAAATCTAAAACATGCAGCTCCCTTTTCTGTTTGAAGTTATTGAGAGGTTTTGATTCTCTAAGAAGCTACAACTTTGTACTTCAAAGCGTTTTAGTATAAAAAGTCATTCAAGCTCACTAAAGGCTTTGAGGTGAAATTCAATACATCTAACTCTCTTTGCTCCTCACACAGTCATTTGGACCCACGTAAAGTGCAACATCCCACCACCTGAGCAATGAAGACAGCATCTTACCTAAGTGTAAAAAGCAAATGCCAAATGCCTGTAGGGTAAAACCCAGTATGTCCTGGAGCAGTGTTACTCAACTGGTGGTCAGCATCAGAAGGTGGTCTGTGAAATGTGTGGAAATTCATGCACAGCTTACTGTGCAGCTCAGGGATCACGCTCTAAAGGCAGGGTTCTACCTGGGAGTGAGTGCCCTATTTATGTTGGTGTCTAATTAACATGTTGGTAATTAGAGCAATACAAAATTATGACTTCACAAAGTAATACTCAGTTGACAATAAGTGCTGCATAGCTCATCTATCACACCAGTGCCACCCCTGCTTTCCCTGCCCCATGTCTAAACAACACTGGGATGCAACATTATCAGTGGAGTTTGTTCATGTCAGATAGATGCCCTGCCAGTTTTAAAGATGTGAAGATGTTTCTGCTTTACAGAAACATTCAGGGGATGCTTTAGAAAAGGTTTGTGTTCCTGGTTGATACTTTCAGTATTAATATCTCCCATTTTACGGTATTTTTACCTCTGGGTTTCTGTTCTACCACCCACAGTCACTGTAATTTCCTATTACTTCAGCATCCGCCCACAGATTCTCCGAACAATTTATTGGGCTCTTCAGGCACTATGACAATGCTGATACATAATAATTACATTACTATACATTTGCATACCCATCCTACCTTCTCCAGCAACTTCTGAAGTGAGGAACTAACAAATTAGAGCTTTACCAAGAGAGCCACATGGTGACCAACTAAGGAGGCTACTTTAGTCCTGGTGGTGCAGAGGAGATGTGTGGAAAAGCCCAGCACTGTTATCACTGCACCCTTTTTTATTTCCATCTAAGTGGGAAATGTTTCATTTTCAGCAGAACATGACTCAGGACCCCACTTTTTGATAGAAATGTGTCTTTAATTTTGGGAGGTTTCCTAATCAAAACCTTGGAACAGCTACTTTTCACCCAATTTGTTCAACATTATGTGAAGGTATTTGCAACTGTAAGGAAAGCATTAAAAATATCAAGAAGATTAGGAAGGAACATGAACAGCCTGGCAGGATGGTGACCTGACAGCTGATATTTAATCAGGACTGGATGGAGCAGTAAGTTGACAAAACCTGCCACTTCAAAACAACCAAAACCAAACATGTCCCAAGGCTCAGAATTCAAACTGGGAAGGAAAGAGAGTGACAGAGTAGGCAACCCTTCCCTGAAACTGTTCTAAAAGCTTTTGTGACGGAATATTGCAAATCTTAACACACAGTGTACCAAAGCTTCATTATTGAAAACATCCCAGCTTGCTGACTGTACTGGTGCATGTGATGTCTATAGTAACTGCACATTCCTGAGAATTTCTCAAAATAATTTATTACAGGGATTACAGACCTACTGTCAATGAACTTCCTAATTAGTATGTCTTAGACAGTCCATTCCCCTTCAGTCTAATACAGAGAAGTACTAAATTTGGGAATTATATGATATTATCACTGTTACTGTGTAATAACAGGGGGAAAAACTGACTTTTACAGATCTTAGATTGTTAAAAATCTTTGAGTAATTAAAAATTAATGTGGGAATTTCTGCTAGACTGCTTAAGAAATACAGAAGCTCATTCCTAACACTGCTCACTCTGATGATAAGTTAAAAATTTGCTGAGGACATCAGAACATGACAAAAGGCAAAAAAATTTAAAGGAGCAGCTTTTTTTTTTTTTTTTTCCAGCAGCAGATGCACAGCCTGTCATGGGCTGGCACACTCACATGCAATATTTTTTATAGGCTACAATTTTCATTTATCTTTCAAAAAGAATTACAGCTAGGATCTCAGTTAGAAGAAAAACTTCAATCATAATAAGCAAAAAAAATGAATAGACACAGGACTTTTACTGAGTGATACTGCAAGGTCATTTAAAAAATCTTTTTACTGGCAAATATTGTTGGTTCTAGCAAAATCTTCCCATTTTAGTAGAAACTAATCTAATCACATGAACCAGAACCACAAAAAAAAAAAAAAAGAACAACAAACAAAAACCAAACAAACTCAAACAAATAAAAACCAAACCAAAATAAAACAAACAAAAAAACCCACAAAAAATAACACCACCACCTTTTAAAAAAATTAGTGCTTCTTGGTAAGATTTACACTTGCAAAAATTATTTAATCCAATTTTTAAATTTGGGATAATTCCCTTGGAAACAGTGACCTGTTTCTGCTTCTATCCATTCAAGGAAAAAAATTCCCAGTAGGGCAGGGGTTGAACCATTTTACTTTTAAGTTTATTTTTCCTTGTTGTATTTAATGTTCTAACCAGACGTCCTACAAAATAAACTACAACAAGCTTGTCTGGACATTTAATAACGGCCAGATTCAGCAACCACCAGCTAGTAAATTTAGGATTTAATGGGCACAATTCATTGGCCCAATTTTGAAAAAAGAGACATATTCAGGGAAAGATATTGCATGCAGAGATGTTTCAGAGAAATGTACATCAATTTTCATTTATACAGTTTCATTATTGGGTGTGATAACTTTATTGCGTAGAGACTTACACCATTTCAACCTAACAACTGTTTTAAAATATTTCCAAATAGATAAGTCCAGCAGACTTATTCCAATATGCCATTTCAAAGTCAAAGGAAGCTCACCCAGAGCCTTTTTTGACTTTTCACTACAGAGGTCGAAGCAAACACGACATGGCAAAGACCCGAAGTACCCATTTCCTTTCTGAATGCTATCAGAGTAATTTCTGTACTTCAACATAAAATCATAGAAGCCTAAGGGTTGGAAAAGACCTTTAATATCATTAAGTCAAATCATCAGCATAGTAGACCACCATGTTCACCATTAAACCATATGCTCAAGGGCCATATTCATATGTCTTTTGAACACTTCCAGGGATGGTGACTCCACCAGTCTGTTCCAATTCTTTACAACCTTTTCAAATTTTATCAACTCGTCATAAAATTTTCCTAATACCTAATCTAATCTAAACCTCCCCTGCTACAACTTGTACCTGAACAATTGGATCATTATGTGGATACATTTCTTTGTTATCAGTAAATCATTCTACTCCATTGGTAGAAAAAAGTGAACCTAAAGAAGGCAAAAAGGACTCAATTAACATTAAGGATGCGTTTTCTGCATTTTTGTTCCAGGCTGTGTGAAACAAAAGCTTTACAACTAGACATGGAAGCACCCAGCTAATGTGGCACTGAGGACCTGATCCCACTCCAGTAAAGTCAGTGGAAAGACTTCAGCAGTGCTTGGATCGAGCCTGTTATATGAGGTGAATGAGTAATAAGAATAATACACAAAATGATTCACATTTAATAGGACTATTGTCCAAATGCAATGCAATCAGGAGTTTTGGATCTCTGAAATCTCTGTTGGTGCATGTCCTTTCTCCTGATTCTCTCTCTTTATTTCTTTGCAATCTAGATGGCAAAGTAAGAGCTGGTTCAAACCACCACAGATCACCAACATATGACTAAACACATAGAGTGAAGGGTGGTGCTCCTTCCTCAGCCCAACTGGGTTTTGCAGATTCTGGGGGTGAGTAAGAGCAATGCAGGGATGCAGAGCAGGTCCAGGACACAAGGTCAGACCAAGGTGCTGTGGTCAGTTGCTCTGGTGAATTGTGCTTCCCCCACTGCCCCTAGTGCAGTCTGGTTCTCCCAAGTCCATCCTTTTGTCTGGAGTTGTGAACATAAAGAAAATTATAAAGTTTGCTCAAATCAGAGAAGACTGCAGAACAGGACTGGAGAGGCAGTGCTTTTTCATCTCCTCTGTTTGCCTGTGTAAGTCTACATTGCCCTAGTCAAAACTAGCACTGCTTTGTGCCACAATGTCTGGGCAAATGGTAGTAAAGTATGGCTCAGCTAGAAATTAGAGCCCAGGCCAAGCAGAGCAAAAACGCAAAATGAAATCAGTGTGCTCACTCACTTACTTTACTAGAGTCAGAGTTATAGAAGATATGGCAAAGACCCTAAAAGAGATTTTCTGAATTAATTTAAGTAGGAAAGGAGAGATTTTTGTTATTTCCATTTAAAGGAAGAAAGAGGAATTTTAAAGGAATAACATAATGGAATGTGTTGGAATGGATATTTATCAAAGATATCCTGGGAATGATCACATATACAGCAATTTACAATATTGTTTTGATTTTTAAAATGTAATTTGACAACACAATTGCTTTAACTGTCTCTGGCGATAACAAGTGATTACAACCAGTTCTTGTACAGCAAGAGCCTTTTTAACATCTGAAAACAATAAATAGAGCACTGAAAGACAACCTATGCTTTCAGTTCTTTTTTTATTTAAAAACCCCCAAACAGCACTCAGATGACTAATATTGGATCTCACATTATCTCCTGTTGTTGTCATTGTCTGAATGAATAGTATATGCTGAATTTTATAAAGAGAATATGAATAGTAACAGACTGTATAAAATATTTATCTGTAATAGAAAAGGTAAAAGCCAAATGATACACAAGTGGGTAATGGTGATTTATAGAATGCTCACAGAGTGTAAATGACCCTACTAAATCTCATTATCCTAAGTATAGGTATAAATTCCTAAGTGACAACTGAAATGTGGGAATAGCAGGATCATTCTAGATCTCCAGTCTCCAATTTGTCTAAGGTAAAGTATGAAAGATTTTTTTATAAAAAACAGAAGCATCAGGAAAAATAGCAGGTAATATGGTAGGTAAAGACTTTATAGTCTACTACTTCAAACTGCTTTTCATATTAACAGGACGTGAAATCTGGGTCTGAACTCCACATTGTAGACTTAACTTTGTTCCCACTGACATCAGCCTCAGTTTTGCTTCCAACCTTCATGGGAATGGATGATGTGAAATAACACATGAAACATATTACTTTAAAAATGTATTTAGCTTTTTTTTTTTTTTTACATGGCCCTTCTGAAGTGCCAAGAAGAAATAACAGAAGTACTGCTAAGACTTTCAACAGCAACAGTGACTCTTAAGGATGTATACTTGCCGGCATTCATTTAAAACAAAAAAACTGACAGGAGTTTTTACATGAATGTACAGCATGCACTCTGTCTCTGAACTGAGAGACAGATGAAACACTGGGAACTTCAATGGAAATGAATGTTCCATGCAAAATAAACTCCAACAGGAATCATCCCCTGCACAGACATCTTCAGTATTACCAATCAGGTTGCACAGACATCAAATGTACCAGTTTGGCCCTTTTTATTCAGCAGTAAACCCATTTTAAAAAGTATTTATCTTACTTTACATCAACAACAAGAAAATTTGTTCAACCCTGTCACCTAAACATCCTTCATAGCCTATGCATGGCATAAGCACTTCCAGACAGTAACAAATCCCACCAAATTTCTGACACATCTTCCGTCCCATCATGCTTGGGACATTTGCACTTGAAAAGCAGCAATTCAGAAGCTGTGTCCAGGTGTGAAGCACTGAGAGGTCTAAGGAAGAGGACCTGGCAACTAATTTGGTCAGCTGAAATTTGCCCATATTCACAAGCACAGCATGTAGATCTGTACAGTCCTCCTGCATCGTTGTCTAGTCTGATTCATTCTGTCTACTTTTGTAAGTGTCAATATTTTTTCAGCAGCTGACAAATTACAAGAAAAGGGAAACATCACTTTTTTATTTAAAAAATTGGTAACAGGCATTTTTAAAAAAATTTCTTTCATATAAATTAGAGAGGAAAAACATCACTGGGTTTCAGTCTGTATTGAGTCCGATATGCATCAGCCTCTCTCCTCCTCCTCCTCAAAATAAAGCAAGCAGTGATATTTTCACCTCAGTCCACATCACATATATTATCTGTGTTTTATGTAGGGTAGAACAAACACAGAAGAACTGCAGCAAGGCTGCAAGCATGAAAAAACAGGGTGAGACCAAATTTTGTCTCTTCCTATGCTAATGGGAGTGCAATTGACTACCATATACCTGAAAAGCTCAAATACAAGACACAAATGCACTCAGCAACCTCAACTTATATCCCATGTGCCACTGGGTCAGTCTGTTCAGATGAGGATAAATACCCATGAGAAGACTGATTTCAAATAAAGCACCCAACAAACTCTCCCAGGTAGTTCTGAAACAGACACAAAAGCAATTCTTAAATTCCATTCTCTTCCTGGGTTAACTGCATTCTCCTCAATTAGCTTCTATCTGTATTTCTGCCATAAGCAGTTTGTGAAACTAACATGCAAATGCCTTATTTACCATTCTGGTTCTTATACAAGCCAAGCCCTTTTCATTTACTCATGCGTATTGTTTACATTGAAAATTAGTTAAAGCAATTAGTTAAAGCTATAATCTGCAGAGGTCTATTTAACTCTGGTAATTACTTATAAATTTGTAAAAATGTTTGGGGAAAAGAAAGATGGGTGAGCATGTAAACAGATAAGGAATTTGGCACTGATAAGAGCAGAGATCCAAGCCCCAGCAGAGATTTGGGTCATACAGCACTGACTGCCCTGATGAGGGGTGGCTCAACCCAAGCAGCTTTACCATTTCATAAACCCACACCTGCATCAAGCTGCAGGGGAGAAGCGAGGCAGGTGCTGGCTGCCTGTGAGCTCTGTGAGCTGGTTGTGAGTCAGGGCACTGCTGTCTGTCTGTCTGTCAGGCCTGAGGAGCACATGATGGTCCAGCCAGGGCTTGCAGTCAGTTCTCAGAATATGATTTCACAGACCTGCCAACTGCAGCCAGAAGCCAAGTCCCACTCGGTTGACGCCCCGTTACTTGCAGACTTTTGCCTCCCTTGTTTGAGTCTCCCTTGAATCTCCTCCCCTAGGGGAGGCCTGAGGTATGAATGCTCCTGCCTGAGCAGATTTGAAGGGAAGGGCCATAACGGATTTGTCCCCCATCAGCTCTTTTAGCAGCTCCCTCCCCAAAAGCACGCGGCTCTTGGCACTGGTCCCCATCATGACCGCATGACAGCGGATGCAGGAGACGCCCACTGCTTCAAGACCTCCCTAAGTATCCCCAAAAACACCAGCAGGGTCCCAAGGGAAGAAACACCCCTCTCTACCTCTGCACCACCCCCCTACCGCCTCAAACCAGTGCTCAGCACTAACCTCATAGAGATCCCAGAGCTCCAGCAAAAGGAAGGGGCAGATGCAGGGCTGCTGAACCTCCCACCAGCTGTGCATCCCCAGAAGGGAGAGCTGGCGATCAGGGGAAGGCATGGGATGGCTACGGTTTCTGTTTTTAATAAGGTGGAACTCTTGCTCAAGAGGAAATAGTTTTATGGACCATCTAGGCCTGGTCTTGAAACCTTGGCAATACAGAATCATAGACCAACTTTCCTAACTTAAAACTTTTGCCAAAACCAGAGATGTTTCCATGAAACAAAAGGAAAAAACACACCTCATGCATAGTTTAAAATCACTTGTAAAGGGAATGGTTTTGGCATCTTTCCCAGTTACTCAATATGTGAGCTCTAAGACTTGATCGAAAAGAAAAAGTAGGGAAAAAAGGGCAATGCATTGTAGTTACATTCCTGCTTTTGCCTTTTGGGGCTTTAAGAAAAAGCAATTCATAATTGCTCTAAATAACTGTTGTCAAAATACTTTCCTTTTTTTGGCAATGTAGACATTAATTAATTACATCTGTGATTGGGGGGTTTTCTCTCACTTGACTGTGCTACCTCCATTACTTGACCTAAGCGTGGTTAGAAAGACATCAGCCCCTGTAATTTGATTTCTATTCTGGTATTGTGTATTTATTCAGTAGCTTTGCAAATAGACTTGAGTTCCGTTGTGTTGGAAATACTATTTACAGAATGCCTTATAAGGGAACAGTTTGAACTGATGTGTGCAGACTCTGTGAAGTTAAGTGACCCAAAGACCTCTGGTTGAAAACCAAATTAAACTTCTTGTGACATCTGCGTAAGCTTCCCTTCTTCCCAACTTTTCTAAGCTCTCTTCTGAAAATAACGGATCCAGGCTAAATCCAAAAGTAATGAAGTACTCCCAAGTCCTCATGATTCTTCACAGAAAGAGCAACTAATCCAGGGTCCTCTTAAGGCATCTCTCATCCCTCAGGGAGAGGGATGTAGCCCATGCTCAGAAGGTGCCAATGCCCTGATTATCTCTCTGGGAAAGATACCCGAAACAAAGGAACTGGTTTCTAAATAGCAATGAACTGTGTCTTAGGGAGAGCTCAACAAGGGCTCAGTAGTCTAGAACACATATCTAGATTATTTCTGCAGAGGATGAACCATCCTCTGTTTCAGGGCTGAATTGCCCCCAGGAAGTGATTACTGCTTTCAGGAGGAGCTCCATCCAGGCTGAACAAGACAGCTAATGCCTGGTGACAAAAGACACACTTTTCATAGCTCAGCTGGGTGTTTAAATCCTTACACCCAGCAGTGACAAGTTCCATGTCCCAGTATCCCAAATTACTCAGTCTGGAGGCCCATGCCATTTCAAGCAGTTCTACATGCCACAAAATCTAACCTGACATTAACCTGCATGACATGACCTGCTTTGCTGCTGTGTCTTGGCATACCTGCAGGCAGGCTGACATGCTTCACGTGGCCAAAATAATGCAGTAGCTTTTATTAACAAAGTTAATGCCAATTCATGACAAAGGATATTGGAATGATTACTAACACTTAGTTGAGTCCCTTGGGGAAAATATCGGAACTGTTCGAGTATTTAACAGCTCAACCTAATGCAAAATGATAACAAAGACAAGGGAGGCTTGAGTAGGAAATTAGCCTTGAAATAAACTTCTCCTAAGGAATTACATTTGTTGTTCAAAACACATTTTTCACAAATAAAGTCAAAACAAACCCTGAAGTACTGAATGGGAAGGGAGGAAATGGAGAGGGAACTTCTCTGGCATGTACACATTGAAGCCCATCAAATAATGGATGAGAAATCAGAGCTGACATCATGGCATAACCAGCAGTTTGGGACCTATTTGCATGTGGTTAGAAACTAAATTCTCCTCTGCTGCTGATGTCATTTGACAAACTTGCAGTGTTGATGTGGATTGGCAGGATTTCCCTTTTTTTTTCCACATAATAAACACCCAGGGCACACGGCAGGCCCAGGGGAACCTGGGCATGTCAGGAACACCACGAGGATGTGCGGTGCTGGAGAGGAGACCAGTTCACACCTGGTGCTGCACATGGACACCACAACACCCACTACCATCCTCTGTGTGCCCCCAGGCAGCCCTCCACCAGCCCACATTCAGAATCAGCAAAGAGTGTGACATTTGTAGAGTCAATGCACATAGTAAGCAAATACTACACAAGGTGATTCCTCTTCCACCGCTCTGGGCAAAACAGCTGCAGCCTGCATGAATGCATCCAGCCTGTAAACCAATTAGGCACGTAGTGCAAAAGCTGGGGGATCCAAATATCCCTCTTCATGACAGAGGAGCAACCAATGCCAACTTCCAGTCACATTTACTTTCCTCTGCAATTAAATCTTATGCTGTTTCAAGTTGAAACAATCAGCTAAAAGTAGAACTGAAGTTTAGTCTTTCTTGTTTATTTATAGCTTTATTTTATGCATGTGAACACAATGTGCGTACACCTTCTTTCTAACACATACTGGAATTATACACTGAAAGCTTTCGAACATCCTCACTATTTCAATTTCAGTGTGCTGTGACAAAGAAAATCTATGCAATTAATCATGCTAATTCAAATGAAAATTATTTTATGGTTCAAATAGTGCTTTTACAATTGCCTCCAGACTTTGTGCTTTTCATTAATACCATTAGTGCTATGGAATTTCATACTCCTGATTTTATATGTGCTTTTCTGTAAGTCAACTAAAAAAATTAATTAGTAGCCATGAAAGAGCATATTGATAGAATAAAAATATACAAAACAGTTCAGAGAATTCTCAGGCTGAACCCTATATATCATGGAGGTTTGCTTAGTACTCCAGGCCCATTTTCCTAATATAAATAAACAGGTAAAATTGAAGATTTTAAACTTGCCTTTAAAAGACCATACACTTCCTGAATTAACCATTTTTAAATTACACATAAACACATGTAATCAATCTTTATACACAGCTAGGAATTTAGCGTATAGTTGGGGTTTTTTTTTTCTTTTTTCAAGAAGGAGTTTGGCACTTGCAGATGAAAATTAGCAACAATAACCTGGACTAAGACAAAAAGCAAATTTTACAGCATTCTGCAAGGACAGCACCACTGCAAGAGTTAAACAATCTACAAGCAGCAACCATACTCAGTGAGGCCCACACAGAATTTGGCTTAAGAGCTTCACAACAGCAGAGCAAAGTTGGGGAACATTTTTAAATTTATTTTTACTGTTTGAAGATCATGAGGAAGAACAACACCTGGAGTGAGTGGATGAAAGAATGCTGAAATCAATTGAACAGTAGCAATTTACATTCACTTTGGGAATATGATTTGCAGCACTGGACAAAGCTGAGTATATCACATGTGATGTTTCCTAGTGCTCCTCATTTCTCCAACACTCCTACATGACTCTTCCCACAGGCTGCTCAACCCTGTCCCTAGCAGGGCTCTGGAAGCTGTGGCAGACAAAACTGTGAGAGTTCTCCAAGCACCCTTGAGATGAGCACAGCACCAGGAGGACACTGGGATTATTTAGTTTATCTTGACTGCCTGGACATGGGCTAAGCGAACTGCAGGGCCAGGGGAACTGACCGTGTTTGCTCAGTGAGGACAGAGACTTGCTAGTTCCAAGTGACTCAAAACTTTCGGCCTCATCTCCTGCTCCACTGTTTGGGGCCAGCAGAGTCTCAGGGAGTTTCATTTGGACACCACTGCATCTCTCATGCTCTGAAATCTTACCTGCAGCAACTACCTGACCATGCAGGGTGTTGAAGCAGGAGAGGGACAGGAAGGTTATGCAGCAACCAGGCAGCACTAAAAGACATCATAATCCTCAGCAACAGCCTGATAGCCTCTACCACCCCATCATCACTGTGTTTGGAGGATATCATCACACAAATTTGCACCTGCATGCCTGCCTGCATCACACACCAGCATTGCACAGCCTCATGTATCTGATTTCCAGGACTTGAGAGGTCTGCATAAATGCAAGGAAAATAAAAAGGGGAGGCTGAAGGATGCAAGTACACATATTTAAAGTAAGATTCCCCAAGGCTTTCAGAAATGCATGCCAAAACCCTACAGAGCCTTATCTTTTTGGAAGCTACTATTTATAAGTAGAAATAGGTAGATAGTGTAGAAACATCATGGACCATAAAGACAAAATTCTGCTCCAAGTTACATTCACTGATCCTGGACTTGCACAAGGGTGATTACACCAAGAACAGGAAGGTATCATGGCTGGCATGCTTTGGTAGAAAAAAGTAATTTAAAATGTCCTGGACTGAGGCTCTTCCAGTAACTCCAGTTTATCCATCTCAACCAGCTTCCCCAAAATGGCTCTCTGCCTGAGCTGCCTCTCTATAAATTTAGCTCCACATTTCTAAGCCATTAGTTTCCTCAAAGAGTAATTACTTCAAAGGTAACATAAAGAAAAGAAAGAAATTAGTGCAAAGACAAGAAATATTACCTTCTTAAAAGTGGGATCAAAGCTGCAGGAACAGCACAGAGCTGAATATCCCTGTTTATTTACAGAGGAGGTACAGCACAGACAACAGCAGTCTGAGCCCCCCTGGCTCCCTTGCCAGCTTGCTTGGATGCCACTTAGGAGGACCACCCAGGCAAGGGCATCGCGGGCTCGGTGCCCACACACTCTGGCCCTGCCTCTGAAGCTGCCAGCAAAGATGCCAATTAGGGCCAGAAGGGATTTGGACACCTGTCTGCTCTGAACCCAAATGAGACCACCAACTAATGCTTTACACCATCCAAAGCAGCTATCACTTTTCAACTTGACTTCTGTTGGCTAGATTTGAACTACTGACCTGGAAGCAAAAGGCTCATTTATGCTTGGGCTGCACAAGGCTGAATTCCTCCCCCTCCACTTTCTGATTCTCAGCCTTTCCTGTCCTGACAAAAACAGGGCACAGACATTTGGGAAAGAAGCAACAGCCACCAGAAAATATAATTAAAGCATAACAAGACCAGGCTTCAAAATGCACATTAAGATAAAGAGAGGTTTTGGCAGGAGTGAGGATGATGGGGGAGGGGGTGAGGGGATGCTAACAGGTGGCCAAAGGGAGGAGGAGGAGGAAAGAGAGGGAAGGGAAGCAGACAGTCTGCTCCTTCCGGCAGCCCTGCAAGTTTCCCTTGCTTCCGCCCCATAATGTTTCCTTTGCTATAATAGAGTCAGATGCAAGTTACACCAAAGGACAGAACTGGAAAGAAGCACAGGCATTGACTTTTGTGTGGCATTTACTGTGCTTTCCTAACTAGAAGCAGCTTCTCGTGCATGTCTAGCTTCCATAGACTGAATGTGGCTATTTGAGATGCTACCCAGATACTAGTTTTTTGCCCACAGTTCTCTGGACACCCTTTTCCTTTTGCAGGGTCTTTATACAATTATGGTTTTTAAGTTTGCTTCACTTTTTCCCCTACATTTATGCCATTTTACATCCCACTATCGCTCTCCCCATCACCCAAGCTTGTACCTCTCTCTCTCCCCCCCTCTTCCCTCCTCTTCTCTCTCTCTTGTTGTGCTGCCACAATCCCAAACTCCCAGATGGGTCAGAGAGGCTAAAGGAAAGAGAAGATTTTAAACCAGGACTGACCAAGGACAGATGCCATTTTGAGCTACAGTGCTCATAAGTAAGTTGGATGTTGCAGGAGCAGGATAAACAGAAATTATTTTGGTGTTTGGGGAATTCATGGAGCAAAGATAAAAAAGAGCCTCTGAGCTACTTTTTCTACAGGGAGAACCCACACACACTGTCCTGCTTGGCAACCTAGGGTCAACAAGGTTTTGGCGCAGGTAACTAAAAAATAGCTGAAATTCACAGAAAAAAGAATCTACAGGCTTTGCAGACTGCCTCACCAGCTCCTACCTGTTTTTCCTGCGCTGCACAAAGATGAGGTTACTGAATGAGCTGAAAAACCTTTCTAAAATGTTTACAATTTTACCTTGTTAACACTCGTGACTCAGCCCACTGCCCATGATGTGAGGTGAAAAAAAAGTTTAAAAATATCCAGAATTGGTTAGTAAACTCTGGTATTGGCTTGATCAGAACTGAGCCTGCTGCAGCACAACTGAGTGTCCTGTTTCTGAAACATCCAACAGCATATTAGTCTGATCCCAAGGTTATCAGCAGCTGACTGAGGGAAGGATTTGATAGGTGAGATAGAAACAGGCTGCTCCAGTTAATCTGGGTTGAGAAGACTAGAGGGTTCATTGCTGCATCATGTGGCAAAGGCAATCAAGAGGGTATTTCTGTTTCAGACAAATTTGTTGGAAATTCAGGGACCTATGCTGGGAAGCCAAAGCAGCAAGAGGCAGCGTGGGATGAAAAGAGAGCCCCGTTGGCTCCCGTGCTAGGTGGTGAGACTAGGATGGACAGTCTCATTTGAAGCAGCAGCTCCTCCAAGTCTACCCAGGTTTGTGAGCTTGGAGAATCCTGTGGAAAAAGGGCGAGAAGGGCTTGCTCACTAGGCAGGATTTTCCAAGTTCTCAGAATTCTAGTTATGATGGTGGGCGAGGGACGGCGATTTGCCAGTGTACCCTTGGCAACCTGTTTATAGGGCCTTTTAAGTTACTGCAAGGAATAGGTAAAATATGAACTGGCACATAGATTTAGCAAATCTCACACTCCTTCAAATACTTCTTTACTATGTCACCCTTCCACTGCCCTTCAGATGCACACATTGGGTTATGCCATACTCTCTTTATATGAGAATTCCCACTAGGGACACAGGTGATGCCAATAGGAAGCCATCAGTCTTTATAAAGTTGAGTCATTTCTTTTGAGAATAATGAGAGGGGAAAAGCCCTTTGATGGGCCAAACACTGCTCCCCCTGATGCTGGCATAAATCCTGAACATCAGTGAATATTACAAAGGGACTGCTCAGGATTTATGCCACATAAGTCAAAGCAAAATGAGGCCTGAGAACTGTTTATTTTTTTTTTTTTTAATGAAGGGGCCACCCTTCATTAAAATAAAATAAACCATATGGATTTTCACTCATATTAGATGTGTAAAGAGGTCTCTGTAGAGTAGTTTGTAAAAGCAGAGGAAACTTATACTGTGCATCAGACCATAGAGCAGAGCCAGGAATGCATCTAGAGCCCTGCAAGAAGCATTCAGCTCTGCAGGCAGTGCCCACAGTGACTCTGGCTCGGGCAAAAGCACTGTATTCCTTTAAGCACAAGCTGGTGCACCATGTAGCACAGAGGCTGTAGATTCAGCTGTGTTCTTACCTCACTTTCCCTTCTGCAGTGACCTCACCCTGTTACAATGCCACTATTCATGCAGACGGGGTGGAAGACTGCATACAAAAGTTTCATTTAGGCACATAAACATGAATATTTAGCCTGTTTGATTAGAAATGAAATTCAAATGCTTCTACTTTCTGCAATCTGCAAGAGACTTTTTATTTTTTTGTAATACTGATTCTACAGGCAAACACTGAAAAATATGACAATGAACCATGTGTAATAATTTCTCTAATAACTATGTTAATGTCCTTGTCCTAAGTGATGCCACAGCAGCTTTTCTTGCTTAAAAATATTAGCAAGAGAGGGAAATAGAGCACATGCAAACATCAAGAGTGGATAGAAGACTAATTCTTAAAAAACAACCCTTAGTCTGATTCTCAGCAGGTGTAAACTGGTGTTGCTGAAGTAAGCACAGCTCTATAGATACCACTTCCTTTTTGCTGAAACCTTAATCCCAAGCTGCTTCCACCACGTATGCCTTTTTGCTAAGTGGTTAATATCTTTCTCTCTGTCACTTGCACTGTTTTTAACCATGCAGATAGTCATGAAAACTATAGAATAGTTTAGAATTAATTTAGAATTACTCCACTGTTGAACTTGCTGAAGCTCAGGGTCTAAATGCTTACTTACACCACCTGAATCAGCTGCCTGGCTGGGCGGTCCGCTGGTGCCACCAGAGAGCCATTCCGAGAACCTCACATTAGGCTGTAATTAGCTCTTAACCTAAGTGATCTATTAACCCTGTTAGGAGCTCTGGCTCCTGATTTAGACAGGTGCCTCAAATCAGGCTATGTAAATAAACCCCAGATAGTTTCCATACCTAGACCTGACATTCCACCAATTTCAAATGAAGATGAGCAATTAAATCATTTTGCACCCTATTTTCTCTGCTCAGTGGTTCTCAGCCTCTGCTACCCCCACACCATGTCACAATCACAGTGTTGATTCTGAACAGCTCCATGGGGTACAGTAATTTGTGTTGACTGTGTTTCGTGTACTTGGATGGTTCCTACTACAGGGCTTAGGTGGTCTGACTGAATTCTGCTGCCCATGGGTTTTCAAGAGCTTTTCATGGGCTGTATTTGTTTATAACAAGAGTTTCTATCGCATGCTGCTATGTGTAAACAATCACACAACACAGGAGTAAATTGCAGCAAAATGGAGCTATCTACAGAAATTATGACACTTTTCAAAGCTCCAGAATAAGAGCATTCCAGTTTTTCATGGGTGTCCAGTAACACTTAAAGTCCAAGTTCAAATAAACAAATCACAATTCAGACACGTACTGCTTTCACCATGACAGCTATTCATGTGTGGCCTAAGCATAAACATATTTCAAGTAAAAGGAACCATTTAATTTGATTTGGGTAATTCTAGAGGTTATTCCCATCACTGGATACATAATTTTTTTGGCCCTCTTCAAAAGAGGCCTGATGCGTTTCTGTTCAGCTCACTTGTTGTACTGTACATGTCTTTGAAAATTCCTGTCCTCCTTCCAAGGCCAGGTTCCTGTCCATAGATGAGATTGTTCTCACTTTTCTTCCTTCTCCTTTGAAAGTTTACTTAGTTTGCATCCTTCTTTGATGGTTTTTTTTTGGTCTTCATCCTCCTCAACTTGTTAATAAAAAACAGAGGAGAAGAATTTCTGTCTTGTGAGCAGTTTGAGAAGGGACAGAACTGTCCACCACAACTCAGGAACTGAGGTCTGTCAACACTCTAGGCGTCGCTGGCCAACACTGTCTACGGAATCAGCAAAATATTTTTCTCCTTCTCCATGCTCTCCATCCTTGGTAATCTTTTATTCCCTTCCTAACCACAGTCTTGGATCCTTAGGCAACCCCATGAACATCTGGAATAACCCCATGCATTACTGCCAAATCCCAATCTAGTGAACTGTAGCAGGTTCATGAGGACATTGCCCAGACCAAGGTAATAATAATGATATAAGTAAGATAATGGTTAGCTCCCAAATGGGACCTTGATGTCCGTAGAGTCCTCCCTTGGCATCCAGTGAAGACTGAGGCTGACAAAGGGTAAGCACCAATACAAAGTACCTTGGGAAAATTATCTCCCATTATTTACCTGCTAAATCACTGCTCTTCTGTCTTGCCTTTCCTGCATTTGCAGTTTTCCCAGTCACTGTCAAGGAGGGACAAGGTTGCCATGAGAAAAGGAAACAGCAAACATGGACCCTGCAAAGCAGATCTGAGAGGCAACTTTTGCTATAAATTTGTTAGCCAGTTAATTAAACACATCTTTACAGGGAATCTAATAGCTATTAATCTCAAACTGATGGTGTTTAGAATTTTACAAGCAATTTGGGCTGATAATTTACACAGACTCCTCCAGCTGTCCTGCTGAAGCAGGTCCACCAGTAGCACTTATGAATTCACATTTCTGGATGGATTATGGATCCCCCTTATCCCAGAACAGTGTCACAATAGTCTAATTTTGCTGTAATTTGCTCTCACCAGCTGTGTTGTGTGACTCCCTCATACACAACAACACATGATAAAAACTTCTCTCTTATAAAGAGACAGAGTCTCAAACCCCTCTTTTCCTCTCATATTTGCAGGATATGCTGTGGGACACCTAAGCATGTGGTGTGTGTTGCAAACCATCTTCTTCACTGTCTAGTGGTAAGCATTCACACACATTTTGGCATCTGGTTAAGGTTTAAGAATTCCTCATCTTCCACCCAAAGAATCATCTTTCAAATTGAGATGAACTCTCAAAAGATGACAACTCTGACCCATAACACATTTTAAATGCTGCACTTGCAGAAAACTGATTGTTGCAAGATTCCACTGTGATGACTAAGCAAATGTTTGGAAGACCCTAAAAACTGCAAAAAAGAAAATTTTAGAATTGTTATTCAATGTAAATTCATCCCTGACAGATTAGATTTTACCCAGTGGCACTTTCAATTACATGCTTCAAATAAGGTTTTAATTTAGATTTAATAAGATGGTTATTGCATGCTAATTAAATACTAATGGATTATTAAAAACATATTTTCTGCAGGTCTAGCAATCCTGTAGTAAGCACATCTATCTAAACCTGAATACACATGGTTTTAATCAGTCATTGGAATTAAGTTAAACATAATTGTTGGAAGTTGAAATATGTGATTGGACTCAAGAAGACAATTGCAGTATGTCTATTACACAAACATGGAATTGATGGAAGAATTAATAGGGAATAATTGCATTTGTCTGCTAAATAATGGTATTGATTTAAAAGTATTCAGGTCATACACATTAATTGTATTTAAAGAGAAAAAGGATATAGAAGAATGAATAGATTGCATTAGCAGACTCATACAAAGGACTAGTCAATAAATTGCATTTCTTTGAAAAATTATTCCCAACTAGAAGATATTTCATTTTTCTTACACACAGATTTTTGCTTAGAAGTAGTATAGCACACTTTTTATGTAGTGTCTGTTAACAAAAATATCTCTATGACTTGCCAAGAATGATGTCACATTTTTAGTCTTTGGCCAATTCCTTAGCCAATTGGAGTCTACTTCTGAAGCATGTAAAACTCTTTCAAAAAACCTGGCAGCCTCACTGAACACTTCTACACATATTGATGTATTAGGTACCCCTAGCAACCCAGTAAACAGAAAATAATCTGGAGATTTATCTTAACTAATGAAATAATTTAGTAACTACAGGTATTTTAATTAGCATCGGTAAGGATGTCCTTAGAAACAATTTATTTAATGACCAACTATGCTCTGTTGCTCTAGATCACAGAAGTCACTCTTACAGTGAAGTCCTTACATGCCTGAGTCCATGCCAAGAGAATATGGGCAACAGAGGAAGCCCTTGTTGTGACACCTGTAATTTGTCCTTGGAACTCTAGAATGATAAGAACTGAAGCAAACTATATGCACTGAAATTATTACCAGCTCTTTAGGACAATCTTATATTTCTCTGGACTATTGACACAAGCCTGCAAATATACAGAGATCAAGTCTATCTTTCTGCAATGCAGGGATTACCATCATTTCTTAATCTATTCATACTTTCTGCTCTTGGTAGGTCCCTCTGAAAATCTTTTGCAGAACAATCATCTTGGGAAGGGAATAATTTCCCTTTAGTTGCATCAGTGCAAAAGTGGAAATGAGGACTCTCACAGCAGGAGCCCCCTGTTAAATACCTTGGCACAAGATATGGCAACACAGCAGTCAAGAACTAATCACATGAAAAAGGAAAATTAATTTGGTGGTCTCCCTGCATGCGCCAGTTGTGAGTACTTTAAAGCTGCTCTCTGGGTCTGTGATACAGCAGCAGGACAACCTTTGGGGAAAAAAAAAAGGTGCTGCAAGCCAGACTAGAGGTACCTTGGCAGGCTGTGTGGGTAAACTTGCATCGCTCCTGCCAGCACTACAATTATTAGATGCTATCATCCCCTCGCATTCACCAGTACATGCAAACTTTTAAAACAAACAAGCAAATCAACCACACAATGAAGTAATGGGCTGTTTTGCATCCCTCCTGGCACGGATTCAACCTCATTCATCTGATAGCCACGCTACTGAAACCAAAGCACAGAAAACTCTAAGTCAAACAAATGAAAATGCATAGACTTATTCTTGTACTCACTCTCCCAGACAGCACAGGAAAGGAGGGACAATACAGAACATTTGCAGCGGTATCTATGGGATGACAAGCCCTTAAAGCCATTCCACAGCACAAGCTCCCACCTAGCACTTGTGCCAAGTTTCAATGACATGCTTCAGTAACACGAATTGCTTACTGTTGGGCTTCATTTAACCATCCTGTTTCTAGCAGTTCTCTGAACTATGGCTTCTTCTCCCCGAGAATACAAAAGCCCAAGGTATGAGTTCATTGCTAAAGAACGAAAGCATCTCAGCAGCCCAGGCTGCCTGGTGATTTGCTGAGCTCCTCTGAGCCAGTTGTGAGTTTTCTTCTAATTTAACTGTTAAGGTTTAAGCTAAAAAGAATCCACTCAGTGAAGCACTGTATCTGTGCAAGCATGACCCTAATCCAAGCCAGGAACAACTCCCCAACAAGATTTTTTTGTTGTTAAAATGGGGGAAAGTAGTGCTCTTAAAACACTACAGTGTTTGCAGTAAAGACTGGGGCTATTAGGGTTTTGCAGAAATGCTGTGGTTTGGTCTCACCTTTAGAAGAGATGCAACTGAAGTGCCTTTTTATGCTTTTTATGAATCACTAGACAGGCAACATGTTTTTTCCCACAGAAAGTCGCATTTTCCTCAGTGCTCCAAAGCAATCTGTAAAACTCGCCTCTGTCGCTGACTAATTATTGCTGTTGAACAAATGTTTTTCTAATGCTTATATCTGGAGCTATCAGACAAACTATAATGTGTGACCAGCCTTTGTATTTGGTAATAGCCTAACGTGGCAGAGTCAGAATCCATTCATTAGCTCTGGCAGGCAGCTCCAGCCTTCTCTGCAAGGAGCAAAGATTAATGCAGACATTGTACTCAGGGTGGCCCTCATACAGAGAACCCCGTGGTTTCAGCTTCATTTACAAATCCAGAAATCCTTTTTTCTTTGCTGAGGAATTACACTATTAAGAAATAAAGCAGTGATATTCATAAAGAGACATTACAACTTAAGACATCCCCGATTTTTACTTTATTTACATATAAACTAGGATATTCCTCCTACTTAGTTTAAACTATATGCCACTAGCTGTTTCCTGTCCTCCCAAATGCACTGGGACAATTTTTATATTTAGATGTGATAGACAGGTGGGAAAGGAAATGAACCTACTTAGTAATGTAAATAACACTTGCATGCAAAATAATGCCATATTCCCAGAAAACAATTCAGGCATTTAGGCATATCTTTTGCTCTATCTTCTTCACAATAAGCAATCCTGTTGTATAATGTACTTTTCCCACATTTCTAGTTTGCATGACTTTTATGTTGTTAGCTAACAGTTTATTTCTGGCTTTTTGAGGTGGTTTAGTTGATGTCATTCTTTTCATTCTAAATATTTGTTCTATATTGTAAATTTATCCTTGACACTTAAGTTCATTCTGACAGGGAAAAGTAATTTAATAGAGCAATTTAAGACTTGGATCCCCAAGCTATTTGAGCATCTGCTTAATTAGATTCTGAAATCACAATATGAAGAAGCACAAACACTCACAGACTAACTGTGAACTGGGATGTTTATTGTCTGGATTCTCTGTATTTTAATTTCATTCTATATCTGCCATCTATTAGCCAGGAGCAACATGTAAACACTAGTAAACATTATCTAAATTGAACTGTAAATGCAAAACAATTACTCTGAATTAAAGTTTAGTAGATTGTAAGGAAATAAGATTTCCTGAGAATACCATGCTTACACTATCCATGCCTTCTGAATGTGTTCATTTAGCTTAAAAGCAAAACAGAGATAGCATATCTCTTGCAGAGCTTCTCAGTGACACCAGACAGACTGTCCAATATGTGTTGAATAGCATTTTCTTTTACTGAAACAAGAGGCTGAAAACTCCAGTTTGAACCTCCAGGGAGGTTCAACTCCACTCCTCCCTCTATATAGAAAATATATATTCTCGAAATGGAAGGAAGGAAATTATCACAAAATTATGAGTTTGTCCATAATTTCTTAAATTATATATTTTTCATAATTCCTTTATATGTGGGACTGATGAGAGTTACACTCCTGTAATAAATTTACTTTTTCCTTTTCTTTCTTCAAAGCAAAAGAAGTTAAAGTTCAGTAACATTTATGGCCTCGGCGAATCTAGAGTTTCACTTACACAATGGCAGTGAGTTTGTACAGTCCAAGACATCCCAGGAAAGCCATGAATAAGTGTCAAGATATCCTATTTCTCTACTGTGTATACTCCATCTCATAGTAGCTTTGTTTCAAGTACACTTCATTTAGAGGTTCTCATTCCTTTGCACTCAGTTTGCATCCCTAGAACTGTATCAGCAAAGCCCAGAGTCCTCTGACTGTCCTGCATGCACACCCTCAACAGCCCCCTGTCCTGCACATTGACTCACTCCATCCTAAACAGCCTCCCCTGAGGGCAGAGAATCTTTCCATTGCTCAGGGCAGAAGGCATTGAGGCATTTGCAAGGCCAAAAAAACCCACACACCTTAGTGCTATCCAAGAATAATGCCTAAAGAAGTAATAGCTGTGTCCCCTGTGGCCACATGAGATGACATCATGGGTCCTTCCAGCCCCAGAGCTGCCGGTTCCCCTGGCCCTGCCGATTCAGAGGTCTTCCTGAATTGAACATACAAGTGATTTCTGCCCTCCAAACATCACCAAAGCCATTAATCATGACCTCATGGTAAACACATGGAGGAGAAAGAAAGAGAGTGGCAAACTTCTCTTTTAAGTTTCTTTTACTTTTTCCAAGTATTTCTAATAAAGACACTTCTTCAGTGCCTACCTGTATATACATATGTGTTATTATAGAAAGGTAAGAGGACTGATCAAAATGCATCAAAAGCTGAGAAAGCTGTGCTTTCAAGTGGATGAGGTGTCAAAGCCTGCTGAGCATTTGCACACTGTCAGAGCAGAGCCTGGAGCAGGGACTTGTTCAGGAGCAGAGACAGGAAGCAAAATGATTCTGGAAGGAACACATGTCTAGTGGAGTTCATAGAAAGGCTTTGTGCATGCCACAGAGCATCAATAATATACCTTTTGTTAGATATAATAAAGTCTTGGCAAAGACAGGTGATGACTCAAGAAGCACAAACAAATAGAGTCTCTGAAAAAGTAAGGAAAACAACTGCAGCCCATTTCAAGTTTAAAAGAAATATTACCAAATCAAAAGCAACATCTGGCAACTGGTCTTCCCACCACCCCAATTTAATTCTTACTGTGCTCCATTAGTGTTCAGCAAAATCCAAAGGCCATGAAAGACAGGCAGTTAGGAGCTCCTACCCTCAGACAGATGAGGGATCATTTGTCCCCTAAGGAAGCTTCTGAATATAGAGCAGGAACACCCTCTCTGAAGTTTCCAGAATGGAAACCAAAATATTTCTCCGAGAATATTTTTCCTCTGCTCTTGGGCTGGTAACCTGATGTGCACCTTCTCTCTTGAACTTGCTTTTCTGGGCCCTGGTGTGGTGGCAGCCTGTGGGGTTGCAGACCATGCAGAGGGTCCCAGGGCAGCTGGGGCTGCCTCACCTTGGGAGGCAAAGGCAGGCAAATCTGATTCACTCTTCATTTTGAACAAACCCTTAACGTGGACACAAGAAGCTACCTCATCCTAGCCAAGGGAACAGATTAGGCTGTTCAGCTCCCATCCTAAAAGCATGCTGGACTGTGCCTTGACAAGAGGGCTCCAGCACACCGTGGGTGAGCATGGAGAGCCTGACGATCTGCGGGTGCTGACACAGGAGGCGTCACCCTCGCCTGCGCTGTCGGATTTTGAGTTGCAAAAGGGTGTGGAGATGGCAGGCAATGTGGAAAGCAGTGGTCAGTGTTGGGCGTTCTTCATCTCATAAATGTTGCTAATGCATGGTACTGCAAGCAGTGTCACACACATGAAGCCAAAGACACCATTTCTCTATGTTCTGGAGGAGGCTTTAAGGGTTGCCGTAATTGGAAACGGGGCTTTTTATATTCATTTGAAGAGAACACCCATACTACTACTAACTTAGAGCCATCAAAAAGTACTAGGCTACTAATATATCATAGTGACATATCTCAGTAAAGCTTTAGAGACAGAGAGAAATGCCAGTGGAAGACAGGTTTTATGGTGGTGATGTACCTAGACCAAATCTATCCTTTGCAAAAACTGTGCTGACACCATTAAAGACACCCTAAGGATGAATTAGACTCATTACATCTTACATTTCATAATGAGAGCTGTATAGGGGAATTTCTTACAGTTTTATTCCTACAGCCTCTAATATTAAATAGGATTTGTACATCCCTAAACTTAAATGAAGCTTCTAAAGCATTTCAAGGCATACACCACCTAGATTATGTAAAACTAATTTATGAAACATGTTTCCAAAATGCAGATGCTTCAGTATTTGGCTCAGGCAGTTTCCCCACATTTCTATCTGCTGTTAAACTGCAGTTGAAATCCCACTCAGGACAAGACTACACTTTCCATCTAGAAGTGAGCCCTAAGAGAGATGAGAACATAAAAGCTACTTGTGACCTTGAGACCTTGTGATCTCCAGAGACCGAAAATCTCTGTGGCCAATGATAAAATGAGCCATTCATACACTAAAAAATCTTTTTTCCAGAAAAGCAATATTCAGCTGTCTTCTCTTAGGTACCAGAAAAATAAAATTCAAGGCAAAGGACTTGTCCTTTCCACTGTGGATTAAACATAGGTAAAATGGAGGATATACAACAAAGCTGAAGACTGCCTGTACAGCTGAAAGTTCTGTGCTACTTTCAAGCCTCCAGAATAGAGCTCAGCTTGACATTGAAAATCTTTGTGGAGGTTGGTCATTCCATCAAACTTGACAGAGTCATAAATCCAAGGCACTGTGCAGCCAGGCACAGAGCTGGTTTTTTTTCCAGGATGAGAACACATCTGAAACAACACTCTCAGACAGTATGGTATTATTTACTTACAGCTGAGCTTAGGAGATCGGGTGGCAGCCTCAGAAATTATCCCAATTATTTGAAATTGCAGTATAGTGTAAGAATTCTGTCAAAAGAGAGGACTGCAAGAGGCACAGCAGGGAAAAAACTAAGATGGCTTTTTTTTTTTAATAAAGCAAAATGAATCAAGGCAAGCATTCAAAAATAAGTTACTGAAAACCATTTTATAAACTAGCTTTAAAATCTCTTAATAGCATTAGCTTACCTTTTGTTTTGTCTGAAGAAATATATATGAACCAATAATGTTCTCATGAGATTTCATTACTGAAAAGGCTCATTAGAAAAGGCATTAAAATACTAATTACCTCATAAACTATTTAGTTGTGTACCCACTGGGATAGTACTTACGAGTGCTCAAGCTCTTCATAGATCCAGCTAATCAATTAATGCTCATTACAATCAGAAAGAGTATGCAGACTGCAGCATGCAGGAGAAATAAATAAGTCAGAGGTTAGCAAAGAAAGTGATTTGGCTGTAATCGAGCCTTCCTTTGTAACACAACTGTTGTCTGCTACGATTTAATTTTAATCAGCCTTTTTGGTGCTTCTGGTAATGTGACTCTTCTTGTCTCAAGAATCTCAGCTATTGTTATTGCTCCTCCAAGTGCATAATTTATTATGGGAGATACATCAGATGTACACAGAGATTCAAGTGGACAGGTAGAGTTTTCACTGATACCATGCTAGCATTACCTGCTGGGTGTGTAAAAGCAGAGAAGGGCTTGGGGGTGTGTCCTGAGTGGCTTTCTGCATCAAAGAAGAGGAGCAGCCACAGGGACCTGGATGCACTGCTGGCTGTCCTGCAAAGCAAAGCCCAGCACCAGCCCCTGCCTACCCTACACCAAGGCTTGGGAAGGGTCAGGAGATGTCTGCTGGTGAGAACTGGGCTCTCAGGCTTTCACAAACGTTATGGGGGAAGGGGTCCTGCTTTAGTGCCTGCAGAGATGACACTTATGCTCCTTCACCTCAGGAGCACCAGGACTGTGGCCTGTGTCTCTTCACTGGGTATGGTGGCCCGGTATCAGCACTGGAAGCACCTGGAGCCTGAATAGAGCCTGAATAGAGCCTATTGGGCTCCTCTCCTTCCCTTTTGCCTCTACCTCTGCAGGGAGGCTCCTGGTACAGTGCTATCACTATCGGTGTGGATATGGTCCATCGCTTGTTATGGTAACATCTCACCGAGAAACAAAGGATGGAGGGTGACAGGAGGCACCTCATGGCTTCAGGCAAATGCCATTTCCCAACTACATGTGCATCATGGCTTCTCCTGTCCTGTAACTGGCAGGACACTCAACAGAATCTACAGCAGATTTTTTTTTAAACAGAATTTAGAATCTGTTTAAAGATATCCAGGACTTAATCTAGTTGCTTATCATATCCTTCACACCTGCAACTCAAGAGAGCTTCACTTTTACTTCAGACCTTAAAAAGTCCCTGCAGGGAGATCTTATAGGCTCCAGAGAAATGCATGTTCATGATTTTTTCACTATGGAGGGAACAAACCAAAGATGGGAGGAAGTTTAGGGTTACTTCATCCATCTGGTCATCACTCAGGCTGCAGTGACCAGAAGCCCTAGGGATAGCTTTCCTCCTTCCCTCCTGTAGGAGGAAAGAACATACTGGATGGGTACTACAAGTCATAGCTATGTTATTTGGATTTTTGTGGGCAGTATTAAACTAGCATCATGAGTCACATATACCAGTTTTACTAAGACTAGCATAAACACATATTGAATTTTAAGTGTAGTAGAAAAGGAAGTTTTAGTTTCTAAAACCTTTAAATGAGATTAAGCTACCTTATTTTCTTATTTCTTATTTAAATGAAAGATTTCAGTGTCCTTGAACAATCCCAGTAACCACAAATTTTACCAAGGGCAATTCATTTCTATTTTAATTTTCAATACTTATGTGGTTATATGCCTTTTTTCACATAAACTCTATATTACCTCTGGGAACTCAGTATGCAACAAATTCAAACATTGCTTGGATCAAGTTTCCAATCAAACTAATCCACCACTAACATGATTTAGAAGACTGACAAGCCTCAGCAAATTCACATAGCCGAAAAGATTGGTCTTTCTTTGTGCAAATGGTAGCCACCCTAAGTGTTAGTAAGTGTTCTTTGGATAACACACATGGATTTTCAGACATTTATTTTTCTTCGGCATTCTAAAGTATTTCAGGAAAAGTGGTTTCTAAACAGAAGATAAGGTAATATGCAAATAAATAGATGGAGAAAGTTACCCAAACAGGCCTAGATAAGATTATGCTCGCATAGCAAAATTGCATGGAATGAAGGAGGAAAAAAAACCCACCGTAACCACAGGAAAGAAAAATGGACATGTGCACAAACATGCACGCGTTCAAATATCTGACCAATAAACCTAGGGCTCTTCAGACTGCTAGCTCTTACTATCACCTACAACTGCCTCTAGTTTAAATGAAGAACTCAAAACCTCAGATTTTGTACACATCCATATATTAATGTTTTGGCAGTATTTTTTAATTTAATAAAATTCCTGGAAGATGAAGTTAGAGCAGTATCTGTTACAAACCTCCCAATAAATAGTTTTCTCTCTGACATAGTCACACACTTGCACACCAACACCAGCCTGCAGAGCAGCTGCACACATCCATTAGATGGAAAGCAGATCAGGACTTCCCCCACCCCTAGCCTGGGTATCTCCTGGCTGCTTTGTTGGCAGCCGAAACAATGTTCACACTTAACCTCATGCTAAAGAGCCTCTGTTAACAGTCGGGCAACACAGTCCATCCTCTTCACATATATTTCTCCTGAACCACAAGCAGCACATAAAGCAGACTCTAGTCAAATCCAGTAATGATGCTAGGTATTTTGGGAAGAAAAAAAAAAAACCTAAAAAGTTGGCACAGTAAGGCGAATGTCATACTTCAGTGTATAGTGGTGTTCTGTCAGAAGCCAGACATATTAAAAATATTTACATAATTTAAAATAATTTGTACAGGTCTAGTAAAGTCTATTTTAGGCTTTGGGCTTTAATAGAAGTTTAAACATTTGCTAGATCCCATTGGACTTCATGTGTAACCTTGGCATTTAAGGGCAGTATTGAGGATATGCCATTACTAAACTTTTCATATTAGTATGAGTGTGAACTGAAATACCAAAATAAAAAGATAACAATATTTCTCAGGATTTGCAAACAGCCCTGGACTTTATATGTATTTCCAGATGGGAAACTAAAAATGTACTCTATGTTTGCACGTGTATATTCAAAGGTGGCTTGCAGTCTAATTTAAACATTCCAGAATAATGTGACCTAAATATAATAACATGAATCATCCATCACTTTCAAAGAAATATCTGGCAATTTTTCATTATGAATCACTAGGGACAGATACCAATACCTGTCACAAAATTGCTGGTGGTTGTCTGGTATGATGAATCAATTATAAAAATCATCTGGTATTATTCTGGGGATTAGAGAAAATAATGTATCCTTAAATATTATGTAATGAACACCTACAGGAAGCTGAGTTGAAAAGTGAAGTCAGATAAAGTTCATATGAGATTCTGGAGCAGTTGTCAAAACACCAATGTGCAAGAATAAGAGGCAAATACGGATTAAATATTTAGTGCACAAAATGCTACGAAAAACCTTCCCACATATGCTCTGTAGTCAGAATGCATGTAGACTGCAGAACATTCTGTAAAATACAGAATATGAATTCTAAACAAAATAAGCTGAAACCAAAATAAACAAAATGCTTACCTGTCAGTATCAAATTCTGGCAGGGCCAAATCTCGCCTAAAGGAAATTTTGAAATTCAGAAGTATAAACTAGGTCCTCTGCTATGATGCAAAAAACATACAACGCATTTGAAGTCAACTCATCCAAGTGTACAGCTGAGGATCAGGGCTAAATTAGAAAAGTAATCTTCGACTATACTATAATTCTTGACTCT
Source organism: Molothrus ater (assembly GCF_012460135.2). NCBI lineage: Eukaryota > Metazoa > Chordata > Aves > Passeriformes > Icteridae > Molothrus > Molothrus ater. The sequence goes on along the minus strand of NC_050478.2, from coordinate 35,035,093 downwards.
GATATTATAAAAGTAGAGGATTATGAAATTCTATTTTAAGTTGCTTATGGGGCTTGTCTCCTTTCTGAGCACTCATTTTGGAAAAATAAAATGGAGAGGAGAGGAGAGGAGTAGTAGTGAAAAGGTGGACATTTGGTTTTAAATAATTTCAAGTAAACTGAACAACAAAACTGCAGGAACAAAACTGCAAATCCTGTCTGCTGTTTTCTACTTTACAAAAGCTTTTTTTTTTTTTTTTTTTAATGACAGAATTTTAAGACCAAGCTTTCATGAATGAAAATAAGATTTGTGGATCATTTTTTCAATATGAAAAACAGTCGGTTTTGGTTTGACTTTAATATAAAAAATGGGAGGACAAAAAAGCACACCCATGAATAGAAGAGGAACATTTTGCATAAATTGAATTCTATTCCTAAATAACCTGACAATATTTTAGTCAAACTTCATGCTAGTTCACCTTCAGCTGGTCAAAGTCCATGTTCCCCTCGCCTCTGCAATATTCCAGCAGTGTCCAGTATTTCACTGTCTTCTTTGTAATGTAAGTTCTTTGAAATGAAGGGAACTATCTAAAAAGAGTAACTTGGATGTGCCCACATTGTCAGAGTCAGTCCTCAGCACATGAGCCACTAATGGAGTAAAGGCAGCTCAGGTCCCCTGGAGGGGCATCCCATAAAGTGGGCTGTGCAGCAGTCAGGGGATACAGAGTGCAGAGGACACAACTAACTATGCTGCATCCCATGCAGTCTGACTACAGAGCACATTTGGGAAGATTATTTATAGCATTTTATGCACTAAAATCTCAGATAAACTTTACTGGCCAGCAATTTGCTAGTAAAAACCAGAGCTGAGCATAGTTTGCTGCGTAAGTGTTTCCAGGGTGGGAGACCCAGCCCGTCCCAGTTTTTAAATTGCCTCCTCTGAACATAAATGAGGAGTTGCACTAATGAACATCTGGAGAACAGTGTATATCCTTCCCAGCACTGAGAAGTGTCACCGGCCATATCTGACAGAATAAACAACAAATGCTGTGAACATTCCCTCGGACTGCACACAGCTTGTAGCAGGGTTTCAAACATGTCTGTGATCTTACAAGGAGCTCTGCAGGGGTATTCTTTAGTCCTGGTTTGGATATGGTTGACATTATGTGAAAGTAAGTGCTCTCCTGAGATTTCAGTGAAAGCCACGATGCCAGGGAAGCTGATCTCACAAGGCTTCCATCATCTCAGATGACAGAAGTCTCAGAAGATCAGTTAATTTTTGTCATTCTGAGCCAAAATCTCATCAGTAAAGTTCAGGAAATTTCAGGGGCATTAAATCCAAACACAAAGCGCCACCTTCATTCAGATTTGAGTCCTAAATTTGAGCCTGCACTCCCTGTGAGCTTGAGGAGTTCAGTCTCCTCATTCTTCCACTAGTCATGAAAAAACAGTGTATTTCAACAATTATATTGATATTACCAACATTAATATTAAGTTGAAAAAAAATACATAAATTTTTCTCAGACAGAAATTGTGTTTTCTGGAACTGGCAGCCAGAAATTCTTCTGTGCTTGTTTCAGCTCTTCCACTGACAAATTGTGTGGCCTCTAGTGAGTCACGTCAATTTTCTCTCTCAGTTCAACAGTTTGAAATTATTTATTTCTTAGGAAGACTACCATAATTAATAAACTGCTTCATTAGCTACTGCATAGTTTTTAGAAAATACTTTTTAAGCCTGTCCATAAAGAAGAAATTTATTGCCATGAAGATTTTTCTTCCAGCTCTTGTGTCCTCAGTGGTTAAAATATGGGGCTGGTAAAGTGTGCAAAACCATCTCCCCCACCCATTTGCCATGAGATGCACTAGTGCATCCCAATCAAATGCTGGGCTTAATGTGCAACAGCCTGAAGCTCAAAACAATTTCTAATATTTGTGGCTCTTGCAAAAATCCTGGAAAATGAAAGCTGCACTTATTCCAAGAAAGAGACTGAAATATATCTGTGTGAAGCAGAACTTCCCTGTAACGCAACCATGTTTTTACTTTTACAGTTTCCCTCCCTGGCTTCACTACCATAAGGGCTTGCTTTTACTTGCACCAGCACCCACTGACACACAACTTTCCACAAACAAAACCTTTTCTATAAGGGACAGTTGTGCACCAAACAAATTACCCCTACATATACAGATGTATCAGACTTAAGTCTCAAAACCTTATGACACAAAAGCCAACAGTTCATCTGTTGAGCTAGACGATAGCCACAGCAAGCAAATACTGGGATTGTATTTCAGTTATTGCTATGGTTACAAAATCAGGGTGGACACTGGGGAGAAAAGGAGAAAGAGAAACAAATCTACAAAGACAGTAAATCCTCTAAGGAAAGAGGGTGGTGGAGAAACAGGGAGAAAGAGACAGGGTGAGGGCTGGTGGGTGGGGGAGAAAGCGAGGTCACTTTAACACCCAGCTGAATCAAGGCAAACAAAATAATAAAAATCCAAGTTCTTCTAGGGAAATAGTGCTGATAAGATCACCACAGGATAAAGTGACACAAAGAAAGAAAAATGCAAGGAATTGTTACAACTTGTGCCTGTGAGAAGCAACGCAATTCATATGCACTCGGGAGAAACAAGATCAGATATTCGGCACATACTCGCAGCAGCTCTAAGTAATTGAGCTGCCTTGCTTCTCTAGTGAACTTACTGAGCCACTGACAGCTTAAGAACTAGTTCCTACCCAATCTAGTACATAATCCAGAATTTAGGCATGATGGGTACAAGGTCCTGTTTCAGTAAACAAACCAGAATATGATTATCTTCACCTATCACAATAACACCTTAAAGCAAGGCACACTGTCTGCAGGCAAAGCTACTGCCCAGGAATAGTTTTAAAGCACAGATCATGACCACACCGAAAATTTGGCTTTGAGGACCTTAAAACATAAGCACAAATATAACAGGAGATACAGTTTCAGAATAGTTAGTTTTGTCAACAGTTGAAGAAGCACTGTGGGTTTTAACTATACAACAGTTCTTTCTGTGAAAACACTTCTCAGTTACTGATACAGGAAATTTCATCACGACTCTATTTTTTATTTGGAAGATGTTACTTTGCACTTTTTTTTTCTCTTATGCTGCTTTCATTGCTTTATTGTGAAGTACAAGATGAGCAATTGCTGTTGAAAGTTCTGCAGAGATTTTTTCTTTTTGCTTTCAATTTTTCTTTCTGTTCAGCAGTCCAGAATCCATGCAAAGAAAAGGCTTCTGGCCCTGAAGCAGTGTGTGCTGCTCTACTAAAGTGATTCTATTCCCAGACAGCTTGATAGGAAAACATAGACTTCAAACCGTTTATTTTGTTCAACAAAGTATCTTCAGTCACAAAGTGTGAAGTATCTAAACCTAGAGTTTCAGTGGCTCTGATCGTGCCTGGGCTGTCTATGTCAGCCCTTTGCCTGAAATCAGTATGGAAACCTTGCAAACCCGGGCCCAGAGCAGGAATCCAGAGGGATGTCCTTCCCAAGGCCACCAGCTGTTCCAGCCACTGCTGTTTGGGCAGCACTCTTTGCTTCCACATCCAAGGGCTGCTGCAATGGATAAGCCAAGCACCAAAGCAGGGCTGGGGTGAGAACTTCCTCCAGCTGCTTGTCTCTTTGTGCTGGTTGCACCATCATAGCTTACAGGCACACGTTATTTGTAAAATAAAACGTTATTTGTAAAACAAGGAGCAGCAGAAGACTCCATCCAAACTCAGACCATAATCTGCATCTGATGGAAGCCCTGGACCTTTGTGGCCAAGCCTTTCCCATTGGCTGGCTGTTGTGTTCCTGCAGATAGGGAGACATGCTTGTCTTAGAGCCATACAAAATGCAGCCAGGTCTCTGCAGACAGCTGGGCCTTTCCTTGGGGATGGAGAGCTGAGTGATGCTTGCACTGGGATTTACACAGCCACCAGTAGGATCTGGACCCTTATCTCTAATTAAGTTGAATAAAAATTAGTGCTGATGACGCTGCAATTTCTTTCACTTCTCTCCTCCTCTGCCAAAGCTGTCCAGCATTCTTAGGTATGTTAGGAGGTTTGGTTATTTTACTGTTATAATTAGGAACATGTGCTCTACCAATTTATTACTTTTATTTCACCTGACAGACACTTTCAATTTTCTTTTTTTTTCTTTTTTTTTTTTTTTTTTGCTGTTAAGCCTAATAAAGCTTACAAGTCAAAAACAACAGTCCACAGTCCTATGTGTTTCTGATACAGAAATAATATCTTTCCTTTTCTTTTCTAAAGAAACATACACCTTCTGTCAGGATTACAGGCACAGCCAATCTACACATATAACATTTAATTTAAATTTTATAAAACTACATATTGAGCAAGTGGCAGACAGAAATTGTAAAAGAAAAAAAATTAATAGATTAAATTGAGAACTGTGTTTTTAATTTCATTGCCGGTCTGCTTTTTATGTCTTTTTTCAGAGGCCATAAATTTTTGCAGGTAAAGATCAATGCCATGTAAAATTCTGACAGAAAGGCATCAGCTCCATGGAAAGGACCTGCTATCACACAGACTTCCAGTGGTTCAGTGCACACTATTTATCTTGCACTCCAGTAATCCATGCAGTATTGCACTTCCGAGTTCTAAAACCTCCAGTACTCTGAAAGTGCAGAACCAAGCTGTGTGTAGGCAGTATATTAAGGCAAAGGCACTGCCAACAGTTCCAACTTCATAATATTTTCAGCCTACTGAACCACATGTTAATATGCTACACGTGCGACTCTGCATATTTTTGCCATATTTTTACCATGTACACTAAGGAGCTATATGTTTCCTTCTCTTTCCAGTGCAATATATTTTAATATAAAATCAATGTGTGTTTTTGGTGGGCAGCATAAGAGTTTTACCTACTCGGCTGTGAATCTAAGAAGAAAGCAGTATTGATTTAGATGTTCACTCATTCATTTACTAGGACAGTTTTAAAGCATTAGGTGATAACCTAATTGAGAGGCATACTGTGAGGGAAACTGAGATTGCTGTGATAAATTAAATCAGTTCTGGGATGTCATCTACAATACCTTAATACTTGATGGAATGTTCTTCTGAAAGAAATTAAACCAGGAAGCAAGCAGTTGGGTGGCAGAGTGTATCTTTCCATAAATGCCAGGTGATACAAGGTGATTAAAATACGTATTGCTTATTATAGAAACATTACATTAATGCCACACATATTCTATATTTGTGTGTAGATCTTCTTGTATATCAGTGTATATATTTATCAGACTGGATTCCATTTCCCACTATAAACCAATTATGAAACAATCAAGGGTGTGAATCTTTTGCCATCTATCAGCTTTCTTTAAAAAACCTGGCACCACACAACATCCCTACTGATATTATTTATTGACATGCATTTTACAGAGGCAAGTTAAGTCACCAAACAGTGTTATGACTGCTGCATGCCAAACTGTGCTTGCACTGCTTAGGTGCATGCTGCCATGAGGCCAGAAGGATCTGGTCTCACATCTGGTCTCACATTTAGAGGAGCCTGTCCCACATTCTCCCCCTCAGGCCTCCCAAAAGTGCTGATACTCCCATGGATTTGGGCACCTGGTGAATCAGGCCCAAAGTCCCCTGGACTTCTCCAGTTACTTCAGTCACTAGCTACAAGCATCTTAGATGACTCTATCTGGTGTTGCATACATCCATTCTTCTTGGGGTGGGCCAGCCAAAGGAGGCATAAGCAATGCTGAATGCACCAGCAGTAATAGCACTAGCAGAATCCAGGGAAATCCAGGGAAATTCTTTCCTCATGCAGGACACAGTCTGATAAGGTACTAAGCTTCCTTACTTTTAACTTTTAACTAAGTCACCAGAGCATGTGAAAGCATGAAGCAAAGTGAAACAGTTAACAATAAGAACAAATATCCCTGTAACACAGATGATTCTGATTTAAAATCCATTAATTTGCATGTAAGAAATAGTTTTGCTCTGAAAATTTCCTACACTTTTTCTACTTTGTATTCAGGCAGAATATTTTTAATAGATTCATATTCCTCAAAGCAGTGACTAAATGAAGAAGTTTTTACGTTGCATGTGTGTTCATATAGAAACAAAATATAAAAATAGAATATAGAAATATAAAATATTTTTAAAACCACAAACCTGCATTTGAAAATAGGAAAAGTCCTGGAACTCTGAGTTATACCTCTTGAGAGTTAATGTGTGCAGATTTTTTTCTACTCTTTGAAGAGTGGCAGAAGTAAAGGCTCTGCTTGTTCACTGCACCACATTTTGGAACTGATAGCAATTTATTCATAGACTAAAATGCCTTCATATATTAGATTTAGGGACAAAATCTGCTTACCCAGATTAAAAGGTAATTTGTATTAAAATACAGTTTCAGTTATTGAAGCACAGAATTCTCACCATATGCACCAATAATTTAATCTTGTTCTTAAGTAGCCTCACACTACCAGTAAAAAAGAGGCAGGGGGTGTGGGGAGAGAGTAAACTACAGAACCTTTAGTCCCCAAAACAGATGCCAGTTTTGGATTTATTCAGCAAAGGAGTATTTAGCTTGGCTCAGCTACACTTGCATTGAAAAAACACTTGCCTATTCCAAAAAGTTTTTAACAAGCTCTGCTGCAGATGCTGTTGCCATTTGGCATGTCACCGTCACTGTGTGGTACAGCAGAGAGAACTCTCGACCACAGGTTTTCCTTGGCTGGAGGAGCCAGCATTTTTGGCTATCCTTCTTCTTCTGGCCAAATGGCTGCATGTTTACAGAATGTGGTTTTAGAAAGAGTGTTAACAGAGGTTGGGTTAACAGCCTAACCCAGACCAACAGTGAGGCAAAGGCATGACCTACCCAACCTAAGAAAACAGAGGCAGAATAAATTTGTTTATGTTGTTGCTCTTAACCTAGAGTCTCCTGTATGCACTATACCCATAGACAAATAGATATTTTTCTTTGCCTCAGGATGGATGACAACAATTTTAAAAGCTGCACCAGTCATGAAAAGTAGAAAGATATAAAAATATGTGGTTGCTTAATCTTTGTCAGCTTGATTTCATTCTCTCACTTAGGACAATTTTACCTTGGCAAGGTGCCACTGAAAAAAGTTCAATGAAGATAATCGTCATTTTCACTATGATGAGATATATTGAGAGGATAAAAGCCCTACAGAGTTAAAACTAAAAACTTCTGTCTTCATATTTCCATTAGACACCAGCAAATGGCAATTCTGAAACTTAAAATCCAAAACATTTCTACACTGATAATTTGATTCCAAGGATATTAGTCCCAAATGCCGCCACAAGAGTGCATATAAAGCTGGGAAAAACTTATATATGTCCACTTGTAGTTTAGTTTAAGAACATTAATCCTGTATCAGCACATATGCCTGAGAAGCCTTGACCTTTTAAGATGTAGAACAACTGTAAAAAACAATTTTGTTTTTTTGTTATGACATTTGACTCGTATAAATAAATTACATTTGTTCAAATTCTGACAGTTCTTTTTGATGGGAACACAGAAAAAGAAAATATCCCAGAGACAGATAGATAGATAGATAGATAGATAGATAGATAGATAGATAGATAGATAGATAGATAGGTATTATTTTGTATGCTTCTCTGACACACTGTGTTCCTATCTGGAAAGAACAAGGGCTCTGCAGCACACACTTTATACTGCAGTCTTTATTAACTGACAATTTTCCTTAGATCAAGTTGTGGAGCACAGACACCATTAGAGAAACAACCAGGCCATTTGCTTAAATTCTACTGACCTGCACCAAAAATCCCATTTAGCACAGTATGGATCAGACAGTTCACCCTTCAATTCCCTCTCACTGAGAGATCAGTTAGGACTAAGAACAACTTGAAAGTTCAGAGTCACAAAGGCAATTTACTGCAGCATATTAAAAAAGAGTATAACGTATGACTAAGAATGAAGTAAGCAGTGTCTGGCTACATCCCCCCCCCACTGTCTGGGTAACTGGTATGCAACAGCAATATGAGAAAATACAGTAATTTTTAAAAATTCTCTTTTACCATTTTGGCTTCTGAATGCATTGGGGGAACTTGAGGTGAAGCACACGGATTATTGAGGTTCGGCCCTTGCATCCCCATGATGTTGGAGTTCATTGACATTTGTCGCTCCATCTTTTAAAACAAATAAAAAAAAAGCTTTGAAAACATCTGGAGACATTTGCAAGAATTTACTCTCGGTTTCTATTTAAATGGACTCAGCTTTATTTCTTGAAGTCATGACTGGGAAAATAACAATCTGTGTCATGAATTGAATGTGTGTATGCACATAGGCGTGTGTTTCATCAGAATCAGCCCTGAAAACTTACAGCCAATTATAAAGAAAGGGTTTCTTTAATAAACAAATGTAGCAGCCACCCAAGTTTGCGCTTTTTTGTAATGATTTTCTCCCTTTCAGTATAACAACACTCAGAGTTAAGTGGTTTTAAAAGCATCACTGTATAAAATTGTAGCTTCCCCTCCCGGTGCAGCCCAACTTAGCTTGTTAAAAGCATAAATAAAAATCTACAATCTCAAGCACTTGGAAAACAAGTTGGCTGATTTTCCTTCACTCGGACTGCTCAGCTGGGAAGAGTTTTCCACATGTCTTGTAAGGGAAGCTTTTGTGCACTGCTGAGATAACAAAAAAACAAAGCAAAACTTCTCCTGGCTGTTCAGAGCTCTTTCTGCAAGCTAGACTCACTAGGCTGGGAGGGAGGGATTCAAAAAAACCTAATGGCAGTAAATCCTCTATAAAGTAATTTCCTGGGGGGTATTCCCCCAAAAAAGACAAGCCCTGCACACTGCTAGGCCTTGTAAGGAGTGGTAAACATGGTTATGGTGCTGCTTCCAGACAGAGCTGAGCATCCCACCTTGCTTTGAGCCAGTCTGTTGAATTTTTGGCTCTTACAAAAAAGAATATTTTGGGTCCTTCTGAGCAATCCAAGCAGGGGAGCTCTTTTTTTGGTGCCCTGTGGTGAGTTGTCTCCCATCCTCCATGATGCCTGCAAAAATCGGTGCTGGGCTTCAGGGAAATGTGAATACTCCACTCTCCCCTGGCAGAGAAAAGCTGCCAATGCCCCCTTTCCCTTTCTCCATGGGGTAGGAGCAGCTCCCAGTGCCATCTCCCCTGCAGCCCTTTCAGGAGTGCTGTGGGGCAGGAGGAGCAGCCAGTGCTGACAGGGTCTGTCTCACCTCCACGCTCGTCCCTCCAGGGCTCACAGCCAGAGCACACCTGCTCCTCTGGAAGGAAATCTGCCCAAAGGGCTCCCCAGCAGCAGACTGAGGCCACTGAACTTACACGGCTGCTGGATGTTTGTTGCATTTTGGGTTTCTTGGGAATCATGCCAGAAAAAGACTTCCCACAATGACACGTCTTGTGTTTTTTTTGTTAAACTTCCTGATCGATATTCCAGGAGAGCCTTATTGACAAGTTAATAATTAATAACTTATTCATGATTGCTCAAACAGCAGCTAAACCTGAATCTTTGTATCTCTGTGGAGTACTCCCCTTGATCCAGCAAAGCAAGAACAAGCAGTGCTTTTCTCCCTCCCATGGTCAGTTGCTCTCAGGTTTGTTTTGCAAACTGAACACAGTGAAATGAAACAAAAACTTCTCCTTTCTCCATCCCCTCTTCCCCATGTCATCCTTACATTTCTCCACCCCTAACCTGCCCAAATGTCTTCTACTGAAAAGGTTAAAAGGTTAAAATAATTTAAAATTTGAAGTTACATTTGTAAAGCAGCTCTTTGGTTTCCATAAGACGGGAAATATTCCTATCTCTCCAGAAATGATGAAAGATGAGCAGCAATTGTTACCTAGTTCTCAAGAAGTGCAAGTTAACAGGCCAGAAAAGTAAATCACATTTCTTTCTTGCTAAGTGGTTATCTCCCACACAAGAGGATCACTTAGAGCTCACTGACATAACTTATGTGCATTGCTTTTCCAGGTTTTTTCTGAATTCAGAAAAATCTTTTGTTCCTTCACCAACATACCAATCTCACCTACATGAACAAGTATGAAGATCACAAATTGTAGTCTCATGTAAACTGCTTCTAATCACTCTCACTAATTAGAATGCCATTAACTTAATCAGAAATACTCTAGTCTAAGGTGAAGCACCAAAGAAGGTCCAGCTTCCTTATCACACTGTGTTTTTACGAAACCGAGAAGACTTTCACCTCTGCTTAGATTGAATCAAACACAACACAACTTTCCACCCTGCAAAAAAAGCCAAATAAGAAAACTTACAGGCATGAGTACAGCAGAGGATCCTGGCATGGTAGGGTTGGGCAGGGTGCCAGGCATAGAGGCAGGCATAGGCTGTCTTTGTCGGTTGTGTAGGTGCAGTAGTGAAGACAGAGAACCTGGGACAGGCCTAGAAGAAAGGAAAAGAAAAGAAAGTTGTCATGGGCTGTGGAGACCAAAACAAGCCTTACCCTGCCAGCCATTGGTAGGCACAGGCAGCTCCAGACAAGCAGGCACAGATAAACCAATCCAGGATTTGTCCTTTCCTGCATAAATCAGTGGAACATAAAGTTTTTGAGAAGAGGATGAATCACCTTCCTTATTCTCTTCATCAGTTAAAGCTCCAGCATAGTTCATCTGATATAACATGAATGTAAACCTATCAGCTGGTCTCAGCCTCAGCACCTCTGCACAGCATAGTGGCTAGAAAAAGATAGTATGAAAAAGATTTTCTACAGACAAACCAGAAAAATCTGCTGGCATTAGTGCAGTGCTTTAAGTTTAGCCCTCAGGAACAAAAATATCTGGATGATAGTTTCGCAGACTATGACGGAAAATTAACCACTCTTAAATTAATTTTGAAATTGTATCACCTGTAAATAAGCTGCTCTAAAATGAGGATTTCAAATCACTCTTGACAATCTCTCCTGTGAAAATGTACCAAGCCTTTGTTCCAAAACAAAAAATTACTAATTTTAACACTTAGCACACCACCAGGACACAAAAAATGGGAAAGACAAAAAAAAGAAGAAATAAATTTAGGAAAATTACATTCAGATTAAGCAGTTTATGAAAGCAAAACATATCGACTACAGAAAAGCAGAGTGAATTATTTTGGCAAAAGGGGTTCAAAAGATTTAGAAGGATTTTTTAAAGTACAGCACAGGGAAAACTGCATGTGAGAAAGCAAGCCCACTTACAAAGAGAATCATAAAATTAATGGATTAAACAATGCTGGGACTACACTTTGAAAAAAGCCATTAAGAATGTGACCTTGGGAATTATCTTAGCAGTTTTTTGTTGGTTTGGGGTTTTTTTTAGTTTTGAAGTGTGAGTTGCTTGAAGTTTTGGGTGAGTGTAATTTGCTACCTTTTCAAGCTTTCAAAAACCTTGAAAATAATTTTCACACACAGTGCCTCGACAAACACTGAGAGTACAAGTAGGTGTGTTAAATTCTCAGAGAACAGGATGCTTTTCTGTACAGCACATGATTTAGGCTGTTTATTAGGAAGGAGAGTTGCCCCTAAAGGTACAAGACGACTGGAGAAGAGGGTGCATAATCTGGGAGTTTGAGGAACCTCTGCAGAGGCAATCATGGCAAAAGCCTAAGATGTTCAGAGCCTTTAAACATCACGGCTGATTTGAAGCCTTGGCAAAAGCATCCTTTTCTTCAGTGATCAATCCACAGCTAGCCATAAAAGCCTCAAAACTGGGCTGAGCTGGTCAAGGGAAGCAGAGTCATAACCCTAGAGGAGCAAGAGGTAAGACTATCCTGCTTGGCCTGAACTGTGTCACACCAAATGATGGGGTTTTGCCCCTCCAATTGCAAGTGGTACTGGCAACAATGAATACATACAATCCTCCTCTAGCTTTAGCTGTCATTTCCAGCTATCAAACATTGTGTAAAAGCCCAAAGGCTGTGAGTGATGGGATACATAGACATCCAGTTTGGAGGGCACCACATCCAGGCTCCTAAACTGTAGGTCCCTGTCTGATGGCAAAACCACCTTCTTCTGACATACAAGTCTCCTTCTCTTTTGCCAAGACTTCAAACCACCTAATCCCCTTTTCTTTAAAACTCCCCAGTATTTCCCATCCTTGGACTTGAAGTCCTTCAACCCTCATGTCTTCAACCCTGTTTCCCTAGAAACATTTCTATCCCAACAAATGCCACCTCAAAATCCTTGCCCTGACAATTCCCTCATACTAAGACACTCTGCTCCTCCCACCCTCCTGCCCTCAGCTGCCCTCTTTTAGCAGCTGCACACAACTGAACCCATCCTTTTGTCTTGGTCCTCTGTGGAGAGAAAAAGCCTGTGTTTTGAAGGATGTTTTAAAAATCCTCCCAGACACATACAGTACTTATTCAGAAGGGGAAGAAAGAAGCCCAAAAATAACAACAAATGTATCTCAGATATAAGGAGTTCTTCCTATTCCTCCCTTGTTATCTGCTGATGGAGGAATGTGATGTACTAACATCTTCATATCACCTTAAAAAAACTCAAGACAACATTTTCCAAATGTATGGTGTAATCCTGGGAGAGAGTGCAGTAAGTTCTGTGAGGGAGCATGATTGAATTTCTGGGATATGCAGCTCTACAGTCAGCTCAGCACATGGGCTGAGCCTGGGGTGCCATGGAGGTGGCATAAGTGGAATGGATGCATTGCAGGAAAAATGGGCTCAGAAAATATACTCAAAGTACACAGCCCCTGACCCATTCTGCTGTCCACCTAAACTCAGCTGCTCCGTGTACCGGCACTCATTCACACATGAAGACTTGACAAATCAATAGGACAGGGTCAAAATAGTGTGAAAAGCAGATACAGTGCTCTTTTGAAAACAAAAAAGTGAGGAGCTATTGGGTTGAATGTGAGAAGGAGATCTTAGTTTGGTTTTTAGAGGCTGTGATGATCCCTACAGGGATCTACTTCCCACTGGCCCATCCTCACCAGAACTACTGCCCTGCAGAGCAGATGACAAACTCTAACAGGTCTTCTCTACCTCATGCTTTAAAGTCTGTGTGCCAGATGGAAGGGCTGGAGCCCCATGTTGGGGCATTTGAGGGGCAGAACAGAGTGGGCTGCAACCCCAGCTGGGGATGCCCATGGGGTTTCCTCCCAGACAGTGGGTGGTAGGAGTGGACAGGAAAGGAGGAAGCACTGGTGCACTCTCCTGCCTGGCCTGGAATGAGACTGAGGTGTGCACCCACCTGCCCACTCTGCAGTCCTCTGAGTCCACCAGCTCAGATGTGTGGGAACTTAGATCAAAGGAAGAGAATCTATGGGAACTGCACTGGCCTGAGCCATGCATTCAATAAAAATACCTCTTGAGTTTTCAGTGGGGTCAAAGTAAAACAAGCATCATGAAAAGAGCCCCCCCCCCTGTCCCTTTATTCATTCTGAGAGTGCCCTACATACAGACCCTTTGTACAATTCACCAGTTTCCTAATAAGCTAAGGTGTTAGGCTGTTTGACAGGAACTTCTTTTGGCCTGACCTATACAATTTGCGCAAGTGATTCTCAAGGGACTGCATGGTTTGGGTTTTGCTTATATGTTCCTGAGCCAAAAAAATTTCCAAAATTGCTTTAATGAGTTTGGGAATATGGGGCATGGGAAAAAGGGAATTATTGGTATTTATTAAAATGGCAAAGAAGCTTCCTTGATGCCCCCAGTTTTACCTTTAACACTGCTTCATTTTAGGGGAAAGCACATACTTTACACTTAGCTAGAGGGGAAAAAAATCTTCAGTTCTTCAAATATTTTTTCTTACTACACTCCTGCTAGTCTGTTCCCAAGTCTGCTTTTTAAAAGAGGTGCAGAGCAGTCAGAGAAGATTTGCACCTCAAGGTTGAGTCTCTTTGTTGAAAAGCCTGCAGTGCTCCTGCCATCGATAAAAATGCTACATAATGCACTCTGGATTCCCCCCTCCCATATCAGGGAAACTGACATTGGCCAGTACTCATGGATATCTCCATGGCATCTACACTGAACACAGGTCATGGATTTAGCATGTGCTCCTATACACTCACTCTCACAGAGCTCAGAAAATATCTATGGCACAGAACCATACAGACTCAGATACTCAATTTGTCTAAGACATCTCTTCTGAGGACAACACAATCTCTTTTGTTGTTGCTTTCTATCTGGCAGCAAAGACAGTCAGTGAGAGTTTATAACTGTTATTTTTTGGTGGACATATTGAATCTGCTCCTCTCTTTGTAAATGCTGATGATGTACTGCCTGCAGACTGTCAATCAATATTGCTGACTGGGAGATTTTCATTCCTTGGCACCTGTGTTGCTAAATAAATAGGGCTGTTGGGCAAACAGCCCACAGATAAAGGACATATAAGATAGAGAACTGGCAGATGCTCAACCTCACTGAAAATCTGGCTACCCGTGAAATTTTTCCAAAATTTAGGAATTTTTACTGTGTTCCAGCGGAAGCCTGCTATTGAATATGATGGGGTCTCAGCCAGCATTTGTACACTTTGGGTGTATGTGGCCTGGATAGTCAGCATTACAGTGGCTCATTAAAATACCACATGCTAGCCAAGCTGCTGTAACTGACCACGTGGCTCTTCTTCCTCTGCATGGCCGTGCTAACACCATGAGTCACTCTTACTAACATTTAAACCGGTGGGTGGTACCCTGCTAAGCCATGGTGACTCGATCATGTTCCATCATATGATTCTACCCAATGATTAAGGATAACTCCTCTAATGTAATCAAATATCTAGGATATATACTTCAGTGTCTGCCTCCTTGATTAATACCAAATACTCTGTCTGACATGATGCAATTGATGCCTGATGACTAAACACTACACTTGTCTATTAAAAGACTAGGCTTCCCTTAACTTGAAGTCTTCAAGGACAATTTGGGCAGATGACAATTTGTTGCTGAGCTCTCATAAGAGTAGGTTCCTACTCACCTATGCAAAAGGACTGATGCTATTTAAAGTATCACTGCAAAAGGTTTTCTACTATGGTAAAGCACTCCAGGTCAGTGGGTCTTACCATGACATCTCTCCTGCTCCTTACTCCCCCGCACGTAACATTCATGCAAGGTCATCAAGAATACCTACATCACAACCCCGTTTGTTCCACTTCAGCTAGCTCTGGTGTGGAAAAGTTTAGCCAAAAGTATACCAAGTTGCGCTGGAGTAAAGGAACTCTTCTCTTGACTTTCCATAGCCTTCAGATCCAGCCAGCTCACACCAGAGCAGCCCACAGGCTGTGCTGTGGGAATTTGCCATGTCAGCTCAGCACTGCCTGAGGGATCTCTGTACCACACTGCCAGTTACACAACACACTTGATCAGACTTTCATCATTTTTATATATTTGTATAAACATGCATGTATCTACATATTTATTACAACAGTGCCTAGAAGCCTTGGTTTAAAATAGTGAGGTGGGTGAGGTTCTGCCCCAAAAAGTTTGGAGATCAAGGAGAAAATGAGGGAGAGTGAGTAGAAGCAATAGGAGACAGAGGTGAATAAGGCATCAATGATATCATTATAACCAATGTAATGAGGAGCAATCACTGCATGCCAGCAGCCTGGATCTTTTCAAGGAATGTCATTATGTGAATGTGGTTTGGGTGGCTTTCAGGCTGAAGCCCCCAAGTAGTCTACCCTACCAAGAATAAGCACAGCTGGCTGCAGTCTACCCTCTGAAAGTTCATTGACAGCCAGGTACTGTCACAATTAAACATTTCATTGCAGAAAGTAACTTTCCTGGAACATGTGTTTCCACAGACCAGCTGCAAGCTGCTTTTACAGCAGCTACTGCAGCCAGAGTACCTGGCCCAAGTGCTGTCATGGACCTTCAATATTTGAATAATTTAGTCAGAGGCAAAGACATGGAGAGGATGTTTTAATCTGAGAAATGTGTTGAACTGGAGGGGCTGCTTCATTTACTGCTTGTCTGCTGGTTTTTGATCCACACTACTATTATTTAAGCCTACCAGTCAAACTAGGGCTTTCCTTATTCATGATCTATTTTTTCCCACCCTCAAAGTAGGGCAGTTGTGTCTAGTTTCAATTTATCCATTTGTTGTTCAGAGGAGGAAAGAAAAAATAAACACAAGGGAAAGCAACAGCAAAGCATCAGACCAGTACTTGGAATACCTCACATAGTTGCAAGGGACCTCACCTGACCTGCTGTATCCCATGTTTAACGATGTTTTAATCACATCACCACCAGACAGCCAAGCTTTCCAAGAAGTGGGAGGTTTGTGTCACCAGGATTTTTCAGGGAGTCAAAGCATATTCAGGGGAAAAGAAAACTGGCACCTAGAATTCATGGCTCCCTGCCAGCCCAGTAAAGATCCTTGTTTGTATTTCTCAGATAATTCAGACATCTGCATGATGTGGGCAGATTATTATTATCAGTAGCAGACATTTATACTGTGGTGGTGCCCAAAGGTCCCAGTTGGGACCAGGACCCCGTTGAGCCTGGCACTGTACAAACACAGATAAGAGACAATTCATACAGAGCATGTTTATATTCTAGGGACACAAACCAGATGAAAAGTAGAAGAAGGAGATAGAACACACAAGCAAATAAATATGCTAAAGAATTTGAGACAATTTAGAGGCACAACTCTGGTTGCCTTTTTGTTTCTTTGTGTGTTTTTTTATTTAACCAGGTATGCTCAGAAATGACAGGACCGAGAAAGTTTGCAAGAGGAAGGGAGTAGCTAAGACTGAGACACAAGAAGGGCAACACTCTAGAGAGTGAAAATTGTGGCTCATAACTTAGAGGATTTGGGAAGCATCCAGACAAAGCTATGCTTTCTGTAGAGATTTTTAATGAGGTGTGCACGTGTCTTCATGCATTTTTTACCTTTAGGTTTTTTCCCAGTGTTGGACAAGAAGAGATTTCTTCCTGGGAAAGAGAAACCAGCTGATGGTAAAAACACTGGCAAAGTGAAAGTGATGCTTGACACTGTAATGAGGAACTGGAGGACTGAGATAAGATAAGGCTAAGCTTCAAAAAGTCTTAAAGACAAGAAGCTTGATTCAGAAGTGAAGGGAAAGCCCATGTAAGTGTCTCTGAAGAGCTGGCACAATTAAGGTAACAAGCTATACATCAGCCCAAAGGAAGAAGGAATTCGGCAGCAAGCATTACAAAAGGAGCAAGATGCAGCATGCAGATGTGAAATGATATGAAATGGAAGCCAAAAGCAACTAAAGAGGTGTTATTTCTCAATTCAAATATCCCTCAGTGTCACCTGGGAAGAAGCTGTTCGTTGGAAACAAAGCAACTCCATCAGAAATGTATTCTTGATCACTTGTTCTAATACACAAGGACAGAACACCCAAATGAAGGGAAAGAATAAGTAAAACAAACAAACATACAACCAAAAGAACCAGTCAGAGAATGGATATATATCTCTCCAGTAAAATTCTATCATCCTGTGGAAAAATGCCTTCAAAATGTGTTTAGAACTCTGTACTTCTCACCTGAGCTTGTAGGAGAAAAGCCGCACAAATCAGCAGCCCCATCATGTATTTAGTGAGCCAAAGTCTATTTAAAGTTTTAGTCAATGATAAATCTTGCCTTTAGAAACTCCAGTTCTGCTAATGCCACCTATATTTCCTGAACACATGTTTAAGGAACCTCTGCAAATTCAGCACAAGTACGAGGACCAGCAGGCCTTGGAAGCCTCACAAAACCCATTAACATTTGCCTTTTGGCTCTTACAGGTCTTAGAAACTGCTGGTTTCAATCTTTCTTTCCCTCTAAATATTTCACTGGGTCTTATTGCGTGACCCATTACAAGAAAAATAAGAAAAGCTAGAATGGTTTCTTAGACTATAACCTCCTTGGAGAAGTTTATGTTCTGTACAGTGTTATGCACACAGCTGGAGCTCACAAATGATATGTGAAGGATAATGGCATAGTTAAAGCAAAACAGGGAAACACTGCAAAAGGCAGGTTCAAGGATAATAAAGAACTACCCCATATAAAAACACATTCTTGCATTATAATAAGAAAAAAAAAGAAGTAGGATTAACCGAAAAAACTGCAGCATAAATATGATTTGATCATAAAAGCAAGCAGCGATGTCAAACTGATTCCACTGCCACCACAGTCTCTCAGCACAGACAGAACCAAGCTTAGTTCTTCAGGTAAACAAAGGATTTTTCAGCCTCACAAATAAAGGTGTATTATTTTTCATTGAAAAATTAGGTATATACTTAACACACAAATACATGAAATGGCAGTTGACTTAAAACCAGGAATAATAATGGCAATAAAACTTACATAAACACTTTTTATCATGACCATTCTTTTTAAAATTTGGGCTTAAGATTCCAGCCTGACAAGCAAAATCAAGAAAATTTGAAAATCTGAGGTTCACTGAGAAAAATATCAACAGGTTAAACAGCTGGAAAGAAACCTACACACAGCATCCATGTAAAGTGACAACTGAACACTAGTAACTCTTCTGCCAGGTTTGGGCTAACTAAAGGTGCTGGAGCCCTCATTTACTCAAGTGACTCCTTTCACACATGTGTTACAGCAGTGCAAATGGATTTTATTTGACCTTCACAACTTTGCATCTGAAAGGGATAGTAGGCTGCAAAAACGATGGAGAAAAAGTACTTTTTAAAAGAGTTTTAAAGGACTGAGAGTGTCTACAGGGAGCTCTCACTGATTGCTCACTACCAACTGATTCCTATACTGGAAATGAGGTAAAACAAATTTCTCAAAATTGTCTTTCTATTTACCATTATTATTTGGACCAGCACAATTTAATAGAAATACTAAGATAAAAGAGCTTTGTAAACCCTCTTTATAATAAAAATATTTAAAAAATCTTTTTGAAGTGATTTATTTTTCGTTTTCTTTTTTCTTTTTTTTTTTTAACTTCCCAAACAATGCAGAAGTTTGTCTCTGAAAATAAGATGGTGAATTACAGCAAAGTTATGAAAACAAAGAACCAACAGTTTCTCCAGTGCAGGCTTGTTACCATGAGCTAATAATTCCAGACTTTAAGCAAGCTGAGCCTCTTTTTTAATAACTGCATGCCTCTAGGCAAAGTATTTCTACTAAAAATTATTGAGGCATGGAACAAGGCAAGGTGTGTGAGCTAATGTTGGATTGTTCAGCTACTAAACCAACTCCTATAGCAATGAGCCTGCACTGAACTGACAGATTATTTCTCTGTATACACTTGTATAAACATACTGCTTAAGGTCGAAATCTGTGTAAGCTTTCTTTTCAATTAAAATGTCAAAGATGACAGCACATGTTTTCACTGTCCTTCACAGGATGATGGATGCTGTGGCAGCAGTTTCATGCACCCGTGTTCCAGAGATGTTTGCCTGCCTGGGTGTCTAAGAAAGATGTACTTGCTGATGTCTTCATGTGCCTGCAGGCAGACAGCACTGCTGTACTAATACTTTGGGTGGCTTTACCTCTCTTGACTTTTTCTTCCTCAACATTGCCCCTGTGGGCTCCCACATCCAACGGTGTAAAAGTTGGAGCAGAAGGTTGCCGTGCGCAAAGAGAAAAGGGAAAAGGATCCTGCATTAATTAATCAAATTAAGATTGCTAGTTAAACGAAGGCTTTAAATGGCAGTCCAGTTTCTAGTCTTGGCTAATTCAGTTAGGTCCCCACAGAAAAACAGCTGCTGTGGGTAGTCCACAAAAAGACAAAGTAGACCCCAAAGGAAACTTCCAGCATTTTAAATATAAAATAGTATTAATCAAAAGGCGATTAATCTGAATCTTCACTCTTGTTCAGCTCCATATTAATAAACTAATAAAACTGTAGCCATCAGTTTCTCATTCATGACCATCAGTCTAGAGCTTGTACAAAGACCGTGGCTCCAAGTGTTGCTGAGTCTCAAGACATGTGCCAGTACAACTCACAGCACAGGCAGCCCCAATGCTATGGCTGGGCACAGAGCAGAGTTTGATCACAGTTTTGCTAGAAAATAGATTGACTAAAGAAAACAGACTAAATTAGAGAAAACCAGTCCAGCATCTGTCACTGGCAGATTCAGTGTGTCTCCTGCTGACAAGTCACAAGTCTTCTGTATCCACTATGGAAAGCAGAGTTTGCTCTGGTTAGCAGAGCACAGTCACTAATGAAGACAGTATGTAGATGTATATACATGTGAGATTGTTTATTTACTGAGATTTAAATTCTACACTCAACACTAAAAATACTGTAAAAGTAAAACATACTGTAGAAATCTTAAAGAAAGGCATTATAAAAGATCATTCTACATGATTTCCTAAACAAAACAGGAAATAAGAAAAATTGAAAATTAGAAGCCTGAAAAACTCTCAGATGATACATGACATCAGCATCAGGCCAAAATCCAGCTCTTAATCCTATCCTTTAACAAGAATGCCATAGGGAAACTCTGTGCTTTTACACACTCATTGCTTCCCAAGCACTTCTGCCTCAGCACATTGTTCCTGCAGTGCCAACCTCTCTCTACAGCCTAGAGGAAAGTTAGCACAGCCCACCATGGTCACAGCCCCAAATATGCTCTCTGTCTCAAAGCTGCTGGTTGTTTCACTGGGTGGCAGTGGGGGAGGAGGCAGAGGAGCACATTCATGAGGCTGTTCTCTCAATTATCTGTTCAGCAAGTCATCGCCAGGTGTGAAAATATTTTAATGCTGCCAAATAGCTATGCATCTTCAGTGACCTCTTCCCACCCCCAACCCATTTCACTGATTCCCTTCAAACTTTCATGAAGATCAAAATGAATATATGCCATTTCTTGGGAGGAACCTTTGCACATGCTTCATCTCTTAAACATGCTAAAAATCCCAGCTGACAGCTATATTAGTACAAATTATGAGAAGCACAGGGAAGAGGTGAATCTCAAGGCACAAAGAAGAAATTCATGGAGAACTGCTGCAGCTGTACTTCAACAGAGATCAGCTCCAAGCCAGTGTTGTTTGCTCTTGTAATTTAAAGGATTCACAATGCCTTCTCTGCTTACCTCTCACTGGGACATATCCACTGATTGTGAGCATCAGTCAAAGAAAGAGGAATCACAAACGCAGTTTTTACATAGCTAAGGCAAATCACACAGAAAGGTGGAAATCATGGTAGCTGCTATTTACTAATAAATTCACGTAGCACAATCCCCAAGAAATGTGTGCTCCAGAAAAATACCCACTACAGGTAGTGGCTGCGGGAGGTTTTGCTGACACTTAGCTGCTGACACAGGCCAGCAAAGGTTTCCAGCAGTGCCCAAAGGGAAGCAATGATAGCAAATAAAAGCCATTGTCCACTCATGTCCAGCCACAGATACATGAGAAAATTTCTCTCTCTACGCATGCATGAATGCTAAGAGAGACAGCAAAAAAGAGCAGGCATTGAAGAGAGGTTATTTTATTCTACCAACAAAGTGTACGTTGTCATCATAATTCCCAGTCACTATCCGTGCCCACTCCCTCTCTTTTAAGTACTGGTTCAAGCAGGAACCTGCAGCTAATTTTGAGGTTGGGGTTCATTTGTTTTCACATCAATGCAATTAATTTCCACTGGAAAATGCATCTCAGGCATTCAATCAGAATAGGCCTAAAATAATTCTGAAAAGCTCATCTGTCTCCAATCTATATAATGTTTTAAAAATTGGATGCATGCCCTGCAATAACATTGCACTTCACAAAGCTTAAAGCTCTAAACTTGAGGGTATCAGTTACATTGAAACTGTACTAAATTAAAACATCCAGTTTCTGGTTTGCATTGATTTATAAATATCGACAAAACTACTATTGCAGTCATTACCACTTTGGGTGCTCTGAGCTGAATTTTCAACAGTTCAGGGTTATTTTCTTTCTTATTGTGGCTACAGTAGCCTTTCAAGTTATAGATCAAATTTCAGATAATATGTAAATCTTAAATCTTGGTTTAAGAAAAATGCATACAAACCAGCCAATAAACATGATAAAAAGCAGCAAGTCTAAGTGACCAGTAATGCAAATATCAAAGCACACTTGTTTTTTTTACTCTCTAGCTTACAGCAGAAAGGAACTGTTATGAAATGTTCTAAATAGAAGCAAGTGGAAATTGAATAAAATATGAAAAGATAAGTATCTCTAAGCTGGTTTTTTTAACCAGGAATTTGATGTTCTCTTTTGAGTTATTCTTTAAAATGAGCCAATCAATAATCATATTCAAAAATTTTCTCCTAAAAATATTTCCACTTTATTCTATGTGGTGTTCTTCAAAATGTGCCTATTTATGACCAAATTATTGCTGAGGAAATATAAACCTGAAAAAAAAGAGACCTCATGAGCTGTAGCCCAGTTAACACAATCGTTTGAGAAAACAAGAATAGAATGAATACATCAACAGCAAGAGAGCCAATTCTCAATGGTGTACAGCACATAGCTTTGCCAAAGACAATGGATTTAAACCAACTGGGAATCTCAGTCATACACACACATGCACGCACACTCCATAAACAGACAGTATATAACATGCACTACATCCACTTGTAAAACAAGCTTTGACACCACCCTGTGTCTTATGCTTCAAAAGAAAACAAAAATCCCCATCTTCCACTTTGACATCTGTGGACTGCTACCAAGTAATTTGTCCTGATCCCTGGTGATGATTAGCTTGTGAAGTGAAGAAAAGGGATCACCATAATATTAACAAAATTTCTCCTGGCCAAACTCCACCCTTGTTCTTCTTAATACCATCACTGAAGCCTATGCTGATCTGCAAAGTACCTTTCCACCATTCTGTTGAGCCTATTTGCCTTGTGCAGTTGAGTTGAGAAAGACAAGGAGAGGTGACAGATGTTCTTTTGGGCATAATGCTCTTGCCATTGAAGTTCACAGGAGTGCTGCTAATACAGTCATTTAGAACAGAATGAGACACATAAAAACGTATGACCCCTATGAAGACATTTTCCTAAATTATACCCTGAATACTGGCTTAATGCCTGCTAATGACATGCTACATCCTACTAAGAAAAAAAAAGGTTATTTTACATCTTTACCTTCCAATTTGTACTCATGTGTTTGGTTTACTGCTTCATAGATGGGGTTTTTTTGTTTGTTGTTTGGAGGGTTTTTATTTTACCTTATCTTTCTCTTGAAAGAAATGCTGTCTTAAAGAGGAAACATTTTCCCAAACCAGAACTTTGTGTTGAAGATTAAAATAACACCCTTTGCACCAGTTTTGAGTAAAGGGCTTAGTGGTCAATAGAAAGTCATGTTAAAAAAGCTCAGGTTGTCCCGCCAGCTTCCAAGAGTCTGCAGTATGAACTAACAGACTGCTAATTATTTATTTAATGTCTTTACATGAACCATAAGTGTTCATGCATACTCCATGAATTGTCACAGTTTGAACTTGTTACTTTTTTCCTCCACTTTTTCCCCTTTGAGAACTGCCACTGAAACAACGCTTTAACTAGAAAGTTGCCATACCAGGAGAAGTAAAAGAGCAGCATTATGATCAGCAGTGACAAAAGCTGAGTCATGTGAATTTGAAAATCTGTGGGTACTGGATAACTTTATGATATTTTATCCCATGGTTTTCAACACAATATTCAGCAAGGAGGAAATAATCCTTGCATAAAATACTTCAAAAAGGCCAGGTTGACCAGGCTAGAAGGAGCTCTCTTGCTGTGTTTGCACATTTGAAGTAATGCCAACGATCCAGACATGACCTGAGTCTCGTGTAGATACGCAGGATTGAAAATGCCCTCCCAGAAACACAAGCATTGTTTCAACTCCCACCAACTCCCAATGCTGCAAAACCCAACTCCAAAGTACCCCTTTTCAGTGAAGTGCCACTATAGCCATCAGAATCAACTGCAGCATTTGCATCAAGAGTTTCCAGATTTAAACTGTGGGAACGGGTAGGCTGGAGCTGTCAGTGGAAGGCCTCTGACAATGTAATTTGTTTGTCCTGCTGGCCTGACAGTCAGTGCCTGCTGACAGTCAAGAAACATTAGTTGGTTTTGTGAGGCTTTCTTCTTTTTTTTAACTGCTTGGAGCAGTTGGGAGGGCAGAGGAAAACAACTCAACTTAGGGAGGGGACAAAGCAGAAGATGAATAATGGAAAGGAGATGTGTCCTTTTCCAGATGTCTCCTATAAAATAAGTGTTTGTCCCATGCACCGTGAGACACATCAATGCGCTGCAGGTGAACATGTTAAAAAATATTAACTTTACCTAAACAGCAAAGTGGCAGCTCCACTCAGTTTGCACTAACATCATATCTATTTGCTTTGGTCACAGGGAGCCAAATATTTTACTGATCTGGTTAAAATATCTCAACAGTCACATAAATAGACTCAGTCAAAGCCTGTTGCATCACCTGCATTTATTTTTTACTGTTAATATTTAGCAATGGAAGAAAGATACAGATCTGTGCTCTATACACTTGCCATCTCCAACAGTATGATCTCAGCTCAGAGAGCAGCAGGAATTTGCACAGCAGTGAGTATGGCTGATTTCCAGAGGTCGGAAGCCATGGCTTACTCACTCTGCTCCACATTTTCTGCTGTTGTTCTATTTCTTTCTTTTTTTTTTTAATGGGAAAGGCAAATATGATGAGCATAAAGAATAGGAGCAAAGTCAGATTGCAGGTCAGCAGCATGTTTGTATTTTATTTTCCCCTGGTCTCTGTATTTTGTGAAGCATGGATTTAGACCTTGCATTAGCCTACCAGATAACAAGTCCTTAAAATGCCTCATACATAAAATTTGACGAGAAACTAAGCATTTAGGAATATGTGTACCTTTAGACCAGAAATCTGTCTTTATCTCTCTATAGCAACAAGCCATCTGAATCAACAACATTGCACCTTGTATAAATCTGACCCAGTCCATGTAGGATATGTAACAAAGGTAATATGTGACTTGAGAAAAGAAAATGCAGCAATATGTATTCAAGACACTTTGTATTTGGCAGACAGATACAACCAGCTGTTTATTCTTCAGTTTGTGGCTATACATCTACTGGGACATCCCCCACCCTGTAAACCTTGCTTAGCTCCTGGTCTTATTTACAGTGTAGATTTAACCCTAAGTGATGGATAAGCACAGTGCTTGGGATTTAAAGTTAAGTGTCATTTAGTATAATTTTTGACATCTCCACATATTATAATACACAGCTTTTTCACAGGGGACTTAGGATCTGATCTTAATTTGTAGTAGAGTTATGGTCACAATAAATGTCTATTTCATATATTCATAAGAAGCCTCTAATGCAAATGGAAATAGAAAGTGGCAGTTTTCTTGTAATTACAAAGCCATGTATGTAAAACACACAGTACAGATCTGTTCCACATGCAAACCCATTATCAATCCACCATTGTGCCCTGGTTCCTGCCCTGGCAGCAGGCACTCCCTCTCATGCTGAACAGTCTCAGCAGGTATTGTAGCTTGCATAATAAAGGAACAGGTTATGAAATCATTAGCACCTCAGCTGAGGCTGCCACAGGGATGCCCCTCTGTGTTCATTGTGAAATGTTTCTTTGGCAGCTGCATCCTGGAAGCGTATTTGGATGTTGTTGCTTCAGCCTTGCCACACAGAGTGGAAAGCAAGCCAGGGTTTTCATGTTCTGAACTTAAGAGCAGAGGATGGAAGTCTCTCAGGTCCACCTCTAGGCTAATTCTCCCCATTTACACATGGCTAATTCTAGGCTTGAAGACCTCTAGGAAGCCCAGCTGTCTATAATCACACACTCAGAACTATGTAGCCAGTGCTGCCAAGGATCTGAGCCATGCCTAAGGAGGCTGGAAGATATTTCAGCTTTGTCAAACACCACATGTTCCAGCTCCCCTCGTCCTGCAGGCAGCCACTGCTAGTGGTGCTTCAGAGCTGCCCATATGCAGCTGTGGGCTGCCCTCGCCTTGGTTGGAGCCCTGCCTTGGGGTACAGTGCACATCCCATTGGTATTTCCTTCTCCATAAATGCAAGCTCAGGGGAAGCTGTGCCAGTTCAAGCAGTTGAAGCTAAACTCACTTGTCCCTCTGTAGGAGAATCCATGTCCCCAACAGAAAGAAACAAAATCCACAGCCAGTCACTCACTGAGTAAGGCATCTAGGGACCTTTGATGTTCCTTATGCCAGCCTTGAGACCCTTCCTGCTAGTTCCATAAATATTGAAATAATTGGCAAATAAATATTGCCAATGTGCAACATGATCTGGCTCAGGACAGTTTTTTTGGTGACCCTAAAACTGGAGTATTCAGATCTATGAAAAAGGAAAATTGTGCAACTTGAAGGAAACCACTAGCACCAGGTAGGGAGGAGAATTTGTTGAAAGCAGTGAAATTTTACTGACTTGGGTCACCCTGGGGTCTGGTCCACTGGTATTCGCAAAACTTAATTCAGCTTTACCAAATGTAGAGAGAGGGCTTCAAGGGAAGGACCTGTGTCAGGTTCCTGAGCATTAAGTCAAGTTAGCTTGGGTTGCTGTCTTTCTGAATCAATGCACTGGGTCATGATTTAAGTAAGTGAGGGGCTGGAGCTTTTTAAAGCAGCATAAGTAAATAGCTAAGCTTGATGTGATATAAAAAGCACCACAACAGAAAGTAGAACTTAACATAGTAATGAAAACCACTTACCCTTAATCATCCCTGAGACAGTGTTTTTACAACGCTGCTTGATTTATTCAACGAGCAAACATGCCTCCTTTGACTGTTCTAATAACAGGCCATCTCACCCATGCTTGTTGGGAGTTGAGTTCAGAGATTTTTTTAATTAGCATGTCAAATACATTATTTAAATGTCTTTGATGCCTTTTCTTTAAAATTATTTGCTAAGCAATAACTCATATTTATTTGCAAAGAAGACACAGCCTCCGTACCAAAAAAAAAAACCCCAACAAACAAAAAACCAAACCAAACCAAACCAAAAAAAAAAAACCAAAACCAAAAAAACAAAACCCAACTCAAAACACCGCTAGGAAAGTTTGGAAAAGTAAGAGGTTTGGTCACAGGTGTGTAACCAGTGGTGCACGTTGCAGAGTACATTATTGCTTAAAGACTTACTGAAGTCCAGATTCATTGCTGCTGACAAGCCTGCCACTTAGTGTACGAGACTGTATGAAAGGCTGTTTGCTGCAGGATTTATGATGGTGCCCTTACTGTAAACTACCTGTGCTCTGCTCAGCAGCTCCATGCTCCTCTCCAGAGGAAGGGCCTCAGCTTTTGGAAGAGCTGGACTATTTCTCAAGTGAGTACACTCTTGTGATACTGAGGCTAGCCAGACCACAAACTATTTTATTATGTTGTGCAAAAACCTCTGTGCAAAAAAACACTCTTTAATTAAGATAGAGCAACCAGCACTGCGGTTGTAATTACCTTGGACTGCTTTACCCATGGGCATAATGAAATAAAATTGGGGCCTCTATATTTTTGTTTTTAAACTAAGTAAACCCAAATTAATTTATTCAACTCAAACCAGACAGGTTTCTCTTTAAAAGGAAGGCCTATATGGTTGGAGGGGCTGGCGCAGCAGGCGGAGTGACATGCAATGATGACTGTGAACTGCAAACTGCTGGCAAAACATTTGGCTTGCCATTGGTCCATGGCCAGTATTTTCCTTTGTTAATGAATCCCACATCTTTTCTAAGTTAAGCATTTTTTCTTCTCCCCCTTCATTTTATTTGAAACATATTTTAAATATTTTTGTTTTTATGACGTAGTGGAACATGATATGGCCCCCTCCTAACCCTTAATATGAGAAAATCAATTAAAATTTTGACAGTAGGAGCTATGATATAAACATATGGTTTAACTGCTCAGACTTTTTTTTAAGCAACATATCAGGGATCAGTGCAAAGAGAAGTAACAAAATGAGAACTACACATTATGGGATAAAAAGTTTACCAACTGAAATTATAACACAGGCAAAACTTGCTATTCACCAAAAACAAAAAACCAGAAAACTTGTCAAGTTTTGATAGATTTCTTCTTAGATGGAGCATTACATATTTTTCATTTGTGCTCTTTTCTGAGAAAAAAAGGTCATGAAATAAAAATAGTCATTCTGAATTATGTGTTTAATATTTAGTACATCTTATCTCACTCAAAAGACCTTCATTTTATGACTTAAAGAATGCAATTTTAAAATGGAGTTTTATGGGCTTCCTCATTAACTTCCGACTCTTACCTGAAGAAGAAAAAATAATTGAGGAATACCCCATTGGAACAAAAACATGATTTTCAAATGCAATCAACATTGTGGGCATCCAGTCACACCTGCCCTGCTGACCACCAGTCCTTAGGACTACGTGAAAGTGAAATCCCTTACAGTTCCCTTTGGTATTTCAAATCATCAAAACCCCATACTGACAAAATAACAAGTCACTGAAACTCCAGGGAATAAAGGCACCAAAGAGAAGATTTAACTCTGTTTAACTCTCTAGGTCACTAGTTTTCCACAAAAAGCTCTTTCCCAGAGGTCCTGAAAGATTGGAAATGCTGTTAAAAGTAAAAAGTTATTGTTAATCCGTCACTGGTGAAAAAACAAGTTTTTTTCAGTCGTCTTCTACGGACATCTAGTCTCCAATCCTGCAATCATCTAGCTACATGAATTTACATGCCCTCCTTTAATATTCCTCAGTTTTACAAACCTTGCAAGATTTCTTCAGCCACAGTAACTTGCAGTTAGTATTACCGGGGGAAAAGATGACGAAAGTACAGCACAATGAATTGCTGGCCCTGAAACCCGCACCAGGCGAGGACAAAGATACACCGGAAAAAATTAAGTTGCAAAAGCCTGTTTTGCACCAACCCCCTTACTTTTCATTGTGAGAATGGTGCCATGCTTGTGTTAGAAATGACAGAAAGCTTTTTATAGAGGCTCCTGATATCAACTCAAACCTCTAAAGTTACATGAGGATAGAGACTTCAATTATCTACAGAGTATGTGCAAATTAAATGTACTCTATCACAGTGAATTCACTTGCACTGTAACTGCTGTGATTTATGCAGAAAATTGCAGCCAAGCTCAAAAGCTAGAGCAGCACTTTCAGGTTGACCAAAATTATTAAATTCACTAACAAATTAACTAACATAAATCTTGGAAGTGGAGAAGAATAGAATATTTGGAAAAGCAGAAATTTTTAGCATTTCTAAACATTCCAATCTGAAATGGCATATTAATCTGGAAATTTACCTAGTTATTTTAAAAATATAATTGTCTTGTAAACCAGAGAATGTCCTTGTTGTTTATTTGGACAGAACAATTAAGAAATTAAATCATATTGACTTGAACTAAATTACTGTTTTTAATTTCAGCCACTAAGTCAACAACCCTGTTATTCACATAAAACTGGTTACCGTTATAGCTCACCTGCATGAATGACAGCAATGACACAAAAGAAACCTTAAATCTGTCAGTTTTTCTTCATTTCCTGCTCTATTAAAAACAACCCAATACTCCAACTCATTCCTCTTTATATGTCTTCTTTCCTAGATTTTTCCTAACTGTGGATTTTAACAGCTAGTTAGAAATCTGAACATCAATATCAATGTATTAATGAAAAACAGAACAAACACTGGTATTCCGAAGCTATCTTAAAGACTGATTAGATTCAGTAATAAATTAACTGGGTAGGAATGCTGTTTTCAGGGGAAAATACGATATTCTACAGGAAAGTATGGGACTTTTTGTTTTGTTTTCCAAGGAGATCTTCCAGCCAGGAAGCTTTTACCACACGTCCAAATTCCATTATTTTCTCTGCATCCAAGAGCAGTGCAAAATCATCTTTGACATTTACTGAAGCGTCAGGAGCAGCTCTTTAAAAGGACAAAGCTTGTCCGGAGTACAAGAAAGGAGTTTGCAAACAGGGTGAATGCATGACAATAAAGAAGGTGCCAGTGGTGTAGTGAGAACAGGGCTGTACACTCCAAGACTGCACTTTTAGAAACTTCATAAGTTTGAACATGCTTCTCTAAGCCTTCTAGATGAAGACAAATATAAGATTGAGTCAGTGTCACTCCAGAAAATTTTGTCAGTAGTGACAACATATTGGATAGTCATTAGTTAATGGACAAACATGAATGCAGAATAAGGTATACAGGGAGTTCACTGCAAAAAGGCATTAATGTGCCATTACTTTTATAGAGGGAGCAGCTTTTGCTAGCTAAATTCCTGTAAAACACACATTTGAGCTTATAGGGATATTAGCAAATGTATCCCTCACATGGTTATGGACAAAGCTTATGGACAAAACATGCTGAAAATTACCATGGGGGAGCTCAAAAGTTTTATTTGCTATGGTTTAATTCCATTACTTTTTTAAAAATAAAAACAGGAGTGGAGGGGGAAGCCTACTTTTAAAGAGCTGACTAATTTGGAGATACATCAGAGATGGATTTTCTCATAGGATTTTAGAATTCTCTTGCAATTCTTCACTATAAAGAAAAACCTCAGATGCTTAGTCAAGGAGGGAAAAAGATCCCTTTAGCTGTTTATAGGCTGAAAACATATTTTGCTGTATTTTGGCTAACATTTCAGCCAAAAAATAGCCGGTTTTCATGATTAGTGTTTTATCTTTGCACATTTATCAGGCATCTACCAAAACTTGAGTGCCTGGCACTTACAGTGTGATGGGAAAGCTAGGAAATGAAGCACCTTGAAGCACAGAACAATTCAGAGTCCACATTTAGAGTGTTACGTCAAGCGCATGCATTCTTTATTTCTCATTCTTTATTTCAAGGTGGACACAAGCAGGCACAGGATATGCTTTAGATGACACTATGTTCTTATCTCACCTTTTGCTTTTCTTATTGCTTTTCACTCATCAAAATTCTCCCTGCTTCCACCCCCTGCACAGACAGCCCATGCTGCCATCATTGCCAAGTGCAGGTCCAGAGAGCAGTTCCAGTCAGAAGGCACCCCAGAGAGGGTCACCTTGTCCAACCTCCTGCTCCAGCCAGGACTAAATGCAGCATCAAGCAGGCTGCTGGGGGCCTGTTTTTAGACAAAGTGTGAAAATCTACAGCAGCAGAGACCGACTCCAGCCAGTTGCTGTGCCTTGCCACAGTTCTCCTGCTGGAACCTTTTCTTTCTTTAGGTCTCACGGAATTTTCTCTCACTGAAACTTGTGCCTGTGGTCTTCTGCCTTCACACTGCAAAGGGGGTCAGACCCTGTCTCCTCTGTAACTACTCTGAAAGTAGCTAAAGGCTGCAATTAAATCCCCTGGTAGCTGTCTCTTCAGGGTAAATAAATCAAGATGCCCCAATCTCTGCTTCTGTGGCTACTCTCTCCATTCAGCCTAGGGAAGATGCCCATAATGCCATCTGTCCTCTGTGCAACTGACCTACCTTCCAGCAAGTCACTGCAGACTCACACAAGAACATGTGTGCGCATTTGTCTGAATTTGTTCAACGGTCCAAGTAGATTTCACCCAAAACTGCCCCAGACTTGTTTGGGTACTGAAATTTTGTATTGCCCTCACAACAGAGATTTTTCTGAGTTCTCTGGGGATTGTTTGGGCAAACCCAAATATCTGACCCTAAGCCAATCAGTTAATTATTATATGTAATGTTTGTCCTATTTGATAATTGCTCTGCACAAGAAACATGCCAGTGCAGATGTTCTGCTGAAATTCAGTGCTCCTGTGCTCAGTGCTACATGGGGAAGCCACAGACCCTTCCTACATCCAGCTCAATCTGATCTGCACTCCAGAACATCCTGTTAATGCAGCATTGCATCTTTAAAATGAGTCTCCCTGTGATAAAGAACTGTCTATTAAGGGAGAGAAAAGAAAGAGGTATTACAGTTGCAGCTGGCTGTGCTTTCAGTCAAGAACTTGTTCTGGGCAAGACCAGGTGAGACCAAAGTTTAAAATTGTGGCATGTAGCATGTGCAGATGCCAGAGTATTATTGCCTGTTTTATCATTTGCTACTCGTCACACTTTCTGGGAATTTGACCACAGAAACAAATCAGAAGTAACAGAACCCTTTAGAAGTGACAATGAATATCAAACAGAAAATGAAATGTACAAAGCTTAATCATCTTCAGTGCATAGCAAGTAAAAAACATTCTTTTCAAGCCCTTTCTTAAATAAAAAAAGTTATTTGTCAGAAAAAAAAATCCCAATTTCTCTTGAAAAAAATGTTGTGAAAAGCTCAAATTTTAATAATTGCTGAGCCTCACTGAAAACTTTTCAATCAGCCTCATTTTACTATTCTAAGAAGACCTTTATAAATTCATGCTCTTCCAACTATCTCGATAATCTTTTTTTCCCCTATAACATTAACTTATTTTTTGCATATTTTTACAAATGTTGCTGGTAAGGTTTTTTACTTTTCCTGAAGTATATATGTACTGCAGTATTTTTATAGGGCTCTACAAAGCCTTGACAAAAGAGTTTAAACTAAATGAAAAAATGGCTTAATTAATTACTAAATATTAGAATATCTACTGAATTGCAGTAGCTGGGAAAAGTTCCCTGCTGCACAAGATTAGCAACTAAAAAGCCAAATCGAACACTTAGTGATGCCCAGCAACGTCCCCCTTTAACTGTTGCTTAAATTTGATTTCTCATTCTTAAAGAAAAACATGAAATGTGAGAGAGAGTTGAGGGGTGCTAATAGAGTGTCGACTTCAAAAAGAAAGAAAGAAACCATCAATCAAATTTATATACCAATATCACCACCTTAAGTCGTGCAACTTGAAATCTTATTCAGGTGATAAATTCTTTCTGGTATGATTGCTTAGGAATAGCAGGAGATAATTCTGCCTTGCAGGAAGTGTGTGTGAGTGTGTTTGTCCCCTCAAAGATGGGGACAAACAGACTCACACACACACCCCCACTACATACACAAACAGATCCAAACATACAGAGATCTGTGTACCAATCTGCACTTCGTGCAACAAATCCCTCCTTCATACTAATGGCCACAGGAGATACTTGTCAACACTGGATTCCAATGGCAAGGAATCTGCTCATTCAGGCAAACTGTAAAATGAACCTTAATTTAGTGTTTATATTAAATTTTTAGCCAATCTTATTTCTACATGAGTTTTCTAAAGAAACTCACTCATTAAAGCATATCAGAAAACTGAACAGTATTCAGAACAATGAGAATTCCTGCAGTTCTATGGTACAAGAGAAATAGAGCTCAGCTGCAATGAAAGAAAAGTTCATTTTGACCTGGAAACCAAATGATGACAAAGAACACAGTACTGGAACTTTTCTGACATGATACTGAGTTGCCTTAAACTGAGGTCAAGGAAGAACCTGGTCTAGCACATTTTTTCTGTTCTGGTTTGTAAGATTTGGAAAAAACTAGCTCATGTTAAATTTGACATATAAAATTACCTGTGCTGATGGGCTTTTCCAGTGTGGTAGAACATTCAACTGACATTACTTTAGACAGAACTTGTAATAATGAACTTTTTTTATTACTATAATTATAATTTTTCTTCTGCTAATGGGCACAGATTTATTGATCTGTAGAAAGTAGTGCCCATCTGAAGAACATTGCCCATATTCTTTATTGACACGGAGCAGCATGACAGTTGCAGATATCTGCAGTAAAACTCTTCATCTTGTTATTTAAACTAATACAGCTTGTACTTATATTAATACAGAGCTCTAATATGTTTGACTAATGGCTGCAATTTTGAAAACATCTGCAATGCTCTTGAATTAAAGATATGATGTAAAAATAAAGAGCACCACAGAAATATAGCTTGTGGTGAT
Organism: Molothrus ater; assembly: GCF_012460135.2. Taxonomy (NCBI): domain Eukaryota; kingdom Metazoa; phylum Chordata; class Aves; order Passeriformes; family Icteridae; genus Molothrus; species Molothrus ater. The sequence goes on along the minus strand of NC_050478.2, from coordinate 35,001,455 downwards.
CTAAGAGACTACAATTCTCACTCTCAATCAGTAGTTTTTACTAAGTGAATGGCTAGTTTTATTATAATGTGCAGAAATCTTTCAGTAAATTAAAAGTTGTATGTTTTCAATGGAGATACTCATTTTAACACCGAAGTTGATGCTACAAGGAAACATCAGGCCATAAAATGAAGAATGGAAGTGAGGATGGAGTAAACAGTGTTGTGTTAAGTAAATGATACTTTCCTGGCTCTCTCAGGATTTAAAAGACCTAAAAAGCAAAATGTGTGTCACTGGGACTGAAAAATAATTCACTGTATTTGACAATACAGGCTTTAGAAATGTGTTTGCAGGAAGTCGAGAGGGAGCAAGCACCACAACACAAAAATTCCATGCCACATTTAAAAACAAACACAAGCACCCACGTAGAGAGGAAATCACACATTAATAGAGATCCAAGGTTCATCAGTCTCTGGGATCACTGTGGCTGAACAAGTAGCTTTTCAAGAGGGCACATTCCAAAGCTAGAGATGTTGAAAAAAATATGTGGGTGCTCAAAGGACTGAAAAGAGGATAGTTCCACAGATTTTATCCCAAGCCCATCAACTCTTCTCTCCCATTCACTGCAATAAGCTTTGGATCAGGCTCAACATCCAAATGCAGTCCTCACTCACTAAAATTGGCTGGTCACACTGGAAACTGTTTGGGCAAGGTACCCCACCCATAAACAGAGCGTTTGGGGAGAGTACTGTAGCAAGCAACAAATAATTTGTCTCTTTGCCAAGACTAGGGGCTGTGTCTCTTACTCGTTCACTCTCTGAGACAATAAAACGAGGGCTATAGTAAGGTAATATCTCTGGAGTGATCTAAGAAGGAATGCCACATGAATGAAAAATAAGAGGATAAGGGTTCCTTCAATTTTAAAGTCAAAAGTGGAAGAAATGACTAAGCAACAGGGTACAGAGAGCCACTAGTAGATGGGTGCAGTGTTTCCAACAAATCTTTGCTCTGGGATCTTGCAAGTAGGAAGAAGAACAGAAAGGAAATACAAACCTGAGTGTGGAAAGAGAGTTCCACTATGGGAATTGCCACATCATCTAGGTGGAAGACAAAGATATGCAAGTCCATTTGCAGGAGAAAGAGAGCATAAACAGAGTTAAGTGGATATTAATGAACGCTAAACAAGGATGGCAAGCCTGCTCTGAACTTACAAATCACATCCGCATTAATACCAAATGAGTTCATTAAGATTAACATTATTATGATGAGTATCAAAGGGATTAAAAGAGATTATGGTAAATAAGAGAGTCAGATAGGAATGAGATGTAATTACCTTCCTATCTGGTTTATCTGTAGCTGCAGAGACAGACCCAGAATTCTCTTCACACTGGAGGAACCTAACTCACATTTTGATCTGAAGTGTAATTTTCAGCAAAGCTGATCTCAACAGTTTGGGCTGAACACGGCCCAGGCATGTGCAGGATGAACAAAAGAAGGGTGGGAAGGTGAGAGCACAGAGAGATGGGGAAGGGCACAGGAGGCTGCTTTGTCCCAGCATCCTCCCCCAAGTGCAGGAAACAACTTGGTTTTCCTGCCTGCTGTGTCCACAGCTTGACGAGTGGCCAGGCTCACCACCACTTCTGTCCAACACCTGACCTGTCCTGATCTCAGCACACATGACACCAGCTCTGAAATCTTCACAGACATCAAACAAGTCTTCCAAAAAGGTTTAAGGGAAAGGTCTCAAGTTAGAGCTAGGAAACTGAGAAATTCAGGAGCAGAGGGACCACATTCAGTGAAATAAAAACACGCTGTCTGCTATTTACCTCTTGCTTTTGTACCCCAGCAACAGAGCCAATTTTTTTGTGCATGCAGAGACCAGCTAAGGAGCACCAAACTATGGCTTAAAATCACAGAGTTTATAGAGCAGATATTCTGCCAATGCACACATTCAGCAATACAGGCAGAAATGTTACTTGGGATCTTGGTGGGGAAATTTACTGGGACTCGTCCAGCCAGGCTCTGCTAGGAGCAGATTGCCTTTCTTCACAGGCCGACCACGCACAGTTGGCTCTCCAGTGCAAACATCACTCCCAAGCTCTGGTGTGTTTGGCCTCTGGTTTGTTTGACAGGTTACATGTGCTTCTGAATATATCTTCTGATGCTCATTTTCAGAGCACTGTTAATATTTCTCTTGGTTTCCGTTTAAAAATTAGGTCCCTAAAGATATCATCCTTCAATAAGAAAATCCTCTTGCCAAAAGATCCAGCTTCAAATGTGTGGAACTTGACTGTCAGGGCTGTTGACCTCTGACCATGAAGCTGCAAGTCCACTGGCAAACCTGCACATTGGGTCCCAGCAACTAGCAGCAGAGGAATCCAAACAGGCAGCTACTTTCCTTTTTTTGTTGTTGTCCAAAAGAATTTTGGTGCATTGCAAAAGCACCCGTCAAGCACAACCAGAGCTGTCTGACACTCACCTGGACAGTTATGCTTCATTAACTATATGTTCTGTTGCTTCAACAACCAAATATAGATACATACATACACACACCTCTGTGAGTATGCATAAGGAATTCACAACTGCAGCTTTTTGAAAGAAGCTTTTACAACTGTTTTTCCTGTGGTGCTGTGTTGAAATCAGTGACGTAGCAGCAGTAAATTGTTAGAGTTGCAGCGCACTTCTGAAAGGCAAGAAGGATTTACATCTTTACGCCCTCTGCTTAACTTCACCGAGCATGAATCAGCAGGGTGGGTAATTTTTGAAAGTTTGAGTACACAGCAGGGTCATCAGCCAGTCCACACTGTCCAGAGCACCACGACTTCTCTTTTGCTGCCCTTCCAGACAGGTGACATGTTAATAGCTGATACCAGACAAGTGAGGCTCTGATCCCCTGTGGAATGCAATCTGATACCCAAAGACTTTCAGGCCACGCTGCACAATGTATTTTACATGTGTTTTTATAAAAGAAATAGCAGGGATGCGTTTTTGCAGAGGAAAGATGGAGTGTGACAGTCTGTTACCCTCTGCCCAGCATCTTGCCAGCATGGCTAGACACTATCCTAGGACAACACTGACGGACTTTTCCTGAAGTCTCCAGCCAGAAAAGGCAGGAAGGGAAAGAGTGAAGACAAGTCCACCCCAGCATCTAAAGCGGGCAGGCAAAGGGAAGAATCTACTATGCTTTATTCTGATGGTCTGTGGAGCTGCACTTCCCAACATTTCTAGGAGAAAGTATGAGTCAGAAATCCTACGGGAACTCCTGCAGCAGCACAGCTCCCTCCCCAACCCACACCTCCTCAGCAGAGCACTGCGTAATCCGGTCCATATGGTATATCTGCACTATGGTATATCTGCACTATGGTATATCTGCACTGCAACAGGGGCCAGGCCTGCCTGCAGCCTAGCGCTAGGCTCTCCACTGAGAAAGGTTTGGCCCGTGAGCAACTGTTTGTGCTTCAGCAGTTGACTGAGGAGCTTGAAAATCACTTAGAGGCACTTAGGGGAAACCTGTGAATAAAGTGCAGGAACATAACAGGTCAACATAAGACGGCTTTGCAGAGGGCTACCAGAGGGAAGGGAAGGCAGGAGCTGGCCATGGGCTCTTGTCTTGTTCAGAAAGAGAGGGGGAGGTTTTGCCACCAACCATAGAACAACATTGATTGCTATTTTGTTAGTCCCCAATGCAAGTTGCAAAAAAAAAAAAAAATCACTAAACTCTCAAAAGCATGTTTAAGGCTATCTTTAGTTAACCAAGCAAATCTGTAGTTCACTGCAATATCAGTGGGTACCAATACAGTGCTTCCCTGAGAGACAAAAATTCCCTTTGAAAGAAGCACTTCTGAGAGTCATACCTTAAGAGCAGACAGCTCTTGACACAGAAACCTGATGCAGAGCTCCTCCGAGCAGAACGGGTATCCTCAGGACACCAACACACACCTGATAGCTCGCGTTCATCACACACCTAAACACAACCAATGCCCAAGCTCAGGCTTAGTGCTAAACTCTGTGGCCCACCCTAAGGGCTAAGTGCTCACAGTGAACTTGGGAAAAGAGGTACGTTTCCTCACTCCACATCAGACCTAGAGACTGTTAGTTATGTGGAAAAAAAAAGACTAAAAGGTCTGTAGGGAGACTGACAGACTTAATAAGACAAGCACAGTGCTCTGTCCTGTAAAGGAAATGCATGTAGGCAGGTGCCCCAAGAGCCCGGCAGTTCTGCAGAGCAGAACCGTGACAGGAGGGGATCTGCTGTGCAGGGTCGGGACCTCTGCAGTCCCAGCAAAGGCAAGACAGCCACAAGCCTAGGGTAAGCTGAGGATCAGAATCCTGCTGACAAGTGGTAGGGGTGAAAAGCTGAGACTTGTCGAGATGAGCTCTGCAAACTGCCTCCCTTAAACGCTTTATTTTCTACAGCGGATTTCCAACAGCAGAAGCTTTTACTCGCTCTGCTAGGCAGAGGCTGCTTTCTTCAAACAGTTTCAAATTCGCCAGCCACGCTCGAAGAACCACCCCTTTTTGCCTTTCTCTTTGCTCTCTCCGGGCTTTTTGTGAAAGAGACATCCAGTTTCAAGCCATTTTAAAAATATCAAAAAACCCCAGTGGAAAATAATTCACAGCTGTGATAATATCACATTTTTTAAATACCGTAATATAGTTTTACTTTTAATAATAAAAGATAAAAAAGGAGAGTCTGTGAATAATTAGAGAGTGCAGTCTGAAGCCAGTTACAGTCACTGCAATTGATAATAAACTTAAAGCCCCTTGACAGCAGGTAAATGCTTTGCAACCCTGACCCCCTTCCTCTCACATTACTTAACAACCCTGCAGTTCCAGCATTACATCACCGTCCAAGCGATTGGCTCCCGCATTTTAACTCTCTCCCTGTCTCCTCCGATTAGGAGCAACATAATGATGGAGGGGGGGACACCAAACCACAACAAACTACCAAACTTCTCTCAAGTTTGCTGTGCTCCTTGTTTGGGTTTGGTTTGGTCGAAAAAGCAGCTTCTGCTCCTAAGAGCTGAGGTTACACGCACCAGAAAACAAACTCTGTAGAAGTGGAAAAGAGTGGGAAAGGGGGACTCGGGACGGGAGGAGGAGAGGAGGAGGAGGAAGGCGAGGAGGGGGGGAAACTATATAGAAATCAGAAAAGGAAAAGAAAATTAAAAACAAACCTCATGGACATCACTGAGCCTGAATTCCCTGCTGAGGTGCAGAACATGAGAGCCCTGGAATGAGTGTATGTAGAACTTGAGCCAAAGCTTAACTAGCCCGAGTGAGTCATATCCTTCCCATTTGATTCCCGTCCAAGCGATGATGTAATGCCCTGGCCCTCTCCCTCGCTCCCGCTCGCTGCACTACCTCCCTCCTCCCCTTTTCTCCTTTTTAGCTCAGTGCTGGTGAAGTCACCATTTAAATCTGGCAGCGCTGAAGCAAAAACTTCAATGTAACCAAAACAGCCCCAGGCCAAGTTCCAGACGTACTGAGACTCGGTGGTGCAATTGCCATTGGAAACGAGTAAACAGAGAAAGAAACAGTTCTGCCCGTGAAGGGCCTGCGCAGCTGCCGGCCGGAGCGCAGGAAAACCCTGGGACCGGGCGCGGGGCTGACAGGATCCACCGGGGATCTCCAGGAGATCCTGCATCGCTCCCGAGCGCCCGCACGGTCCGAGCTTCGGGGAGATCCCGCCGCTGGAAGAGGAAGGAGATGGAGGCCTGAGTTGAGGAGGGCAGCGGAGAAGCCGAGGAGCAGCGGGGGTGTGTGTGGGTCTGGGAGATGCGGAGCGCGGCTTCGCAGGTCACGCCTCGGACCGGGATTTCTCTGCCTCAGCAGAGCGCAGCTGGAATTGAGCCCCGGGTTTTTGAAGGAAAACGACGGGGCTGTTTCTTGCACCGTATTCCTCCGTATCCAAACACACAGGTGCAAGGCACCTTCTTTCCCCACAACGAAAAAAGTACCAGAAAAGCCTCACAGCACAGCAAGCCTATAACTAACTCACTGCTGTGCTGCTCTTACTGCCTTTCCCGTGTCTCTCTCACAAGTCTGGTTTCTTTAAGCATAGAGAATATTTCTAAATGGAGCCGATAATAAACTTTCACGCACGCAAGGGTAAGCTATTGTGGTGTAAAGTGTGTTGCCTCATCGAAGTCCTCCTGATGCTAAATGCCACAGTGGGCTGCGGCTGAGGTACCTCTCATGTCCTCCCCCACAGAGGGCTTTCTCACTGTTCATCACTCCCAACTGATTGTAGTCAGTGCAGTACCAAGCAGTTGGTCCAAAAAAGAATGCAAAGCCTAAGTAACGACAATAATATTCATAATAATCATAATAATAATAAATGAAAATGTCTAAGCACACATAGCATCCCTTAGCAATTCAAAGACTAATAGTTTTGACATCAAACTGCAGATTTAAGTATTAATGGCACATGAAACACCATAGAGGTATTTGTCTCCTTTCTTTTTAGATCAAGAATTATTTCACAAAGCCACTTCACCTCATATCTCTGAGTGAAACTCAGTTTTCCAACACTTATGCCCCCCAAATTTAGAAAACAGTAGGAAAACAGGAAAGTCAGTGCTTCCTTTTCTTCCTTATGATGATGTGAGTTTATGGAAAATCAATTTCTATTGCTTAGCAGCATTTTACCACACTGGGGTTTTTTTGGGGTGGGTTGTTTAATTGATTACAGCAGCAGTGCAACAGAGATTATTGTAAAGCACCAAAGTATCCTCCTGAGAATACTCCTATGGTTTTAAATTATTTTTAGAATATATATCATGTTGATATATAGTTTAGAATATAGTGAATATAGTGTTGATTTCTAGGGATCAACACTATTAGCTTCTGTCACAGTTTGATCTTGAATTCAAGTAGATTCAGTCATGAATTCAAGTGATTTTTTGTTTAAGATATATATGATTTTTACAGACAGAATGAGAAGAGGAGAAAACTAAGGGTTTGTCCTATTCAATTAAAAAAACACAGTTCTCTACAGCAACCTGACCTGCTGGATGACATCCTCAATAGATACTGAGGCTGCAGCCACTCAGAGTGACACCTTTATCAAGCAAGGCAGCTCTGAATTAGAGGTGATCAGCCATAATTATTACTGGCGCCACTGAAGCCTGTGGCTTGACAGCATCAGATGTGGTTGTTATAAAGTTTGGTCCATTGTGTCAATGGCCTGTATAACTCATTTATGTCTGAATTACCAGCTATTGATTTTTTGTCTACTGTCATGTAATAAAATAAAAGTTAGATCATTCCTAAAGCCCTCTTTTAATTCCAGCCTTGCTGATAGTTTCATTTTAAGCTTATCCCACTTCTTCCTTTCCATTTAAAAAAATGAAACTTCTACCCCTTTTTCTGTGCATGTCTAAGAGGTCATCTTCCCTCGTTCCTTCTTTTTGTCTTCTTACATTGACGCTACTGGATTACATAGCTTCTGCTCATTCAGTTATCCACTGACATTGCTGTAAACTTTGTCATGGGCCAGGACAGATCCCTGGCTCAGAACACAGGAATGTGGCTACAACTGAGGAACGACTTTAAATCCCCTGGTCCAGCTTTGCAAAGGGAAGCTGCCACCTAAAGTGAAAAAGAATTACCCTGAGCAACTCAGGTTAGCATGAGGCTGCTTGTGCGTATAATACATCCATTCCTGCAGTCTTTGGGCCTCTTCTCACTCTTCTGAAAAACCCACACTGTAGATATTCAAAGCAAAATACAACCAAAGAGGTGATGCAGGAACCACAGGGTAGTTTAGTCATCCTCCTGAGGCTTTGAGGACTTGCTTCTCTTTCCAAAAGAAAATTTTCTTCACCAGATGGGGCAATAGCAGACCATTGCCCATCTGTGAGCTTCTTAACCATAATATCACAGGAGTCACCATGTGTACATGGCAAATGGCCTTTCTAATTTTTATTATGTTCATAGACAGAGACTGAGAAGAATTAAACTGCTTTCAAAACAGTGTCTTATACAAGATATTTCTAGGAGTAAGAGCATTTTCTGAAATGAGCAAGAAAGATCAAGTAGTCTGAACTGCATTTCTAAATTTCATGTTTACGCTGAAGTCTTATTTCAAGGAATTGTTTTAAAACAGACAGCATGTTCCAAAGGAGTTAAAAACATATTTGCTCTTGCTGATGGGAAAACAAAAAGTTCTTTCCAGGCAGGTATTTCCAAAGCCTATTGATTTTTTCCTTCCCCCTAACAGGAAACACTGTTTTCCCCTTTTCCTTCCTGTGACAGACCAGTTAATGATAAAGAATGTCCTGTGCTCAGAGGAAATTCCACTTGCATGCAAGAGATCCCTCTTTATCTGTTTACTTGTCTGTCTTTTCATTCTCCTCCCATTCCAACCCCAGCCTTAAATTTCCATGTTCATCAAGAATAGGGCTGTTGCGATGAGAGTTATGGGATGTTTTAATTCTAATGGGAGCCTCCTTCAAACTAGGGCCCTGGCCAGGACAGTTATGACTCCAGCTTAGCTGTCTAGTTCAGGAATTCTTGCAACACCCTCCCTGCAGAATGTTTCATCCTTGGGGAAAGGGTGGTGGGGCACACCACAGATGTTTGGTGTAACTGAAACTTGACAAAAATCACTGCTTCTGCTGAAAGTTTCCAGTCTCAACAACCAGAAAGCTCTGACTTTTAAGAGCCCAAACGTCAGAGTGCACTGGGATTATCAAAATGTGTATTGTAAAAAGGAACTGGGTGTTCTGCAGTTGAGACTGTGGAAGGACAAATCACAGGTCCTACACGCATTTTAGGTGAGTGTGTCTCATCCAGCCCTTGGGACTGACTTTTTGCCTATGTCAATCAGTGGCCCAAAGCATCAGCAAAGTCCCTGTGGAAAAAAGCAGCATAACCTGATTATTTTTTTCCTCCACTGCTTGGCACTTAAAGAGGCTTGATTAAGAAAATATTCTGTAATAATGGTCCTGCACTCAGGAAAGTCTCATTTTCATTCTGACATTATTTTTCATTTCTAACCCAAGAGCCTTACAGTCCCTGTGGAATTAAAGAGGCCAGATAATTTCAGGGTTAAATAAGCTTTAATGACTATCACATGTATGGAACCTCAAACCCAGTATTAAAAATTATTTTTTTAAAGTGGCATCTCTTCCTTTTTTAATTTAAAATAACCATCCAGGTGGTTTCCTAAGATTTCTTTGCAAATTGCTTCCAGTGAACCTTTTCAGTTACAGACCACTGCAAACCCATGTGGTGGTATTCAGCATTTAGTTCAACTTGGGTGTCCCATGTTTTTGTAGTGGACAGAGGGACTGTCTGAACAAATGTCTGCACAACGGAGGCTGTCTGGGCAGGCTAGCTGTCACTAGCAAGGACATAAAAATGTAAATATCCACAGTTTCGGAAGAAACTAAAGTAAAGCAGTGCTAAGCATGGATTCATCGACTTACTCATAAGAAAGTATGGTACATGTTCCCAAGTCACTTTCGTTCTTCAGAAAAAGACATTCTTTGTTTAAGAAGGCTCAGATCAAAGCGCTCAGCATTGAGCTGTATCAAAGGTTTTCCTATGTATTCTCCAAATTGTAATGAAATAAAATATCTGGAAATAGCCTTTGTGAGAACTGCCCCAGATTTATTGAACATAAGCATTCTAAGATAAGCACTGGATTGGACGAAATCTAAATGAAACCTGGAACAAAGATCTCCCACTCTCACACACATGCCCAAAAGTACTATTCCATTAGAAACACCTCACTGAAAATATTTGAGGAAGAAGACCTGCCAAAGTTTGGGTCCAACTTCTCTGAAGACAGAAATGTGCAATGGGCATGATGGCCAGTAGACTTCCCCAAAACCTTTTGGCAAGGAATCTTCAAGAATGATCTCAAGAAAAACTTTCCCACTAACGGTTCTAAGCACATTAAAGCCACTTGGGATCATGGGGGGTTTGTGTTGGGAACATTCAACTACTAGGAAGTAGAATAGCTTACTTACTTTTTACTCACCAAATGCCATGGGCCAGTGGCAAGTGGCAAATGGCTGACCTGGAAGAGAAGAGCTTTGTATCCAGTTACATATCACTGAGTCATGCAGTGTGGTCAGCCTCCTCTTTTATTGGAGCTGTAAACCACAAATATCCAAGACAAATAATGTAGCAATTTATATAAAATAATTAATAATATTTTACGTTTCAGTAGAACCTTCTACCCAGAAGGATCACAGAGCATCTTGCAGGCCAGCCATTGAAAGTGATGTGGTGCAATTACCCACAACATGGGAGATCCCAACCAGCCAGCCAATGGCACAGGAGTACGGAGGGGAGATGCTGACAAAGGACAGAAGCAAACAGCTGCAATCAGGTAAAAAACATTGTGTAATCTTTAATATTCATGAATAATGAATAGGAGGTGCCTTTCCCCCACTGAGATTCTAATTACTCAAACAGATAATTATTATATGCTGGTCAAAATGTGGAGCCACTGCTCTTTTTAGGATTGCTCAAAGAAGCTTTACCATACATCTGTCAACATACGTCAACATACAATAAATATGTTGACCCTAGATCTCAAATATTTTCATATTTAGTCAAAACTCCAGAGGCTTTGTCTTGGACACAGTGAAAACTTTATCACATATAGCTGCATCTCAGAGATTGTAACAGGAAAACTGATCTGGTTTTGATGCTCTTTCATTTTACTTCTAGTAGACAGAAAAGTAAGCTGAAATAGTATAATTTGGATTGAAAGAGCAAACATGTAAGAGCATATGCTGTAATTGAAAATATTTTCTCTGAAGTACAATATGGTAAGCACTGAAAATAAATAGCAGAGCTCTAAAACAAATTTTAGCACTGAACCAAATTTTATTCTTCCCCTAAACTGTCATCTCCACGCATTTTTGTTAGCTCTCATCTTTATTCTTCAGCACAATAGCAATAATTAATGTTCTAATGAAACTTTTTTTTTAAATAGGCAAGTATCTGGAAATCAGTTCCAACTGGAAAAGGAGAGCATTTGGACTCAGATTTTACTCAGACTGTAACCTCATTACAGCAGGACAAATTCATAGTGCTATTTGATAAAAACATGCACAAGATAACTTGTTTTTATGGTACGCCCTCTTTTGTTAGTAATCCAGCTGATAGTGCAATATATCCTCCTTGAAAATGAACAGCTATAACAGTCCACTAGGAAATTTTTCTGGACTCTTGCTGAACAAACTGACTTAAGCTTTGGAGTTCCATGAATTACAAGTAGCCAAGTAATTCTGTTGATCCTGGTTTATCCTCACACACAGGCTTTAAATCTCTATGAGGATGATGAAAATTCATGATGCAGGAGGTACCATTTTCAACTTGGCTTTATCCAATAATCTGAAATTAATTTATACCCCGAATCTTGACACCTAAATGCCAGCCTATTCTTGTGCAAATTCAAATTTTTTAATGTTTCCTAAAAATCACACAGGTCTGCAGCACAGAAACTGAGATGCAGCCACAACCAAGGGCCAGCCTGCTATTCCCTATTTGCAGTGACTGTCATTGAAACATAATGTGATGTAAAGTTTCCAGTATTACAAGTCAGCCATAAAACTTATAAAGTTATTACATGACTAGATATTTTAAAATGGAATAATTAATGTATTTTCCGTTTTTTCCTTTTTTTTTTTTAATAGGAGTAAACCAGGAAATTCATTTCAGTTTCTTTCATAGGAACTTCTCCAGCCACAGAATCATTATCTGATAGACCCTTTCTGAAATCAAGTGAGGTCCATCTGTACCCACTTATGGTTTTAGGATTTACATACTTGTTTAGTCTTCCAGTGCTTTTCTTCTGAAAAAAGTATGGCTATCTATTAACTCCAAACATATTAAAACCAAACAGATCTCTTGTAGACACTCAGATAAATCCTTTCAGGACTGATTGGAAAGGATCAGAGTCAGAGCTACACCACTAGTTTTACTGTGATGATTAATGAAAGAGAAATAATTTGTAGCTTCACTTTCACATTCGGTGGTGCAGGATGCTGCTTTAGTTTCAACATCAGTTTCTACAAATAAAAACGTACAGCTTTTCCATTCTTGCGTAAAAAAAAAGCCAAACAAACTCTGGAATAAAAAAGTATCTGTACAAAACATGCATGTACTCTGAAGTACAGAGTGAGTATGCACACATCCCTCACAAACTGTTTCTACTAGATTTACACAGTCTTCGCTTGGATACCCTCTAACACTAGCTTGTTCCTGCTGCTGTACAAACCCAAATGGTTCTGCTTGTCCATAGTGGCTGCAGCCCATACAAATGAGGCACTTCTGTAAATTCTGTGTTAGAAAAAGTGCACCAGGATGAAAAACAATCCACAGCTCAATTTAAAGAAAAACAAACAGCAAATAAAATAACTTTAAATTTGTTTAAAGAGGAAAAATATATTTATTATGGAAACAGGATAAACAGATTAAAACAATGATGACTAACTCATCTGAGAACCTGCAGAGTTCACTCATAGCCCAAGACATAACGCAAGCAAACATTTCTGTGATTATAACTGAATAGTTTTGATGCAAGAGAAGCAGCCCTCCAGTTGGTTTCTCCTCCTAGCTGAGATCTGTCCCTTCAGTTTTTAACCTTCCAAATCCTTAGCCTTTACTATTTCTTTCTTGTCTGCCCAAAACTTTATCTTTCTTTCCCCCTTTTGAGTAGCATGAATTTAATTTCTTAGGATTTAGAATTCTCCTACTATCTTATTGTAGGAGAATTCTTTATGCTCAAGCTTTTGTGTGTTAATTATTCTTCATGGAATGCCAACCTGAATTTAGCTTGAAAACACTTCAGGTCTTATACATTCTTGTGATTGCTTCATAACCGGAACATATGTCTCACCACCCTGCACGTCAATAATTGCAACATCGTTTTCTCTGGCTTTTACCAATGTAATTGTACCTCTTTCATATCTGCCCAGACTCCTGCTGCAAGGAACTTTTTCCCAGCTCTTTCTGCTGAACATGTCAACCCTCTCTGTGTATCCCTTTATCACCTAAGTTTTCCTCCTGCAACCTTCCCCACCTTCATTAGCATGCTTTCATCAGTATTAAAAGTAGATCCAGATCAATTCATCGTGCCATCTCATACTTCCCATCCCCTTTGGAAAGCCATCTTCCTGATAAGTGTTATTTACAAGTACTAGTTCCTAGGAAATGAGCAAATCATCACAGAAGCTTGCTGCCACTCCATGACCACTTACTCCGATTCATGAGCCCTCCTCCTACACAGACATTTCCAGATGATGAGCTCCCAGCTTCTTCTTCTGCTTCTAGAAATTTTTAATAGTCCCCCCAGGAACAGCCTTGCATTTTTTAATACTGAATTTCATTCCTTTGCCATTACTTCTGTACTCAAAGCTCATCTTTGTTTTTTGGGTTGGTTTTCCTTTTTTGTTTTCTTCTGTATGATATCCAGGTCTGTCTCAGTATTGCCAATGTCTCCAAAGCCTGCGTCACCAGCAGGACTTGACATACTTTCACTACCATTATTAATGAGAACATAGCACTAAACCAAATCAGGACTATACTGGGCACTGTGTAGCCCCACAAGCAGCCTCCCCTTTTAACACCACACAGTTCTCTCCCCTCCAGCAAACCTCATCTTAAAGCACATTGAGTGAAACCTACCTGTTCTATTTCCTAGGACAGACTCCTCCACATTAGCTGCAGTTGTTGAGCAGTCTGCAGCTGTCAGCAGCTTTTACTGAGTGGGAATTCATCAGAGTGAATAGCAGTACAGGACAAAGTTTACCCTTATTTACTGGTTCGCTCTCAGCCCTGCCTGAAATTTCTCTTGGCTGACAGAGTGCAATAAGCAAATTTTTTGTAAAAATTTAAAGAGGAAAAATGTTTTAATTACAACGAAGATAAGTAGTTGCATTAATACTACTAGAATATTTAAGCAGTATTTCAGATGTCTGCTGGCACTCAGCACGTTTTAGAGAGGAATTTTACATCTGTGCTCCACAGACCTGAGAAGCTGCCTGCACTGCGTAACATTTTGCTCCAGTTATGCTTGTTATTAAGCAGTGTCATTATGTACAATTTTCAGTGTTCCTAAAAGGGATTTCAATAATGTCACAGGAAAAAATGGATGGTTTGTTTACTTGATTAATGTTGTGATCTGTGATTACAAATCTGTCTACTGTTGCTTTCACAGGAAATTATTTCAAGAACTTCACTTCTGGGTGTTGCTTAACATCCAGCACTGACTCCACTATAAACTCATACACATGATTTATCTGGTGGCCAGCATGTGTGGGAGGAAAGATCTAGGAGTCTGACAAAACTCTTTACTCCCTCTAACTTTCAGGCCATCAGATGTAGAAATCTAAATTATTACACTCCTAAGCCTGTTTGTAAATCCTCAGCCAACGCAAACAATTAATATTGAGCTAAGTGGGTGCAAAATGAAAGTGATTAGGCACATCTTTTTTTTAAAAAAAATTTATATGCACATTTTTTACTAGCTTTAAATGTTAAACCAGCTGATTACATCATACCAACACAGTAAAAATTACTCCAAGGTAACCTAGGAAACTGTTTTTACTAAATAACAACTGAGTCCCTTCATTGAATCTCAATTCACACAGCACAGCAGTTTAGCCGAGTGTCCCTTCCCAGCGATCTCGGGCGGTTTGCTCAGACCGGCTGCCATGCTCTCGCTGTGGGTTCATAGGGCAAAGCTCTCTGGAGACCAGAGCAAGGCTCTCCCAGATGAGGGGCCCTTGTCTGTTGGATGTGCTATTCTTGGTGGCTTGCCAGCAGCCCCAAATTTGGCAAGGTTCAGAGCACAAGTTACAGTCTGGTTGCTTGATTATCATGAATGTTATTGTTTTTATTGGTCAGTTAATATGTCTTCACTTTCTTGTGTTTTTATTTTGCTTTGATTGTCCGTGTTAGCAATTCTGTGCCTCCAGCTTAAAGAGACATAAAGATGGGCAGCCCTCACAGTCATCACCTAACTTTTACCCAGGACGGCTTATAATATTCTTGGTCCTCTATATTTTGGAGTCAAGTCAGAAAATCTCTATTCAGTTGTATCTCATACCTTAGCTGGTCAGCATTTCCATAGTGCTCAAACAAAAACATATTAAATACTCACAAGTACAGTAAAAGAACTGCAAGCTGCAGCTACCCAAAAGCAGCTCCAAGGATTTAGTCAATGGAGAGCCAATTGGGTTAATACAAAGCAAAACCAGGATTACTTCTAGGTTATGACTGTTTTGATTTTATGTGCCTCACTGCTGTGCTCATAATACCCATATGTAGGGGCATTTTTGAGAGATATGCCCTATTTGTTGGGGCATATCTCTCAAAAACACACACCTAGATAATAGATATTATCATACACAGAGTATTATGCATATATACTAAATGTGACTATGTAAAAAGATAAAGCTGACTTTTTTAAAAGATGCAGAATAAATGGCATGAAAACTTATGTTTGGCAGTTATATCTTCATTTTCATTCTATCCCCCCTTTTTAGTTAATTTTAAAAACCTCCAAAACTTTCCCTTTTTAGGCTGAAATACAGCAGGCCTCGTCTTTGCCAGATAATGAATATTTTAAAAAACATGTCCTTAAACCATTTTGCCTGTCTTTTTTAAGGATAGCAAAACGTGTAAAAAGTTGTTCAGTGAGAAACCCTGGGAACAAAGTTGAACTTTGCCATGAAAGCAGTCCACTAAAAAATGTTTAAAAGGGCATTGATAAAAAATTAGATTTTATTTGGTAAAGCCCTTCAAGTTTTGTTTTGTTCAGGCCAATTATATTTTCCCCAAGTTTTCTCGCTAAGCTTGAAATCATGCACCTATGAAAAACAACTCAATTTTTCATTTCAGCTAACCTGGCTTCTATAAAAATTTACAGAAAGGAAAGGTCTGTTAAGTGCAGCATGAATTCTAGTGAATTTAGAAGCAAGCACAGATGAGAGACGGGCTGATACACTGTCTGAAACACAGCTCAGCTCATTCCCAAGAAATGTTTTCATATAAGAGCTGCCTGTTTTGTCTTCCTCACACATATATTTGATCTAACCTGCTGGGTCTCCTGGTGTATGATACCAATCTTATTCTTCCTATTCTCACTTACTCGGCCTACTCTTGGCTACATTTGTGACCTTGCAGTTCTGCTCCCTTCCACCCCATCTCTTCCCTGGAAATGAGGCTCCTTGAAGCCTCATTCTTCCTGAGCAAAGCCTCCCAACTTAGTTCACCACACCACTGCTCTGCCTTTCTCAAATCCCACCCAAGTCACGTCTTTCATATTGCCTCTCTGCATTGAGCTAATAAGAAGCAAAACCAGCACAAGGAAACATCTGAGTTGTCTTCTCTGCCTAAACATATTTCCATTGAGCTAAGCTTTCTTTCCTTCATACAAATCTGCTCTGGCCCAGCAGTCTTGCCTCTCACTCAGTAACCTTGCAAACAAAACTATAACATTTGAAAGCAGCCAGGCCCACTGTAACTTTGCAAATTGCTTTTGAAAAAAGTTTTTTTTTAGCATGTAGTGGGTAGCATTGTAGGCTGCAAGCAGAAAATAGACTGAAGGTCGTAGAAGGGAGGTAAATAGAATAAAATAGTATGGATCCTTTTTTTCCATCAGAATAGTTTTAATGACTGATAAAATTCAGATGTTTTACAGTCTAAACTGTTGCTAAAAATGCTTTTCAAACATTTACCACAAGGTGCCAGCAGTTCTTTAATGCTTTTTTATTTTGTATTCCTGCTGTACACAGTCAAAGCAGGGGTACTATGAGGCAAAGACTGCAGACAGGGAAGTCATAAAGGGTATTAATGCCAGGATAAGAGACTGTACACAGAAGACAAGACATGTTTTAGGGCTAGTACCTCTAAAAGAGACCCAAAAAGAAAATATTGATGTCAAGTTTAGTAATTTGAACAGAGGTGTAAAGCATGCTAATTTTTAGTTGTTGGGGTTTATCTATACTTTTGAAACAAAATCAACTGCAATAGTCCACCCAATAGTGAGGATAATCAGCCACCAGTGTCTGTTTTGCCTAACTCTTATCCCCTGCAAAACTTAGAGAGAGGAAGCAAATATCTCATACAATACAGCAGCATCCACTCTCCTAAGATTATAACTCTTCCTAATATTGGGAGACTTGGACACTACAGCCGTAAGTTACCTACTGGAGGAGGGTGTGTTGCCTAGAATGGAAAAATGAGGTGTGTTATTGCAAAGACATCTACCATTTGTGAATTTATTAATAATAAAATATCAATGAAGACTTACTTCAGTCAAGTGGAATTGCATTCCAATTAATGTAAGCTGTACAGTGTTTATCCCAGTACTCATTTCTATTAGATTTAAACCATGTTGTTGAAATTTAGCAACATTTAAATATCAAAGCCAGACTTTCAACAGTTAAATCAGAATAACTCAGAACTGAAACAGCAGAACTTAAGAGAGGCTGCCTTCCTGCTCTGTTTTATTACATTTTCAATGACACAGCTATATGTGAATGGTTATTATAAAAATTACCTCAAGGTATACATACATGTTATATACACTCCATTAAGTCTTAATATTTTATACATATGCAGCTCTTTCCACTCAGAAAGGCTCACAAAGCAATTTACAAACAATATATGCAGAACTAACTTGAGACATTTAATGCAATATGGTCTCCCTTCATAGAGATACATGACTAAACATCCCCAATGAGTAATATGGCCAGCAGCCATAACAGCCTCAGGCTGTGATCTGCTCTGCTCTCATAAGCTAAACAGGGCTGGTCTTGGCCAAATGCATTTGGGAGCCCTCCAAGGAAATCCCAGGGTGCTTCAGGAAGCAGAGCTGGTGATTCAGTAGGTGGCACACTTCCCCTGGAGTCAGCTCTGAACCAACCACTCCCGCGGAAACCTTAGTAGGTGCAACACCATTAACCAAATGGGATTTCAGGCAGGTTCCTCTGCTGAGATGGGTCATTTGTCACAATGTCATGATTTATTAGTGATGCTATAGATTCTGCAATTAAAACAAAGAAGTCTTTGCTGCTGAGCAGTCCTTGCTGCAGAGCTCCCTTGCTTTGGATAAGCTGAAAAAATTGATTTCTAGCTTTTTTTCAGTGGCAAACATTGTGTTTCAAATGGGAACCATCTGTAAGTGTAGCTGGACTTCTTGGTGTTCACCAATAGGGAGTGAATTTTTTATTTCCTACCCAAAATTTTGAAAACAGGTGTATGAATCCTTTCCTTTGCTTCAGTAGGTCCCATTGGAAGTACCACATCCACTTTTAGGTACTGTTCTAGCTAAGGGGGGGTGTCAGGCAGAGGAGAAGCCTTTGGACAGCTGGAGAAATACTCTGAAGTCTAGAAGATGACTAAGGATGGACTGAGCAACCTGGTTGTTCTATTGACGACAAGGCAGAGGTGGACATAATGAGTTTTCAAATACACAAGAGGCTGCTGAAGACAGAAAGAAGAAATAATATCTCTCTCCATTTCTATATTAAGTAGAATCAAAAATAAAAGGAACTTTTGCTTTTGCATCAGGGATGGTTTGGGCTAGCCTGAAAGAAAAACTTGTCTCAAAGTGAATAGAGTTAAGCACAGCAAGAGGATGTGTGCTCTGCATTTCTGGAGGTTGTCAAAAACACATTAAAGATATTTCTGTCAGAAATGATGTAGATGTTACTTAATCCTACTTTGGGCAGAGCACTGGATGAACACTTGAAGTCCCCTCCAGCCATATAGCTCAATGGTTCCATAATTTTTATGAAAGCAAAATATTTATAGCTTTGGGATTACAGATTTCTTCCTATTTATATTAACTCTAAAACAATAAGTCCACCCCACCAAAAAAAGCCTAAAACACATGACATTAAAGAGGTTTAAAAACTGTGCCACGGTTTTAGGGAGATGACTGCAAAAATTTCCCATTCTTAAGATGTCTAAGCAAGATTAGTTTTGCGATCTGGCTCACTTGGCCTTTTTTTTTACATAGATGTAACCAGAGTTTTCCACCATTCTTTCCTCAAAATGTCCCAGAGAAAATCTGAGTTTCACATCTAAATCAATAAACAATGCCACAAACAATGAAAGATTTATTAATGCTTGTGGAAGTGTCAGATCCTTTATATTTGAAGATGAAAAAAGGGAAAGTATGCGTAAAGGAGAAAAGGAAGACATTCTCTGATATTTATGTATGACCTCAAGAAACACATCAACTTTTCCTGGAGGTTTTCTCATCAGTTGGGTACCAGTTTAGCAGCTGAGTTCAGAGCAGTTTGGATCACCCTCCTGGAGCAGAAATTATGGTGCTGGTATTAGCTGATAACCCTTTCAGCTGACGGAGCCTCTTGCACCCTGCATTAAAAAACCAGGGATGAACATACTCCCAGAAAATACATTGCTAAAGTCCAGGTTAAACTACCTTGAAACTATCCTTCCTTTCTCTGTTGATTCTTTTTTGTTCTCTTTTGAACAAAGACAAAAAAAGTATAAAGTTACTCAGTAATAAGGATGATCGGGGGGAAGAGCTTTTGCCAAGTTATTTTGTAGGGAAAGCCGTGTGGGTTGATTGCTGTCACATTGGAGGGAGATGAAGAGGCAGCATGAAAATGTAATAAGAAGAAAGGTTTAACACAGCCTGAGCAGTGCTGGCATGTGGCCCTGAGAAAAAACATGCTCTTGGGTCGGGATGCTGAGTACAGGGGTCCGAGGCTGAAGAAGGGAAGACATCCTTGGTCCTTTGATTGCTCCCCATGCTCGTGCAAAAAGGACCTAATTTCCTGCAATAAATACATACACTTCAAAATATTCCTGATCCCTTCAACAAGTCCTTTTCTAATTCCGAACTGCAACACAGCCTCTCTGGTTTTGCTTGGCAACCCATGGCAAAGCAGAAATAAATCCTGAATGTCAGTACTTTTTAGTTTTTTAATAAACATAACCTTTAAATGAGTTTTTCCTATGATTAAGAAAGCAGTTTCAAAATGCATATAGGACAACATGTATCTGTTAATCTCCTTTCTTCGTCTGCAGGCACGTAATCTTATTTGTTAGAAAAATAGCCTCACAGGAGAAAGCATAGTTTATTCTTCAATGAATGGCTCTTAACTAAGATTTACAGTACAGACAGATTACAAGTTTACTTTCTCCACAGAATGAAGCAAAGAATTGAGCCCTTCTAAACAAAATAGTCAAACAATTCAAGAGCATAAAGAAAGAAAAGTCTCTCTTCTTGGCTAGACAGTTTTGATACCTTAATGATTGTAACATTTTAACAGCTGTGGGAAAACTGACATTAAAAAAATAGCCCAGAAACACGGTCTGTGTACAACATCTTTGAGCTCTTATATTTTATTAGCAATTTGGATTCATTACTGTTTTAAGGAGGAAGGAAGGGAGGTAGATGTTTCTGAGAGCTGTTTCTCTAAATGTATTAACCAGAGATTTCAAGCACAATTTAATATAACACAGCTCAATCCTCACAAACTGGCAAAGGGGTGAGATGTCACCATTTATCCCTTCATTGAAATTCATGCTCTAACACAAGAGGTCAAAGCAGGTATTTGAGCAATCTTCCTTATGAAAATGAGATAACCTCCTTTCATCCCAAAGCCTGTGCTGATCTTGCTCCCCCCTCCCTTCCAGCCCGATGCCAGGCAGCAGCTCACGGGTACCACCCTGTCACCTTCCTTTTGAATGATGATGCTCTGAAGGAGTGCTGTAGTATTTAATAGCCTGAGATCACAGGCTCTCCTGACACAATACTTAACCAGGTTCTGCCTTTCGTTCAGTGTGCTCATTATTTGCACATGGTCTATGACATCCAGGAAGAATATGTTATCACACAAGTCCTCTCTTCTCCCACTTTTTGCTCTTCCATTATATTTATCTCCTTTACCTAACAGGTTCTTGAGTATGCTGTCAATTTTGTAATAAAAAAACCAAAAAAAAAACCCCCAAACCAACCAACAAGAGCATTAGGGAGGCTCTGTTCACTAATTTTTTAGGAATCCTAAGGTGCTCTTTAAGCTTTCAAACAAACACTGAAGCCTGAAAATTACATGTTCTGAAGTTCAACAGCCACCTCCTGATTATACCATTAGAAATCCCTCAAAGTCTGTGTTCAGACTTCATCAGTCTCAACTAGTCAGACCTCAGGGTGGAGAAATGGACATGATGAGTGTTCAGAAGTGTTGTACAGGGAGACACTGAGAGAATGTCTTGTGGTAAGAGAGTTTTAGGGGAGTAATTCTGCTTAATTACAGACATTGAAGCTGTGCTTTTGGGAGTGATATAAATAAGGTAGTTAACAAGCCAAGACACAAAATGCACTTCTTTTGCCCTTGTAGACTCTGAGATCCCAATTTTGCTACACTTTAAAGGGCTTTTTTCATTTTTAACACCTAGATTTCTCTCCTCATTATGATAGAACTAAACAGAAAAATGTTATTTTATTATTTGAATGCATTATAAATCTGTTTTTTCCCTAGAAGGAAGGCTATCAATTATTCCTTTAAGTAAGCCAGAAGCTAACACAGAAAAATACTCTCCTTTAAAAAACAGTTTACATTCAAACCATGGGCATCATATCCTCTTGTGCTGATCACAGAGGATCCCCTTCAGGGAAGACCACAGCTCTGGATCAGGCAGATTAGTGAAGCTCTTAGTGGGACAGTTCTTAAAACACCAACCTTAGGAGATAGTCCACATTCAGAGGAACATCCTCTCAGGTGGCAACCCATGTATCAGTTAAAAAACTTACTTATTTTTCAGAATCTAAATGTCAGCTCCTATGTCAATGATAGTTTACATTCAGCTTCTTTCAGAATTGTTTTCAGTGAGACTGTATAGAGTGTTAAACTTCTAATGGCTGCTAGATGCTTAAATACCTAAAATGGTGAGCTCTTTATACATGGGGACGGTTCTGCAACTAAAGCAGCCAATAAAACAGGTATTCCTACATTTATCCACATTATCTTCTTTTTGTGTTAATGCCCACTCATTGAGTGTGAGTGGGCAAAAATGAATGCAAATGAATGCATTTTTGTAAATGAGAAATGTTTACTCCTTTGACTTCAACATCTATCCCGAAATTAGGCAGAGGATGTCAGATCAGACATATGGAGAGTTATTTTAAATCTTCCCCTTCAGCTCCAAATCAGCAGGAAGGAGTGGTTCACAGCAGCCTTCTCCATGAATCTCATCACACACCTGACTAGCATCTGCTTCAGTACCCTACAGAGCAAAGAAACAGATGACTTCGATAGGGCATCAGACTTACAGCTCCTCACAGAAGCCTCTCTCACTGCTCTCAGCCCAGCTGAGTGGCATTACAAAGTCCTCTTCTCCTCCTTCAATGCTAAAACATTTTCTCCTTCACTAATAGCCAGAGAGACCTTAAGTATCATGCTCAAATTGCCCTAATCTCCTCTGCTCTCACCCTTTAAAATTATTGCTAGTGGCTGGCCCCTGGCAACACAACAGCGTTTTAACTCAAACTTCCATGCAATAAATAGCTCAGATTTCCTTTAAAAGGAACACATACACACAACAGACGAGGGGTGCACAGAAGTTTTATGCATCTAGCAGTTTTTACATATTCCACTGTTATTCATTTAAGGCTGACCAAGTGGTCCTCAGGGGATGGCATGCACAAGCATAACATTATAAGTGTTAATAGGAAACGGATCTGAACAAAGAACCGCATTTCCCCATTATATTGTGTTTCTGCTTTAGTACATCATGTTAGTTTCCTTCACAGCTGGCTGGTTGGCCTGTTGTTTCAGGGACAACTATCATTTGCTCATAACTTTCCTTTTTCTCACTGTATTTTAGATGCATGTATAGGCATGTGGGATTCTTGCTGTGGTTTTAATCTAAATGGCTTATCTTACAACGTGTTTTTGAAAGTTCTTAACATAAAACGGGTAGCAATTAAAAAATAACAACAGAAATACATGACCTGTGCTGCCATGCTAGAGAAAAGAATAAAGTCCAGTTAGTTTTCTGTGACCAGAAAAATTAATGGATTAGTTGGTTTTTAATATAACAAAATAATTAGAAGGGTGCAAGGCAAATTCTTGCTATTTTTATAAACCTAAACTCACTTCAGTAATATTCTGTTGTTTATGCACCCTTGAACTAATTTCCTCCCTTCCAACATGTATGTCCTGCAGAATATCTTTACCCTTCTAGTGATGGCGGGGGGGGGGTGGCGGGAATCCTCAAAATAAGCTGAAAGAACACTAGACATGCACTTTGGGAACTGCTTTGTAGAAGGTCAGACTGACTCTCCTGTGGACATATTTTTACATACTCTGAAGCAGCCAGGCAGGCATGCATCCCCCTGGTGCTCCTGTGGTTGTGTGAACAGTCCCTTGTGCAAGCTCTGATGGAGTCCACACACAGGAACAACACTGCCTGCTCCTTCTCCAAATGCAAACAGGGCACATGCTTAAATTGCTCCACATGGATGAAATGTCTAAGACAGATGTACAAGACCAACTGTGTACTGACAACACAATGACTATGTTTCCATACTGCAATATATGATGTCTCTGCAAAAAATAAAAAAAAATCAACTCCAACATTCTTGTACTTGCTGATTTTTCAAGAAATGGGCACCACCCTTTCCCACTGCAATCTGCAGTGAAGTTACACCCAGAGCATGACGTGACTGCAATTACTTACTCCCAAACGTGTACCATGTCAGTGTGCAACTTGGAAAAGAGAAAGGTACTCCTTTATACTCAAAGTCTGGCTAACTAAATAACTAACATTTGTGAAACCACATTTGTAGCAACATATTTGTAGCACCACATTTTCACAGAAGAAAGATTTATTTCAGCCTCTACAAAAGCCCTACCAGTGACAACAACTCCCAGGCTCTTCAAAGCAGCATTCAGTCCCTCTGCTCTGTTTCAGCTTCTTTAATACTCTGTAAAGTCCAAGGTGTATACTTTGCACGTTCCTTGCTCCTTAAGTTCAATTTCCTAAATAAGGCATGATTCCTTTCAGGATGACAGCTCGTAAAAATCACTTTAGGGTAAATTTGCCTTTTAAGGAAGCAGCTTAGCCACTCCTTTATCCTCGTAATATGTACATCCCATCCCTTCAGGCAACATTTCTCATCATCAGCATTTCCCATTCCTCACATCTGCTTCTCAAAGAAATCCCAGCTACATCAATCGGCCTCATGCATGCATAGACTAGGCAAAGACATTTGTTGTGCTTTCTGAGCATTGTATCAGGAAAGATACTAAGTTATCAGAAAAAGATATTAAGCTAGGAAAACAAGCATTTCATCCTCACTGTCCACTAGACACCATGCAGTCTGTCTCTGATCTCTAAAGAACCCATGCCAATACTGATAACAGTGTGGGTAAGGGATGGTTAAAAACATTTTACTAAATTTGGGGAGAGGAAAGAAGGTTTAAAAATCTAGAACTTTTGTACTTTCTCATTTTCAAATAAAAAGTTTGCTTTCTGTAAGAACATCCTGATTTATTTCCCTAGCCCAACAGGAAACTGACACCGCAAAATTGTTGGGTGTTTAATGAAAAGTCAGATATTCCCCACTGAAATTTTTGGCATGAGTTTATTCCTGAGAAAAATACATTTTTTAAAAAATTAGAAATAAACCCCATGGTTACCCTCTTGAGACAGCCTGGCTGATACCACAACTCAGATCCAGCTCAGGAAACTACACTCTCTGGAATAAGGTCTCCTAAAATTTCTATTAGCTATTACTTGAGTACACTATTATCTGTCATGTATGCTACTTTGGGGCATCTGTGATGCTAGTAGTGATACTATTACAGGGCTTGCAGCAAAAAATTGCTCATATTTCAGTGTCAAAGAGATCTTACAATAACCATGCAAAGCTAAGCTACATTTTAAAAAGCATTTAGATATCTGAAGAATACAATACAAGTACATGGAAGTAGAGTAGAAATTTGCACCCAAATCAGCTAAAATAATTTTTTTCTTTTAATACCAGGAATCTATTACACTAGCAAGTAATCTTTACATCTGATGGTTTGAATATGATGGGGTTTTTTTAAATACATTTATTTGCAAAAGGCTGTCATAAAGTTCGCATAATTACTGGTGGAATGATTCTAGAGTTCACCTAATTTTAGTGAACTGCACAATGGAGAAAGAAGTGTTTTATAGACCTTTCTAAATCCCTGCAACCTGACAGAGCAGCTACTTATCTGCCTGTTACAAAAGACATTCAAGCTGTGGTGGTCATTTTCAACAGCTTGAGACACTTCATATTATAAAGAATAAGTAGCCAAGGAGCAAGAGGTTAGTGGAAAGAGGTGGCAGTCAATATTCTTCCTCTTTTCCATTACTTAGGCAGCTAAAGGAGCAGGTAAAATAATTAAGGAGATGACACAGTATGCAGTGCATTGCTCGATACCCTGGCAGTTAAGCCTGGACTACACGCGTGATGACTTAAACCCAGGACTACAGCAAAGTGACTTCAGCCCATCCTTAACTGCAAACTGTACAATAATCTCACTGAAGCCACACAATCTTGAATTTACCTATAAGAACAATCCTCACAGCAAAAATTTAAAGGACAGTGGCCTGTCAGTTAAGAAAGAATACTTTGAGAAGAGGGTTAAGTCTTTGGCTATTTATCACAACACTTAATTATACTTTTTGGAGGAATCATAAGTAAGTTAGGCATCAGCTTTTTCAGAAAAAAAAAAATCGAAGAGATCTAATTTAGACATGCTTAATTTTCTGTTTAAGTGCTACTGACTGAAGTCACTGGTGAGACTTCTAGATAGAATCACAAGTTTGACAATAAGATTTGATATCTTCACACCCCAGGCATTATAGAATCAAAATCCTTTCTGCAAGTCCTCTGAACTTCATACATTTCTCAGACTCAGCATTACAAATTCGCAAAAAGTTTCTCACCTTACAGGATGTAACAAGAGCTAAACTAAGCATAAAATCTCAATCATACATTTTCAATGGGCCTTGGTACCTGCTTTAAAAATCTGACCAGAGCTTTGGTAACTGTTCTCAGACACTTTGCAATGTCGCAAAGATATTTTAGGAGAAAAGCTGCGGGGAAGAAATGCAATTACAAACCCCTCATACCATACTCAGTAAATTTTCAGATTTGAGTTTCCTACAACTTGTATATTTATAAGACAAAAAGACCTAAGCATATTTATTTTAACAACAAGCCTGTGTTTCAAGAGTGGTAATTATCTCTATCTAGTTTCATGATATGCCAGCAGCACCGATATCCAGCTTTCCCTACAAGCATCTCTGTAGCTCTCCAAACCAGTACCTGCTTTTGC
Source organism: Molothrus ater (assembly GCF_012460135.2). Classification (NCBI taxonomy): domain Eukaryota; kingdom Metazoa; phylum Chordata; class Aves; order Passeriformes; family Icteridae; genus Molothrus; species Molothrus ater. The sequence goes on along the minus strand of NC_050478.2, from coordinate 34,975,146 downwards.
CTTCCTAACACATTGCCTCTTTTTATCCCTATGCCTCAGAAAGAAGGGATACTTTCACATGATGCCCAAGGACAAACCATGCACATCACTTTTTTCAAAAGCATCTCCAGTGACAATCCTCATCACAACTATAAGATACATAAACACCACCACATGTTAAGAATGTTTGCTAATTATTCCCAGTGCATTCTGTTGGGTTTGTGTCAGACAAAGCATATGTTAGAGTCTGTATTAGAGGGGCTGTCTACATCATGTGTTTTCTACAATCCTACACATGGTTTGTACTAAATTAGCAGTATTTATACTTAAAATTTGTTAACCAGAATTGCTCTAAGAGACAGTAAGCACAGAACTTGGTGCATAATTTTGACCCTCAAAGTCTACACAGAAAAGTAATGACTCTTTTGCGAATATATGTATATCCTGAAGAAAAACACATGCATACCAGAATTTAATTTGCTCTTGACTATCAGTCCCTACAGTTGATTTTCCCATACTTGTGGCTGCTATCTGTACCCCTTTTACCTCCAGTTGCAAGACAGCTGTCAGCTTCTTCCCCAGCCCCAGAACTGAGACGCGATATGGCCTTTACATTACCTCTTGTTTTAATCAGCTTGGAGCCTGAGAAACCCAGCCTAAGTCCTCCTGGGAACACTGTGAGCTGCCTGTGGGCCAGTGGGCTAGACCTCATCTAGCTGTCTATCTGATACTGTCCTCTGCATTTCTGTGTGAATCAGTGCAGCCATGCTCTTTTTGGTGTGTGCCAGAGCCTCCAGCACAGCTGTGAGATCTGAGTGATCTTTCAGAAAGCAGATAACAAAAGAGTGAAAACTAAAAGATACATTAAAGACACACAAGAGCCAGGTGCAGAGCAAAAACTGATCAGGGCCAGGTATTTCCAGGGGGGCACATTTGAAAGTATTTCCAAAAGTATAGAAATGAGCAGCCACTGTTATCAATGGCTGTAAAATGCTCTGGTGGGGTCTGAAATGGGGCTTACTTTTGGACTCCTAGAACATGAGATAACCAATAAAGCTCCACACAGAGAAGCATGCAGTTCGACAACTGGATGGATGGATGGATGGAGACAAGTCAAGATTGGCATCATGTTCTGTTATTTTGCTAGCAGTAACTACCATCAGTGTTTCAGCAGCTGGTATTGTCCATCTATATTGTTTTGTGCCAATTCATTAAAGAGGTGATAGGTGCAGAGTGAGCAGTCTCAGCAGCAGCTGATTGAAAAGCATGAGTCATAAGATGGGCTATTATACCTGCTCAGTAAACGGCCTGGGAATTATAACGATGGCTAGATCATCCTGCTCAATCAGTGCACAGTGTGCACAAAGAGATTTACAAACATAATAAAGCACTGAAAACATCTCAGAATTTCTCAGTGAATGGGGATGTGGCTGCACTAACAGCTATACCATTTATCTAACCAGCCAGTTTAAGATGGTTAACAGGTTCTACTTTATTACACAAGAGACTGATCAGCTAGAATTTTGCAAAATGAATTATTCAAGGAAAAACTAGAGCCTCAAATAACAACAAACTATCCCACCATGAGCATAACTTTAGACAGACACACAGTCCAAACCACACCTCCAGATGCAGAGGGTCAAATAGTAGGAGATATGAACTGAGGCTCTATTTGGGACCCATTTACATATTAATCTGGCAAACTGTGTTTAAAGATTGGTGTTCCAAAGCCTAGGCTGCCACACAGGTTTCATGGCAATGACAAGGAATCATTATAAAGAAGGAGGTATTGAATATGTGTCAATACAGAAAACACAAACATGAACTTCACGTGCACAGCTGGCTGAAAAGCCATGTCATAAAATGACAGTAAGGGAACACCTTAGACTTGACAAATAACTTGGGTTTAAAACTAAATATTTCAAGGTAAAAAGCTACACTGATGCCAAACTTGTATTCCTTTGGGATTGATCCAAGTAGTTCTCACCACAGTCTTGGATTAAGTCTCTGCTGTGCTGACTGTAACTCACAGAGCACTTGGAGTTGGTCTGATGCTATGTAGGTCAGGATCTGTTAGCACCACAGTCCTGAGATCCACAGTAAAGAGGTCAATATGCACAGCTTGCTCACCCTCCCTGTGGCACAGCCTGCAGGGATGACAGGAGCTCAGCCAGCTTGTTTAAATTTCCACAAACCACAGAATGGATGTTCCCAGCTCACAGGTACCAGTCATAGCTGGAGAAAAGCTGCAAATAGTGGAAAAGCAAACCTTGCAGTCATCACAGCTCATATCCTAGAAAGTCTAGTTCATCAGCCCAGATCTGATGGCCACCTAAGTCTTAACAGTTATCAGCCTGGAGGAGATCACAGCGTATAAATTATGATTTCATCATGTTTCATTAGGTACTGCATTGCTGTGCAAGATTATATTTTTGGCTTAGTGGCCTCCTAGGAGCTGCTCAGTGTTAACAATTCAGTCAGTAGCACTCTACCCTCTGAGTCAAAACTGGCTGAATGTCAATTGACTACAAGTCAAATCCTTGTATTGGCATTAGGAGCTTTTTGGCAGGGCTATGCAAGATTACATTTGAAGTCCACACCACTTAGAGAAGCAATTACGCTCATCCCCCACCATTTTTCATGAGTCTTATGCTTAGCACTTTATTCTCAATCTTAAGTACCAATTCAAATAATTTTTTGTCTTCACAGAGCCTCTGTGTAGATAAGTTAGGTAGAGTACTCCCCTTAATCACAGATTTTGAACTGTTAATGCTGGCTGGCCTAGCATCTGCTGCACCACAGATAGTCACATGAGGCTTGTTTGATAAAATACTAAAGAATTGAAAGGGCTGAAAAAGAAGGGTGGGGAACAAGAGAAGTTCTGCACATCAGATGCAGTGGACAGCAAAAAGGTACACAGGAAACCACACATTGCTCTATGGTGTTTGAATACCAGGGTCTTTCTTTGCTTTCCACAGCAGCCTTCAGACTGCTTTCCTGCAAGGCTAGTTTGCTATTAAGCTAGGCTTACCTTGACCCAAACAAAGGGCAAAGAGCTGGGAAAAAGGAGATAACACCATTCTTTTCAGCCTCATGACCCAGGCCAGATGCTCAACCAACAAGAAAACATCAACTTTTACCCATGTGGTTGGAAAAAGCAGCAGCACCAGCTACACACTCCAGGCTGTCCTGGAGTGCAAAAGGCAGCAGTCTGACACACAATAAAAAGCAAAGAGCAAAACCTCAGCAGGAACCACAGCCATAATCCACCCTAAAATGCATCTTTTTTCAGAAGTATAAGCCTCCTATTCCTTATAAGAAAGTTGATGCACAGCCCAACTTGTATTAACATCACATGTGACTGACTGGGTCAACCCCCCACCTATTGCCCATGCAGTGCTACACACAGGCTCACTAATCCCTCATTTAATATCAAGTACAGATGGAGCCCAGTAGGCAGGGTTGAAGTGACTGCATGTGTAGATTACTTGTGCATTTTCACATACATTTATTCCACATGCAGTCGCAAACTTTTTTTAAATTTTAATTCAACCCAAAAATCAGAATTTTCCAGGAATTCAGTACAATATCCCATCAAATGAGTTCTCTCTTAAATAAAAGTTCTTTTGTTTCCACAGTTTAATTTTTGGATACTGAACAGCATTTGTTGGCTAAGTCACATAACTTTCTAAATAAGCATGTTTTCTGCAGGTCATAAATAATGGGAAGGAACATGATGGCTCAAAGTCTTTTGAATGCATGTGTCTGTAAGAAGAGCAGAACAAGAAAATATTTTTTTTTCTTATGATAATTCAAATGAGTTGGAATCACGGACTAAAGCACAGTAATAGAAAAGGGATGTGTAAAGATGTCTATTAGATGTAAAACTCAAATCCTTATTCTCTTCTGTACTCAAAGGTTACTCTAGAACTTCATAGCTGTGATTATCTGATTAGCAGAATCTACAGTGACTGTATGAAGAAAATAGCTAAAAAGAAAACTCTGCTCTGAAAAAGTAGCCCAAATTTTCAATAAAACAATTTTGAAGTACAATAAAAGATTGCAGACACATTCAGTTAGACTTTTTAAATGAGGGTAAATGCTTTCAGATAAGCATCAAACAGGATTATAACAGATGATCAAAAATATTCCACATGGAGTTTAAAAGACAAGCGGTAATAGGGCAAATAACCCATATAAAGATGCCTTACCAAGACAAGCTGGCATGTCAATAAAGGCTCACTATATAAACTATACTGCGACTAACCATACAAAAATAGGGTTAAATGTTTTCCTGTAAAGGTCTTCCTTTTAGAATGCTTTTCTTCATAGAATCCCACTTCCAGTCTGGTTTTTGTCTTATTTTACGTGACCAGGAAAAAAGCTGGCCTTTTTTCCTTCTGCGTTTTTTAATAGATTCTGTATCTATAGATATAGTTAATATTTTTTGCACATTTGTTGATTGGATTTCTAAGCACATGTCTAATTTGGCTCTTTATTCCTAGTTTAGATTAATATCAGAAATACATTATGAAATGAATGGAGGAAAAAAACCCATCCAAACAAGCAATAACAAACTAAACCAAACAAACAAACAAAACTCAAGGAAAAACAACAAACCAAAAACAAAATCAAAGTTCAGCAGGATATGAATTAACAATCTTGGAAACAGAAATCACATATATAAAATAGTCAGCAGGCTACTTTTTTTTTTTTCCACTCGAAGAAAAACAAATTTTAAAGGGTAAATTAGCCAGTGGGTGGGTTTCCTACTGTTCCCTGAATTCAGGAAAAGTACTCTCAGAAGTGAAATAAAAAAAAATCATAAAATGAAATAGAGGTGCTGTGGTATTAGAGCAAAATGTGTTCCTTCGTTCACAAACTTTTACTGCCTATATAATTTCAGGCAAAACAAAATGTATAGTATATTTGTTTCCCTAATAAAAAAGTAAAATAATAAGCAGAGAATTATTGTTAATTGCTTCGCCATACACAGAGTGCCAATTATTTCCTTTTCTTATTTCTACTGTTAAAAATTAAAAGATGAAGTTTCAATAGTTGGTGCTTTCAGAACACAGTGTGCTACTCTCAAGTGAATCAGATTTGAGGCAGATACCAATGAGTACATTTCATTCAGGTCCAGACTTGGACAATTTCATACTAATTTTCCATCACTCAAGGAAATATCTTAAATGAAGTTAGTAAATAGAGCAGAACAATATCAATAAAAGTGCACAACAAATTCCACAACCTTTACCATCCTGCTAAACATCAGTGCGAGTAATGGAAAATTTGTTGAGTCGCAAGACACGTGCTTGGCACGAGTAGAAAGATACCTATTGGAAATGAAACTTACTTACTTTGCACAGCCTCCTTCTTAGGCTTTGAAGGTAACACACGGCAGATGAGTTTGTATCATGATAGACTTCCCCAGCTGGCCCTTAATATCAGGGATCCAGGGGCAAGATGGAAAGGTCCACCTTGTGTCTGGATGAACAAACCTTTAATTGCAAACTCTGACTTGAAGGAAAAAGTTAATTGAATGTGTTTTACTTTGTCACAGAAGGTTAATGTTAATGGATAGATGCTTTTAAACCTAGAGGCATTGAGACTTTCTGTACACCTCCTGTAAGCACCGGTTTGGCTGACACCTTTGTATCACTACTGAGATCTTCTTTATGAATGTCCTCCAAATCACCATCCTTCTTCCAACTGATCAGCCAAAGGCCTTGCCCAGATGAAACAAAACACTGCTCTGGACTTAAATAGGCTTCATAAGATATTGCAGGAAAGGGATTTCAACATCTCACTAAAAAGGATATCATGTAAGCAGAATGTGAATAAAAGATCCAAAGACCATATGATTCTCAGCTACTTTGATTGCAAAAGCACACTGAAACCATATCTTCTTCAAGCTTTAGCAGTTAGATTCCTGCTGGCCACTTAATGAACAAGTGCCTTTGCCAGGAAGCGACTGCATGCACTAACACTCTTTCTTTTGGAAAGCATAACATAATTCCCTATCTGTTGGGTCTTCAACATTCCCAGAAGAAAAAAGAGAGCAGGCTTGATCCTTCCTTGCTTCAATAAGCCAGGTATTTCAAAAGATAATAAAATCAGCTCTCCAGTCTCCATGGTCTATTTGGATGCAAGAGCAGCCAGGTAGTCAGAAGAGCCTGTGGCAGGAAAGTCACCTTCCACATCGTCCTCACAGAGCTGCTGGAGGGGTGGATTGCAAAACCACACAGAAAAAAAACAAGAGTAGGGCTCTCAAGGAAACAATTATTTGTTTGTTTAAGTGCTGCCCTTTTGGTGCCCTACTCCTTTCCAACAGAGTTTTCCAGCAGAAACAATATCTCCCTGACAAACAGAAGAGTTTCCTTACTCATTTTAGCAGCACACAGGCCGCTTGCTCATTTTGCAATGTGACTTCCACTCTATTATCTCTATTTTCCTGTTGTTTAGGAAAACATGCAACAAATGCAAGGATAGGTCTGCACAGACTACAGACCCAATTTCCTTGAGTGAACTGACAACTGTTAACCTTGATAAGACAAGGGCTGATGGTTTAAACTGAGAATATGTTTAGATTAGCTACTGGGAAGAAATTCTTTTCTGTAAGGGTGAAGAGGCACTGGAACACGTTGTCCAGGGAAGTTGTGGATGACCTATCCCTGGAAGGGTTCAAGCCAGCTTGACTAGGGCTTTGAGTAACCTGCCCTAGAATAAGGTGTCCCTGGCACATGGCAGGGGGATTGGAGCATGATGATCTTAAAGATCTCTTCCTACTTCAACCATTTTATAATTCTGTGAAGATGAGGGAAAGCACACAAAATGAGGACCTTGACAGTTAAAAAAAATACATATCCAACCCCAAAGCTCAACTGCCCTCTGCAGACAACATTCACAATAGAAGAGAGCAGTAGGTCAACACTGCCATTTGCAGCATGTCCTTCAGAGAGAGAGCATTCCTTCTCTGGGAAATATGGGATGTGGTGGGGCACAGCTCCTCCAGGTGCTGGCATTTCTTCATTCAATGGGGAGACAAGGCAAGAGCACCTTGTCTGTCTGTGTTTTTAAGGTAGCAGTTGTGCCTGGCTCTCAAGGACAACCGCACAAGGTCTGGGAGAGTCCCTGCTCGCCACCTCCCTCGCCACCGCACACCCTTGTAAGGCCAGATGATGGCTGGCCCTTAGCTGAGGATTAACAGTGCTTAAAAATAGAAGTTGAGACATGCAAACAGACTGAGTTATAACTACTGAATTCCAGTCTGAAAAGAAAGTGTCAGCTGGCAATGCTGGAGCTTCGCTGTGTGGGCAAGAAAGGTGTTGGAATGTCAATCCAAGTGCCATCTCCTGCCATGGCATGTAGATAGATCAACAGTCCTGGGAGCTTGGGATACACTACTGTGAAAGGCACTACAGACTGCCACTTATAATGCTGCTCCATTACAGCAGGGATGCACTAATAAGCCTCCATGGCAGCACATACTTAAATACTGTTGACACAGAAAAAGATTAAAACCTTCAGAAAAACTTCATACAGCTGCACCATAGCTGTAAATGCTACCCAGAGAGCAATTGTTAGTAGTTTTTACAGATACATAAAGTGTAGGATGCCACTAAGGCAAATAATCAGCCTGATTTTTACCTTATACTAGCATAACCCCATTGGCTTCAGAGGAGTTCCACCAGGCACACATCAGTGTGTTTATTATTACTTATATTATGGTGGTGTCTACAGGTCACAAACCATGAAAGAAGTATTCACAACTCCTGACCTAAAACAAGACAGTGAACATCTGACTCTCTGACCCAACTCTCAGGATTCAATAATCAAGAAGCCAGGGATCACACTAGGAGCAGTACCAGAAGCTAAAAATATTTAAAAAGCAAATAATCTGTTTAATCACTATGGATACTTATTTGGCTTCTTCTGAGGTTTTTAGAAACAAGTGCACTATATCAATACATAATTTGAGATTTTTTTGTTTTTATTTAAAATATTCTATGGCAGTAAAATTCACTTTGTTTCAGAATGAAAATAAACACTCTCCAGGATAGCAGAAATGCATCTGGAAGTTGGTATCCTGGTTTGAGATTCACTCATTAAAAACGGATGAATGGATAGTTGTAGAAAATAAGCACTACAAAATAGTACTCCAAGCAGCAGCAGCAGCACAGGTAAGCTTACCAAGCAATTCCACTCTCTTTTCCTATCTTAGTATGCAAAAAACACTTATATTTCGGCTTCAATCTCATAATTTAATGCAAAATTTAATTCTGCCTTATTAAATATGGCAACAGATACACTTTGATATGTTATCTGGACAGTTAGAGGGGAAATACTCTTTGATTCTACAATTTACAACATCTTGTTCTCTGCAAGCAGTTTGATCTAATAGACTTTGGTTACTGGCAATCTGTGGAGAAGACTTAATCCCCATGGACTGTCCTTTGAATGAGAACAAAGCAAACTTTCCCCACAATTCACATTTCTCATGTCATACTGGAGAGACAGATGTCAGCATCAAGAAATAATGTGAGAATGAGGATGGCAGCTGGAGTGTTCTTCAAGGATTGTAACTGCATCTCAGAAGATACTGTTGTCTTTTGCATCTGCATGCCTGGGGTCATGCAGTAAATCCATGAAAACTCATGCCCTGCAGTTTGCCATATCCTGCACAGCAATGCCAAATCAGGAAACAGGGAATGGCTGATCTAAACCTGGTGGTCTCAGTACATGAGAAAAAGGGGGATCTATTGTGAACAGCATCCCATCAGGTAATCTGCAGTCCAAGGCTTTCCAGGCTTTCTGAGACCAAAGGTAGGTCTCAAATTATCCCATAGACAAGAAAGGGAAAAAGAAAACACAAATGGCTCTTAAGCACTGAAATGCATCTGCAGCAGGAGGGAAACTTTTTTTTTTTAATCTACTAGTTCATATTACCTTGGGGTGAATTCACACCAGACTGCAAGGTCAGGGTGGCCAGCAGTTTAACAGATGACTTTAAAAGGGGCTATGTATTTTAAGAAATGACAATGGTGATCCAACAGGTGCCAATAATTCTTTCTCCTTCACTGTGAGATTTTCCAAGAATCTCACTGACCAGTTTAAATTGCCTCCGTGATAATTGTATGGGAGGTATAAGACTCCTATACAAGTCTCAGGCTTGAGCAACAGCCTTCCACCTCCATTTGCCTTAGAAAAATAATCACCTTCTACTGAGGAATGGCTTTCTAAGACCTGTCAGTAGTTAACTTCTACATGAACAGTCATAAAGGCTTGTAAATAAACCTCTCCAGCAGGTACTCAAAGGAATCCTGTGTTGACAGAGAGCCTTTCTTATAAATGAGTCACAAAACATTTCAGAGCATTAAGGAAATGGCTGAAAGCAGCATTACAAATTCCTAAATTCTTTCTCAGACTTTACCCACCAAAGTCTTGTCTGAGTAGGGGCCTTCTAAGTAACCTGTATACTGTTTCAGTCCAGGAAAGATAGTATATAAATATCATTATTATGAAACCACTCCTTCAAATCTGACCAGCTCTCAAAAAGATGCAAAGGGTAACTAATTCATCTCTGTGTCCAACTAATTTCTTGGGAGAAATTCTAAACAGTCCAAAGCACAAGAGACTATCTCCAGCATTTTCAACTTGAGAACTCTAAAGTCACATCTGATTAAAGTGCCTAATTGTTCCATTAGGAGATAATTATTGTCAGGCTGCTGAACTAGGTGTTTGTTTCTATAATTGTTATACCTGGGAAACTCTTAAATGAAATTAAAAGTTCCAGATTCAGAAAAAAAGCCCTTTGTAAACCAAATAGTAAAGTAAAATTTCAGCCTGACCTATAAAAAATGAAATTAAATAAAAACCACAAGTCAGTAAATGCATGATTCTGTTGTGCCAAACTCTATGTTAGCATTAGTAACAGCTTCTCACTTTCTGGAGTTTTAATTATGACTCAAGGGACTGGGAAAAAAGAGAGGGTGGGAGAGAATGTAACCTTTAACAGCCTCACTGGTTGCTGTCCCTACCTTTACTGCTGTTGAACTAAAAATCTCCACAGGCTAAAATTCCTTACATTGCAAATAAAATAGTTTTTCCCTGTTTTTTATCAGCCTGGGTCCCACAAGGAACTGGCAGCCGGTTTATGTCAATGAACAAAGTAAGAGTTACTGTTTTCAGATATTCCATGTTCTCTCCACACCACACCACACCACCACCACCACCACCAAAAGCGGTGAGGAACTCACAGCAAATGTTTCTAATAACAAGCAGAAGGCCCCAAGGTTGTGGGTTCTACTAAAGCAGCATTTGGGACCATGACATATAGGTGCAAATAGGTTTGTGGAAGATGCTATTCCACTGTACTTCTCTACTGAAGTCATTCATCCATGTCACTGCTGCTAGATTTACCACCACAAATCTGAGGTGACATGACCAGACTGTCTAAATTTCCAATCTTTCTTGGAGTCAACCATCTAGGAAAGGAAGGAGCTGTGGATTTGAAGATTGAATCTCAAGATAATATCATACTTTCTCTCTGCCATGACACAGTAATTCACAATAGATCTGGATGATCAGGGAAATTCATTTTGGCCTCCTGTCAGATACTTCAGCTAAGATTCTCAGTACTTTCAAAAACCACCTTCAATAAAATCCAAATAGCCTAAAATATTAGAAACTCTCATAGTGGGTCCTCACATCTTGGAGCAACTTCCCCTGCCTGGCTCACTGATTTTGTACTACTGATCTTGGCAGATATCACTGGTCCAAGCTATTTAGTTTGCAGAAGAACAAAGTAAGAGAGTTCTCATAGTGAGACCAGGTGATGATCTTCAAGTAGACAGTCCATCACTGTTACATGATGCATGGAATATAGTACATGAGCAACTGGGTACCCTTAAAGATTCATCCAGAACTTTGTGGAGACAATTTAAGAGATTTTTCAACTAAAAGCAGTTCAAATACTGAATCTCGGAAGTACTGTGGCTCTCAAAGACATGGCAGGGTTGCTGCATCATTGGCAATCCCTGTTTCCAGCAGCCATTGACACTGCATAGTGAAGTAGTAAGTCAGGAGGATGACTTATTAGGAAAAGGATTGGAACAGACCATAGCAATACATGAAGGATGAATCAAATATTATTAAAATTATTACTTGGTCAATACCACTACTTCAAAAGATGACCCAATTTATTCCTAAATTCCTGTCTCAGAGGACTAGGAATTCAACAGCTCATGAAAGCTTGAGGAGCCAGAACAGAATGAGAGATGAGATGATCATTGGGCAGGGAGAATTTTTGGTAAAATTACTATTAATTTTCAGAATATATAAGCTTTTAAGTCACTCCAGAACCTTTACTTCAAATGCCCAGAATAAATTAAGGTTCTCACCATTTTTCAGTGGCATTCAGGCTATAGATTAAAATAACAAAGCATGCAGTTTTCAAAAATGGAAAATAAGATATATCTTATCAATTTTTTAAATGCTGCAAAAAAATTCTTTATTCTCACAGGTCAGCAATCAAAAGATAACATGTTAAAAAAAAGAGCTCTAGAAAACTCTAGAGCTACTCTGTTCATCAGTATTAGTGGAAAAGTTTTCAGTTGACTTCAGAACTGCTTGTATTATGGCGCTGCAATGAAATAATTTCTTTGTTTCTGCAGTGTTATATTTTTAGATGTATTGAAGAATTGTGAAAACAATTTTGCAATATCCTTCCCCCTCTGAAAAATGTGTATCTTTGTTTCCCTATTTTTTAAAGAGATAGCATTGAATGCTATGATTTCAAAGACAACTAATTTTAATTAAGAGCAGAAAGACAAAATAGTTGGAATGAGAAAAGTTTAAAATGAACACAGAAGTTTGCATTGCTCTAATGGAGAAAAAAATTGTATTTACACACTGTAGCAGCATAAGTTTGAAGTAATAAAATTTGGTATAGGGAAAAAACCTGAAGTTCTGCCTACAAACTCCAGCAGACCCACTAGAAAAAGTGTGCTAGCACATCACTAAATTTACAAAATTTCATGTTTTACATGAATAAAACAAACAAAAAAAATATTACCAGACTGTATAAGCAATGTAATATATTTCCAAGGTTTAGATACAAAGAAATTTTTCTGCTAACAAAGGTGAAATTTTTCCCCTGCTGTCTCAACACCATCTCTGTTAGCCAGCTGAAGAGTCCTGTTTATTGCCATGTACTGAGAGCAGCATGTTTCAGTGTAAGTGGAAATGTCAGTCAGTGTGTGGCATCATGGATCAAAGCCCTGCCTCTGTACATGTACCTTCTCATCTCTTCTCGTCAGGGCTTCCAGTTTGAGATGGAACAGAGGGAATGTGAAGTGAGCTTCAAACAGATGTTGTAAAACGTCTGGTGGGAACAAGCTCCCCTCAGGAGCAGTCAGATTGTGTGGAAGAGCATCTGTTAACTTTCATTTGAAAGCCTCTACACTGGAGAATCAGAACATAGCAAAGGAAAAAATTAATAATAGTTGTGGAGAAGATGGGGAAAAGGAAGAAAAAGTGTTGTGGATTTGATGGTGTGTGGGCTTTTTACTGAACTGCACATTTTTCCTACATTTGTTATAGCTAGCATACAAACGTTTATATAAAAGCAAAGATATTATTCAGTTTGAAAAAGGACAAACGGTTATAGCACGTATAAACATGCCCCAGAACTAGTCACAAGTATTCTATGTGTATCCTAAATTTAGATTACTTCAATCTTTCTCAGCTTATGTAAAAACCCAAATATGTCCTCTACTTTCATTTACTAAACAAGGCTAAAATCCTATTTAAGTCAAGAATAAGCCAATGGCGCCAAAGTAAGCATATGTGTTAAAGAAATAGTTTTCTGTAGTATGCCAGGAGATGAGCCCACTCATTTTAAGATTTATTTCACAGGTATATATGCCAGCAGGTGTGAATTCCATCCATTAGATTCACATACAAAGCAGCAATCTGATTTTAGATCAAAGATCCACGAACATTGCTGCCATATGGGAAAGATTCCTTGTAATTCCTTGTTTATCTTAACCCTCATATCCTTGCACAAGCCATTTCTATGCTGTATTTTCACCTTCCTTGTTTAGGAGCTTAAATTTTCATGCTGCCCACTGTTTTGTTTGCTGATCTTTGTCTGTCTTTGAAGAGATGCTTCCAGCTCCAAAGCAAGCATATCTGGTAGCATTTTAGGACACTGGAATCAACAGCCATTGCATATCAGCTAAGGAAATAATCTGGTTTTCTTTGCCACTGGACTTTTTCTGCTCACATGAATGCCATTACTAATCAGGCCAAGGGACACATGGATATTTGACTTTTTTTCTCATAGAAGACCATATAATTTGATACATACAGAAACACAGATCTATGCATTTCTGTCAGCACAAAAGAAATGGAGCAACTGAAGTTTTAATGACATAATGAGAAAGAAATCCCCCAGACAAAAGGACAGACAGTCTAGCCATTTCAGAGGAAAAGCCTAAGCTATAAAATAAAATTCCTTTCCCTCTCAGCAGTTATACTCTCAGTATAAAGGACAGCTAGGAGACCTAAAAAACCCAGTTCTAAACATTGTCGGTTTTGGGAGTGCATAACCAAACTTTGTGTAAACCAAACCCAATGTGATTTCCACCTGTGGAAGATCTTATCTTCTCTTCCTACTAATTTTAACAGGCCATTGTGCTGCATTGACTGTGGCTGAATGCCAAATGCCCACCAAAGCCACTGTCCCTCCTCTCCTCAGCTGGATAGGGGAGAGAAAATATAACAAAAGGCTCATGGGTCAAAATAAGGACAGGGTGAGATTCCTCATCAGCTGCCATCACAAGCAAAACAGACTCGAGGAAAAAATAATTTGACTTATTGCCAATCAAATCAGAGTAGGATAATGAGAAATAAAATCAAAGCTTAAAACACCTCCTCCCCACCCCTCTCCTCTTCCTGGGCTCAACTTTACCCCCAATTTCTTTATCTCCCCTTCCCCTTTGAGGAATGGAGCCTGCAATCAGTTCATCACATATTGTCTCTTCCTCATGGGAGGACTCCTCACACTCTTCCCCTGCTCCAACACAGGGCTTCTCCCATGGCAGAAACTCCTCCATGGGTTTCTCCAACGTGAATCCTTCCCATGGGCTGCAGATCTTCACAACCTGTTCCAGAGAAGGATCCCATCTGTCCATCTGTCCATCTGGGTGCTGTCCTCAGGAACAGACTGTTCCAGGGTGGGTCCCCCATGGGGTCACAAGTCCTGCTAGCAAACTTGCTCCAGGGTGGGCTCCCCTCTCCATGGGTCCACAGCTCCTGCTCCAGCATGGCCTTCTCATGGGATCACAGCCTTCTTCTGGCATCCACCTGCTCCAGCATGGGTCTCCTCCAGAGGCTGCAGGAGAATCTCTACTCCCACCATGAACCTCCATAGGCTGCCAAGACACAGCCTGTCTTACCAGGGTCTTCCCCATGGACTGCAGAGGAATCTCACTCCAGCACCTGGAACACTTCCTCTCCCTCCTACTGCACTGACCTTGGTGTCTGCAGAGTTGTTCCTCTCACATATTCTCACTCCTATCTTCTCTGAACATAATCATTTCTGAGCAATAATTTTGTTTTCCATCTTATATCTGTTATTTCAGAGGCACTATCGCCATCACTGATGGTCTCAGATGTGGCCTGCAGTGGGCCCACCTTGGAGCCAGGCATTGGCTCTGACACAGGGGAGGTTTCTAGCAGCTTCTCACAGAAGCCACCCCTGTTGCCAGCCCTGCACAAACCAAATACAACCATTCATTTCAGATAATGAATTTCCCCCATCATTGATGGCCTTTTATTGAGCAAAATGTGGAAAAAACCCATATAAACACTACATCTCAGCTTGGCCTATAATAATCTTTCTAAGGGAATAATAATAGTGCAATAAAATTAAAAGTAATTTGAAGTCTGTTTCCCACAGGATGCTTAGACTAGGCTGATACCATACCCTAAGGGTAGTAAAAAGACAGAAGCATAGGGGGGGCAGAGGGGTGACACGACGACTCCATAAACACAGCTGTAGCACCTCCTTTCAGTCAAGAATTCAACCCAGCACTAACCAGACTGCTCAGCTGCAGACACCAATGTCCTGTCATTAGTCAACTTCAGGAAATATTCAGCATTTGTTACCCAATCTGCAAAGACAGGAAGTAGAGGAAATGGAAACGCTGGGGGAGGGAGAAGGTTCTGCTCTTTAGTAGGTGATGGAAAACAGTGAGAACACTACTGCTCTGTTTGTTCAATCTAGTCATCTAGGGACTTCTAGAGGAACAAAGACCTTTATCTCCTTTTGTGAGAATAAACATTGCAGAGACAGAATTTGAAGACAAGTTTTGACCTGAGGACAACACAAAGGAAACTCCAGAGCCAGGAAATGTAATCTGTGTTGCTCTCTTCTTCCAAACATTAAATGGTTTAGACTTAGTTCTGCTTATAGAGAGGGATATGGATCTACAGCCCACTGCAGTAAGTGGAAAGACTCCCATACATTTCAACAGGCTTTAGACCACAGCCAGAGTAACAGGACTTTACCACCACCAGCTCAAAAGCTGTCCACAGTTTGAAGATGTCAAAGGTCTTTTTTTTCTAAGCAAGTCCCAAAGCTTATTAGCAGTACTCTTGAAGTACATCACTGACAGAAAAGGATCACAAATTTTATCAAATGGATCACTGTAAAATTCAAGTACAAATGTTATATGCTCGAAGTGGTAGCACATGGGTATTAAATGAACTTTGGCCTTTAAAAAATACCACATTCTAGGGAAAAAACAAAATTCTTAAAGAATTAATGAACTTCCTCCCTTCCCTCTCCTCCATCCCAATCTCCCCCTGCCTAGAGCCCAAAACACAGGCAACCATGTAAATGCATGAACTTCTTTCAAAGTTTAAAGGTCTTTGCTTTGCTTGGTTACTTCACACATCCTAGGGCATCTCCTTTCCACTGCCCTTTTTTAGAGTCAAATGTACTAAAGTTGATGGGTTAATGCCTTTACCTCCACTAAACCTCTGTGGTTTTCCCTGTAACTCAAAAATTAGCACAGTATGCAACAGGAGGCCTTGATGGGCAGGAAGGATGGTGTCACTCTCCTCTATGACTGGCAATCTTGCATCAAGCAAGCTTTAGTCATCTGAAGGGGAAGCTGAATTGCTTGTTGAGGGATCTCAGTTCCCATTTTTACTCATGTAGGGAAGGATGTGGTTGTGGTAGCCCTGCCGGTACATGTGAGAAGTGATGGTGATCAAAAAGGATCCCTGGATGTAGTTGCCCACAGACCACACCTCTGAAATTCTGTTTCAAGAATTCTGGTGAGCCTGATCTGCAGAGGTACCATCTGCAATTTTAGCACAACTCAATGAAAGATGCAGGTGTTCACCTCCTTTGGAAGTCAGGTCCCAAAATATAGATTTGGTAACCCCATCTATTCCCACGCATGCTTTTAAAGTGATGCATCAGAAAACAGTAAAGAGATAAAACAGCTCCTCTCAGGCTCTGCTGTCAATTCAAATTCCACTTGGATCTGTAACAGCTGGACAGCAGATTGATAGCCCCATTTAAATGACTTCTCACAGAGTCAATGCTATAATAGGCATTAATTAGATTCTCTTGTGGGGATACACAAAAAGACTAAAAGCCTGGAGAAGCATTATCTCTTACAATTAGCTGAAAAGAGCATAGGGAGTAAGCTATAGGGATAGCCTAAGGACAACCCTAACTCAGCCAAAATTCCTCCTGGGTTATCTGTGGAGCACATGTTGCCTGATGCCCGAGTGCTTCATTCTCACCTCACTGACTGCTTGTCAGCATATGGCAGACCCCAGAATGGTCCACAATCCAGACATTCAGGTGCTTAATACCAAGTCAAATAGAAGGGATTAGTCTCTGCAATAGCCAGAGGGATTGCAAAAGGCTGGGATACAAGAATGCAAATCCATATATTCTCTCCTTCACACACTTAAAAGCAAAATCTGTAAGCAAATTTGTTGTAGATGTTTTATTCCCTTTCTTTATAAGGAAAACAATTGCTCTAGGAAGTCATCTTTATCAGACTGTGTTCTGCACTTCTGTTCGTGAGAAAAAGGCATGGCTGGTTTTGTTTCCTTATTTTCCTTCTCTTTCTTTCTTCTGAAAAGAAAAGGCAAACTGTTGCTTTCTGCCATTCCTGTAAAAAAATTATTTACCAGTTGCAGCAAGTTCAGGCTATTTATCCTTGCATGTGTCCCTAGTATTAAAAAAGTGCTCACAGTTTATGGCTGAAGCACTGGTTTCCACAAGAAGAGGTAAAATTAGATTGTATTGCTGTTACCCTCTTAACGTACTGAGAATAACATTTTAACTCTAACATTAACTTGTGAGAATAATAATTAAAACACTGCAGGGACACAGGAAGTTTTCCTTACATTATACTTGTAAGTAACACACCCTTGGATAAAAACAACTTCATCTGAAGCAATTAGGTACCTTACAGAAGAACAGTACAACTAAATAGTGTTACAGCATTCCTCACAGCCTTCAATAGTATGACACCCTCAGCTGAAATAGAGAGGACATCACAGGGCTGTACTCAGGCCTGGGGTGGATTTCTTTTTTTAATTAGATGTGTACATATGTTTTCTCCCTAGTGGATTTACTGCACAGCATGATATTGCTTGTCTGGGATTCAGCAGACAGAAACATTCAATTACGTATCAGCATCTGGATGGGGCTTGGCTGAATGTTAGAGGTCTGCAGCATGTAGGTCCAGGGACTCCCTCCTTTCTTACAGACAGCATACTGTTACTTTGACATGCAGACCAATATATTTTCATTAATAATTCCTTTAAAAATGCAAAAACAAAAAAAAAAAAAAAGAAAAATACAATATTAGAGGAATATGTCAGGTAGAAGTTATGATGCACCAATATAAACTCTCTGCAGTATTTACCATTTTTCAAAAAAACCAAGAAATGTCAGGTAATAAATAAAGCACCATCAATTAACCACTTCTGTCTGGTAGGACTGAGTGAGCACAGAGTGTAACGCAGTGCTCCCAACCCTTCTACTTTTGAGCTAAAAAACACAAAGAAAACCATCTCAAAAGTGCCAACAAACTGTTGTTTGAAGTGTCACTCACTTCAAACACTGAGTGACAATTGTATGACAATGTGGGGTTGGATTCTTTCTCCTGCACCATCTCCAATCTTAGAAAATAAAATTCATACAACAGACAGGAGCAAAATCTTCCATCCACAAAGAAATTACCTATGTATGTAGGAAAAAAAAAAAGCAGTAAACAATAACTCACAGGACATGAGAGTGTCTATATTCCTGCATTTTTTTCCTTAAACTGATCCCAAAAAGTTTGCAGAAGGGTGAAACTGACATTCAAATGTTATGAAACAACTTTCAGAGGGTCCTTATATTAAGGGCCAAGTTGAAAGGATATTCCCTCCAGCAGTGTATTTTAGTTTGGTACTATCCCTTGATCAGAAAAAACAGATTCCCATAGAATATGTTTCTTTGAAAATCTGAAAGCAAACTGATCTGTAAGTGATTGTACTGTAAAACAGTGAGTCAGATCAGGGAGTAAGAGCCATTTTTAGGCTCTTAGTAAACAATAGCTTGACCTAAAGGCTATCACTGGTAGACAGGAGAGACAAGTTTTCTCAGTGTAATAACCTAGGGGACATGAACGAGAGGGAAAAAGGACCAAGAAATGTAAAGGGGGAAAACCAGCACCTCTGAGCAATATCTTGCTCTTCTGCCATGAAAATGCAGCAATAACAGAAAAATATAACAATTATGAGAAAAAATAATAATATCTAATAAATCAAAAGTCCTTTAAATTTAGTTAGAACTGAAGAGAAAGTGATGAACAGATGTGATGCAGTGTCAGGAGTTGTGATATAACAACCTTAGAGGTGCACTATGAGGCAGGACCCATGGGAGACAGTGGGAGCATTCTCTCCAATGTTGACACCAACCTACAGCTCCTCCTCTTCTTTCATTATATTTCTTGGTGTTAGACTGTGAAAGATTTCCCTTTCCCTAAATGATCCCTGTTCCAATTGGGTAGTAATGTGCGCAAGCAGGATTTCAAGCACATGAAGAGATTAGCAGCATGTGTATAACCTGGGTCATGCTTGCAGAACCTCACACCTTTTCACACCCTTCCTGGGGCACCATTCCAGTACAAGGAGCAGAAATCTGGCATTTCCATTTTTCCACTCATACCATTATTAAAAGGCTTCAGCTTTTAGTTTAATGGATGGAAATTACATCTTGTGACACTTGGTAAGTCATTTTTGTTATCAAGGCAGACCTTGTTTTGACAACAAATGAAAAACCTATCTCTGTTTATCATGATATGATATTTATTTCTGTAACAGGAGACACTAGGGTATACCACAAAAGAATGATTATTGAAATAGCTCTTGATTAAAGTGTGCTAGATCATTGGGTTCAGTTTGCAGAATCATGTGTACTTTCAAAATCCAATTCCATGCAGATATTTTTCAGATCACATAACATGAACATCTGGAGTTAGTTCACAGCAGAGTGTGTCACAGTAGTCAATATACTATTATCCTAAAATAATATAGCAGTGTATTCACGTATAAGAAAAAATCTAATTTCTCAATAAATAAAGTTATGGGAAGCTTGATGCAGCATCACCAATTGTTCACATATATGGACCTATAGTTTTAAATCTAGGGTGTTTTTCAAATACTGGAATATTACTATAATATTATTGTCTGTAGTTGAAGAGCTATATACAAGTATTTAGAAAACCACAGTGGAGGACCAAAAGAGAGAGAGAAAATAAAAACCAGCTTAAAACACCAACTCGATGTAAGGTCAGACACCTTCCTCCCAAGTACATTTCTCAATCAGGCAGGGATTTTACCACATGCTAACTATTTACAAGACAAAAAAAGGTTGCTAGAAGAATCACCTCTGTCCAACAGGCCAGAGCAGGATTTTGGTTTTATATAGTTTGAATGCTGCAAAGTCTTTTCAGTAGAGTTCAGCATCTTTCTGTGCTATTGTAAGCACAAATTTAGCCTGAGCTTAAGTGCAATTCTAAAACAGGAAGTGTTGAATGCTTTGCTGCAAATTAAAGCCACACGTGCCTACCATATTTACACTAACAATGATTAAAATTTCTAAGTTCCACAGAAAAGGACTTGAAAATTGTGGCAACCTGTAAAACTTAATAAAGAACTCTTCTCAGAGCACAAAATGTTCTATAGACCAGATATTTCCTATATACTTGCGTACCTTTTATGAAGCCCAAATGGTGTAAATGGGACATTAATATAACAGAAATTCCATCCCAAAACTGAATTCGAAAATTATGTAGAGAGGTCACCCATCTCAACTAAATGCTCCACTTCTTTGAACAGAAGTTTCATGAGAAATATTTTTATTATATCAGGTGCAGATTGCCCTTCCTTGGTACATTTATTGATGCATACTCTATTTATTACAGAGTTATTTTTGCAAGAGAATTTTTAATTTAACTTTTGAAGTATGATGTTAAAAAGAAAATCTGACTTTTTGTTGTTACAGCTGTGACGTCCAACAGCCACCCAGAACACAACTGACATTAGTTCACTTGCACAGAGCAGAATGCTTAAAAAAACCAACAGTTTTCTTGATCTAACTTGTTGAGAGCAGCTCTGAGATATGACTCTGGTAGCTGGAACCAAGATTTTGTTCATAACTGACACCCAATACATGCCAGATAAGTCCAGCATTTTGGCTGATCTCCTTGTCTGACACCAAAGCAGAAAAAGGATTTGGATAATAGTTTATTGGCTTTGCTCACAGGAATAATAGTGCTATCCAGAATTCTCTCCACATCCTCAAGTTAAAGCATGTGTGAAGTTTTAATGCTTCTTTTTACTTGCATAAAGGGTCTCTGAGCACTGGGTAGTGCAAAGAAAAGAATACTAGAACTAAAAACCTTTTGCTATTCCATAAAGGCTGCAAGTATCCTCTCTCTTTTCCTCTACAAATGTATTGTCTTTTGTACATATTTATGCATGTGTAGTAATTTCCATTTTCTTCAATGGATTCCTTACAGATTGAAATTCAATGGTACAGGTGTATAAATAAATAAATAAATAAATAAATTTGTATAAAAGGGTAAAATATAAATTCTAATTCTCATTTTTTCTGAGACAGTGCTACCATGCCAAGGGCACCATGTAGCTCTCTTTGACTGGTTCTAGGAGTTGGAGCAACCACTAAAATGTGTGAATGTACTGTAACACTTAGGACATCATAAGCCAGCTAGAATCACATTAAGTCAAACACTAGATTTTACTGCCCAGTATATTAAAAGCTGAAATCTCCCACAAACACAGAGCTTGGCACAGAAACAGAATTAACAAGAAAGCAGATTCCACTTTCTTCTGGTATCCAGAGTCAATCTGCATAAAAAATACATCTCTAAAAAATGCATCTCTACATAACTAGACAGGTGTTAGGAATGAATTTCAAGAAGGCGTTTCTGATCTTTACATCCATGGGATGTCTTTGTTGTACGAGCTACTCATTTTATGCTTCTCTTCCAATTGTTTCTTTTCTCCAGAGAATCAAGTAAAGCCTTGGAAGCTTATCTCAATACCATTGCCAGCTGCTTTAAGAATCCACATCTATGAATCCTCTGTATAAGTCTGTCTGATTTTCAGAGAGACATATTTTCAGGGATATGAAAAAAATGGATACACAAACACAACTGGAAATATATAATAGGTAGACTGTAACCCAAGCATTGAATGTAGCATTCACTGCTCCCACATCCTCTCCTCTTCACACAGTCTCCCTCAGGAAAACGTGCATAACTTCAAGTGCAAAATTTATAACTGGGCTTGATCTCTAGGATCCGGAACATTCTAGATTTGAACTCAGTCAGAAGCCAGTTGTGGCCATCATAAAATTACTGCCCACCCAAGGAGAAACGTCACTGCAAAGGCTGTGCATCAAACAATAAAATTTAAAACTACAATTGCTCCCCTTGAAAAATCCATTTTCCTGATGTATCTACCCAGCTGTCATACATCAAAATTTAAAAAAAAGATTAGTTTTCTGTGACTGTCTCCATTACACAAGCCCTTAAACAGATTTCCCTCTCACCAAATCAGATTCTAATCCGATACGCAGATATCTCTTTCCTGTTAATGGTTTCGTGCCCTTCTTCAAACCCATTCAGGAAGGGTAGCAGCACAAGAGGTTAACACTTCACGTGCACCACCACAAGAGCAGGGATCCCTCCTGGGGCAAAAAGACAGAGTTCAATAACAGATCATAATGGTCACTGTTTTAATAATCCTGTGAGTGAGGGCAGTGGTGAAGATAACAGAAAGCATTAACTGCACCTAACAAAGACCAGCAGAAGAAAACAGTACTAAAGCTGGACCACAGAGCCACAGGGTGATAACCCACAAATCAGCAGTGTCTAGAAAGGCTGCAAGGGGCAGGCTAAATTCTTTTAATCTCCTCAGGAACAGCTGAAAAAACTTGACTAGGCAAAAGTGCGTGCTAAGCAGCATCATGACCATCACAACAGACCACTGGCAACCAAAACTGCTGGAATCCTGCAGAGCCCTCCCAGACTTAGGTGGAAAGAAAATAGTTAAAAAAAGATATCTTTTACAAGTCCATCCTGAATTGCGCTTTAGGTATCATCTGTCTGGATTTTGGCAAAACCTATCCTATTTTTCCTTTGTGATTTTGTGAAATAAGGGTTAAAACTCAGCACAGGCAATGAGCAGAACCCCACGGAGAATAAAGCTGGAAAACAGAAACAATCACTTAACATTAAATACTTCTCAAAAAGTCTGCACAGAAGCCACGCATGCAGAGAGCTTTATGACTGCAGCATGTCTTTGCTCAGCATTCACAAATATGGGGAAGTAATCATTATTTATAAAAATCCCATAAAAGGTATCCATTTTTTTTACTCCATAAATGAGTAATGACTCGATCATTTAGAACCCATGAGTCATAAGTTTTCTCTTGTAAATAGGATAAGATCAAATCCCATGGCAACATGTTCAGTCATAGTTGACTTAATTGTATATTTTTCCCCTTTCTTCCTCTGCCTTCCACCTTTGGAGCATTCTCTGCCTTACACTTGAATTTGTAAGAACTTGGTCTCATCTACAATACATCAAAACAAAGATTACGATTTTTTTAAGTAAAGACATTAGAAGGAAAAGAAAAGCCGACACCAAACTCCTTTTACTGGAGTCCACTCATTCAAAATGCTCATAGTCCTGCTGATCTTTTATGTAATAATGTTCCCCATTGACACAGATAATGGGAATGCTGACATGTCAAATCTGTTTGGTGGGATTTTTTTGCTGTTGCTGCTATATCCCACCCACCCCTGACCCAGGGAAAAGGAGAATTGCCTGTAGGCTTTAATCATAATGCAGTACACACAGGCTGGTAGTCAGATACTCTGTGCCTGGAAGGTAGTAAAAAAAAAAAATCTTGAGAGAAAATATTTTGGATTTCATTGCTCCCTTGCTATGTCTGTGCTTTGGGGAAGAACAACCAACAGCCACATTTTTCAATGCCATTTGAGCAGGGCTGAACACACAAATCCCATTATTGTTAATGGGATTTGTGCACATAATTCTGAATACTTTGAACAATCTCCCGTGAAGTTTCTCCCAAACCCTGAAGAAGCAGGAACAATTCTACGTTATTTAAACATAATCTCACTGACAGGTAATTTTGTGACACAAAATTTATTGCTGGCTTGTCCTTTGAGGGCATGTTTCACCATTAATGTTTCCTTTTAAAAACTTCAGCATACATTAAATGCTCATACCAAGCTTCCTGGTGTTTTCCTTGGAAAATCTTGCTTTCTGTGGTATTTCACATTATCCAAATCCCTCTTTACTTCCCCCTCCTCCTCTACAAATACGCAGGACACCCTTGAAAATGAAATATTTGATCTCTGAAGACCCTACTGGTCAAATATTCTTTTAAATAAACCCTTTACAGTATTCACCTATTACCTCAGACATTCATGTGGTATAAATTTTAAATAAATGTCTACCAGCTTGCAATTGATCAAGTGAGCTAGAGGCCATGAATTTAACATGACTACTTCTGCGGGCTGCCTCTTATAACCTACCATTTGCCACTAGACTTCAATGCAGTCATTAACAAAGTGGGCCACGGGCTCACGGTCCTGCAGGCTAAAAGGCTATCTCGGATATCAAGACACCCTGCTTTGGCTTTCGGCCCTTCTGTAACACTGTAAGTGGCTTTAGCTCATCTGCATTTATGTCAGTGAGTCATTTGGAGATCTCAGACATACCTTCAAGATGGTGAATTGCTGAAACAGGTCATGCTACCAATTAACACGAAAAACAAAGTAATTTCCTACATGCGAGAGCAGACAATGGTGCTGGAAGGAGGAAATTAAAAATGCCATTATGTCACATGGCCCAGCAGGGCTGGAGCACAGCTCCTGCATGGATCACAGTCATAACACATTAGAAACGCACAAGCCAGGACTTGATCACGGATGTTTTATGTACATCATCATCACCTTAGAGGGAAGGCTCTCTAGTCCTAATAAGAAAAGTATCTGATGAGATGAAAAGTTAAGAATAGGACCTACGTAGCTAACTTAAAATACTTGGGGTGTTCTTGTGGCTGCAGCGCCGGGAAGGGTTTCAGGGAATAAGGCCTGGCTGTCACTCTGCCAAGGACGTCCAGCGCTGCATGAGACAGAGTAACTGGAATCTGACATGATGCTGTGTGTACAGTCTCTCCAAGAGACCTTCTTCTCTTGCCTCCAAGGTTTTTCACCACCATGGGTCCTAAGGGGAGGTTTGCCTACTGCTATCAGCACTTTCAATTCAAAGAAATACAAATTTTGCTTAAAGGATTGTTACTAATTACATTAAGGCATCGCCCCACAGCACGAGTAATTTATCAGTTCAACACTGTAACCTATTGAGTAAAAGGTGATGAGGTTAAGTGTACCATAGTATAGGGAAAGACTTGACTTCACCTGCAGAGAGGAAAGCTCAACAAACAATACAGAAAAATGGGATTTCTCCTAGCTCTTTTTCCAGGAAAGAGCAGAAAACAGTACTCCCTTCAGTAGACCCTAGTTAGAAGAAAACAGACCCATTTTCTAGAGTACAAGCAAGATTCTAGTCAGTTTGTACGACTCATTTCCCTATTACCAGCTGCTCTTAAAAAGCAGATCTGGCAGCTGAACTGAAAGTTCTGTCCATGTAGCTCCCTGATTCTCTTACCCAACCAGCCCACATTGCTTTTCTGCCACACTGAGAGGAAAATACCAGTGTACTTCTTCCTGAATGCCTCTGCTCCTTCTGCCCAGAGACCACTGGAGGGTGGAGGACAGAGTCCTCAGCCAAAGTATGATAGAGGCTGAAAACACATGAACTGTGTGTAGAAGAAAAAGGTTTCACAGGTTTTCTGCTGGGGCTCACACTGCTATTGATGGCTTGAGGAACAGCTGTGGCTCCTGACCCTCAGAAATGCCAGTATAAGCTTTGGAAAGCGAATCTCACACTGAGCATCAGAGCTAGATACAGTCAACATTGCTGGATTGAATGCAGGTGAAAATCTTCCACTAACATAAATGAAAACAAGCCTAAGTCCACAATTTATTAGAAAAACATAACACTGAATAAACAAGTAAAATACACTATATTTTATGACAAGGTGTTTTTTCCCTTGTGGGAGAAAATTATTTCCAGATTCAAATACATCACAGTAATGTACATTTCTGCAGTAAATACCATCTAAGGATCTTAAGTGCAGCCTGCTGGCAAACCTGCTTTCCAGAAATCACTGCCTTCCCCATCTAAAGGGAGTCCTAAAAGGCTGACTCCAAAAAAATCACACAGTATTTCCATTCTGTATCATCTTGATGATCTCCGTCATCACCACAAAGCTATTAGTGCACAGACACACACATGCAAAAGCACACCAACACACACACACACGCACAGGAATAACTAGGGCAATGGAAAATACATTCCATCTTTGCTCACTTATTCCATATACAGGCTAATTTCTAAACCACAGGGGAGCAAATTTTCTATAAAGCGCTCTTATTCTACAACTAAATACCCTTGCTAACGAAGAGTTAGCAGCACAGTCATCACTATCAAAAGCACTAACTTTTAGATTAGTAGCAGTTGGCGATTCAGTCATTCATTTTTCATTTTAAGGAAACCTTTTTAAGACTGCACTCTTGTTTTCAGGAGGACCATAAATGCACTTCTCATGTTTTTATTTTATTTATTCTGCCCTGGGGATTTGGGTCCCTCTTTGCAAGCAATAAATTTTTCTTTAAATCTTTTTGGTAATAATATATTTTAAGACAAATTGGACAAGGGGAGCACAAGCGCAGATCTCCTCTCCGAGTGTTTTGGCAAAGCATCTGTGCTACATGGTGTTTGTAATCAACTTCTGGTCACTAAGAAGAGTGCTAATGACCTCTGCAAAAATGGAAAGCCACATGTGTCAAAACATGGCTTTCACCCCTCTGCTCTGCACCACCCCCACCTTGCTCATAGGGCCACCTTCCCCTCGCCACAAAATAAATTAGTAAGGAGGAAGGCAAGAAGGGAAAGACAGACAGAAAGAGACACTACGGCAGCTTTCAAAATTGTTGCTGCAAAGGATTTATCTGAAGGTCTGAAGGGACAGCACTCAGTTCTTGACAGAATGAGTTACAGCGGTTAGAGGGGGAAGGAGGAGGAGGAGAAGGGAGAGCAGCCTGGGAGGAGAAAATCTCCAAAGTCTCATGTCTAAAATGCTCTTGGAAAATTGCCAATTACCAGTTCAGAACAATGTTGACATTTAGCCTTTTTCTAATCAGCGTTGTCCGTCACCCAGGGCAGAGATTCCTGCTGTATGACGGAGCTCTTCTGCTGCTGGCTGCGGCATCCTCCCAACAGTCTGCTCCCTCTGCCCATGACCACCCCTCACTGGCACCCACCCTGGCTCCCCTGCTCACCCCAAGAGCAGGCTGGGGCACACAGGGAATGTGGCTTGGCTGATGGGCATGGTGGAGTATGGCACAAAAGAAGTAGACGGTGTGGAAGACCAAACCACCACTGACGCTTCACAGTTGGGCCCCTGACGAGGCAAAGCAAGTGGAGAAAAGTCTCATTTTAAGACAGATTATGGTTAAAAGAAATTCAGTAGACACCATAAACTGAAATATAGCATCCAAGCCCTTACAGGTAGTTAAATTCAAGTACTGGATTTTGAATTGACAAAAGTGATGATGCAGAAACCTGCAATTTCACTCGTTTACCAGTTTCTGGCTTTGAGCAGAGAAAAAAAAGGGAATAAACAAAGTTGACAGAACTGCAGAAAAGAAAGTATTTAATGGCTATTAATAACAGTTCCCATTATTTACAAGCCAATTCAACACTCTCAGAACTCTGAGAAGTTCAGTGTCATTCACTGTGCAGCTCAGAAGAGCACAGCACAAGGCCGAGCTACATCATGTTTCGTCTATCATCACAGAACAACAAAAAAAAAATCTTGGCACAAGCTTGTCCTAAGCTGCTATCAGCTCACACACATCAGGACTGGAAAAGGTCAGAGAGCACTATGGAGCTGGCACTGATAGAGCAAGATTAGACATGCTGTACAGTGATAGCCTGCCCGAGCTATCACCAAAGCAAGGGCAGTACAGAGGGAGCAAAGCACTGCCAGCACAAGGCAGTGTGCTCTGCAGCAGCTGGCTGCCATCGTGGGCGCTTTGGTACCAGTCCCACTGACATGTCAGGGGGAGGTCCCTTGCAGCAGGAGAGAGAAGATTTTTCTTTCTTCATCTTTACTGCAGACACTCTGCTTAAGGACAGCAGGTAAGCAGCTGACTGATTTAAATTCAGTTCTACAGTCACAGTGTAGAACACAAGCTGCATTAAGCTTGTTCATGTGGAAGTAGTGTGCCTAAACAAACATCAAATTAGGTAAATGCAGGATTAGTGTTATGGCTCAGTAAATGTAAGTAAATTCATTTTCAGAAGTTATTTAGGAATATAGTCAATTAATTTTCAGTGAAATTAAAAAACTTTTTTAAAACACTGTCAAACACCTCCAGAATATCCTTCAATTCAGTGTTTTGAATGACCTCAAGCAGTGAGACTACCAACAAGTAAATTTGTACAGTGTAAGTTCTTGCAAAACAGTACGATACAGCTTTGAGGCAGTAAGTTATTTCAGCTTGGGCTTCACTGCAAGCAGGTAAGTAGTGCTGCAAAATCAGCAGAATGTGTGCAGTTTGCACATCCCTAAGTTTTTACAGTGTCCTGGTTGGATGTCCTGAAGCTGAAAACAGCCATTTTCAGCTGCATCGGATTTGAACGTGGACCTAGCTCTGGGAATGCCTGAAGAGAAAAAAAGCCCTGTGAAACAAATTTGCAACAGCCTTAAAATAGCTTTGACTTAAATCCTACACCATTTTACTCTTGTTGCCCTTTTCCTAACAAGTTTCAGCCCATGTCAAAATTCTTTCACCAAGATTTCGACAAGCCAGACACAAAACAAGACCAATGTGTCCATGTTAGCGATTTCAAGGCAAAATAGTAGTCACAGCCATGGTTAGAGAAAGGTGTTAAATGAGCAGTGGTGGTGAACATGCAGAACAAAGTGCTATACTGGCTTTGTGTCAATCTTCAGACAGATGCCCTGACAATACAACAAGCCACCACATGTGTCACTCCTTGGCTTGGGTTTTGCAGAAGGGAAAGAGAAAGTACATCTGAAATATCATTTGAGAGGGAGAAGTCAGCTGTGGCAAACCCAGCCTCAGTTAAGAAGCAATTCTTTAGAGGAAATATGGTTCTTTAAAATGCATTTTGATTATTTTTCCAAATCTGTCCAAGCCAGCATTTATCAAAGTCGCTATTTAATAAATTTTCTATAATTCATCTCCCATTTTCCAAAATTTAAACCATGAAATTGAGCTTTGTTCTTCTTGGGGTAACATTCCCATATTATCGTCTCTACTAACTTTCAGACTTATCAACCATTTAAGAAGCAACAAAAACAAAACAAAAGAAAAAAAGAACATTAAAGGCACTTGAAAGAAATCCACATCCTGATTTCAGACAGAGGAAGGGCAAACATGAATGGAGAAGAAAAGCAGAGGGGGTTTGGGGAAATCTGTCTAGGACTAGATGAAGAAATATAAGAAAATATCTATGCCTCTGTGTCAGAACTGATAAACAATTCTCTCTACCAGTGACATAGCCCAGAAATCCTGTGTCCTGTGCTATTTTGTGTTTCACAGAGAACATTCTGTAGAATAGACCAGAAGGAGAGAGGTTTGAATAAAATATATTGTGGTAATTCTACTAAACCAACATGACAAAGGAAAACTTAATTTTTTAGCACAAAATGATCTTCCTAGGTGCCCTTCCTTTTAAATGCAGATGCCAGTGCTCAGTTCTCACAAAAATGGATAGCCTTGGTAGATTTGATTATGCCAGATTGCTCCCCAAAAAGCATGTAATGTGTAACAGAGAACTTTTAACCACACTGAAACAAATAAAAGTTTTGCCAGTAGCTTCACTGGGACTAAGTACCATGATGAAACCTCAGAGTCAGGACAAACTACTCAATTTATTTTTCTCTATCATTCATATATAATAGTTCACTTGGTTCTGCCACTTGAGAAAAAGATGTGATAAGCTACACAAGTAGAGCAGGAAAATAACCACGGTACCAAACCAGATGTTGAAAAAAGAGGTAATTGAGTTCTGCCAGGATGATCAGAGACCCTTTCTGGCCTTCCATTATTATCACTTCAGTTCAAATGTCAGTGTTATTACTGAGAGCATCACTGTGTCTTTCTTTTCTTCAAATACTGGCTCTGGAAGACTTTGATGCTCCATTTAAAAAGAAAACTTACATTACTAGCCCTCATGGACACGGAGAAAACCTTAAAAGCATGACTTGAAAGCATGTCTCAACATACCCCCACAGGATGAAAACCCAGATGTCAAGCAAAGGAACACCTACTTTACTATCAATTTTATTAATGTCTGTGCCTTACCCCTGATTAGAGCCAAAAAGATTAAAAAGAAGTAAACTTATTTTTTTTTGCTCTTCTTATAAACTTGTTGGCTCATGTTTTCAAGATTTATCTCCAGCTGTAAGCATTTGAAATGTCTTGAAAATGGGAGATAAGCATCTCTGAGAGTTGCAGAAATGTGGAAGCTGGTGCTTCATTAAATGAACCAAACTCCAAATTGCAAGATGTGTGAGGAAATCACTCGGGGGCAATGCTGTGACAAGGAGTACCCTACTTTGGGCACATAGCTCTGGTGTCTTTCTAGAGC
The DNA here is from genome assembly GCF_012460135.2 of Molothrus ater. Classification (NCBI taxonomy): domain Eukaryota; kingdom Metazoa; phylum Chordata; class Aves; order Passeriformes; family Icteridae; genus Molothrus; species Molothrus ater. The sequence goes on along the minus strand of NC_050478.2, from coordinate 34,944,771 downwards.
CCCTACATTCTCTTCTTTTTTATGTTTTATTTGAAATCTCACATGTGAAAACATACTAGCTATTCCAATATTGTTCTCTTTATTGGTAATACAAGGAACAGCAACAGGCTTAATTGGAAAGAAGAAAATGCATGTTTTGCAATGCAGTTTGCTGCATTTATTTTTCTTTCTGAAAATAACGGCATGAGTGAAAGTTTCTAAAGTCTGTTCAGTCCTTGGATATATCAACAGAGTCTCTTTGCAGTGTCCATGTAAAGCAGACAGAATAGCTGCAGAGAAGCTGGATTTGGACCCAGAGTGTTTAAATGACCAGGCAAGATAACCAGCCATTCAAGTTGCCAGCAGTGAAGAGGTACTGCAGTATGGCAGCCTTTATTTATAAGCTCCTCATCTGCTGTGCCACTGCTCTGTCTAAGCACAGACTCTTCTCATGCTGGTTTACTATTTCTGTTCTGTACAGAAATAGACAATGGACTACATTCAAGCCTATTGTTTTACAGTGTTGGGTTTTTTTTTTTCCTGTGGGCAGACTTTGGTTGATTTTGTTGCACTATTGGCAATTTTACTTATCCAAATATTAAGAGAGAATGAGAACCTAAATGATTGATAGCAGTGCTCATTGAAACACTAGCAATGTTAGGAATTAGTGTGCTCTCCCCCTCTGTATAATGATCCAAAATTCAAGACTGACAAAGAACAAGCACATGGGAGGATCTGGCTCATGCCTTCCTTTTCATCAAATGCATCCTTGGGAATAATTTAAATATCGTATTTCAGCCTTGTTTTACACACAGAGTGGAGTGGAAAGTAACTGCTGGGTTTGTATTAAAGGCAGGGGGTACAGTGGGAGAATAATTTTGCTAATCCTTCAACTCAGTCAAGCTGAAGTTCCCGATATCCATGAGCCCAGAAAGAACTATTGCCTGCTTTCCACACCAAATGACCTGACTCTCTGGGATATCTTTGAAAGACATTTCTTTCAGCAGCTTTCTGACGCTGCTTTTTGGCAAGCTGTCCTAGCCGAGTGTGAGTGCATTGTAAGCATTGCACCAGAACATGTAGGTTTCTAAAAATGAGAAGAAGGCTTCCCATTGCCTGGATGCTGGAGCTCAGTCTCTGATTTTATATGGAGGGCGTGGTGATAGGGTGGAGGGTGAAAACCAATAAATGCTTATGGCTGTGAAACATTTGGAAACACTTGAGCACAAGCACTTTTCCATTCTTACTCCTTTGCTGCTCTCTCCCAGCTCAGAGGAGTGGTGGGTGAAAGGCAGAAGTGAACTCTTGAAGTTTCCATTTGGTGACAACAGAGGGACAGTTCCAAGGAAAGCCCAAAGAAAACATCTTCCTCAGCTTTTTTCCCTTCCTTTCCTTTCACCTTTTTTAACTCAGTCATCACTCCATATTATGAAAGAGTTTATACTCATAGTTTTTTCCTCCTTCCAACATATCTGCTACTTACTGCTGGTCTGAAGTGAGTGTGTCAGACCCATGTACTTCAAGTGCACAGGCTCTGCTCCCAGACACTTAAAACTTTGCCTCCCCACCATCTTTCCTAAAGGATGTAAGGGGACAATTCCCTGCTGGGTGGCAAGGTAGTAAATTAGCTAGATCTGGTTCTCAGTGTGGGGTACACAAAGTCACATCTTCCCATCATGTAGAAGAGATGAAGTGCAATCAAATTCCCTGCTGCAGAAGCGGTCAGTAATTTCTACCTGGAATATATTTGAAAAAGACAGGCAAGACCTTGGTTTAATGTCTTACTGGAAATTCAAAATCTGTACCAATGCAGCATATTCCCCCTCTTCCAGTCTAAGGTGCACAGTCAGCACTGAGATTTGCTCCAAGCCTCAGTGGGGAACTTGAATCCCCTGACCTACTGGCCCAGAGAGGAGAGTGTAACCAAGTCCCTCTGACAATAAACACAGAAACTATTAATAAGATTAACTCTCTGGCACCAACAATCTCAGCATCTGTTTTAGACATAAAGAGGAAGGCTGGTCAAAAGAATATAGTGGCAACAAAGGGTTAAATAAATCTGAACTGGGCAGGATCCTGCTACTTGAATCTTTTCCATTGTTTGCTGATGAGGTGCAGGCACTTGGCTGTGCAAAGAGAGAAGGCTTTAAGGAGACCCAGAATCTGGGAATACATTGCTTCTAAATGGCTAAAGCTGATGTTTAGAGATAATGTTCCTGCCCACTCTATTTTTTAATACTTCAAGGCATCCATATTTCATGTAATCTCAATTTTAATGTCAGAAAACCTGATTAGAGAACCACTAAAAGTGAATCTGCAGAAGAGGATAGTGAGGTCTACTTGTTTTAGTAGCATTGATGAAAGCAGAGGAAGGAGAGCGTGGCAGCAAGCAGTCTAGAGGCTGGCATGGCAAATAGCTACTAAAGAAGGTTATCAAACTGATGTGAATGCTGCACAGAATGCTACCTGTCCAACACAGGACATTTTGAATGTCTGTGCTAGAAGAGAGCTGGGAAAGTGGAGTGCTTGTTCCTGTTCCAAGAAGCAGCAGCTGAGTCTATCACATCCAACAGCAGAAGTTGTGAAGGGCACAGAATTAAAGCTGGTAACCCAAAGGGAGTGCATTCTCCTCCTGAGGTTGCTGCATTTCCTAGAGGGACGCTGTTAAGACAGAAAGGGCGGCTGCAAACACACTCTGAGAGCCAGCACGCCTGAGAGGTCAGATTAGATTGAGCACTTAGTCTTTATCCATTAGTAGAAGCTAGTAAATCAGAGACTAGCAATGGCCAAAGAATGGCTGTGCTTTTGTAACATTACCATGTCTTAAACCAGATAGAAAGGACTCCAGGAAATCTGAGGGCTCTAGATAATGGGAGAGCTGCTTCTCCATGACCCATTTGATAACCTTCCCCACATAAGGATGTTTACAAGCTGGGTGGCAGCTCAGACGTTTAGCTGTGCTGAGATGACAACTTTATGAGGTAAGAAAAATAGCACAGTGTTCTATTGTTGTCATCAGATGCGGGAGCAGCTCTGAAAGGTTGCTGCAGCATTCTGTCAATAGGACTTTTTGGAAATAATGATTTTTCTGGTTAGGCCATAGGCTGCGTTAATTGTTTAGAGGGTATAATTCTTGATCTGCTGCTAATATCTTTCTGGAAAAAAACCCAAAATACTTCATTGTTCTTGGAACAATCATTGTGAGAGCCTAAGAGCACACTAGGTGGAAGTTATTTCAGAAAGGTTTTTACTTTTATGGGCTGCTGGATAGTCCAGTGTTTGTGTTTGGTATGTCCCTGCTCATAGAAGCTGGACATTTTCAGAGTACAGCACACTGGATTTCCTCTCCTACTCTTTTAGCTTGCTATTCTCATACCCAAGTGAGAAACTGCAATTTGCTGGCATGAGAGCACATGCAGTGCTTTTCTAGAGCCTCTAATCACCTTTCCAGTTGCCCTGTCCATTGAAGGCAATGCAGGAACCCCTGGAATTCCACAGGCTCTTCCCATTGAGAGGCAGCAAAAGGAGCTCCTTTGGACGTATGGGGAACCTTAAAACTCCTCTTTTCTAAAATGCTTTGTCTCATGTAAATAGTCTGCATGGATACGCCTCTGGCGTTTGTTGTCATAGCGTCACTTTTATCTGCTGGTGTCCCACTCGCCCCTGGAGGAGAGGGGGTAGGGAAGTGCATTGAATTCACTCACTTCTTGTTTACAGGCAGTATTCACACTGGCAGTGCTTCATAACTTTCATTAATGGAAAGAAATTAGGATGGAAAGCCTTCCTCAGAGTCTGTCTGCCACTAAGACTGTTTGCATAGCCTAGTCTAGGGAAAACAAGGAAAACACACACACAAAAGATGATGAATGAATGGATACCTTCTAAAGAGATAGAAGAAAGCCTGTAATAGAGAGATGGAAGACAAGAGAGAGGATTTCAGGCTTGTACTTCTCTTGACATAACACTCTTTTTTGAGTATTTTGCAAATAATGGAGTCTGGTTTAGAGTCTTTGAGGGCTACTATAATAGAATTAATTAATTGGAATGAAAAAAGCAAAAATAACCAAAGCATAATACTTGCTCAAAAGAAAAATCAGTGCTTACAGGATTTGTGAATGTCAGATTTAAGAGGATTTTTTTTCATGGAATTAATGAAAAAGTTCAAATTTTAATTGAAAAATAAGAAAGAGAAAGAAAACAAAAGCCTTCCTACACTTCAATATGTTGAACACCTTTGAAGCAGATCTTAATGTTTATTAGTTTTGCCTTATCTTGATTTTGAAAAGTTAAAGGAAATTACTTTTAGTTATATTTTTTGTATATTACCATTTGTTTATTTTAATAAATATGTCTGATAATTAACTTTCATTTCAGTTTCCTTTCTGCAAAACATAAAATCATAGAATAATTTGCACTGGAAGGGTTCTTTGAGGATTATCTTGTCCATCCCCTCTGCCATAGGTGGGCCTTAGATTAATATCATGCGTGGAGAAAGTCTAGTATAAGCATTCTCATTTTTCTCACTCTCTTGTCTCACTCTTCAGCCATTCATTTTAGCTTCCAGGACTTTAATAGCCTATTATTTTAGACATAATACCATAGTTCTTCTCTATTTCTGTGGCAAAGAACTATAATCTGAGTAAAATTCCTGATGTTTAATTATATCAAATGTTCAAGACATTGTATCAGAGGAACCTATTTACCTTCTCCTGCAATACCTAAATTCATTTTAACATTCCTGTAAAGGGAGGGAGTATTTCTTTTCATATTCCATAATTGGTGAACTAAATCTGAGAGAGTCCAAGAAATTTGCCAAAAGGAATCAGTGGTGAAGAAGAAACCAAAATGAACTTTCCAAGGTCCAGACTAGCACTTTTAATAACTTCTGCCACTGCTTTCTGTCCAACATCCACTTGATCTGTTCTTTGATGAATCTTTTGTTGTTCTAATCATCAGAACTCAAATGTTTTCCCCCTTTACTTTCTGCTCTGTAAAGAACTTGACAAAGTTCTGGTTTGGTGGGTTTTTTTGTTATTGTTTTTTTTTTTTTTTAATTTTTGAGTGTCAGGGGATCATTAGAAGCAGCAGCCATTTAACCTTCCCAGGACATACCCCTCTTTTACTAATTCCATGCAAGCATCTTGAACTAGGCTGCCAAACCCAGCACATAAAAAAATGAGAGAGAGTAAGGAGTGTATTCCCTCTCACCCCACTAGTTCTGGTCTGTGCATAGAACGGTCTCTGTGCATGCGTGGAGGTGCAGATTTTCTTCCAGTCTCATTTCTGTGAATTAGCAGTGGCAGCCCCAGTGTCTCACATGCACACTTTGAAACAGCTTGCATTCCATGAGCAGTACATCACTCACTGCTTGGAAAGGGTGACACAAGGAAGATTCCTTCACAGAAGACAAGTGGTTTGCTACATATTTAACTAAGATTTCAAAGGAAAAAAAAAAAACCAAACAAAAAAACCACAAACACCCAGCTCTTTCCTCTCTACTTGTCTGCTTCTGAAAAGTAAGCAAGACAACAGATTTTCAAGGTACTCAGCCCAGGGAGAGAAGATCAGCTTCTAAGGCCCACATGAAGAATAGCAGCCACAAAAGTATCTGGATGAAATACAACCTTAGCTTTCAATCCAGCCAAATTGAGAGCCCCATGCCTGAATGCCCTCTCTACCACATCAGCCCCAAAAGTTTATGGGAAAAGGGGGGGAAGAGACAGGAGAGCAACCTGCTCCCCACGAGGAGCAGAGGAAAGCTGTTGTACCCAGGCACATCAGGAGAGCTGCTGCAGGAAAGGAACTGCATCCAGCCAGGATAGCAAGCATGCTCCTGAGGTTGAAAGCTGCTGGTAGCCAGGTGGCTCAGTGCCAGAAAGCAGAATGGCACCAGCTTTGCATTTCAGTGTCTTGGAGACCCCAGGAAAGAGCTGGGGCTATAGGAATTTCTTTCTTCAGGAGAGAATGTAACACATGGGCAAGAGCTGTGGGCCTGATCTCTTTCCCCAACAAGAACATTTCAAAGTTCTGAAGAATCTTTAAAGAGCAAAAATGAGGAAACTGATCCAAATGAATGATTCATTCTGCTGCTGAGCAAGCCAGTCACTTTTCTTCCACTTCAGACCACTTTTCTGTGGCATGTAAACCACATCACTTTCCTGAAGTTAGATGCAGGACACAGGCACATTTAGCACTGTCCTCCTCTGGCCTAGTCTCCTGGAGGCTTGAAGACTTTCATTCATGCTCTTGGTTTAGGAAAAAAGGAAAACTGAGCACATAGCAGTCTGCACCAGATGAAACTATTTCCTCCACATGTAAGGCCTATCTAATGTCAGCAAGCAAGAAGTGTTTGTGACTGAAAAGCTGCACACACATCTACAGTTTTTAAGAAAGTGGACACTAATAAAACACCCATTTTCTTATCCTCTCATGCTCATGCTCTTATTGTGCCAAGTATTTTAAATGTCAGCTCCTCAGGATTATCTCAGAGCTGTATGACCAATTCCCAAACTATGTGCATCAACGGGACTATCAGTGGTTCCACAGCACATCCAAACTCATCCTAAAATACTGCAAATAAAATAAAGACTGTGGGTTTAGGATTGCTTTTTAAACCAAACATTTATTTTAAAAGATATGAGAATGGCTATTGTCATGCTAAAACCTGAAGACAAAATTACTGCATATATGGTAGTTTTTAAATATATCAGCCTTTTATATTTCTTTATGAGGAAAAAGAATTGGCTGTAGCTGCAATCAGTCTTAATTCATTCTTTATTGCTGCTCTGGTTCTGTGTTATTTGAGCTGGTTAACTGTTAAAAGCGTTTCAAATGTTCACATGGTCTGCATTAGGTTACAGAATAAAAGTAAGTACAGCCCACCAAATGTAACTTTCTGAAATGTAAACCACATGAATTTGATTTCTTTGTGGTACAACTTTAATTGGGTTCAGAGGTCTTTTGGTCTTACCTGTCTATCTGCTCTCTGATGGCCTGACCTGATAAAGCTAATACAAAGAATCTGCGAATGTGATCCAAACCGATTACTCTCAGTTACAGTACACGGCTTTATTCTTGACAGTAACAACCCTTTAGCCTGGCTCATTATTAGGCTGCAAGTTTGAACCCTGGAGCCACCACTGAACTGGAAGTAGAAGTGTCACAACTTTCAGTAAAAGACTGTGTCCCCTTGCAACTCTGCAAAACAAGAAGTGGAGGGAACAAGAGCACATAGGTGCAGCTCGACGTGATCACACCGTCTGGAAAAACTGCACGAGCATGCAAACATATGCATGCCTCACATTGCCACAGCAAATGTCACAACAGAGAATGCTTCCAACACACACTACATGACAGAGAAGCAACTGCAAACAGAAATTCCAACAAAGCCTGAAATCTTCAGATACTGATCTTGAGCTGATTTGGAATTGTTGATTTTTTTTCCTTTGACAATACTCTGCTTTGCCTTAACAATTCATTGTTCACTCATCAACACTTGTCTCTGTTGCACTGTGTTCTGCCATATGCCTGCTCAAGTGAAACAACAGTACTGCCACCTCCCACCCAGAAAAGCACATCATATCCCAACAACAAGAAAGGCTCTGTACAACAGGTACACTCACCTCGTATCCTGTGACCCGACTTGTAAACAAAGACCTGTATCAGCTTGTGGGAGCAGATCTGGAATTAAGCAGACAGCTCAGGAGAAATGTAGGTAGAAAAGGAGCAGTGTGCTGAAACACTAAAAGTCCCTTTGCCTGGGTAGCTGGTTTTGCAATGAACAGCCTTGATTTTGAAAGAGTAACATGAAAAAGATTCACAGTGCTCATAGCTCTTGGAAGAAGACACCATAGAAGGGAACATTCAGCAGACCCAGTAATAAAATAACAACACAATATTGAATGTTACTCAACTGAAACTCCCACTGTAATTCATAGGTTTCATTCAAGTAAATAAATCAGTAACAAGTAAAAACATTGCAAGTCATCCTCTAGTTAAGGCAAATTACATTCTTTTTTCTGTACTGGAAAACACACACACACAAAAAAAATCTTTCAAAACCAAAGTAGAAATTTCTTTTAGAATAATATTTTACATCCTACTCCCCAAAGCTGTTTTTGTCTTTGTCATTTTTCTACTGTTCTATTACCAAGCACTGTTCTGTACCAGTAGAACTGTTCTCTCAAGTAATTTCCACCACTGAACATACAAGCAATAACAAATGAGGTCCCTTAATTATTTCCAGGTTTTTCCAATAAGCAGTGTTGGCAACACAGCTCTTAGCTCTCTGTCCATCATACAAATAACAAGGTAAGCCCTGTAAACATGGCAGGGGTGTCTCTACTTTTGTGTTTGTCTAATGGACAAGCAGGAGGAGTAGGAAGGAAATGTATACCTCAGTGGTGGGGTTTTCTTTTCAACATGGGAGAGTTTTTTTTGGCTAGGAGTCATTTATACATATATTCATACACTGTCTTCAAGGACACAACTTACAGCTTCCCAACTTGGTCATAAGGAAAATTGAACATTTCCAAGGATGCTTCTTCCAAAACAAAAACTGGTGGGTTTTTTTTCCCCTTGAGGCTTGAAATGTGGTTTTGTGCTTTTGTTCTCAAACCCTGTTTCCTTTTATATAAGGGGTTTTGCTTCCCTCTGCATTTATGGGTTCTGCTTGGGTCCAATATTGTTTCTAGCATTTGCTTTATAGGACTTAGGGCCCCACAACCCCTTGATGTTGCCTTAATGTGCAACAAAAAGCTCCATGCTACCAGGCTGTATACAGAAAAAGACCAGACTGGAAGGGACCCCAGCTTCCCCCACAGAGAACTATAGTTTCACTTGATGGCTTCTGGAATGAACTTTGCCTATTATGTTTTATATAGATTTTGAATAAATCCTCTGAGTCACAGATTTCTTATTGGAACAATAGAACAATATACAGGCCAGGGGAAAATTTGGAAGAAAGTATGGATTTTCTTCCCTGTCATGGAGCCCAGATTCCATATCTTTCTCCACATCCATTTAGTATTGCACAAAGGGAACTCACTGACTGAAGTAGCAACTTCCTTTGCTACTTCACAGTAGAAATATTATTTTGCTTCCTATTTTATTTCCCCACAGATCAGAAAAAATTCAACAACACTCTTGGTCTCTCTTCTCTACAGGCTTGGAACAGACTGCAGAGAAAGAAGAAATTAAAACACAATAAGAAGGAAATTAATTATAAAGAGGGTAAAGTTTTCCACACAACTCTTCCATTTGGTGTATGCATTGATAGGCTCCAATTGTCATCTACAGACTACATACTGTCAGAACTTGGTTTACTACCTGTGCCATACAATCTCAGACAAAACCACTTGAAACAAGCACAAATTGAGAAAAATAATACAAGATCAGTTCAAATTTGGTCTGCTTTGGTTATCAGCTACAGTTAATATCTTCAGATATTGTAGTTGTATTTCAACCAGAATCAGTCATCCACAACAGCCTGTTGAGCTTAACAGACTGTCCTGTTTGAATATTTAAAAACGACTGCTGCTTTTTGCCCACTTTCATTATGTTAATTTACATCTGGTGCCTAAAAAACTACATCAACAATTCACAGCAATAATGAATTAATGAAGTCCAGTGTGTCCAAAGAGAGTTTCCTTCAGGCACATTAAGTCAGCAGTTCATCTCTCCAGGGACATTTTCTAATAACAGCTCAAAAGCACTTGCTGAAAACACAAGCTTTAGCCCTGAGTATGTCAGGAAAGCTTTCTGCATGCAGCTCTGCCCAGAAGCTCCAGGAGACCACCACCATTCAGATCTGTGCATCTCTTGCACATCTTCCTGTGCAATACCTAGGACAGCCCTACTGCCTGTTACAAGCCAGGGACATATGGCATGAGCAACCACCTCAGAAAAGGAAGCCAGATATTCCACCATTGCCAGCACTTCCTTGCAAAGTGCTTGAAGGATCAGAGGCCCTTCAAGCAGCACCCTTGTGGCTGAAAGGCTGGCTGGTCACTCTCCAAACACCCGAAGCAACAGCCTGTCTGAGATATGATGAGCAACTTCTGTCATACAAGGACTGATATAAAGGGGCAAGCTTCAGGTGTGAAAGGGGATGAGTAGCAAGCCCAACCAGCTGGCACTTAACTTCTCATTATCTTCTCTATTTGTCCTCTTTTTAGGTCATTTTACTACCAAAGGTGTGATCATCCTGTCTTTGCCTGGGAAATCACAGACATTTCTATAAAGTGGAGAATAAAAAGAAAAAACAAAGTTTAAAGACATCCAAGCCCTTCATAAAAATGCTTAATTATGGCAATGCTGAGAAGAACAACAGAACTCTAGACAGACACTGAATGGCTTTCAAGGAAAATTGTGAATTCCTCAATAAATACAATGATACCCAAAAATGTCAGTTTGGACTTGAACTCATGCCAAAGATCTTTAGGTCAAAACCACTATGAACTGAACTGTTCAGAACAACTGCTCTGCTAAGAAGCTACAATTGACATATCTGACTTCTAACCAGGTCTAGCAAATGTTAAGTTACTTGAAGAAAACTTAAAAAGATCAACAGCTATTGTTTTCATTAAAGAAATCATGTGACTAGAAGCACCACAAGTATTTCTCTGTAGGATCGTTTGATGCTAACCATGTTTTTTTAAAAAAATCTCACCAAAACAGAGCAAGAGATCAGGAGACAAAGTATAAAGAAGTAAAAAGCACAAGCCAGAAACATTAGAAAATGAGCAATGAACACAGCTTTTTCCTGTATCACATATGTATATATGTACATAATGCATTTCAATCTGTAGGGTTAAAAAAGAAGAATGCTACTTTGAGCCCTTACATTTACAGCACCAGCGAGCCTGGATCTTACAGTTAAAGAACTAGATAAAAGTAACATAATATTCAGAATTCCCCAGGAAGTACATTCAATTCTCTTAATACTGTCAAATAAGCTAGGGATTTGGATTTCACCCATTTTGAGAATTGTTCACTGCAAACATTTTATTACCTCACCAAGTTTTATGGACCCTATCAGAACAGCTGCGATTCACTTCACTTGCAGCAGAGGAAGCTGGTAATAGCTCAAAGATTGCCCCCTTCATTTCATAAACCAATTAGGACCTGGATCCTACGACTGGAGTAACACAACCCCTTCTTTTACTGGCAAAATTCCACTTCATTTATGTGAGCTCAGAATAAACGTCTCTGTTCGCAGAACACAGATGCTCATAGCAGCAAATGTTTCTAAAACACACTCTCTAATTTGTTCCTTCTTCCAAGGAACACTTTTCCTGCACCCTCAGTCTACCTGCAGGTTCTGTCTAGCCATCAGCTCCTTGCTCAACACAGCAAATTTTTACTAAACATAACTAAGAGAATTTAAATTTATGGTTTACCACATGGAACTTTGTTAGAGGGTCTCAAAATGACAGATTTATTTAAATTACTTTTTTAACTTCTAAATCAAGCATAATTTCATTTTTGTAAAGAACTAATTTTGGTAATGTTGTCATCTTAGATTTACCCATGCCTTTGATTCAAATCGTTGGTGTTTTGGGTTTTTTGCTTTGTTTTGGTTTGGTTTTTGTTTGCTTTTTCTTTTTCAAATGTGTATTTGGCCTGTCCATAAGTATAAATAGACCCATATATATGTCTTAAATGGACCTATACTATACCATTGATTTTGAAAACTCATCAGTTCATAAGGAGGCCTACTTTTACAGGTGGTAAAATAGGATCCATACACTTTACACAAAGTCTGTAATTCCTGTGTTTTCCCTCAGGCACTTTCCTCTGAACTATTGTAATTGGTTTGCAGCCAGGTACCAGCTTAAAAAAAAAAAAAAAGAAAAAAAAACAACCCAAAGTGTTAACACTTTATTAACTTATAGTATGTTTTTATATTCCTTTCGAAGTGTTCAAAAAAGACACTGGCAAGACAAACCATGTAAAATCAAGGCATTCTCTGTTAAGGACATCAGTGCCAATTCCTTTATTGAAACAGATACAGTCATAACTTCTTAGTGGGCAACTAATCTTTTATCAGAATTCTTTGCACATAAAGGACTTCATTTTTTAATAACATTATAGCCATTGCGCCACCCCCAGCAAGCCTTTAAGCCCTCCTCTGAACTGACATGGTGTAAGGCAGCACCCCAAAGCTTGCTGCTTCTCTGGAACCTGCGAATTGGTTTCTTAAATGAAAATAAATTTTTTAGAATGCCTTACACCAAACAAAGTCTGTATTGTTTGAGTTAGTGTTTTACCGCAGCTTAGTTACCTGTCAAACAGGCTGACACTTGGATAAAACACATACTGGAATCATGCATCAGGGCATGTTAAGCACAAACCTGTGATGAAGAGCAGAGCTATGAGATTCGGCTGTGCAGAGCCCTAATGATCTTTTTCTGGTCTAGGAAAAGCTTGATTTGTCATACCAAACCCACTGCAATTCTGCGATCCTCTTCCATCCGAAAATGATTTTACATCTGTTTTAGTTCAAAGAGTCATATAAATCAGAAGCTCTGCCCATAAATTTTGATGACACCTTTAAAGAAGATTTATACAGTGTGTATTATATATATACGGGAGGTATGTAAGAGATACCAGCCACTAAAATTAAGGAATCAATGCTAGATTCTCCAAGTTCTATATATCATATTTAAGTTCTATTTATGACTTTCTCTGATGTGAGAGCCAACAAATGCATATGAAAGCTCAGTATTTCTGTTCAGATAAAATTATGGGTGCAGTACATATTCTAACCTTGTTTTCCTATAGTTCTTGGGTGGGACAAGATTTTCAGGACAAAAACATCATGATCCATTTCTTAGAAATCACTTGCATGAGAACTGGCTTGAGCATAGTTTCACTGCCTATCTCAAACAACCATCAGGAGAGGGAGAGGGCTGGTTTCTTCTCATAACACGAGACAACAACCCTAGTCAGAGCCAGTGGGCAGCAAGTCCCAAAATATCCCTTACACTTTTTGGTTTTGGTGCTCTTGTTGCGGGAAAGCAACATTTCTAACAAACTTAGGACTTCTATCAAGTAGAAAGTATGAAATGTAAAACACTGTGTTCATTAGGCTATTTATTCATCAAGGCTTTTTATTACCTGGATAATGATCTTCCTTTCAGTCCCCCAAAAGTCACCTTGAAATATGGCAATACTTTCCAGCCCCTTCCTACATCTTACAGCAAGGAAGAGTTTTTGGGAAGGCAGAGGAGTATATTCTAAAGGATAGAAGAGAGGTGTTATGAACAACCACCTGTTTGTGCTGTGCCTGGCACACAGACTGGCACTGTTTGTTTGTTCTCTTCCTGACTCAGCAGTATGGGGAAAAATTGAGTCAGCAACTCCTGAACATACAACAGCAGAGGATGTTGGAGAGCAGACAGAGCTTCTAAATATCACAGACAGAGCAGCATGGTTCAGCCTGCAGGCCCATGTGTGGACCTGGGCAGCAGCTTGCTAAAAGGGATGAGCAGCTTGAGAGGGTCCAGCCCATTTTCTACCTCATCACCCTCTCTATTAAGCTAAGCTATGAGACAGCTTGTGTCTGGGAATGGCTCTCTTGTAATAATTTCCTACATCATTCACCTGAGCTTCCCAGAGACTTGTGGCCGCTGCTCTCATGTGGCTTGATGGGATTCCATATCAAGGTTGGCCAAGGTCAGTGTGATAGAAGGGACTACAGAAAACATATCTTAGCATAAAAAGAGAAAAAAGAAGCAGGACCATTAAACAGGAATTAAAGCCCCACTTTTACTACAAAGACAGAAAAAAAATTTGGACAGAATGACAATGTCAGATGCTCTCTCTTCCCTTTTCCTCCCCTTCCAGTGATCTCACTGATGTTCTTACATGCTGCACAATCAAGGCTATGGAACGGACTTGATCAAGCCACTGAGTGGTCATTTGATGCTTCATCTCTCACTGCACATTTCTTCTCATCTCACAACATATTGTGGTACTTCAGTTCGAATACATGAGTTGGAACAGAGGCTTTTATCACAGATTTCCTGGAAAGGGAACTAGTCTTTGAATTTCATAAAAGCACATCATTCCATGGCCTCTTTGATGCTATGCACTCCACCAACTTACTAAGAGCTTAAAGAGAGACTTCCTCTTGGATGTACAAAGACCCTTCTCAGTCACCTGCCTGTTCCAAGTGCCTTCCAGAGCTAGCTGCATTATGGAAGGGTTTCTGCCTGTGATTGTCTCTTACAGGAGTCTTTTCTGTTTCCTTGAGCTATAAAGGATGATAGCAGGATACTCTGAAAACTAAACCAGCAGTTCCAGTCTCAGATAGCTTTTGCTATTGTGAAACTCCTGTGCTTGCCACAGAGACAGTCTGTCCTTCTGCCATCTGAGACCCTCCAGTTAAGACTGAGAGGTTGGTTTTTTTCATTTTCCAAATGACCAAACCTTTGTTAGTCCCACTACATGCATGGAGTAGTCAATTTTTTGACTATTCCATTTCCCATGTCCTTTTGGTTGAAAAGCCTTCAAACCCATGAAGAGTTGATAAACTGGAACCAGAGAGACACATGGTGGTGCCATGAGAGGAAAGAGAGAGGAACAGTAAGGCAATGCATTAGTGTTAAAATGAATGCTGCATGTGGGGACTGAAAGGCTGTTCTCCCACTGGTACCATGATTCTTCAGAACATCAAGGCACCAGAAGCATCTTCCAAATCCCTTTTGTTGCTCTCTCCTACCTGCTTGCATTTCACCAAATGTGGTTACAATTTTTCCCGTTTGATGCTGTGCCAGAAGACCATCTTATCTCGATTAAAATGCTCTAAAACACTTAAAAAACAGATAATCTACATCACATGGTTAGTGTTCTATGTCCACTTTGGAGCCTGAGTTCACTGAAACTGGACTCACTCTCACTCTCCATTTACTACAATGTTAACAACTTGCTGCATTTATGACAATCCTCCAACCTCCCATGCTCTTTATCAGCTGCAGAGCTGTACCAGAGAGTTGGAATAGCTGGAATAAATATTATTAATGTCCACTACTAGCTTGAAAAACTAGCTTGAAAGCAAGTTACCTTCTCCATGAATGCTGTTGGGTTGCAATTGATAGCCTGAAAAATACATCTTTCTTAGCAAAAGTTGTGTCCAAATAGAGCAACCACCACGCTGTGTTGTCACCAATTTGTCTGCCCAGAACTCTCTCACACACTGCTGTATATTCAGTGACAGAAAAAAATGAAGTTATTTTAAAAAGAAGACAAGCACTGCTATTGTACAGCCTAGTTCAGAGTCCCGTATCTTGAGCTGATTCAGCTTATCTGCTTTTCTATACCTTTGACAAATGCATGTCTTATATCATTTTTTCTTGCCTTCCTCCATATGCCATACTGCTTTTCCTCCATGTATCTTATCTAGAAATAACGTGCTATTAATCAGCCGAAGACACCCTTCACTGCCAAGTGTTCCTCAACTGATTTTTCATCAGCACAAGTAGTTACTAGTTCCAGCATTCCTCCCACATGCTGAAGGCTTGGTGGGGAGGGAGGAGGGATGGCAAGGAGGTTAGAGACTGCCTCACCACATAAATACTATCAGGGACCTTTATACCAGCCTGCCAGCTTGCTGTAATGCTAATGTTGCTGTTTGTTCTCAACAAAAGGAACACGGTGGGAGGAAAGTGGGGCTGCACCCTGTCTTATTTTTTAAGTTAATAACCTTCATGCTCTTCCTTTTATCTGATTAATCTGGCCAGGTGCCTGTTCAGTAGTAGCTGAAGCTTAATACCTGAAACAATGTGTGGATATGCATTGTGCCAGTAAGGCTTGCCCAACAATGCACATTCTGTCATGTTTTCCCATGCCTTGTGTCAATATCTCATTTTATGTGCAAGCCCCCAGAGCAGGGGATAGGAAAAAAAGAGAGGCACGGAGGGAGAGAGGGAGGGAGGGAGAAAGTTAGAGGGAGAGGGAGAAGAAAGAGAAGGAGAAACGAAAGTCGGGAAAAATTACATCCCTTGGGAACATCAGCTGCTACAAACTCACCCACTCCTCACCATGAAACGAGCTGTGTGCGGGCACAGGTGGGTCCCATTCTCTGTTACTAGAGCACAGCCTACAAACAGGGGCTAAATGAAGACTTTCATTGCTGTTCCCTGTTTTCATTGGAGCAAGGCCATCATAAACATTTGCAGGTGGCTTGGCCATAGTCTGACACTAAAATATTTGTGGTTGTGATAAAAATCAGAATATTGCTACAAGATGGTTCTATATAACCTTCAGGGCTTGATCCTGCTCTTACAGAACTCAGTGAGAGTTTTACCCAGTTTCTCTCTGCTGGTTTTATTGCTCATTAAAAGGCATTTTCCCTGGCACAATTCTTCATGGTAAAGACTCATCTACCCTTTGGGGCAAATTCAGATGATTTCTAAAAAAGGGAAACTCAAGCAAAACCCACTGATTTGAGGACCTCAGCATTTGGGCTTGTTAAATAGCTAAACAACCTCAACTTTGCAAGGCTAAACCAAAACCACCAAACTTTGAAGACCTCAAATATTTTCTGAATTCATCTGATCTTTTTTTCAGTTGTCCAGTTTGTACTCCTCATGAATGAGTCGTGGATATAATTCTTATGACATTTAGAAGGATAAGATGAAGATAAATGGAAATGACAAGATATGTTCTCTGAATAAGTAAAACAGACACCACAGGGAAAAGACTGAAGGAAAAGAAGACAAACAAGGATGCTCAAGACCTTGGCAAGTAGAGGAAGTTGAAAATACAGCAATTATCTCCTAGGACACACCATGAACAAAAAACAAAACCTCCTAGGAAGAGGGAAGAATGGGAACAGAGTATGCTGGAGGTCACACCATAAGTCTCATTCACACACCAGCTCACACAGAGACTAAAATGCTGACAATTGCCTCCCAATAAAGCAGCTTTAGACTCAGAGTTAGGAAGCATCTGTGTGATTCAGTCACAGGGAAGAATTAAGATATGTCATGGCAAAGTTTCCCAAGTGAGACACACCACTGACTAGGAAAAGGCCTTTTTATCCTCAGCCCCACCAACTTTGGAGATTCTAATCACCATGGCCCTGAACCAACACAAACCTAAAACCTGACTGACAGGGTCTTGCAAAACCACATGCAGTTTTTTTCTCATTATATAGAAACAATTGTTTGGAAGCCAAGTACAGTCTTACATAAAACACCTCACCACTGAGTATTAAAAGTTGTTTGGGGTTTTTTTATGCTTTTAATTAGGATCATAATTACCACTAGCCCTATTAAGTCACAATTTGAACAGGAGCTTAATCATCCTTAACGCAAATAATGGCATTAGTTAATGTTTTTCTTTCTAAAACTGAAAAAGAAACTGTTTCTTCCTCCCTCCCTCTCTCCCAGCCCCCTCTCTTTGAACAGAATGGGACATATATAAGACAACAGCTTTGCTGGATTCACAGGCAAATGGTATTGCATGTGAAATCTCGGTGAACACTGTGTTTTGACAAGAGGTAACACATACAAAGGGCACAACTATCAGATAGCTTTACGTGACCCATCCTACCAGATTTATGTATTAAGAACCAAATACTGAAATAGTAATAAAAACGAAAATAGAGGAGCTTGGCCAGGAGCACAAAACTAGGGCAGCAGATGGAATCTGTGTTCTGTGTACGGCTGGGTAGCCCAGAGCTCAGAGCCATGGGCCATCCCAGCTACCATGGGAGATATTGAGCCTGTCCCTACACCAAAAATCTTGAAAGAAAACTCAAGAATAACTAGAATTTCAGTTTTCAATACCAGGATTTCACTTTATGATTTTACTTTGAAAAGACTGAAAGTTGATAAACAGTTATTTAGATAATGACCGAGGACAGTGACTGCTTTTGCAGATATCACTAACTGATGTGACCAAGTTACAATTGACAGATGATGAATCTATACTGCTGCTTCTTTCTTGGTCCTAATATATCTTTTTAATATATCTTCTAATATACCTAATATATCTTTTTATCCATACATTTTCATGTATAACACCACCCCCAAATTCTCAGAGCTGTGTGATGAGAAACTGTACCCTCAAGCCATCAGAGCAGTTTCTGTACAATTAAAAACACGTTATTATGACTTATGAGGATCTCATACTTACTGGAAGTAACCAGGTGTAAACATATACTAAACTTGGGTGGTTTTGTTCATACAGTTCTCCAGGCATTAGCACTCAATTGGCATTCAAGCTAATACAATAAGCATCCATACTGTCAATTTATGTTAATAAATATGGATCCATCATCACAAATTGAGCAGTTATTTACACTGTGCCAAACTCTATTTATCTTGATGGTCTTTTTGTCTTCCAGCATTCCTCATTCTTCATAGGAAATAGCTCAAACCCATAGAAAACCCAGAATTCCCATTGAAGGAAGTCAAAGGATCAGCTTCACAGACACTTTGTCTTTCTCCCAGAGCAGTTATAGAAAAAACATGCACTATGATCATAAGAAGATTAAAAAAAAAAAAAACTGGCAGCAGAAAGCAGGACTTCCCAGTAAGTACAGCATTCTGTCCTTTTTGAACCAGTGTGCCATATCTGGAGTAACCTGGCCATTCCCCACAGTCTGCAACAGGTGCTGCAGGGGTCCTTGCTCATCCTGGCAGGGTCAAGTGCAAACTCTGTAACTTCAAAAACCTGTAGAACAACATCTGGGCCTGCATGCAGCTGGACCTTATGAAGCATGAGGACCTGAGGACATCTGCTGCTACAGGCAGGAGCCAGAGAACCAGAGAAATGAGAAAATGGAAATGGGCTCACCCAATCTGCCGATTTGTGGAAGGTGCTTGTGTAATGACGGAACTGGACTGTGGAGACGGCATGGCTTGCTGAATCACAACGCTGGTGTCGTGGTTTGGCATCCTTGTGTTTGTTAGCTGGTGGGACCCAGGTCCTGCCATTGCTCCTCCAACTGTGTTATGCATGGAGATATTCTGTGAGAAGAAGGGAAATGGGAGGTGGTGGAAGAAAAGGAAAATAAATAAATAAATATATGTCTTATCCTGGTTTTCTGTTCTACAGGAATTCCATTAGGAATCTGAAAGTATCAACAACGTGAAAAGTTACTGGCTCCTGGTAAATCCCAAGTCAATAGATCTTGTTATAACCAACAACAATAAAGAAATGAAAAATAAATATTTACTTTCACAGGTGGAAAAATACCCACAGGTTGGGTAAAAATACCCATAGGTTCACTAATCACGCTTCTGTGATTCTGTCTTGTGATATATAATGGGGATATTTAGCACATATTTCTCCTGACTGAACATGATATGAGCACATGACACCTTGATTTAGTGCATGGGCTGTTTACTGTGTACTGCCTCTGCTTAGACTGACAAGCAAATGAAGTTTTACAGCCCCAAACTAACAAAAAGTACATGGCACATCATGAAACAGCCATTTCTATTGGCCTCCACAGATTTTGTAGAGCAAAAATATCCCAGAGGCTTAGAACAACACTGTATTTCACCACATATAACCTTTGCTTCAGGTTACTAAGAGCTCTTAAAAAGTTCTTAAAACCAAAAAAACAGAAGTTCACAGATAACATATCCACTGAGCAAACAACCAGCGAGAGACCAGGATACTGCTAAGGAAGGAGCCATGGAATAGGACTTCTCTGCTGTTATGCCTGTACACACAACACACACTGCTGCTAAACCGCAGGGTTTGACTTGGCCTGCGTTTGAAAACAAACAAAACTCTCAAGCCAGAGATAAGCCACAATGTATACACATGAAAAATACGGTAACCTTGAGAGCATTATTTTTCCTATCAGGCATCAACGTGTGAATTGTTAGCAGCAAGAGGAAAAGAAACTTTCCATTGTCACCTCATGCTAGGCTGAGGAAAACGGGAACAAAAAATCCCTTATACACACACTGCCACTAAGACTCACACAAAGTACCTTCCTAACCACTGCAATACTCAGGATTAAAAAACAAAGTTCTATTTCATTCAAAATTACAATTTATGAGTCAATTTGTCTAGGAAACATATACAACCACTGCAAAATATTGGTAGATAAAGCTGGTGGGAAAGGAAACTCGGAGCTCTGATCAAATGTGGAAAACAGAAGAGGCACACAACATGTTGAATCCCAGACCTAAAGAAAGACTGTATTATGGGCCAAATAAAGAACTACACCTCATGGAAAAAGAGAGCAAATAATTAGAGGACCCCAATTGAAGGCATTAGCTGTTATCCCCTTATCTCCCAATGTTATATATTTCATGTGATTTCCCAGAACAGTGTGGGCACAGAGATCTCTGTTTCTTTTACAGGAGTTGTTCCAGTCTTCATTAACACATAAAGAGGCAGAAGTGCTGCCTACAGTTGCATGGTCACACCACCTCACCTGGAGTGAAGAGGACCCACCTTTGAGTTCTTCTTACAGTAAATAATTTACACATTATGAATCAGGTATTCGCTTAAGGAGCATGAATTGCAAGAAGAAGCCAGACCAGATATTAACTGTAATATTTCATAGCACAGAAGAATGTCATGACCATCGGGCAATAACCTTGGATATACAAAAACTTCTCCAAAAGAAGTTCTCCCTCACCTACCACATTCCTATTAAAATGTCACTTCTTCAACACATTACTGGTTTCTGATGAAAAGCCTGTTGAGTTTTAAAAAAATATATATGGCCAAATCTAGCTCAGGATTCAAACCTGGTTTTTTTATCATGACCAGATTTTGCAAAACCAGATCTAATATCTATCCATGTACAGTCAATATTTTAATGCTATCTCTTCCTAAAATGATCTCTAAAGGAACCATGTATAGTACCATGAGTCTGCAAGGCCTGGGAATGGATAGGATGGAAATCTATCACAAGCTTTAGACAAGTGGTACCCTGGCACTTGCCCAGAGTTTTACTGGACTTTGTTGTACCATAGCAGGGCAGAACTTAAAGATTTAATATGAGATTCCTGTGCTCCTAAATTAGATATTTCCTTTCTCTTTTCCTTCTTTTTCAATTTTCTCCTATAATTACAGAGCTCTCTAAGGTACAACAGATTAATTATGATGGATATGGAAATTTTTTTTTGCCCATAAGACATTGTAGTTGTTATCTTAAATGCATAAACTTCCAACAATGTTTCAAAATTTTATCAATTTCCAGTAAGCTACATCTTTTCAAAAAGTAGGTTGAGTATGTGGTGCATGGAAAGTACAAGCAGAGTGAAAGCCTGTCAATGCTTTTAGATGTCCATTCTTCTCAGTAATGCAAGCACTGCTGTTGGGCAAGCATACACCACGCTGCCAAGTGAAAGCCTAAGGTTTCCCAACAAAAAGTCAAACTCAGCATGACTCTAACATTCATAAGAAAAGGATTTGGCAATCTCAGAATAATTTGCATCAGTGAGATGCTCGTGAATCTACAGAGGAGTTCAAGGAAGTTCATACTTTAAGGACAGTAAGCATGCTCCAAAAGGCGGCAGGAAGGTACTGCACAGCAGATCTGACACTAAGCCCAGCTGATCTCACTGTGTGCATCATGATGTGCAGAATGACTCTGTACCACCAGCACAGCAAGGCCAGGCTCATTGCATGTGTGATGCAGCCAGTCTTCAGACCTCCCTAAATGGTTTCACTGCATTGAGCTCTGCATCTGGTTCTGAATGGATCTGGATGGGATATTAACAAGCTCCTTGCAGACTTGACTTTGGGCCCTTATAGAGAGAAGAAGAACTCAGCAACATTGACTGAAACTGAGACCTCCACTTCATATATTGAACTGTTGTTTGCTACCAGCTCTACTTTTAAGGAGTTCTTAGTGTTCTTCTACCAGGAATCCATGAATAAAATCTCCTTTGACTCCCCTTATCATAATCCTCCAGGTCTTAAGCCCACGGTAAAGATTATTTGATGCTCGGTGTGGAGCTCCCAGCATTCCAGCTCGGAGAAGTCTACATGAGCAATGACACAGACTGAGCTCTCCCACTGCTTTTAACATTCCCAAGACCCATCCATACTCTGAGAGTGTATGACACCCATACACACACTTGGAGTTTTCTCAGGTATCTTCTGTACTGTGCTTAAGCATCAGAAGAGGGCATATGAGCTTATATTATTAGCTATTTTATTAAACTGAACCTAAGTGTTCACACAGGGAGCAGGCCACCCATATGTCAGGAGCTGCAGAGACACAAAAGACATGCTCTTAAGATTAATTTTGTGAATCTTAATTAAGATCCAATATATGAAGAGGAATTTATGTCCTTTAGGACTAAGTTGCATCCTCACTGAAGTTTCCAGTCACTCCCAAGGAAGCAGAAATCAGAATTATAACACTGAAAAGCTTTTATAGAAATGGTCCCCTCAACCATGTGCTCATGGAGTATTACTCATGGAGTATATACTCTCCATCAGTATTTAACATTCAAACAAATAAACCCAAAAGCAATAAACCATATCCACAAACCATTTTTAAATCAACGTGTTCATTCTCAACCTTTCCAGATGCAAGAGGAAAGCATACAGATCATCATCATATTAACTTCTCCCCAGTTACACTTCATGGCCCATTTTTGCTTCAGACTTTGAAGAAAACATTTGAGCATTTTTCTCCCACGTGCAACCATTTAAGTTTGGATTGACAACACACTTCTTTTTTCTAAAGGCTAAAAACTTCTTGAAGTCATGCTTCCATGTTCTGGTGGAGAGGATTACACATCACTCCACAAGAACACACACCCAGTTGGCAAGCACAGCAGAGAAATGACAGCTACACAAACACAGGCAAAATACACCCAGACAGTCACCAATTCCCCTAAACCCTAGTTCTTCCAGAGAAACACTCATCCATTTCACACAGCACCACCTCACATCAACCACCATCTACTGAAATCAAAGGATGAAGACAACTGATCCATCCTTCACAATCTACTGTAATGTTCTGAGTTTCAGGGTTTGTTTGTGGTTTTAAACTATAAGATCTAGTTTCTGAACCAAAGTCTGTTTTTATTTTCCTACTCTTATTTTTCAACTGAGGCTTACCAAGAATTGCAAACACTAGTTTTACATGAACTGCAGACTATTCAGGATTGTTCTGTGTAACCTTTTAGATCAATAGAGGTGTAACCTACAACTAATTGTACATAAAGGTATTTTGCAGATTGAGTGTTATATAAATTCTCAAGTCAGAAGGTATTTTCCATTAAAAACTGAAATAAAAAAGCAGTCAATTTAAACACAAACAAAACCATTTTTGCACATTTTTGTTTTATGCAAAATATCATGCATCCATATTTTCCTGCACAGCAACTTAAAATGTTTTCCCACAGTTCAAGAAAAAAGCATCAACTTAAAAAAAATTATGGAGAGAAATCAAATATACAACAGTACTTTTGAATTTATACAGCGTGTCCTCTCAATGAATACATTTTAGCAAGGAAAAATATTCTGAGACAATACACATTTAAATGGCAGCTTCATGTGCACTTTTAAGAAGTGTAAAGTCATGTCTTGCCTGATTACTGAGGTCCTACTTCATAATATATAAAAGACACATGAGTGGAAGCTTCCAGTGACACACTCACTCACTGCACATACTGCTTACACAACCTAAGAACCTGCTGGCTTAAAAACATGGAAGCCATTGTTGTAAAGAAAATGATACATTAAATGTGGCAAATAAAGGCAAGCTTCAAAATTATTTTCATCATTTATAATCTCCATTAAAACTACTGAGCCTCTATGAATTCCCTCCTGACAGAATAAAAAGATAATTTGAAAACAAAAGTTAGCAAGTCTCCCTAGAAGCAGCATCAATTCATTTATTTTCTCTTGACTCAGGTCAGAATGGAAGGAAAACACCCTCACACCAGCCCATCACAATTGTTTCATCTGTGACTGGCATGCAAAATCTAAACTCCTATAAGCACAGAACGAAGCTTGCTGCCCACTCAGGGCCAGTAAGCACAGACGAGGAACTAGGGAAAAAACCAGAGATAAAAAATGAATTATGTTACTAATGCAATTGAAGGTTTACAGGAAAAAGAAAGCCTGCTATCAAGATTTAAATTAATAAAAAAAAAAAGAAAAAGTTCCATTGTGCAAGAAATGGGTGAGTGTAAACTTGGTGGAGACTGAAATGCAATACCTTTTCCTCTTTTTTTTAAACTGTAACATCTGTAGAGCTTTGAATGAGGAAAAGCACTAAACCAGAAAAAAAAAAAAAGGACACAGAAAGAAACTGCTGGAAAATGCTGTGTAGTAACATTAAGCATAAGGACAAAGCACTATGAAGATCTTATTGCAGACTGCTAAAATCCATTTAACTCCCCTACTTAGCAAGAGGTATGAAGTCACTGAGCGAGGCTGACACATAAAAATACAGAACTCATGCCAAAGAATCTATTCCTCAAAACATTTCAAAGAAGGGCAAATGCTCACTTAGCAGCTACCTGATAAAAATGGCACATTACAAGAAACAGCAGGCATGATATATCCCAGAATGGGGAAAGACTCTTCCCTGCCCCCAAGGCCCCCATCCAAAGTCTCCCCCTAAACTGGACCCAGGCAGCTATCCACACCGTGCTGCAGACTGAAAGGCCAGGAGCAGTATGGGTATATCTGACTTCTTGAACCCCAGGCACGGCTGCTCAGTCAAATGTTATCAACCTGATCTCCAAAGGGGTAAAAATGTAAAGAAAAATTAAACTCCTTACTCAAGAATGACAAGTAATGATAGGCAGATGGGGAAAGAAGGGAAACATTGCTCTCACTGAAATCATAAAGCTTTGAATCTGTACTTATCAGTCTCAGCCACTGGTTTCCAATTTTTTGGATCACAGACCTCTGTCAACCCTCTGAATTTCACACAGAGCACTCTGTGCTCTTATCATAAATTGTGTAATTAAGGCAAGATGGTTCCACAGACCAGATGCAGATGACTTAGCACAGCTTTGCGACCACCAGCAGTTCGCAGACCAGAGTTAACTACCACCCAAACACGGCACTGGAGCACCGTGACTAGAATTTATTGACAAAAAAAGAACATTTCTAAAGGTATCTCTGAACCATTGTCCTTTTTTCAAAATGCCTTCAGTTTTTGGAGCCTTAGACAATAACTGTTAAATCATAGATCAGACTTGTGTGCTGGGGCTGGCAGGAGCTTTGCAAAATTTTATCCTAAATATCTGTGTTGGAACATGCAGGGAAACTTCCTTGTTGTTTTAGGTTAGGATGAGTTATTCTTAAGCACAGACATGCTGGTTGCTCCTCAAGAGGTACAAAACAAAACAAAATAAAAAAGAAAAACCATAAATAACCTTTTTATCCTGTTTTCTTTCAATAGCTGTTCGTATGTTATCAGAAAGGCTTTCTGAGATACACTGAGTGATGCAAGCCTCATCTGCTAATCTCCAGCACACTGCACAGCACTGCTAAGCAGCGTGGCACAGGACACAGGACAGACATATGAAGTGCTAAGCCAGGTATAAGCCATCTCAAGGCTCTAGCAGTCACCACTGTAACTCAAAGTCCAAAGGGCCCATTTAAGCACTACTAATCCTCTTAAGGCCGCTGCCTGAAGGGTGACAGCCCTGCACAAATCTCTGTAATGCTGCTGGTGCTGCAGGCCAAGCTCTGGCTGCCCCCGCTGTACCTCTGCCCCTGGGGCACACAGGGAGCACTGTCACCTCCTCCAGTCCCTTCCTGGCACCTTCTCAGGGAAATGCCCATGAACTCCTTCCACAGGCAAGAGAAGCCTCCATGCCTGTCCTCCACTTTGGCTGCTCTGATAGCTAATGCTCTCATTCCTCTGATGCTGTGAACAAAATGCAGGATACTTAGAATTTTTGGTCTTTTATCTTAATTTTTTTGACATGATCTAATTACAGTCATTCATTGATGCCCTCTAATTATCAGTAGAAATGAATACTGAAAGATGACCCTTGTCTTCCACAATTCCCTCCCCTCTTCCCCCACTACCCTTCTTGTGCCCTTTACAGCATGTCTGTCCAGACTATGCTTGCAATACATGAAGCCTTCTTTACACACACAGAGTAAGTAATATATGGTGTATACCAGAGGTACCCATGATAAACCATTTACTAGAGCAAAGGGAAAAAAAGTGATGTAAAGGAACATATTTTAAAGGAGAAGGAAACTTTGGAAGATTGATTTCACCAGAGTTTGAAAGGAAATAGCTTCTCCATGGGAAAAGATGACATCAGATTGCATGCTTATGTCTTGAAGTTTCCTACAGATATTTCTCATTTTTCCTCAGGGTGGCTTGTTTCATGCACAATTACTTGTCCAATATAGCCACTAAAGCAACATAGCACAAAGAGCTTCTTCTGTTCAGCTGAAGATCAGTAACACTAAGTGTGCAAAGCCCAGTTTGGGTCACTCAGGGTGTTTTGCACTGCTAACACCACATTAACTCCTGCTAATTGGGAGGCTAAAAAACAGGGGGAGCACAACTGGCTGCCTGGCTCTACCCAGTTCTGTCATTCTTTATGCAAAAGCCATAAACTGACTATTTCATTTCTTCTAAGTTGCCTATTGTGACATTTATAAACAGGAACCTGGCAGCATGTCAATGGTGCAAACTGATTTCCTTTTCTAAATACAATTTTAAAAAGCAAATAAACAAGGTTATGCCGGCTAATGAAACATTATATGCCATGCTGAAGCTAGTTTTTCTCAAATGTATTCTCTAGAGCAGATGGAACACCAATAAACACAAAACAACAAACCCTTTTATAAAAAGCATGTTTATAAGAAAATACATTCTTCATAGAACTTTGTCTAAGGCAAAACTGACTTATATCTGTAATATTATCTCAGGGACAGAATTATGGTCCCATTAGATTGCTGTAAACAAGGGAGCTTACCATGCATTTCAAATAGAGAAGGGCTGCTAAGAACCATGAGAAGAAGAAAAGAAATTTGCTAGGATACTTACTAGGTGTAATTCCTAAAGACCTTAGTTGAAATCAAGGCCTTACTGTGGTAAAACCTATATAGACACATTGAGGGACAGCACTTCTCCACAAGCCTCAGAGACCAGAGACAAAACAAGGAAAGAGGAAAGACGAAAAAGAGAAAGTGAATTGTTTAGCCAAATATCAGGACTCAATGCAAGGGCTCTTTTCTCCCAGTCCAGTGTCCTTTACTTTGCACTGTTTCCTTGCATCTAGTACTTATCTATGAATTGAGAAGACCAGAAAAGTTTAAATAAATAGATAAAAATTAAAAGAAACAGAATTATAACCTCTGCTTGAGTTTTTTCCAGCACTATTATTTCATTTCTGTAAATCAGACAGAGCGCACATACTAAGTGGGTACTCAAAGAACCTTCTCAAAGTAGGTGCATGTCAACTTTTTGCAGGACAAGCAATTAGACATCCAAAAGCAGCTGCCAGACCTGGAGGCCAGTCAGAGGGTAGTTGAAAACCTGGCCTTCCTTTCTTTATTGTAAGGAGTTTTGTTTTTATCCATCATGAAACAGAAAGCTGGGAGGGGGAGGGCGGCACTCCTCCAGGAATTGCTTTAAACAAGCCTTTGATACTTCTAACTGAAGGCACTAGGCTTTTCAACGTTATGCAACCATTTATAATCTGTTAATAGCAAATTCACAGAGACAGCACTTTGGCATCTAAATTTGTTGTATTTTATTTAAAGCTTCTTTGAAATTCTCATCATTGATTTCACTGGCATAAGTTATTGGCATCATGCATGAGTTACAGCCCTGGCTGTTGACTGCACTCAATGACCAGAACATTTTTTAGACAGAGCAGTTGGTAAAGAGAGCAAGGATGGTAGCAACAAAACAGCCAGTGATTTTCCATTCAGGCAGTTTCAAGCAGAAAACCAGCAGGTTTAACTTTTCTGCTAAGAAGTCAAGTGGAAATGCTGCTACCCTGGTAATAAAATGCATCTCCTAAATATTCTGTAACCCCAAGCCACTGTGCCAGCTGTGTTGGGCCAGGCAGGCTAGTGGGCACTCAAACAAGAGGCTGGGAAAGGTCCAGGAGTGAAGGTTAATGGTGCTCTCAAAAAGACCCAGACAAACCATTTGCAGCACAATGAGAGATCATAGGTTTAACCAATGAAGTGGATTTTCAAGTGAGCTGGTAGGAAAATCATCTTGATCAGTGACAATCATAAAAGCAACACCAAGACGTCAAGTCAGGATCAAATTAATTCACCAGGTCTCCTGGGAAGTAATCACAAAGGCAATCATGCAGTTTTGCAGGATCCACAATCACTTCAATCGATTTTAGGTTGATGCTTTGGGAGAGGAGAACTAGTTTAGTTTAGATCTTGAACTGAAAGAACTTAAATAAATATGTACATTTGGAAGCCTTCAGACAAAAATTTATAACCTTTGTAGCCATAAGAGTTAAAAAAGGTAAGGTTTAGAAATGCAAACAGAGTGTCTACACTGAAGGCAAAATGTTAGATACATTTCTAGTTAAAGGAGGTTCACTTCTGCTGAGTACAGCAAGGGCTACTGACAAACAGAGATTACAAGGAAGTGTCCTCTGAATCTTCAAAGCTGGTAAGCTGTCTGGTTGAGGAGAAGCAGCCCTTGTCCACCTCTGCCTTGGTTTCAACAAGTGACAGAGAGGCAGGGAAAAAAATAGTAAGACTAGGAGAATAAACATGCTTGGAAGAAAGATAAATCAATATTGGTCCTTCTGCAAGAAACAGAGTTGACCATCCCCTGACAGAAGGCATGTGACTTGGTCATCTCTGGAAGAAGAGCTGTTGTTAATGAGTAAAAGAACAAGAAAGCAAGCTGGTATGGAGCTTGGACATACAACTTCCCAGGACAGGGACAGCAGAAAAGATCAAAAATATAACTCCTTGGACAGAACAAATGTGTTCTGCAGGTCAGGTAGACTGGGAACTGCAAAGCCATCCTTTTCCTCCCCCTTGTGCAGATTTACTGCACGATTTTGATCAAATTATTTCAAATTCTTCTGCCTTACGTGTAAAACAGGACAAAGACCTTCAACAGCTACACAGTGCTTGGAAGTGATGAGAAAGGAATAGATTTTAGAGACAGCACATTGTACCTGGGAAGGCAACGTAACATAGCAGTGACAGAGTAGAAGAAGGTTTTTTTCTAAGAGAACTCCACAGGACTTTAAAATAGCATGCATTTCAAACCCACAAAAACGACAAGAAATCATAATCTAGATACTTCAACCAATACAGAAAATAGTTATACAATGAATACCATTATAAGAACTGTGAGACAAAAGAACAGTTATTTGGTAGCTGTAAACATGAGAGAAAGACATGTAAATCAGTAAAGGAGAATAATGACTGCATACTCAAATCCAGAGAGTCCAGACAACATTGCAGGATCTATTCTTCAGAAAAGGGGAGCTCATTATCTGCAGAAAATTGTATCCAATTAAAGGATTCCTGGCTGTACATCTAATACGGGTAGTAAAAATTGGGAGCCATTTTAGAAGAGTCAGGCTAAAAATCTTACTGACGTTATATGGTGGTGGTGGTGGTGGTGATGAAGGGGGTGAATTCTCAGTTGTAAAAGCTGATATGTTTGGCTCAGCTTCTTTTCCGAGTGAAGGAAATGGAGAGAAAAACAAAGAAGCTGCACTATATTTGATAATGCTACCAGACGATCCAGATGTACACTCTTCCAGTCCCACTAATTAAATGTGGTGTGGAGCCATCCTGGGGAAATTACATCCCATTCCTTTGGAGTACCACATGCTTCTGAAATGCCTTGGTGAAGTTCTCACTGCATCTGAGGAGCCACAGTGCTCCTTTTCCTAAGTAAAAAATTATTCATCCTCCTGTATAATTCGTCCTTCTGGTGTGACCCAGCCAGACAGATAACTTCATTCAAGGAGGAAAAACATGATTCAGGCAGGAGTTTCAGCTAAGCCATGAATGAAACAGGGCAGGCAGGCATCCTTGAGCCACAACCTAGCTACACTTGGAGAACTGTTAATTCGGAGTCCTCTCCTCCACACAGCAGCTTTGCCTAGAAAGTGGCTGTCAGTGGGATGTTTACAACCTGTGCAATGTGATAGCTGAAAGCTGAAGAACAGAGAAGAGGGTCAGGAGTTCACGCCTAGCACAAATAGCACCACAATCCTGTTCTCAAGAGTAGCTAGCTCCTGGGTATCCACATTAAGAAGAGCAATATTACCCTTCAACCTTAAACACTGCTCATTTTAAACCAACCTAACTTACATTTTTAATACACAAGACTCAAAAAATAGCTACTGCAGGCTCCAGGAAATGCTACCTGGTTTTTCTTCATCACCAGAACACAACGGAATGGACTGTGCTCTGGAAATGCATTGGATCACACTGTCTAAGCAAAAGGAAAGAGGTTTTCCAGTAAGATAGTGCTCAGAAGGTGATTCTGTGTGTTTTAGCCTTTCTGTCAGTTGTCTAGGAAAATTACAGTGGCAGCTCCCTGACACAGACAGTATTAAATATCACAATCCTCACCATTCCTGTTGGTTATATAGGAAAAGGCAATGTGACCCCTGTATGATATTCTGAAAGCCATTTCTCAAACATTTTCATAAAGGAATGCTTGAACTCATTTCAAATGCTTGCTACAAATTTTCATTTTTGAAAGCGAAGGCTGAAAAGCCAGAGCTCTTTGTGACTCAGTGGAAGGTCTCCTTCAAAACACATCACCTCACATTTCCCACCCTACAGATGTGACATGGTTTACAAAGCTGGATTCAGTGAGTCTGGATTGCTAGAGCTGGCCCAGAATTTTGCTCAGAGTTTCTATTTTCAAAGAGCCAAACAAGAAAGCTGATAAGTTTGTCTGGATTTACTAATTGTGTCCCCATGTAATAAGACCAGAAATTTTAATTCTCTCAACAAGATTTATTAGGTATTGGCAGGGATGCATGTGGAAGTTTAGCATCCAGAGAAAAACTATTCAACAGAGAAAGAGAGAAAAGAAAACTCAATGAGGTTCAAAGCAAAACCATAAAGAATAAAGATTTGCGTGATAGTAGAGAATATACATTGTTGTTCTGTTAGATTATTTGCTTTAAGGCAGAAATATGATCGTCAGAATTTTAATAAGATATGGTGAAGTCTGTGATGTAGGGAGTCCAAAATTATTATTCTTCCTTCAAAAAAGGACAGACAATGTACTACCCTACAATACTTGGTCTGTCTCTTCTTACAGTAAACACTGCTAATGCTCCTGCAGAGGGGCTGACCTTGCCAGCCAATTACATTATGCTAATTTGTCTGTTACTATAACTCCTACAGAGGCATTCACAGCTCAGAGCAGGACAGAGATTTATATTGTCTCTTCCAAGCTGCAGACTGTGGATGTTAATCTGTCTCCCTCCTTCCAGCTACAACTCCACATGGCAATATCTACGTGCAGTGCCACTGTACATTGAAAGAGACAGTTATTGCCAGCTTTATTCAACTTAGAAGACAAGCCGTGGTCCTACTTTGCCCTTTTAATGTGTCACTCTATCTCAGAAAGCATATGCTTGGTAACAGCTGTTTTCCTATGAAAACATATGGTTTCTCATATGCTTTTGAAAACACCACAGGAATGTATTTGCTTGCTAGATGCTAGTGCCGTGTCTCTACATCCAGCGACAAAATCATCGCAAGGAACTAAATACTTTCTATGTTATACTCATGTGTTGTAAAAATACCCGTTGTTTTAAAGCAACAACAACAAAAAAATCATCCAGCTGAAAAGATTTAATGTCAAAATAAGCTCATAATTTAGAAGTTATGCGCTCTACAGTGTTACTTGAAGATGGGATCCAAACACAAGTCTTCTGCAAACATACAGCAAGTAGCATGCTTCATGCAAGCAGTTTATAGTCCATGTTCCTTCATGAAAACAAAAGCTGGTGAGACCTGCCTTTTCTAGCTAAGAAGCTTTCCTAGCATCTTTCAGCTGAGATATGATAAACAGAGTATCAAAAACAATTGAGTCACAGCAGCTTATAACAAACCACTGTCCTTCAAGTAAACCGCAGCATTGACCTTTCCATGCTTCTTTCCCTCCCTTCATAATATTTAGGGCAAGCCAAGAGTATACACACAGCCAGTCGCATGTCAGGGGAGGTAGAAAGTAGCTGATTTGTTGGGCTACTTTAACTCAGATGTGCACAGTCTAGGGTCAGGTTAAACTGAAAGCTAAATATTTGGGTAAATAAAAGTTCAGGCTGTGGTTTTGAAACCTATTTCAACATCAGCTGACACAGAAACTGACATAAATATGCAGAAAGTTTTCCAAGTGTTAGAAAGACAGGGAGGTTACAGATTGGCAGGAAAACAAGAAAAATGCAAAAACATGGCCTATGACAAGGTCTTACAGAAATTTCCCTTTGGCGCTGAAAATAATTCCACTTGAATATTTGTAGAAAAGAAAGAAAAAATTATGTTCAAACTAGCTCATGCTGTAACACCAACAAAATGAAGAAAACAATCCAATTTTATTTACAGACCTTCTGAACACACCAGTATCTAGGTGATATTCAAGTACTTCTCCTGTAACTGAAATAATTTTACACCTGTGTGTTGATGGCGGTCAAGCACAGGCTCACACAAAAAAAATCCCCCATCAAACTGAAATGTTAATATTTTGTTACCTATTAACAGTGAGGGGGCACACAGAAGTCCACCCAAATCTGTATCAGTGACTTTACAATTTCCAGCAGATCATGTTGCAGTGCCGCCTGCAGTTAAAGCCCTGAGCCACAGGCTGGTTTTAAGGTGCTTAAGCACACGATGCAAAGAGGTCAAGAAAGCAAATGAACGGCAAGAACTGGTGAAACCCCTGTGACAGCTTGAGGTATGGCCTCAGGCATTTGCTGGACCCCTTTCCATAGGTTATGATTCCCTCCTCGCAGTCTGTGAAAGGTAACACTTGCCTGGTGGGCACACAGGTCACTATGAGGATCCAGCCTTTTGCAAACTACTGGCAGATGTGCAATAAACCCACACTGACCTTCTTTCTAAAAGCAAGCAGCAACCACAGACTTATTAATATGCCCTGGGCATAGGAGATGTAAGAAAACAGGTTGATTTCTTGTGTAACTGCTTCTACCAGCTAGGAACTAATGCACCAGGGACAAAAATAAAAAGCCCTCAGAGGAAACTAATACAGGATGTCTCTCTGGAAACACAACGGTCTTAAAGTGATACAAGCCAAGGGATTAGAAATATACCCTTACCTGACTAAAAAATGTTTTGTAGTTATCAAAGAGAGGTAAAACCTTGTTCATCTGGTTAGACACTACAAGGAAATTATGAAACCATCTTACAATAAAACCTTCTTAATAGTGCCCAGAGCTCTCAGTCCCAAAGGGTAACCAAGAATACCTTTTGCCTAAGGTGACTCTTCAAAGCTCAAATGAATAGGAAGGTCAAAAGGCCAAGAGTTTGTGTCATTGAGACAAACAGTTTGCATGCTGCACTGGTCATATCTGCTACAGAACAAAAATATCCACCATGAAACCATATTTGCTTCTTTTTGTGTTTACATATTCAGAAGTAAAGGAGGAGGAAAAAAAGAATAAAATCAGGTATAGGCTTCATTCAGAGGTTTCTAATCCTGACAAAACAATACAGTAACATGCTCCTGTTTGACCTCAATTTGATATCCGTAACTCCAGTTCTTCAGCAGAAAAAGAAGAGGTTGATTTACAAATGCACGTCCAGTCTTCCCAAATGTTTCCAATAGCTTTGTGTAACAACAGGTATTTTCATAAAGCACAATGGTGTGAAAAGACTTAAATGTACATGCAGGAAAAAATGAAAACAACTGTTTGAGGTATCATTCATCACATACCAAATAAAAAGTAATAAAAATATTTGTAGAATTATATTGTTAACCTGCATTTCTCTTCAGAATCAGAACTGGCTTTTCCATAAAGCCAGTTAATTTGCTCATAATGATCAACACATGATATATCTCTGAAGTCTCCAAAATTAAATTTTCTACTAATTTTCCAGCTGATGAACAAAAGGAAACTGCTCTTCCTGCATAATTAAGTTAGCTTATACTCCTATTATGAACATTCTATATGAGGCTGTATCTGTACCAGCTATATGACAAATTCTCATTTATGACCTTGCTATGCATGTAGATGAAAAATATTTTTAAAAACCATTGAAAAACACGCTGCATATTCCAGAAAAAAATTGCCTCAAAATGCATATTGCATTTCAGCAATTTGCATATTCAGGAAAAATGACTTCACACTAGAGATGATCTAAAATTATTTCACATACAGATATTCATTGTATTGAGCAATATTTTCAAAATATGTAGTAAAAAGAAGAGCCCAGTATGAAAATACATTGAAGTTTAACCTTTCCAATCAGTTCAGTGGGTTTACGTGAGCAAAATTGGTCTCTTCGTGAAGTTTCAAGAATTTCTCCATTGCAGCTGCAGCTTCTGATTATTTCTTTACTAACAATTACTGGCAGAAGCTTATCTGCTTGACAGGAGAAGGAGCATTTAAAATTACCAGAGTACCACATTGCTTTACATCCCAGAAAGGGTGAGGATGTCTAGCTGGCAGAGTTCATGGAAGTGACAGGGGTCCAGTCCAGACAATGTCTGTACAGACAGCACTGCAGGTTCCTTGGTTGCTCAG
Source organism: Molothrus ater (assembly GCF_012460135.2). Taxonomy (NCBI): domain Eukaryota; kingdom Metazoa; phylum Chordata; class Aves; order Passeriformes; family Icteridae; genus Molothrus; species Molothrus ater. Next base: position 34,910,128 of record NC_050478.2, on the reverse strand, counting down.
CTCTTTCACACTGCATTAATACTCTTTGAATGCATCAACTCTGGAACAAGCAGAATTATTTTTTTTATTTTCCTGGAAAACATGTTGTGGTATTAGGTTAGTAATTTAATCTTGTTGGCAATACAATAGTTATGGCATAATCCCTCATGTTATAAAAGTAATTGCCATAATCATAAGCTACATTGAATTATTTCTTTTTCTACATTGCAGCTGCAGTGGTTTCCCACTCCCAACCTGCCATCCTGCTGCTGACAAGACAAGAAGGAGCAGAAAGCAGAGCTCACAAAACACTGCTACATCCCATCCCCTTCCCTTGCCTAATAGCAAGTGACTCCCCATCCCAGTTAATAAAGAGCTCCTTGTCCCTCCATTATGCAGTGTAATCTTTAAAAGATTACATTCTCATTTGGGAATGAGCCAAGAGCCAGTGGGAAATTCTCTAGTAAATTGGATAGGGAGACAACAATATGAAGGGCAGCTGGATGGAAGCACATTTTTTTCAGGGCATTCCTATTCCTGGGGCCCTGTGGCATTGTTAGAAGTCCTGCAGTCTCTGCTTTTTTCACTGCTCTGTTGTCAGGATAATGCTATTCAAGAAGAAGGGGATACAGATTAGCTGTTTGAAGATGGAATGTGAGGAAACAAATATTGAAAAGTAGGAAGAAAAGAAGAAGAAAGCCCAACTTCTTTTAAGTCTTACCACCTTACACAAAACCAAGGGAAGAACATTTTCTTTTAAAACAATGTAGCAAGTCTATCAACTTCAATAGCAAAAGATGCTTTTTTTCCTTACCCAACTGTCAACAGGAAGGCAATTTGAGCACTCCATCACTAACAGCATATTAAGTACGATTTTGAAAGGAACATTTCCCTCACTGACTCCTTCTCCTTGCCTGCACCTTCCAACAGATGCATTTGCTCTGTGGGATCTACTTTCCACCCCACCCTACCTGTGATGCAGGATGGGGAAAACCACAACAACACAGGGCAGGCAGCCCTATCCCATCTATCCCTTCACATGGAGGAATATAAGTGAAGGACAAAGGCAACTGAGTTTTTTGCTGCATTTTTTCCTATTTCTTTCGGGTTTTTGTGGGGTGGGATTTAGTTGGGTTGGTTTGGTTGTGGGTGGACTTTGGGTTGTTTGTTTTTATTTGTTTTGAGCCTTTTAAGTGTTTGGGTTTTTTTACATATATACACACTTTCATTGTTTTTTTAAAATATTTCTCCATAAGTAACATAGATTTACATGTCCAGAAGACTGGATAGCTGGCTGATATGTATTTGGTCAATCATGGCATACATATATTATAATCTCAGTACTGCATTTAGTCAAAAAATACAGAAATCTAAAAAAAAAAAAAAGAAAGAAAGAAAGGAAGAAAAAGCTGTAACAAATGTCTTTTTTTTTTAAGTAGTGGACCTTTTCTATCTACCCCAGAAAAATAAAATTTGAATCATAACATGAAATTATGATCATTATTCCCTTTCAAGTTGTATAATTAGTTATTAGGAAGAAGTAAAAAAATAGTTCTCACAGAAGAGTGTCAGAAAAATTTGGTTTACCCTTAAATTTCTGTTTATTCAAGTACAACTTTCTTCATCTACAGGAGTCAACTAACAATTACCTTTTGTTAGTCCATGGGAGGCAGTAGTTAAAACACATTAAAATAGAGGATTGTTTGCAATTTAAAATCTTGGTGTTGGGAAGTCCTGATTCAGCAAACTATCTCTCTTCAGCAAACCCCTGCACACATGCTTGAAGTTAACCATATGTTTAAGAGCTATTGAAGTACATGGACTTTGGCCCCATTTCAGAAAATCAGTTATATACACATTTAACTGGCTGAGATGGATGAAGCAAAGAAAAGAAATTTGGATATAAGAGGTGCACCTGAAAAAGATTCCAGCCACACAATAATCCACAAAATAAGAACTTATGTGCAGAGGTGTAACACACATAATAGTTTTCCTGGTTCTCCTGAAACATACATGCTGGCATTTACATTTGCATGAGTTTACTGTACTGGGAAAAAAATAGCATAAATGGGAAAGAGCCATGGTTACTTTGTCATTACAGGAACAGGCCTTACACAGATGTATACTTCCCAAGGGACATACAAAGAGATCTCAGAGATAAGACAGGAGTATGATGAGAGAAAAAATATCTTAGAAAAGATTATAAAGAAAGCAGAAACATGAGCATCCAGACTGCCTTTCGTTTCCACTTTTTCAGGGAAAAGCTATTCTAATACCCAACATCAACTTAGCACCTTCATGTCTCCTCTTTTCCTGTACAGCCACATCCCTTGACATCTCATTTCAATATTAAGCTGAGAAACTAATTCCATTTCCTTGGATTGGGGGTGGAAGGGACAGGATGGGCATGGTGGGGAGAAAAACAAATTTTACTTTTCATACTCCTCAGTCTCTGCTCCCCCAATTCTGCTAAGAAGTACATCACAGGAATATTTTGATATCCCACTTCTTAAAAAAGAAAGAGCTGCCTTTTTAATGTCGGCTTCATATGAGTGCTGATTTTTCACTCTAACTCTCTCACTTGAACAGCCTCACGATAGCCTCCCTCAGCTTTCTTCATGGCTTAGTAATATTCTTTTCCTCCTTCTGCGTGAATTTTCGTTTCCATTTTCCCCACCACGTCTGATCCAGGGTAGGAATATATCTTTTATATAAGTAAAAAAGAAAGGTACTTTTCTTCCTTTTATTTCTTGCCTCCTTTAGGAACCCCTACTTTCTCATCTTCCTTCTTTCTCTCCCTTCTGTGACATCAGGGAGGACTCTTCCAACACAAAGGAGAGACTGGCAAAGTACCTTATTTTAATTTCTTCCTTGATAGGAAAAGGAAAGGTAGGGCTAGGAAAAGAAAAAAAGCTGCCAGGTAGAAGCCCAGACAATCTGCAGATTGGGCATCTTCCACCTTTTCTCCTAGGTGTCATGTCTCAGTGCCAGTGACAAAGCCAAAAGCCAGCTCCCTTTCTGTGCCTGCTTTGAATTTCCCTAGGCTAAGTCCACGAAGAGGGAGGAAATACCAGCACCCCACACACACATCTCAGGTGAGGGAGGAAGGGGAGGAGGAGTGAGTATCTCTTAATGTAGGAGGGGAAGCCATGCTGGCCTCACAGACACACACATACTTTAATCAGAGACCTTCTCATAGAGGACTTTTAACATTTACTGAAAGCTGCTCTGGCACCTCTTACAGGCTCCACAGATTAAACTTCAGTCTTGTACCTTAATGGTTTTTGTCACTGTTTCTTTTGCAGATGTCTTTTATTTAGAAAGGGAACTTCTAAGCTTCAGTAAGAAATAGTGGTGCAAACTTACAACTAATGAAAAGGGAGAACACCAAGCTTGCATGACAAGGCAACAAGTTTCCCTAAACACTACATTGTAAATATTTACTGAGACTCACAGAAAAAAAAAATCAGAAAACCCTTCAGAGAACAAATTTCCAAATAAATAAAGAGCATAAAATCAAAAGGGGCATTAGTCATTTTCTGGAATTTCAAAGAAAGAAAAAAAACTTTTCCAGGCTCATAATGATATTCCTATCCACATAAAGCATGTTTTTCTATCAAGATTTCTCTTAATAATAGTATGCCACAGAGGATCATTAGGCAGGAAAAAAGGGTCAGAGCAAGGACAACAAAGATGAAAAGAAAACTGCTGAGAGTTCACCTCTGATGTTTATTTTGAGGCACACTTAAAATTCGAGTCGGAGAGTCCTGATTGTATTCAACTATTTAGTTCTCTAAAGAACATAAACAAAACTAGCAAGGGGTATCAGCTAGAATAAAGCTTTCTTCATAATCATAGAGTAAGGTCAGCTTTTGTTTGTTCTTTTATATGATAATCTCCACTCTTTTGTGTTGACATTTAAATGTTTTAAAATGGAGAAAATAAGTAACTGAAAACTAATGGCCTATTTCTGCAGGGCCAGCTCTTTTAGCATGTTCTCATATTTTCTAGCTTCTTTTGGTTGTGCATTCCTTACGAAGCATTTTAAAGCTTTTACACCTAATCTAGGTTAGCATGGTCTGCTTAGCAGCTTGTATCCATTGAAAAGCAAGGCAATAATCCATCTAGGTTTAGGGCTTTTTCATAGAACTGATGCAGAGCTGTGTCAATTTTAATGTCATGCTATGGAGAGTGCATGTAGCTCTCTCCACTTTAGAGGATTAAAAGTGACCTCTCTTACCAAAATCAATAAGGGCAGCTTGCTGTGACTAATAGGTTGTAGAAATTCAAAAGAGACGGTTTGTAACACTGAGTTCATTCTCCCCGTGTCTCTCCCCACCCAGCCCCAGACTGGCTGGCAGAGCTGCACTTTGACATGTACATTCACATGGCAACCCGATGTCTTTTCCCTTCCCAGGGACCAGACCCAGCCACACACAGCTTACCCACATTTAAGGGAAAATAAAAGCTTGATATTGATACTGATATTTATTCAATAATAGTGTGTTTGGCAGCTTTTGTAGAGAAGCATGTGAGAGAGAAACCAGAATGAGGAAACAGTTAATATGTATAATTTTTACCTCCCTGGTGTGATTTTTAAAAGGCCCTGTTTTTACACATTAGCAAGACATCAACAGCTACCCAGATACTTCCCATCACATCATGAGCACAGTAGGTTTTTTTCTGGTCTCTGAACAAGGCTTTTCTCCCTTCAGATCTTTGCCTAGTTGTAATAGGTTAAAAATTTAAATTCCATTTAAGTCAATGAAACCGCCCCAGAGATGTATGAGGCTATACATCCCACTCTGGCGTTCATTAACTGCCATCACATGTGACCAGTTGCTCTGGTTTTTTTCTTCTCTCCACCATTTCTTTCTTTACTCTAAAGTTCATCAGATTTAAAAGTCAAATTTGTGCACTGCTGGAAATGGGACATGCTACAGCATGCACACCACTGCACACAAACTCACTTTACAAATGAGTCTTCAGTTTTTCAGTTTCAGATTTTGTAAATCTAAAGAACACTAGCAACTCAGATGTGGATCTCCCGCTTTATGGTGAAGATACCCTCACTCTACTGGATGTCTCCAACTTCCAATTTATCCTGCTTGATGTACAAATTTAAAATCCTTACCCACAGTTCATAGCTTGTGGACATTTTCTCCACCTAACAATCACCATCATTGTCTTTATGCCAAAAAAACAAGACTTGCCTTGGGGAGCAAGGGAGAAAAGAGGCTGAAGTTGTGGGAGGAACCCAACTGTAAAGGTTTAGGAGTCCCTATTGAGGTTTATAAATAGTTGACTGCCATGTGCAAAATGTGAAAGAAACCCAGTCAGCAAAAGAGCTGTTGCTGTTTTGAAATATTCTAACTACATCTATTTAGGCGATAGACAGTGTTATAAATAAACAATAAATCAAGAAATTATTAGCATTTGAATTTTGGCAAGATAATAAAATGTGTAGGGGTATAATCAGCAAATAATAGGAAAGATCTGCAAGCAAACCCACCAATTAATGATAAATAGGACTTGGCTCTGGATAACTTCACCAATGTGGATCTCATTAGATGGCTGTGGAATCTGTTCCTGCAGCAGCCCTCTCCGAGTGAGGGAAAGGTGAGGTAACCGAAATGTCAGCACACCCAACCCTGGCGGTTCTTGAGCTCCAGGATTGTAACCACCTGGGCAAAAATGACAACCTTATGCTGCAGTGAAGGCCATGCCACGGTGTCCCAGGGTTTAACCAACAGGTTTCCTTGCCTCAGCTTTCGGACAAATGCTCTGCAATCCCCTCTCAACAAAGGAGACCAAAAACACTCAGCTTCGCTCTCTGGAGAGAAAGAATCCTTCTTTCCTCAGTTCACCTTGCTTTATTAACAGTACCTCTTGTAGAGAGAAATGCCCCCAGGCAAGCAATATCACTTAAACAGATAAATAATTTGCACACCAGGCAGGGGGAAGGGAGAGAGGAAAGAGACTCTGCCTTATTAGACTCAAAACAGACACACCATGTTAATACGAAGGATCAGCATATGGTTCTAATAGGCTTTCTAAAATGATTTATCAGCTGTGATTAAGCCCTTGACCAGCATGTCTATCTTCATAAATAAAGGAAAAGTGCACCTTGCTCTGAAGTGTATCAGCAGTATCTTATTACCCACCCAACCATAGAGACTGCAGCCCACTCCGGGGAGCAAAGAGCTCGTGTTTAATAGCAGAGCTTATGCTCTAAAGAGACTGCCAAGATTTAGGGGTTTTACCTAACAGATAGACTTATAAAAATGCCACTACAGGAAAGGTTTATCCCTTTTTCATGTGCCATCCAGTCCATGCTGCTGAAACCTGAACTGGTAACAAGGAAGCTGTGCCATTAAAAACATTCCAAGGGAGACCAAGGCAAAAGGCACAACTTTGCTGTGTTGCTGTGAAAAAAATGTTAGAATGAAATCAGATAGGCCTCCTTTTGTTGTGGGTAGCCAAAATACAGAAAACATAACAAACCTCCAAACATTGCAAGAGGGTGACTCAGCTTCTTTGGGACAGAGACAATAATAAGAAGGAGGAAAGTGGACCATCCTGACTGAGCTCTGAAGGATGATTCATCAGCTGGAATTCAGAAGAACATGGAAGGACGATGGTTAGGGAGGTTTAGCTGAATCAAAAATGTATGCCCTCAAGAATTGCCTTTCTGCACGATACAGGAACTTATTGCTGGAAAAACATTCAGGTCTTCTCTTTGAGTATGGGGATCCAAACCTATAAATCCACTCAAAAGTCCATTCAAGATAAGAGAGTCCTGCCTCCCAGCAGAAGACAAGACACTGTACGACAAGCAACAAGCCTCAATTAAAGCCTATTCTTGTGAATTTCTGCAAGGTCACGGACAGTTTTGTCCTGACAGCTTTCCTGTGCCATTATGCAGAAAGTGTCCCTTTTGTAACACAGTCCAGTGTAGCAGTGAAGTGTCTGGACACAGATACGTGCTCAAAACAGGACTCATAAAGCTGGGGACTGAAGCACCAACTGTGGAGCTGCCATCATAGAAAATACAACAAACCACCACATGTCTACCATGAAACCTACAAAGGTTAAGAAGTTAAAATCCAGCAAGCCTACCCATCTGGAGAGAGGAGGAGAGCATTCTTCCTGTCTTTAGCAACACTGAACAACAGCTGATAAATCTTTAACACACATGGTCTGTGGGATGCCCTATGCTGAGACCAAGGAGATATGGAATCAATCCCAGGCTTTGCCACAGACTTCCTGTGCAATTTTCAGCATGTCACTTGAGCCCAGATCCTTTATGGTAGCTCTCTGATTTACTCCTGCTTTGTTTCAGCCAGAGCAAGGCACCAAAATGTCTTTGAGGGACTCTATGAATCTTTTGGGGCCATGCTGCTAAAGATATTTAGGAACCAAATTGAGACAGAAAGATGCTCTTTGGGCAGAATGGTGGAGAGGACCCAGATACCCTGCAATTCTCACTCCACGTATGTGATTCCTTTGAGAGCTTGGTGACACATTACAAAGGAGCTCTAGAAAGCAATGTCCTCTGGAATATGTTTTTTCCCTTATAAAATAAGAGACAGACTATCTGCCTTCTTCATAGGAATACTGCAAAAGTTAACTTAATTAAGAGAAAAGGGGTGTTGCAAGCCAAAAAATAAACCCAAAAAGCAGATCAATAACCCAATACAATTAATGCATATGAAAATCCAGAATAACCCTCAGAAAAACTCAGATACAGAGTTACAGTGTATCTTTCCAGTACTTGAATGAGTCACCCAGAAAAAATGTTATGGTGTGAGAATGCTTACATCTTTACAGATACAGATATTATATTTAGAGTATAGGAATTATTGTACTGAAACCTTTGAATGTGGGGTGATATTTTGGACTTTGAATTTTAGAGTTTTGAGCTATCACCTTGACAACAGCTTAACTGATTGATAAAGTAACAGCTTGAAGTTATTACAATACATACAACAATGGCACTCTGGCCCTTAAGCACTGTATTAACATAAACAATTTCTAGTCTTACTAATTTCTAGTGTTACTTTGTGTCTACTATGACATACTGAGTATATAAGATACTTAATCTCAGTGGGAAAATAAGAAATCGGGGGCCCTTTGACTTAGAAATATGGATGGTCTTACATCATGTTTAGACAAATGGAGGGAGAATGTACATATGTGCATTTATGATAGCAAAATTTTTAAAAAAATCAAAATAGTAAGCATTTAAACATAGGTAATTCCTTCCATTGTACAGACTGCCAGACAATGAGTGCAAAGTGCTCCAGGAACAGGCTCATGAGTTTGTTGGTTTGTATTATTTCACAAGTGAAATTCAGGCCTTTCAGAGCACTTGCCTCTGAAATGTGTACCAGCACACTGCTCTTCTCCGGGACCCTACTGGGGTTTCAGAGCACTTACCAGGGAAAACTGGGGCTAATTTGTCACCCATCAGCCAAGCAAACCACCAAAATGAACTCTTAATCCCTGTTCATTCACCAAGGGAGTGCATTGCCAGCATTTCCCCATGGCCTATTAGTATTACAATACAGGCCTCTAAAACCCAAACACTTACACAATGTGCTTTGTCAACATATAAATATTTTTTCTTCTCCTATAAGGGTACATATGACCCCATACATATCACCCTTTCCTGGCTAAGGGTGATTTACTGCACTGCTAGTTTCAGCTGCTGTAATGTCAGCTATTAAATACAGGCAAAATCCTTTATGATTTTTCTGTATTACTTTTCAGAAGAGGGCAAAACCTATGGGCTAGATACACATTGCATGAAATTTAAGCAAGATGTGGAAATTAAGTTTATTTTTTCACCCAACTATACTACTTTAGGAACAGATTCTATCATTTCCAGCTTGCTTTGAATTATATCATCTTCCCTACACTCATAGGCTACAGTTCCAAACTGTGACATTCAGCAATATATGCAAGAAATTTCTTCTGGAGGTCAGAGAGTCACTGAGCTCAGCATGAAATAGTGATGTGCTATAAGCTAGACAAGTGCATTTTATCTACCTTCTTATACTGATACACAGAAATATATACAGAAGGAGGTCCTAGAAGGTACAAACCAAATAAATGTCTTTCAAACACACATCAGTCTGTAGCATCATCCCTTTTTTAACACAGCTAAACTGGATACTCAGGATCTTTATTCCTTCTGCAGATTGCAATTATTTAACCCTTAAAGGCTTTGTATTTGGTTTTGTTCTTCTTCTTCTTTACTGGACTACTTCAATGTGCTGATACTTTTCTAGCAGTGAGGTGCCTGCCTTAGGATAGTACACTTAGAACAGGAACATTAGGCCATGTAGAGGACTAATGAGCTTCCTGAACTGACACTGAACAACCCACATTAAAACCAAATTGTAATTAAGAATAGCCATTTCCCCGCCTCATTTGCATAATTCATACATTATCTTGCAGCCCTGAACAGTGGTGAGAAGATTTCAAAGTTTCAGGATAAGTCTTAGGAAGTAATGCATCCAAAGTCCAGCATACACAGAATGTGATTTTAAACATGCCCTCATGTTGAAAATATTCAGCTCACTATTTGTAAATGCTATTTGATGCAATACTCTACTTGCTACAATCAGCATATTTCCACTTTTTCTCATTCCACACAGGGACATCAGGCTAGGTGCATTTTAAGAAAGTGGGTCCACTAAGGTATTCAGTAACAGACCCTGACTCTTCCCATCTCTGACAGGATCCACTCAGCCCCAATTCAATGCTCAGAACAAGATGTGACAACAGGGCCTATCCAGCAGCAGCAAAGGTCATGTGTTTGCAATTACAACCCAGTGCAAATGCTTTGGATACCTAATGTTCCAGGCAGTGCAAGCCTAAAACTTGCAGCCAGTGGGCTAAAATGGCCTTGTGATCTGCCAGCACCACCTGCCTTGTTGAGTTGAGTTGCAAGTTCTGCCTGGGTCTGAGCTGTCAATTGCTGTCTGCCTCAAGTTCCCAAGAACTTTGACATTTACAATTTTCCAAGTAGAAATATAGTATAAATATGCTTTTACCTGTGCTAATTTTGGTAGTGAATTTGTAGGTAGGAGGCTTGTGTCGGGAAGAGTGCTGTCAGGAGGACGGAAAAGCCTCTTTCTCACATGCTTATCCATATGCTTATTGCTGATCTGTGGCATCCCTTGCCTTTAGGGAGCAGGTCTTTCTCAAGGAGAGACTACCAGCTAATATAGGATGGTACAAACAGCAGACAAGCCAAAACCACAGACAAACTCACTCCCATCTATAGCTTTATTTTTCTCAGTTCAGGTCCTGGAGGTCATCATCATCATTATTGTTTCTTGAGTCCCCTCAGTCCCCAAGCAAAGGCTAATCCACATCCATTATCAAAGGTGGTCCTTGACAGATGATCTCACCACCACAAGGCATACCAAGTATGGGAGGCATAAATAGACACTTCTTCCACTTTACACATGAGCAACTCTGGCAGAAGGATGTCAAGTGATTTATTCCTGGATAGGAAACTGGGATATTAATGCAAGTGCTTTACACTCAATAGTACCTTTACAAAAAAAGGTACACATGGTGTCCCTAAACCCACGCACTCTGAGCTTCACAGCTAATTTGGAAAGTTACCAGTCTGCATAACCAGCTTCATCACAACAAATTCTCATGGATTATCCATGGGCTCCCACCCAGAAGAATAAAAAAAAAAAAAGAAAAAAGAAAGAAAGGAAAAAAATGCAGCTACTTGAACTTTATCCTCTGATTTTTCAAAGTATGACTCTCAAGGAGCAAAAAAAGCCAATGAGAAATGAAAGTGTTTTTCTGTTACAAGATTTCAGTGTCAATCTGTGTGCTAAGCTGCAGTGATATACTAAAATAAACAAAACTGTTTCTTTCAGAGTCCAGAGAAATTAATATGACCAAAAATATTTTTGGAAGACTTTTCTGTGCAGTGAGTAAGATTTCCATGCAGTTAACCTTAGTCTCCATGTGTTGGTAGGTCCATTAGGCCAACACTACATCACACTCATATTGCAGGGATAGGCTGTTGGAAGCATTTCCTTAGGGACAGCTGCAGCCCAAGGAGTCTCCTTCTGTCTTGGCCTTTGTCTCTTGCATTTGTGCAAAGCCCTGCTGGGGCCTGCTTCAGATTCCTATCTGACAGTCAGTCAGTAATGTAAGAATGAACATACAGCAGACTAATTGGAAACACAGAGTAAATGTTACAGGTTAGCCAGCTAGTGGGACTTATGCCCCTTTCTTTTTCTTTCCTTTTTTTCCTTTTTCATTCCTTTTTTTCTTTTTTTTTTTTTAATTTCCCACCACCGTGATCACTTATTTGCTCCCTGGAGATCACCAATGGCAGCTGCAGGGGTTGGTAGGAGGGCAGAGTAAGACTCCCAGAGACTGCTAAACAGCTGGAATTATCAGGTAACTTGATGCCCTTGTCTAGGTTTTAATCAGATTTTGCAACTATCCCTCACAAACTGAAATCTCTCTGCAACATCAAGCGCTGCAGTCTGGGGCTAGCTGCACTCAGGTCCACCTCAGTAGATTTCTCCTGTTCTCCTACTCCTGCAAAATAAACACCAGGCACAGAGAAAAACTTAAAAATCCCATAATGGCAAAGAAGTAGGAATGTACAGAAATGTTCTCCCTGATTCTAACTAAGACTCCCCTCAGCAGAACCTAAACCGCAAATTTTTTAAAAATTAGACACATTTCTCTCAATGCATGGCTGTTTCCTAATATACAAAGCTGTGAGGGTCAATCTGTGCTATTTTCCCAAAATTTGAACTCCTTCACGTTTGGACACTCTTATTCCTTGCTCAGCATACCATGACACAGCCCCTCTCCTCCTCTATCTGTCCCAGTCTCTTTCCTTATGAACCACAAATAAGCAATACCTTGACTCCCTTCCTTGTAAGCCAAAACCAAGCTGCTCCTGGACTCCCCTCTCTTTCTACAAGCCTCGTCTCCTCTTCTGCACCTCAGCATGCAGCTTCACCTCTTTTCTTGCTGGCCTCTCTCGTGCATTAAGCTCTTTTACCATTCTTTGAAAATGTTAACAGCACTTTAGGATCTCTGAAAACACTCTTAACTCTCTTTGGGTACAGGAGTACACTTACATACAAGGTGGCCTATATAATTCAACCTAAAGCTCAGAATACTCACAGAATAACTTAAGAATAAATGAAAAGAATACTAATTGAAAATGGGATATGTTATCTACTAGATGTTTCAAGTCAAAGTTTCCGAGCTCAATTTTATGAGAAGTACAGAAACACAATAAAGCTGGTATTGATGATGAATAAATCCAAGGACGCAACGTGTTGTGGAGGAATTTTTAAAAAAAAAAAAAGAAAAAAATTTGCTCTTAAGTAAATGCCCTTTCATAAGCCAAATTTCCCTGTAACATATTTGAGCCAGTTTGCAATCCTCACTTCAAAGATGATATAATTTTCCCAAGCCTCTCCGTCAAGAGGTGTGTGGTTTTTGTTATAGTTTACTTAAAAGCAGAGACTTGGAATCAAACCCTGGCAAACACAGTTACACTTTTTTTTTATTATTTAATACTAGTTTTTTGTTGGTTTGGGGTTTTTATTTCTGTCAACTGCTTCAATAGTTTTAAAAAGCATGTCTCAATTTATAGTGCCACCTAGTTTCTAACCAACAGGTTACTACTAGGTAGTAGAGCTCAGTCTGCTTTCTCCCAGATTAAAGGACACTTCCCTTACCGTTTCAAGGAATCAAAAGGGGAGGAAGGGCTTGGTGTGCTCACACTCACCCTTTTGTTGTTCTCTTCTTCTTGTGCCTTCCTGAACTCGTGCTCTAGGGAGCAGTCGATGTCGTTGAAGAGGCCGACTTCCTCACAGTTCTTCAGAAAGCGCGTTGGTGTGGGAGTCTGATCTGAGAACAAGACAAGAAATGATTGTTGGTGCTCAATATTAAAAGGAGAGGGAGATAATGAAATAGACTTCCAGGAAAAGAGAGGTTCTAACCAAACTTCTCTTTGCCTTCTCACCCCTACCTACCACACCATCATTAAAAAAAACACACAGTACTGAATTTTGACACTAAACGCTGCAGGCAGCCATGCTTGCCATCAATGTCCAAAACTAGGCAGCAGTCATCATTTGGGTAGAAAGACAACAGCATGGGTTTTTGCAGGGCACATACACAAGTGCATCTCCTTAACATGTATAAATGGTCATTAGAACTCTCTATAAATCTCCAAAAATAGGCTCATGCAGAACAACGCACAGCGCATCTCGTAATGCACATTCAGACCACAGCATGCATGATAACTGCTGTGGATACATACTAGTTAATGCCTTCAAGTGCTCAAAAACCACCTCAAACATACACATACCTAGCAAAAAAGGTAGCCATGGCAAGAAGTTTTGCTTCCAGCACAATTTTTGAAGGAAGAGTTAAATAACATATTGCAAAGCTAGGAAAAGTGACATTCTGGCCATGAAGAAGCATCCTTTTGCATTTTTTACCTGGAAGTGTTGATAATACATGCAAAACCATTAAATTTGGAGTAAAAAAAAATTCAATGCCTTCATCTCTAGGATTTTTCTGCCCTCTCAGAATTAATACATTAAGGATTCTCATTAATGCCACAGGCAGGAGGGACTGAAGAAATTACAAGGTTTTCTGATACCTTTTCAAAAACCTGCAAGACAGACAAGCAAAATTGCCATGCAGACTGTAGTTTCAGTGACTTCAGTTTCATTCTTCAGGAAATGAAAAATCAAGCCCAAATTTGGCAACCAAAGACTCCCCAAAGCACAGGTCTGAGGCATCTCTATTAATTCTGAGTCTAGTTCTTAATTATTCCATCTTGGCTCCTTCTTCCAGGGCTCTGTCCCAGCTCAAGATGCTTTGTACCTGATTTTACAGAAGGATTGGACTCACTTTGTTAAAAAATAATCTTCAGCATAGTCCTTGACTACTACCTATTGTTTGCATTTCATTCTTTAAAAAATGAAAACTCTGTCATATTAAACCCCGTTGCCTATATTGGGTCAATTCTGACCTCAGAAAAAAGCTTCCCACTTCAACACAGAAAAAATTGCTTTCTTGCACCTACCTAAGCTGGGTCAAGTTCTAATATTACCCCCTTTCAGTAGTTACCTAACACCATGAATTTTACATGATCATGATAGAAATGCACATCAGCCCTTAATTCAGCAGTATAAAAGCAAGGTGCACAAAAGAAAATGTAGTTTTCACTTAGAAACTAAGGAAGAGGATCAGCCTCCTCCACTATAGAGCCAGGAGAAGGCAATTTCCACCTGTATCAAGCATGGTCCTCCAGGTTTGACTTTCAGGTAATCCAAGGGCAAAGACACTCATTCACATTCATATTTCTGATGGAACATCAGAATGCAAGTCCTTAATGTTAAAATTCTTTTTTCATTTCTTTTGGCTTGAGCATCCTACTTATGAACATAAAGGAAACAAACTTCAAGTATTTGGGAATGCACACTTATTTATGCATTACCTTTCACAGCTAACTACTGTATTACCAGAGTTAGAAACAAAACTTTCTAAGAATCCTGCAAGAACTCAGCACAAGGAGAGAGTCAACAAGGTGCTGGCATTGATGGGAGCTAAGGACACTCGGCCCTTTACAGGTCCATATCCTAAATAAGCAGTGCCAAACAAATCTCTGAAGTAACCTCAGTAAACTCAGTAGATTTACACCAGGGTTGGTTTTGGCCCTTGGACTGGAGCTTGTGCTGGAAATGAATGGCACTAAAATGCAGGAGAAATAGATTTAATTTCCAAAAAGGATTAAATGCTACTTTAGTGAAAAACACAATTCTTTTGTAGAAAATCAAAGACAATTGTCACTAAGCCTTCCTGGACACAAAGGGCACGTTAGTATCTGAATGTGAGGTAAACAGAGGAAAAGTTTTATTGTTAGAAGTGATATAGCCATATCAAATAAGCAAGGTATCAATTTCATGGCCAAAATGAGAAAATATGGTTTCATAAAGTGGATGCCACTACTTTCACTAGAACCAAAAATTCTGGGTTTCTTCAGAGTTGTTTGGGCCCAGAACTGACCAAAAGAAAAGAAAGTTATCATATTGAAGTAAATCCATTTTAACAGTGAAAAAAGCAAGCCAGAGTAAGAATGTGACTTCAAATGCACAGGGCCTCAATGGCTTCATTTCTCCACTCATACTGAAAATCTGTCTTCTGCACCACAAGATTACCAATGATGTTACCTACAGCTGAACTTTCCAATTAAGTATTTTAATATCTCAAAAGATCAAAACTGATAATGACACTGTTTACACCACCTACATATCGAAATGGTGATCTTATTTTATTACCTCAGTCACCCCATACTGTTACTGCAGGTCCTATTTTCCAGAAATCAGACTGGCAGGAATTCACATCAAGATTTTTTGTTAAAACAGACAGCCCCTCGTTTCTCCCACCTGAGGAAGGAGCACCACCAACCAGCCAGCCTAAGCTTCATCCACAGACCTCCTGGAAGTCAGCTCAGCCAGATGTAAAACATGACCTGCCTTCCTAGTTCTAATACTTCAGCCTTCAACATTCACAGGAACCAGAAGGCCACAAAACATCTGTCTTTGTGAGGGCAGAGCTGATACAGATCCAGACTTCAAAATCTTAAGACTTTGTGTAGTAAAGTAGTTACACTGCACATACACTGCACTCATTGGTCTCAGGATTTCAAGACTCCCAAGTCTAATGAGCTTGATTTGCTCCCGAGCAACCAAATATTTTGTCTCTGCTAAACACCAGTTCTCCTTTAGGATGTGGGCAAATTTGTAGAAGAAATCACTCTCAACACCACAGAAATTCTCTTACCTAGATTAAGCAAGCCTTTATGTTTTAATTGGGAGGAGTATCACAAGGGACACCCTAGCATAAGCTACAAAATCAGGTCTCCCAGAATTAATAAAATATTCCTAATTCTCAGCACTTAAAAATGCATTAATAGTTCCAACAGCTTGTGCCTGACCTCATTGTTCCCTGTTGGTACAAACAAAGCTTTTGTTGCTATCACCAGCGCCCACAACTATTGCAGACTCACTGAGAACAGGGCCCTGATTTGTTGCACTTCAGCAACTGGAGGAGCCAGACCCATCTGGACCAAAACTCAGACAGAGCCAGCACCACTCTCAGCATTCCTGCTGAGGACACACACTATGTAGGAAGCTGCTCTGCAGGCACACTGCTGCTCACACAACCCAGGGCTCTAATATTAGTCACAAACTGTATTTTGTATTGGCAGCTTGGAATACAGGATTATCTGGGTTAACCCAAGATACTGATCAGCTATCCCAACGTTCAACAGGGAAAAATCTTTCCATCCTCAACTAGTTCCATCCTCTAGAAGCAGTTTACTGTCCTTTGAGGCATCTACCTCTAGCCATCTGTCACTTCATATGTAAACCTGTCATCTGATAATTATTTAGGAACTTTTTTCTATCTCAAATTCATTAACAGCCTAAACACAGATTCAGACTAGGCAATGAAAATATTGTTCAGCCTATTACTCAGGAGAATAATCAGCCTCTCTGATGACACAGCCATGACCACAAAGGCTGCAAGAAACATCAAGTTTAAATAAGTCTCAAAAAAGTAAATGGACAATATATAAGCCAAGAGCAAGCCAATATGATCCCAAGTTAACCTACTGTATCTGACAGGAAGGGATTTCAGATGCACTCAGCAATCATATTCAGGCCAGACTTTCACATACTGAGTATATTTTGCTTGCTGACTTTTGAATACCTGTCCTCAATGTCTGAAGTGATACCTGATTTTTCAGACTCATAAAAAATATACGTGTGTTAAGTCAATGGGGAACTTGCAGTCTTCAACAAAGTCAAAAGGTTTCATTATGTACTCACAATGTTTGACAATACATGGGGGTTTCTTTGTTGTTGTTCATTTAGGGGAGTGGGGATTGAAATAATAGTCTCAGAAAGGACACTCAGTCTCAATACATTGTTTTCAAAACAACAGCTAAGGAAATACAACATTAGCTTGCTATACAGAAACTTACTTGATTCATCCAGAATGTGTTTTGTAAAATTACCTTGAATTCCTGAATTTCATCCCTCAAAACACAAAAGGAAACTTTAAAGCATGCTACCAGTTTAAAAAAGCCCTGGAGAATCAAAGGACACTTATTTGAAACAAGCTTTCATTTTGAGAAAAAAGAAAAAAAATCTGATTTGGTGAAAGATACCTAACAGCCAAGCTGCAAAGTGTGTAACTTGATTCTTCATTTTTCTTTCCAAAAAAAAAAAAATTGTTTAGTCTGATGTGCAATAATAATAGACACTTGGCTTGTTCAGCTGTGGGCTCTGTTGAAGTTATACACTTACCCGTGTTGTGCTTTCATACAATGATAACAAAGTCAGAGTAATGGGGCTAGCACAGAAATTTGAAGGGCTGCCCATCAAGCAGCCACAAAGACAGAGGAATGTCCTGAGAAGTTTAGAAAAGTTTCTTCATTGATTTCACAGGTTTCCACCCAAGTGCACTTAGGATTTCAACATCATAACACAACAACCAGGTGGAGAAAGAGGAGAGGAAGAAGAAGTGCACCCAAACATAGGTGGTGAAACTGCTCCCACCCAGACGAGGGCTACCAAGAACCTTACTGCCTAAATATGTACTCTTTAAAGTGCTGGTTGGACTTTCCTGGAGGGATAAACATACTGGGTACAACCAATTTTTAAAGTCTTCTGGTCACTCTGAAACTGACCAGTAAATGTACGAAAATGTTTCATTTCATTTTTGATAAAGCGAGGGACACAGAAGCAAGCAAGAAAACAAACTACACTATGAGTCCTCACACCCAATCATTTCACACACCTCAAAATTCATGCCTAGATAAACCCCTCTGTGTAAACTACAAGGAGGGAAAAATTAAGGCAACCAAGAGTGATGCAAATTGCCTCACTGGCACAGGCATTACTTGGGAAAAGGAATACCTTTGAACTTCCTTTATTACAGGCACTTCTTCCATCTAGAGAAAACTGTTTCTACCTCCACAGTGGGCTTTATCACCAAAACTCTAGAGGATTTGGTTTCATTAAATAGAATGAGGAAGAAAAAAAGGTTTCTATGTAGATAATCCCCAGCTCCCAAAGTTCAGTCCCACAGGGCTTTTATTATTTCCCTGGAGGAAGCAATCTATTCTACAGACATTAATATTTTGGTGTTTAAACACAAAAGCTTTGTCACACAACACAATGTAGAGTTTCAAAGCAATACAAACACTGTTCACTCTCTACAACAGCAAAGAGCTGATATCTATTTCAGTCAGTTTAGCTATAAAGTGGCCTGCAATGGTGACTAGCATGCAAAACTTACATAAGATATCCTGTGTTATCTCAAACAGCTCTTTTTTAGCTGGAAAGATGGAAATGGAAAACACCAATGACTCTTTATCCATATTCTTAACAAGACTTTCTAACAAACAAAAATAAAATATATAAAACAAAGAGGAACAAATACAATTAATTCTAAAAGACAGAATTGTATTGTCAAGTTGTGCAACAAAGTATCACTTGCATTTCAGTGCAATGCCTCTAGTGGATTTTCTTTCCATTTATACATTCAGAGAACAGAAAGCAGTTTGGTGTACATGGGTAGCTGGAGTTTCTGAATTGGTTCAAGAGATTGGTTGAACAGATTTATTATAACTTGTTCTTCTTAAGCCAGCATGAAAACAAAGGCAGAAAACATAGTGAAGGTAGTTGATAGCTTGGAAGCTCCTGGAAAGACATACCTGGTAAAGCAGCACAGCACCAATTGCTGCAATCAGGTCGTGCACCATTGTTTATTAGACACTGACCACACCTCCATAACAACATATAACTTCACATATAACATAATTTTACCTCTCCCTTAGAAGCTTATATTTTAGATCCAAACACAGATTTCACACAAAAAACAAGTTACTTCTTCCCAAGTCATATTTTGCTTAGTTTCTAAGATGTCTAGTACAAAATCAACAGTTTCAGTGCCTACTTCCAGGAACAGTTTATAGAAAACCTGTTTAATGTGTGTTAAATATTACTGATATTATAGTGAACCCAGACTGTGGATTAAGCCACCTCTGTAAACAGAGTAAATAATTTTAATGTCTACCTGAAAGCATACAGTGTGTTATTTTTCATGACTAATTGTTGATAATATATGGATCATGCACAACAAATTAAAAGATAGTACACAACATACCGGAAAAAAATTAGGAAATCTGACTTCTAGGCAGCTTAGGAGAAAGAGGAGGGGGGGAAAACTAACACTGCACCTGGCTTATTACAGGGCAATTGCTGCTGCAATTCTTTGAACCTACTGATGACAGGAACATTTTTTTTAAAAAAGTCACATAAGCAAAAATGCAAAAAACAAGGAAGACATGAAGACAAATGTCTAAGAGAAAAGTATGTCTCTTTTCCCCATTTATCATTAATTTTTCATTCTGAAATCTAAGAATAAAACATCTTAAACTTTAAGGTATTTAGATTTCCCCAGGGTTTCAGTGGGTAATGAAACAACTATTTTTCAATGTCTTCCTGCAGAGAGTAGATGATCTATGATGCTTCCTGAGTAAGGACTGCAAAATGCCAAACAAATTCAGCAAACAAACACAAAAAGAGGAATCAATACACCAGCAGAACCAATTTGCCAGGGCATTATGGTCAGGAACATTGGCCACAGTCCTTGCGAACACATGTATCTTTTTATTCTTTCACTACTACACAGGATCATCATAAACAAACCTCAAAGAATACATCCCTTAGAAGCAATCTCAGAGTCTTTCTGGCCAGAAAATTCCACATTAGTATGTACAGCTGGCTAACTGCAGGTTTAGGGGCCCAGTACCAGTGCTAGTGCTGGAAGACAGACATTGTTTTTGCTTAGGAAAGCAACCCATTGCAAGGAGCAGGATGGCTAAATCACAGAAGTTACCAAACATAAATGGAGCTACTCTGCTCAGGGGATTCCTGATGACAGAATAGATTCCTTAGAAACTGCACTCAAACAAAAGTTCTTGCCAAACAGAAAGTTTTAACAAAAGCCAGCACTTGCACAGGGCTAATGTGCCCACAGCACAGATGTCTTCAAGCAGTTTCACTGCCAAAGGACGCAGCCAAATGCAAAAGAAGCTTTTCCTCATTTGTGCTTGCAAACACAGGATTCTGTGGGCATAGTTGGCACTCAGGCACTTTACAAGACCTAGTCGTCAAAATGCCGTGTACTGTTTCTTTCTAAACTTAGTCCACTATGGCATTTTAAAAATGAAAAGCAAAATAAATTTTATTTGGGAAAAAGGCTGTCTAACTTTTCATTGGTGCCTAGAGTCCCAACAAAAAAAACCCCAAAAAAAAGACCTAAATATTTGCAAGCCATTGTTACTTCATTATGATTTTCATAAAAATGGAAACAGTTTAACCAGAAAATAGTTAGCCTGCTGGAGTCCCTTTAATAAATTTACATTTGCATCTGAAATGGCACAATTTATCTTGAAGAAGCCTATTGCAAAAGACAGACATCAAACACTACTGAACATCTACACACACATTTGCATCACAGAGAGGGTTTTCTACCATTACTTTGAAACCTGAAAAAGTCTAGAGATACTATTCTAAATAGTCCACTACTACAGCCCAAAGAATGAACAATAGGAAAGGGAATAGGAGAGGAAAGAAGTAAAATGAAGGGCTAGCTCCACTTTACCCAACACTGGCTGAAGGCCAGCAAGCCATTGATATGTGGTTACACAGAGAAGAGCGCAGAAAGACTGCATAAGAAATATACTACTCAATAAATTATAGGGTACAATTGTACCTAATACCAAATAACCCTGCCTATGAAGGGGGAAGTGCAGAGAGAGATGGGGAAAGAGCACTGGATATCACCCACTTGTTCACCGTTCTGGTTATGGCTATTTACAGGGGGCAGTTCCTGAGTCACCGCAGAGGTGGCCCCCACAATGTGGCCTCGTCCAGTTGCTGAAGGGAGTCTGTCCAGCCTAAATAGCAATTCTTCCAGCAACAGCACAAATGTACTTCATTAACACTCTCACTGCTGGGCTCCCAAGTGACACATGCTTAAGTGCCTGTATTTCACTGGAAATCAATGATAGAGCTGCCAGCATGCCCGAGGTTCAATGATTTCTTTCCCTCTCATGGCAAACTTGTATGAAGGCAGAAGAATGGCAACTGTCTTTTTATTCAAATATATGCATTCTAGCTCAATCCACCTCTCCTGGTTGTTTAATTGGAGCTGAGGCTTTTTAAAACCAATCTTGAGTGATTTTGCCAGTAGCTTTCCAATAGGAGTCATGCTTTCAACATCATCTGAATAGTTATCTCAACTCTTGAATTCATGTCTTCTTACCTGATAACATATTATCTGTTTTTATTGAAGGAAACTTCAAAGTCATTTCATGTTTGTGCCTGTGAATCATCAGATGATCCTCTGTTGGAAAACGCTGTCAGGCAAACACAGAAAGAGAGAGAGGAAGAGAGAAAAAAAAGAAAAAAAAGAAGAATTTAATTCTCTAATAAACTTTTGGCATTGGACAGAATTTCAAAAATGAGAGACAGAAAGAAATTTATCCAGCTAGAAATGTGTCCAAATGGCACAGGAAACAGAATATTTGAAAATACAAGTGAGTATGAGTAACAAATAGCTGTACTTGATTTAGAAACACATTTGCTGCCGTGCTCTCTGGGGTGACAAACCGTAAGGTGTCATGCAACTCCTTGGAAAAAATTACAGTCCAAGTTTTAGATTCTAAGGGTCTCAGACACCCACTCCAGCTACCACAGCCCCACAAGTCACCACATGCCTGAGCATCTGCAATAGCTGCTGTTCTGTATACTCTTAGCCCACGGCAAATGCTAAGTAATGAGGCAAATCTTAAATCACTTTACTGGATTTTTCTGCTTTTGTGTCTTTCTGCAACATATATCTGATGAACAGCTATAAAAATAACTAAATAAGCCAGCTTTTTTTCTATCCAAAAGTATTCAGGCAAAACACGTCTTTAATTTTGGAAATATCTGATACTTTGACTTGATTTGAAGTGGCAATTAAATGGTGCACAGTTTTATAGCAGCTAGTTATGACCCTTTATGATACTAAATCAAATTATTCTCCTTTGTCAAGCAGAGAAGGTGGAGAGATGTTTTTTGTAAGAAACTAATCAGTGCGCTAAGTTTGTTTTACAATCTGATTACAGACTTCTAACAGAAATAACTTTTTTTGAACAAAACAAAGAAGAGACAAGCTTGAATAAACTCCCAAGCACTTGCACATTTGGGCTCGAACAGCAGAATGGCTCTGTGAAGTTTCCTTCACCAGAATGTGCATACACAGAACTTTGCTACTGAGACGTTTCAACTGGGTTATTTCAGGACTACCAAAAGCCAAAAGTAGTATCACCAAGGCTTGAGGAAAAAAAAAATTAAAAGCAGCTCTTTAAACCAACAGGTACATAGGAGACAAAAAACAATGGCAACAACAGAGCTAAAGGGACCTAATGGTTTCAACACAGTATACTCTTGGCTAAGTGACTTTGCTTGTGGCTAAAGTATAAATAATTGCCATATGTTACACCTTCTGAGAATCTCTCTAAACCCGTAGACAAAGCAGCATAAATAATGGAATTGAATTCTCTGGAGGAAAAAACGAAAAAAAAAAATGGAAAAGAAAGAAATCCCAAAGACCTTTTTCTCACTGTGAAATCCTGGTTCACTGCTTACTCATCTGGAAGAAATGCAGCATTAGGAATTTATGTTAAGAACAAGGGGAATGTCTGAGAAAGACTTTGCTCAATGAAATCATGAAGGGGGTGAAAAAACCCCACATTTATTTCTCCTGAAAATGGATTTTCCTTCATGGATGCCACACTCTCTCTTCATGATGAAATCAGGCAGCTTAAACAGGGTGTGTGGAAACAGAGGAGAAACTGTTCCTCCAGCCCAGACTTCTCTGTCTTTTTTCTAAAAGTCTACTTTATTCCTTGTTTAGAAGGTTGACTCCATCAGCCCTCAGCACACATCTACAGGGGCTAGGAGAGAAGCCCCAGCCAGCTTAGCTGGACAGCAGCTCTGCATTATGCACTTGTGTCAAGTCCTCATTTTTTACAAACAGGGGTCATGTTGGGGAATGGGAAGTTAAATGTTTTTTAAGATGGAATTTACATCTACATTGTTCATCTTTCCAAATTGTAACAGCATGCAACCAAAGTTGCTCTCTGAACACCTAAAAGAGCTTGTCTGGATCAGCTTCTCCTCCACTGAGGAAACTAATTAAGAGTTGACATGAAAACACTCAAGTCCACTGATTTCAGTGGAATTTAGTTTCATCAAAAAGGTAAATAAACATCACAATTAAACTCAGATACTTTTATTCTATGTCTGTGACAGAATGGTGAAAGTTTAACTCTGAATGTGGAAATCTAAAGGGACATATTCTCAGCCTGAGGGATAATCCAAAAGATGCACTCTGCCTCCCATGGAAAAACTCCCACGTAGTGAAACAGCAAAGCCACTCAGCCAGTTGTTAACTGGACTGAAGGCTACTGCCTCTCCTTATTTCAGCTCTTGGCAACATCAACACCTACACTTCATTAACAGTCACCCACCCCTCTTCCAGTAGAACCTAAGAGCTGTAAATATCTTACCCAGCTGAAAACTCCCAACATACAGTTGAAACAGGGAAAGGTTCACTAATTAAGAGAGGAGGACTCTGGAAAATGGGTAAGCTGTATCATGTGTTATGGATGCACACAGGAAGCCCATGGCAAAAGCCCAAAAGATGACCTTGTCTGAAGATTTTACTCACAAACTCTTGTTACTAAAACAAATTAGGGTCAGAAGTGCCACACATGGAATTTCCCTCATCACTGCATGTGGGGGAACTTCCCTCACCAGTGCAAAATCACTGAAAAAACCACACACACCCCAGTTCAAATCTCAGCAGGTAAAATCCTTGTCACTTCAGGGTTTTTTTAAGCTCATTAAACATCTAATGTTACAAGTCAGGTTTTGCCCTTGGAGACATATGGCAGAGCACCAGTCAAAAGGACAGGAATCCCAAATGCACACCCTTGGGCAAAATTTATCTACAGGTTGCACACAAAATATTTAGTAGGAAGATGTCTTAAAGACTAAAAATAAATAAATAAATAAATAAAAATCACCTAATAAGATATCATTGCATTTAAGTATTTAAATTAGAAAGAAAACCGCAGGAGGGTTAGGGCCTTCTAATAGCAACATAGTATATTCCATTATACATCTCAGCAGAAGACAGATAAATGTGTTCTACCTAGTGTGTCCTCTCTTGATAGTCCCTAAAGGAATCTGCAATACATCTCTTGAAACATTAGGCTTTGGGACGAGAAAAATCACAGAAGCAGCTTGAGGAGCACTTGTACCATCTCGCTTTTGACTGGCTGCAGTATTTGCTTGAAATATTTTGTAATAGTGTCTTGTGGGAAAGGAGAGAATTGAGGGGAAGCAGGTCTTAAAAAAAAACCCACAAAAGAAACCCCTGACACACATATTATTATTAGACATGTGTTAATATATCAGGAGGCATTATACAAGCCAGAGCTAGTGCTGAGGACTCAATTAATATCACCGCTGACTCCACTCACCTGTGAGCAGCCTGGGGCACTGCAGACAAAAGGCCTCTCCTGCTCCAAGTTCATCTTTGATTCCTCATAAATCTACATGTTAAAAGGGGAAGGGGGAAAGAAAGGGAACCTATGAATATATACGTTCTAAACTTCACACATGCATGCAACATACAGAAATGGCAGTTTGTGCTTTTATTTCAAACTCCGCAAACACATCAGAACAGAGCACTAATTTTGCTAATATTCAGCAGGCTCTCTAGAGACTAAATTCTTATTGCTCCTTCCTGAGCATCAATTTACTGTTAAGAAAGAAATAAAGTTCAGCTTCCACAGCATAAATCTGCCTCAAAAAATAGCATATGTTCAGTGCTGTTATTAGATAAGACCGTGTCTTCTCAGAAATATCTTGAATTAAAGGTTTTTACCTTTCCTCCTTCAGTTCCTGCTGAACAACATTAAAACCAGACGTCTAGGTTACTTCTGAGAAAGAACCCACTTTTTGAAGTTCTGCATCCATACTGTCTGATATTAATAGCTTAAATACATTACATACATGCACACAAGGTAACTGTGCATCCCCATCCTTTAAAAGGTCAACCAGAGCCTCAGGAGCTTCAGCAGTGAAGTTTTGTCTAAAACTGCACTTCCACATAGCATTTCCAGTCCTGTAACCTTCAACTAAACCCTGGGGGAAAGCTCCCAAGTCTTAAATAAAGGCAAGGTGTGAAACATTCACCCTCAGAATGCAGTTATGCACCTGAATTTGAGTCAGTACTCAGGCAGTGTCCCTGAGGAAAAAAAAATTAAATTTTAGTAAAATTCTAGGGAGTGAAATAAGTAAGTCATTTATTTGGGAAATGTTTTCAGCCTGTTGGAACAACTGTTTTTACCAGCTAGAATGTAGTGGCTGACCCATCTTAAAGCAGATGACTTATGTTTAGAGATTCCCTGAAATCCCTTAAAACAACCTCACCACAGCCTCTTTTAGAAAAATATCTGGGTGATGTTTGGGTAAATTTTTCATGACCCAAAGAGAAATATCTTGTTGGAGAAGCAGAATTTGATTTTATAACTGCAAAAATCTGCAGAGGGACAGGTGGTAAAATTGCTCAAACCCACTGAATTTTTTTCAAACTACAGTTCATTTTTCCTATCATCAGGAGTATCTTTAGCATGCTTACAGTTGAGAGTGTAATTCACCATTAACCTGTACATCAGCCAGACCCGTACTTGCAGCAATTCTTGTCACTGGGTGATAACGTTTTCTTTTTAATTAAACTTCATTCTGCTGGACATTAGCCTGACAGTATATTTTCCTAATTGTGACATAAAAACCCCACTCTGTCTGACTCCACTGACTCCTAGGAGCAGAGTCCAGAAGTGAAGGATTTCTACTTTCATTTGCCCTTCAACCTCCACATGGACACTTCTCCCAAAAGTTGATAATAAGCCTCAAATGATCTTCCTGATATGGGCATCTCTACCAACATCTGGCCTGAGACAAATGATTTATAATACAATAAAGTGCCAAGAAAGACCCTAACTCAGGCATAAGTTATGTATCCACACAAGGCTAGAACCAAAATAACTAAAATTGTACCTAATTTACTCCTTTAAGATTATTCATATCCTGTTTTGATTTAACTTACAGCTATGTTAAACTGAAATAGGATACTCATAATCAGAAATGAAAGAGTATATTCGCATACTAAAATAACTTAAGGTGTTAAATTACTTCTAATTTCAGTTATTTCAGTTCCAGACTGTGCATAGACAAGCTCTTCAGAGATGAAGCCATAAAAATACTCTGAATTATACTATCCTGTCTGAAAGAAACAAGCAGCAGAGAGATAACTGACTAGAAAAACAAACCCCCGCAAAAAACAAAACCAGAACCTCCAGCTAAGTTAGATTTTTAAATCCACCTCTATTTATGGGATGTGACCCCAGGCATGTTGTCTTTCCTAAAGACAACTTTTTCCTTTACACAGAAAAAAAAGAAAAAAAAGGAAGCTACGCATGGATAATGAAAGGCTTTATTTAATATCTCAATTGCTCCTGCAACTGAAGCACTGCCAAAGATTTCTGTTACCCCTTTTTCCCCTCCTCAGGGGACAGTGACAACAGCATTTTCAATAGCAAAACAACAGATGAGACTCAGTTAAAGAAAACAAGATAGTTATAATTCTGGTCCCAAGTGTCCAAGTGAATTTCAAAACATTACCAGGAATTATTTGGAGTTTGATTTCTTATTGAGTATTGCAAGTCTAAGACTTCCCTCCCCACCCTGAGCTTGACCTTTAGTCCTTGAATCCATCAGCGGATGCTCTTATAACAATTAAATTATTCTCAAGGTTATCTAGTAGATAAGCATGGACTAAGCAGCAAAATAACACCCTAGATGAGGACTAGAATCCTGAATGCAGGGATCAGCTCCGGGAAATCAACTATAAGAAGACATGGACTTCTTGTTTACTCTGAGTACCTGGAAAAGGCATCAGATTCAACATCAAATTGTTTTTCCCAAATGTTTAAGCAACTGCTTATTTCCATGAGAATCATTCCTTACAGACACTAAACATAAAAGAAGCAATAATCCAGAATGACTCTATCACCTGCACTCCAAGTGCTGTCTAGGAGAACTTGACCTGTACAACGTATTACCAGGTGGTACAGTGCCCTAAAGACAAATTGCACCGTGCAGAATTGGTGTTTGCATGTGGTGCAATCATTGCAGTTGAGGCTTTGGTGCCACTGACTCTCTTACAACAGTAAATGAGTGGAAGAAGCTGCCTGCTGCCTACGCTTTTTGCAAGTGTCTGGTTCTTGGTTATCATATGGAAGTAATTCCAGTGTTGTCCTTGAATGTTGACCAGAAACAAGCAGCTGAAATTCTGGGCTGTGAGTGTGAACCTCCTGCATGCCTCAATCCCACTGAACTCTGCAAAAGCTTGGAGGCACCAGCACCACTGGGCCTCGCCCCAGGTTTGCAGCAGGATGGGGGCTCTCAGCAGCAGAGCTGCTCTGGCAGTGCACAGCACAGCTTGCACGGCATCCTTCTCAGGATGCAGGTAGGCATCTCCCATCCTTCAGCCCAGACAGCTGCACACAGCCTCTGGCACACACTTCTCTTCACATGTCTCACGGGTGTTGCTGGGCCACACAATCCACGTCTTCTTTTTCCACACTGTGTGCAGGTGAAGGAAGGAAATAACACAACCAATGGCAACATTTCCACTTCACCTAATAAAAATATATCACAGCAGCTTTTCCATCTAAATTAAGGTGCTTATTAGCCTTTTGGATCTTAAAAATTCAAGGTCCACTCATGCAACTCTTGTAGTACTACTAATAACCACTGCAATTAATGCACATGAAGAATATCAGACAAATCTATGATGACTGTAAAGTTAAAAAATTGCTCCAGTCTGAGTTTTTTGCTTCTGTTATCAATAGCTTAATTTATTGCAACTTTGTGACTTTTTTGAAGAAACAGTCAAGGATTATAAATAAAAGCGAACACTATTATCGATATGTCAGCATTAGTTCTGATATTATTAACAATAGCCATGAGTGTATAATCCAGCAGAAAAGGGGGCTGAATTTTAATAGACATGTTAACAACATCTGTCAGCATTTATTGCCCTATTGTGACCACGTAAAGAGCCTTATTGGCAGAATGTGTAAGTGAGGAAATCTGCTATGCTGTTGTAGCCTGCCATTCTCCTGAAATATCACTTTGCTCAGGAGAAGTTAAGGTACCCTAACTATAAAAAGAAATAAATAAAAATACAAGAGAAAGGCTTCTCCAACCTACGGCACATGGTAGAGAAACAAGTAAGTTCTGCAGCAAGTCAAGATTTTTTTCCTACTCCTTGATTTTTGCATAAGAGTCTTCTAAAAAGTTTTTATTATAATTAATAAAACTGAAGCCCACAGTGAGGAATGCAAGAGCATAACAAAGAAAAAAAAAGCAAACAGAAGAAACAAAACCACTCTCAGAACACAGCAACAGACTACATCTCCTCTCAGCAGCATGCAGAGGGAAGTACCCCATGTCCTCTCTTCAAGGAGATTTTGCATAGCCCCAGGATCATCTTTTCTGAACCAGAAAAACTGTTCTTACATCTAAGATCAAGAAAGCATGCTCCTTTCTGTCTCTCTCTCCCCCTTTTTAAACTCAGCAGTAATCTTACTGCCATACTGGTAAAAACATCAAGCAGGCTTGTTTCCTGTTTCAATGTTATTCTTGAAGTAGGCTGCAGTAAGAATCTGATTTTCATTGGGCTATTATTATTTGCAGCTGTGTGACCTTTTTAACCCTCTTTTAAAAGTGACATTTCAGCCTTCAACCTCAAGCTGTCTAAATGTTGCAGGGTTTTCAGGCCTCTGATTAACAGAGGAAAAAGAACCGATGGGGAGGTGTACACTACAATGTGTCTAATGCAGGTCAGTGCACCCATCCTGCCATTTGCACAAGTGAGTAATTACACTCTTATAAGCAACCTGTTTGTTGAAATTAATCACCTGGGTTCATGCTTGCAAGACAGGTTTCTTCAGCCTGGTGTGACCAAGGTCACTGAGATTTCCAAACACAGGTACACAGCACATGGTCTCTAGCGCTAACAGAGCTATGCAGAGACATGAGCAACAAATGAAGCATCGCCTTTTTTTTAGGGTCACAGGCACAATGTTTAAAAAGTGAGAGGAGACATGGTCACACTGCACTTGTGAATAGCAAAGAACCCCATCAGTGTGTATGCAGCATTTTAAATTGCTAGCCATGGCTATTCAATACTGTGCTATTTATAGATAATTAGACCGTTATTAGAAATGCTATTAAGACTTGTTGGTTTTGGAAGTGTAATACACGCAGGGTTAATGCCCATGGTTGTTCCCAATACATACTTGCTTGAGCAAAGCCAATTTGAAGCAGCATTGTGCTGGAACGGTGCACGGTGGTTTTTCTCAGCGTGGGCTTTTCAGTGGAAGTGCTTGTTTTCTGAGCTAGCACCACGCTTTCCACCATGCAGGCATACAGGCTCATTATCACAGCCCTGCCTGCTTCAGCTGCTATAACGAAGGGTCTGTCAACATTTCCATTAGAAACCCCCTGGTTTCAGGATTAAAGCATTTCCAAATGGTTCTGGATGTTGGAAAGCAATTTGTGTCTGGAGTCCCCAAGAAGGACTTTAATACGATGCACATTTGAGCTGGGGCTTGAGCCCCTTGCTGGTGCTCCAGTGAAGTTTTTGGGATTGCATTTATGACATTTATGTGTGGAAAAACACTCAGCTTGGTCCTTTACTCATTTATTTTAAAAGAAGAGAGGCCCATAAATCTTCAGGCAGAGCCCAGTGCTCTCAAAAAGCAGTTGATGTGTGAATTGCCTCAACAGCAAGCAGCCTTCCTTCAGTCCTTTCCCCGTGGCTGGCATCTGTGAAGTCACTAGCCACTGGCACCCTCGAGGATCATTTGCAAAAAGTATCAAAAAGATTCCTTTTTCATGCTTCTGAACACCCTAGTTCTTTTTAAATGGACACATGGTTTACTTATTGCCTGCCTGAACAAAACTCAGTGCTGGGAAGGCTCCCTAACAGTCCTAAGGTTTTGTCCCTTCTCTCTCTTACAGGTACATGTATTTACCTTCAAATCAGCCAAGGGAGAAAAGCTTTTGGTCCCCTAACTCAGCATTTGTCCACTAAAACCCACTGTTTCTGTTATCAAAAAAAGCCAAATAGCTGCTTTCTGACTTTCCTCTGCTTATGCAGAGCTGCTTTCTTCTCAAGAAAGAGCATAACTGGGGATAACTAAAAGAATATGGGGTAAATATAGCATATTTCAAAATAGAACAAGAATGAATTTTGGAAAACTCCAGAATTAAGGAGGGGGGGAAATGCAGGGAGAAAGAACCACAAGGGAACTGGAGGCAAGAAGACCCCAGTGGAAATGGAAAAAAGAAAGACAGTGGAAGGACTGCAAACCACTGAGGACTGGGCTGAGGAAGAGGAGGGGAGTAAAAGGATACCTCTGAAAAAGAAACCCAAAATAGAAAGCAGATGACCTACTGCCTTCCCACATAGCAGCAGTGTGAGAGCCCAGCACTGTGTATCACCCATGCAAGTACTTGGTAGAGGGCA
Source organism: Molothrus ater (assembly GCF_012460135.2). NCBI lineage: Eukaryota > Metazoa > Chordata > Aves > Passeriformes > Icteridae > Molothrus > Molothrus ater. The sequence continues at coordinate 34,879,327 of NC_050478.2, read as the reverse complement.
CAATTTGTCCTCTGCACTGGATGATCAGTCTCTCAAGTCTAGTGGAAATGCACAAGTCTAAATAATTACATTCTTTGGACTCCCCATTTCAGTAAAGGAAACCCATCACGGATTCACTTGCCATAGTGCAAATGGATTTGCTGTTTTACAGAAATGGCTGTGGAATTACTAAGCACAGGCCACAGAAGACAAAAATGAAAATAGGAGAACAGAGGTGAAAAGTGACTTTAAAATGAAAATACAAAAAAAAAAAAAAACCCAAAAAAAACTAGCCCTTTTGAAAACAATTCATGAAAGTTATCTCAGCACAGAAATATTCTATAGGAGAAATAAGATCTTTATAGGGCAAGATGGCAATTACTTCGACTCTGGAAAAACACTTTGAGGAATAATGTGGTTATTTTGCACTCTGTGATTGGCCAAACAGGGCCAGCCTAACCTGGAAATGGCCCAGGCTTGTAGTTCTGCAACTGTCCCCCACTGATGGCATTTGCAGAATAACCCTAATACCTGCTGTCCCTGGTTACAAGTCTGAAACCACATGAGAGACCAGACTGGAACCTCACTGACAGCACCGAGGTTGGCTTAACAGAACAGGCAGCAGCACAGGCTGTACCGAGGTAAGGAAAAGGCTCTACTCAGCAACAGCATTTCACACACCAACAGAGCACTTCTCCATTTTCCCTACATGCAATATTTCTGCTTTCCTGTGCTGGAAATTCAACCTACTGAAGTAAAACCAGTATCTAGGTCTGTGGACTTGACAAATGTTAGGGAGAACACCAAGTGTCCATGGATAGTCAAACAGCATCTGAATGCCAAGTTTATCTCAACATGAACAAATACTGTCATTGTCCTGTATCATCAGACATTTAACTGAAGTGCTCATGTCAGAAGACTAAGTTAGACATGAGGGTCTTGAAAGGGAGGGAAGGAAGAAAGGAAGAATGGAGGAAAAAAAGGGGAGGGGAAGAGGAGGAAAAGGGGCGGGGGGGAATGGGAAAAAGCAGAAGAAGGAAGGGGAAGAAGTGACAGAAAGGAGAAAAAGGAAGGGAGGAAATGGGAAGAAAGGGAGGAAAGGGAAGAAAGAGGAAAGGGAGGAAAAGGAGGAAAGGGAATAAAGGTAGGAAAGGGAATAGAGGGAGGAAGGGGAGGGAAGGATGGGCTATGTTAGAGCCAGATTGAAAGCGTCAAGTGCTTTAAATGGGGTGCTACAAAAGGACTCTGCACTATTTTAAAAGCTTTAACACTGAGGCTTCTTTTACCAGATGCATTGTGATAATACAGTGTATAATATAATGTTCCAGATGTACATGGTGACAATATAGTCCTTATTTAGGTCACTGTCCATCTCCCAAATTGTTCTGCAGAACTGCAAAACAACTGCAGTAACACAAGTGGCAGGAATCTTGCTTCGAGAGACCACCACTAATATCCAGCATTTTAAAGGAAAAACATATTTGCTCTCTTCTTTATGAGCAAGTCTTGGCTTCTCCCTGTACGTGACAGAGTCCCTTGGGGCAAAGCATGCGCACAAAGAAGTTAAAACCACCATTAGCTGAAATCAATATTTACTACCAAACTCTTGAAAGATTTAAAGGAGAAGATACATGCAGAGAATGCCATACCAGGTTGATACAGTCATTACTAACATGGATCTGATAGCACCCACTCTCCCTCACTACCAATTTTTAGTGGATTACACACTTAAATACACTTCAGTGTGATATTTGATTAATTACAGATTTGCTAGTAATATAAGAATTGTCTGCTTAGAATTGCATTTACAGTTATTTTTCAGGCAAAGGGAAAAAAAACCAACAGAAAATTCTTAGGCTATGAGAAAGTCTGCCCCAATTTTCATTAATTTTCAAAAGGTTACCAATATTAAGTGAGGTGAGTAGTCTGTCTTCTACAAATCTCTTCACAAACACAGCCCCATTCCTGGAGCTGTGGCAGTCACTGTGCTTCATGTCCATGGTTCCTATGCCAAGAGGATTATCATGGGTGTATGAAAGAAAAACAATGAGGCTTCAGATCAGCTTCACAAGTTAAGATGGTTCACCATGCCTATTGCTATGAAACAAAAAAAAAAACCTACTTCAAGGAAAAAAAACATTATGCACTGGAGAAGATCTCCAGGAAGCCTGCAAAGGGCAGAAAAGGCAACTGCAACTGTAGTGAGAGATGAAGCCCATGAAGCAGAGGGTGTCAATGATGAACTCCCAGTAACATCTGGCAAATAACCTAATCTTTTGGGACTTTCCAATGCTGGCAGATAAGTGTGTTGTCTGTCCCTTCAAAGGCTGACCTCATTTCTATCCTTGGGTTAATGGCATGCAAAGCTCTCTGCTACACTTACTTTTTCACTCTTCCCCCTGACCCAGAGTTATTATTAAACACCAAACAACTCTGCCTATCGTTGTAGTTTGCATACAATTTAATTAAGAGTTCTCCCTCCAGGAATAATATTGACTGAAGGTTTTTGTAGGGGTGTTTTGGTTTTTAAGTGTACTGTAACTGCAGTATGCTAATTGCTTTGGTTTATGATACACAAATAGATAAAAGAATTTACCTAACTTGCATGTAAATAAATACTTGGATTTCCAAAGGGAAGGAAGAAACAAAAAAAAAAGAAAGCATTAAAGATATCCTGGGGGAAACAACACAAGGCTGCTTAGCTGACTTTCATACCAGAAGCAGTTAGGGGCTTTAACACAAGCTTTGAAAATTCTGCCAGCCCAAATTTTCCTTCCATATTTTATTATATAAAATAATGCCTAAACCAGAACTCTGAAAACAAACTTTAACATTTTATGAAAAAAACTCTGTAATTCTGTATGTTTTAAATAATTTTAAACTAGGACCAATGTCACGTTTTACTTTTTTTTGCTTTATAGTTAAAATACAAGACAGTTTAAGACTTTCATTACATAGAAAAATGAGGCTATTAATAAACCAGCTACAAGCCATTAATTATTAACTTTCACCAATTTTTAATTGCCATTTTTAAAGATTTTTTTTTTAGTTGGGAAACTTCTCTCTCTGCAAAATGACCAAAAAAAAAAAAATCCTGAATCAAACCTTCAGTGTTCACTGTTCCTGGATATAAGATAAAATCCTCTGGGGCAACAAATCTCTGCTGAGAGCACTAGCAGCCCACAGGTCCCCTCAGGCAATACTCAGCACTAGAGAGTTTTAGACACTAGAAACTGAAAACTGTTCTTTTCAGCCCTGACAAATCAAGGGGAGGCTGATTTGCAACACTTTAAACATTGTGTGTGTGTGAAGTTGCTCACATCCTCGAATACACACACTTCATCTTCAGACACGTCTCTCACCAGTCCTATAACTAGTTTTACTAACAGCAGTGTAACAACCTGGTTTTAGTAAGTTTTATTTGGATTTAGGCTTATCTCTATGTTTTTAGGAAATCAAATATGGAATCATCTTGCTGTTGAAATACCTTCATAAAAATAAGAGGGTCTGAGTTCTGAGACTGGGAGTTAAAAAGCTGCTTCCAAATCATCCATTGCATTGAATAAACACAGTGTATTTAGACTTTGAAAGGGCAGAACACAAATAAAGCAGTAAGCATGTGTTTGCTTGAACTAATAACCCAGGAAAAAAAATACACTCAAAGAAGCTGCAGACATTAAAGCAAGAGTTTATATTTTCATAGAATCATATAATATTTTGAGTCAAAAAGTACATCTAAAGGTCATCTAGTCCAACCCCCTCCAATAAAGTAGGGATATCTTCTACTAGATCAGAGCCCTCCAACCTGACCTTGAATATTTCCAGGGATGGGGCATTCACCACATCTCTGAGCAATCTCTTCCAGTATTTAATCATCCTCATTGTAAAAAATTCTTCCTTATACCTACTCTAGATTGATCCTGCTTCAGTTTAAAACCATTAACTCTTGTCCTATTGCAACAGCCCCTGCTAAAAAGGTTGTCCCCATAAGTTGTGGCCCACTTACACCTTACAACCACCTCTTCATGGAAGTTGTTTGTGAGACTGGAGTCTTCCAGCTTATTAAATGAGTTAGAACTATGAACTAGAAGAATACTTCACAATAGTTAATGAAAGCTTTTTGGGGGAGGCAGGGCAGGTATTTTAGGCTCAGTCTTCTGGAGTACCTGAGGCACCATCAGCAGTCACAGGACATTGTCCCATACGGGCATCACCAACAAACACAGAGGCGCAGCTGCTCCCAGGGCTCTCAAGTCAGGCATTACCAAGGCCCAGCACCAAAAACACCAGGAGCAGCAAGCAATGCCCTGGGCTGGCAGGCTCAGCAGAGAAGCCCCTCTTCCCCTACCACGACACAGGCTGGTGGCAGAGTCCCCAACAGCACCTCCTCCAGCCAGCACCAGAGAGAAGGCTGAGGATCATCTGCCCCAGCAGTTCAGGTACCTGACTTGGGAAGGGAACAGAATGGCCCACAAATTGCCTGGCAGTCATCCAAAACAAAACAAAAAGCCCAGACCATTTTGTGCTGCTCCCCTGCCCTCCTGCAGATCCCCCAGCCAGGCTCTGGCTGTCTGCTCTGCCCTGGATGTGTCCACAAGCCTTGGGTCAAGCTTCTCAACCATTAAAGGTCTAGACTCAGGAGAGGGGCTAACTTTGATGGGAAGCCAACACAGGTCTTCAAAGGCTTTTCTGCAAATATATGCTTTCTTTGAGCACAAAAGTGGTCATCCCTCTCCTCTCCTCAGGCGAGAACACTCCAGAAGTACTCCTGAGGGTTGGAGGTGCTCCTCCAGTCCCCAGCACTAACAATGTCCTGCAAATACATTTGCTGCTTGTGAGACAAACAAGTCTGCCTCCCTCTCCATACCCAGAAGAGCAGCTCAAACATCAGCCCCTCAGAAGAACTCTGGGATAAGCAGAGACACGCCAATGCCCATGGCAGGGGCTGCTCTGGCTGCTTCGTTCCCTGGCTGGGGAGGTGGGATGGATCCTGTCCTGACACCCTGATGAGCCCCCTGAGGAGATCCCCGTGGTGCCTGACACAGAGCTTTTCTGGTGGTCTCCACTGGGGAGCAGAAGCACAGCCCACAGCACTTGTGGGGATGCTGCTGAGCTGCTGGTCCCTTGGGAGCACTCCATGGCTCTGTAACAAACCCAGACAGGTTATACACAGCCTGTGTACTTCTGCCTACCTCTAGCCCTGCCTCAAGGAATGAGAGATTTGGGATTCAGAAGGGACATAAATGCAGCTATTGCTCCACTGACACTTGACAAGAAGGGGACAGCTGACATGGGCTGCCACCCTGTCCTCAACTAGTACAGGCAACTGCAAAGCAAACTGCTACCAGTGGTTGGGCACAGGGATGAGTCTGCCTTCCAGAATCACCTGGAACAGCACTCCTCATTGGCAAATGTCCATGCAAACTACAGGAGACCCTCCCAGGAGTAGAGAGAGAGAGAGTTCTGCACTCCAGGAGTGGCTGTGCTTGTCTGTGTGCACAGACATGTAAGTCTGTGGGGTAGGTGAGAGTGTGCAAAGGGACCTTTCCTTTCCTCCTATAGGGATGCAATGTAAGTCAGCAATATAAGTCTCCTCAGCAATATAAGTCTCCAGAACCCTTCTCTGCTGTATCACTTTTTAAAAGTGATAGAAGACTGAAGACTGCTGTATCACTTTTTAAAAATCTGCCTTTCTGGTCCATGGATTATTGCCTCAGTGAAGGAGCCAGCACATCAAAATGAAGCAACTCCTAATCAGTGACTAGCCACAAATTTCTGGCAGTAACCAATTCATAACTGCAAACAAGAACCTTAAAAACTGGCACATATGAAAAAATTACTACTTTTCCTAATAAGAAGGAGGCAACGTGAGGGGTAATTCTCTGTAGGCTGTACATTCACAACCTGTGAACTACTCACAGCATCTTACAACGTAGTGCAAGTGTAAAGTGGTGAAATTCAAACATCTCTAAAAACCACAGATTTGTAACTTGTGCTTATGTAAATACACAGCTTTCAAGCCTCAGCCATCCTGGCCATAGCTCTTCTGGGAAAAACGAAAAAATCTTGGCTAAGGTTTTCAAGAGCAAGCAGTGATACTGAGAGCCTTCAGTTTTTATGCATCCAATCAGAAATACTTTAAAAGGCTTCATTTTCAACTCCTGCTGCACACACCCTCTTCCAATTATATTCTTTTAGGGAATATTTATCTTTGAAAGTAAGAAAATAAGGAAAAGTCAGACACATACACATTATTTTGTTCATTCTCTTGGTAGTCTCTCTAACACAAAGATGAAATACTATGCCAAAATCATAGACAAGAGGCTAAAGAACACACTTTTAAAGACTGATTTTAATTCTTTTTAACAGAGCTGAAAGATGCTTGCAATCACAACTGCAAGAAGTTTTAGATATATTTTAACTGTAGTTTCATCTAGAAGATTCTAGCTTACATGATCTATCCCAAGTCATGCAAAGTTGGTGGCAAAGTCAGGAAATAAATACATATATATTTATAGTTACAATGTACTGATTAACTACAAGATCATTATTTTGGGAATGGACTGCATAGACTGATCTGGCTTTTTGCATTTTTAATTAATATAATTTATCTCATTTTGAACTAGGGTGCAGAGAGTTATGACTAACGAATACTTTGTATGAGAACTTAAAATAGAATTTAAAAAAACTTAAAAAGCTATTTCAACATATAATTGCCTCGGTTTCTAAAAGGAGAATTTAATATATAAGCTGTTTTGAAGGTCTAGCAAGTATATGAATACATAATTCCTTTTCCCTTACTTGCAAGAACAGAAAAACACTGAGATTTGTACCTGGGCAGTGAAAAACATAGTCCTATTTTGAAAGTAATCCAAATGTAAGCATTCACACCCTAATAATATAGATACTATAATCCATTACAAAAAAAAAAAAAACAAAAAAAAAAAAAAAAAAACAAAAAACAAAGAGCACACAGATTCACTAAGCCTACTGCCATCTACGTGCCTGTAAAGCAAACATGCTACAGATGTCTTCTACCAACTGACCAACTGCCCAGATCTATGTACTTGTACACTTGTACAACTGCCCAGATCTATGTACCTATGCTATATAATCAGCAAATAAAGGCATAATTGACGTGGCAGTGTCCCAGCAAAGGCAGATTTCACAGGGTAGTAAGATCAGCGACTGCCTCCAATAAAGGGATTACAAATGCAGGCTTCAGTATTGGGAAAGGCAGTGCACTTTTTGAAAGACACTTTGATCCTAAGCACTTGACAGATCCTCTCAGTATATCATCTGCCCCCAATCAGTCACCTGAGGAGTCAGGAGTTTTCTCAGAAAGCCATATTACTGCAGGATAGTCCTTTCCAAGTGTTTGCTAATGATATGTAGGCCATTAAGTCTATATACTCTAGTTGTCATAATCTTGTGTGACATCGTAACCAATATTTTCATAGGTAAGGCTAAGTTTTCTTCACAGAGAGAGCTATTTTTATGGACAGCTACAGATACTGACTAATGCTTTTGCATTTATCAATGCCACAAATAGCTTTTTGAGTATTAATGCTGCTAGAATTTCTTTCAAGACAGTAAGTGGCAATTATAAATAGGTGCTATTATCTTCCCATCTGTCAAAACAGGCAAAAAAAATTTAACATATATTTTGTTTGGATCATCCAAATAATATGATTCTTTGCATAATTCTGGAGAATAAAAAATATTTGGGGAGCATTAAGAACAAACAGGATTGTCATGAATCTCCTTCCCAGCACTACCATCCATCTCCTCTAGCAGACTTGTAAGCTACACTTGCCTCCTTCTCCCTCATATTCTCCTTTCTCAAGCATTGCCTTGGTTTGAAGTGAAGAAGCCTCTGATCCTGGATCCTTCATTTTGCACTTACATATATAACAGTTTATTTTATACTGTTTTGTATTACATCGTAGCATGCATTTGACTGCAGTACACAGTGCATTATGAACTTCTGTTGTTACAGTGTTTAAAGAAAATAAGGTCTATCTCCAAGGCACTTTGATACTATACTAATACAGCTCTTGTTTCCTTGGCTGGGCTGTAGACTCAAAAAGTTATCTTCTTTATGTAGACAATGGTAAAACAAGAGGCAGCAAAATATCTCTACTCATGTAAGAACATCTGGGCTAACTATCCAAAATACAAGGGTCTTTTCTGGTATCACTTCACAAATAACAAAAAACATATGTGGAGATACAGGCTGCATCTTCTACTTGAAGTTAACCTGAAAAAATTCCACTGAGTGTTACCTGAGTTTTAACAAACATGAAAGAACAAAGATCAATACATTGAAAGCTTATTTCATTTCAATCGTTTGTGAGAAGTATTCACAGGTTGTCTTGCTTCCAGCACTAATGCTTAACTCTTTAAGTAGACTCTACATTTTTCTCTATAGATTTCAATCTTAGGTACAAGGACTGAAATTAATCACTTTGGCAAGTAAGTGTCAGAGCAAAGGAAAAAATGTCTGTTATATTGGTCTATAACACTAACAAGAAAATAAAGGAAAGTAGTTCATTTTTTTAAGTACTTGATGTCTTCTTTTCTTAATGTCTTTCTCTGGCAATCTCATTCCCATTCTCACATTTTCCTACTGAAAAATAAAAGCGAAAAGAAACTGAAACCACAGTGAAAAAATGTTTGGGAGAAGATGTTTTTGTCACAAAGGAAAATTCTGGAATTTTTTGGGTTTCATGCTCAGTGCTGTTTTTAGGGAATTATAGTTCCAGGTCAGCCATTCAGTTCACACACATGATGTGACTGACAGTGAAATCCATTTTGCAAGAGTTGAGAAAACAACATTAGTGAGGCCATCAAAACTTGCAACCAGAGAACATGGGACTCAAACTGTCCAACCTCATTTCAAGAGAGGTCAAGTTCATTTCACTACTGAATATGACTCCATATTTGGGAAGCAAGGAGGAGAAAGCAAAAAAAACAAGACTACGTATATGCCAGGAAAGATCCTTTCTTGCCTTCATCTCTTCTCACAAAACCTGTATAGCTTGTGCTTTTTGATGGAAGGCTGTAATTGTGTGATAAAACACTTTTGGTAAAACAATTATTTCTAATTTAAATCAAATCCCTTTTGAAGGCTTTACCAGAACAGTTCTGCCTGCAGATCTACCATAACAGAGCCTGGTTAGCAAAAATAGTTCAGGCACTCAATAATAGAGCACGAACATGCAAACACATATCCACTATGGACTGATTTTACAGTAACTTTTAAAGCAGCATGGCTACAATATTGCAAGACTACTCATTTTGGTGTGTGAAAATCCCTTTGGTGTTTTCCAGTTAATAAGGATGAAAGGAGGGAGGAAAAAAAAAAAAAAGAACAGAACATGGGAAAAAATTATAGGGTTGCATAGGCAGCCTCGAAGGAACATGGATTGAACAACCTTTGAAGTACCCAATTCTAAAATGAGATCATATGAGAATTTTTTCAAGCAATAAAAGTGAAGCCTCAGAAACAAGTGTAAGTTACAGCCTGAAGTGCTTTATCACAGCTCCATGAACTCTCTTCCATAAACCCTAGCTCTTTTGAAAGTTCATTTACTTAAAGGAAAGATTGAACTGACTGTGGGGGAATGAAAGGGCAGGAGGGATCTATAGTTTCCCAGAGGTGTGTTGATAAATAAGGCCTGCATCTCATGACATCAAAGTCATTAGTGGAGAAGAGCTGTCTCCTGCCAGTCTGCAAGGAGGCATTTTCCACTTGGGGATAAGAACAAATACCAGTGCCCTTATGTGTTTCTTCAACAAAACTCCTGCCCTCTGGAGAGCAAAACCTTCAACTTAATAAAATGCCTTACAGGTATGCAAAATCTACTGGGGCCTCAAGAAGTTATGCCTGGGCTAACACTGTGCCACACAAAATAACCAAAGCTGACTCTGAGGGAATGTGGCTGTTTACACAGCACAGTGCAGAGCTGGGCAGAGATAACCAGCTCACATTGTGGAAGCAATATCAGCACAACAGTGCTCTTGAGCTAAGCAGCCACGTCTTTAGTGAAGTTAAACACAAAATTAGCTGATGGGGATATGCCCCTTCCAGACAGAAGTCTGCCCACCACACCCATCTGAGAGGTTTCTGGTTTGTATGACACACACATAATCATCTTGGCTTTACACTTCCTCAGCATCTCTACCTCAGTCAGTCATTCCAGACCTCCACAGTCAACAGAGAGAAACAGGCACATGAACACTATCCACTTGATACAGACATCTCCACTGGGAAGAGGGGAATCATGAGCTAGAATTGCCAATTTCTCACTACTAGCTTTGAAAGAAGACTGTAGGATTAAGTCAGGAACCACACAGATGCCAGTCAGAAAAACCAACTCTTCCACACCCAGTGTTGCCCCAGATGTCTGAGCTAGAATAATGCTGGCTGCCTGTCTGAAGAGTGCTATTCATATTCATAAAGTACTGATAAAGGAGAAAGTCATGGGTTCAGAAACTGCTCAAGAAAGGTCACTTCTTTCGCAACTGGATCGAGTTTTGCTGTCACCAGAGCAGATGGCTGGCTCCAATCTCCTCACTTCATCCAAGTGACACCACCTGGCCATGGGCCTGGCTGGAATCAGCAAGAAGAAATGCCCTACACCATCCCATGTGAAAGGAATGCTTCCCCCTCTCATGTTGAACTCCCTAAGGACACCAGAACCCTCCAGCTGAGAGGTGCAGACCCTCCTCAGGTGGAAAACCACCATGATGCAGGACCCCAAGCAAGGTGTGGCATCTCATGCTATGGGGCCAATCCAGCACAAAGGGTATCTAAGACACTGAAAACAAGTCGTGTTTTCTCATCCTTCTTTCCCCAAAGTACATCTGTGTTCAGATAACAGGTGTGCAAGAGATATCAACTGAGCTTGTATGCTATTGCATACAGAAATTATTTTAAATATATTTAAATAATAATCATATCAATATAGCTTGTGCTGGGAACTGTAACAAATTCAAAACTTAATTTCTGCTGCCACCAAGTTCTTCTTTAAGACCCAAATATTGTATCCTATACAGGCAGCTATTTGTTAAGTAAAGTAACCCACAGAAGCCCTGGGAAGAAATATAGCTAGGCAGCAGGAGGAGAGCAATTGTTCAGCTCAGAGACTTGCTCGGAGCCATTTAGAAATCTTTCCTGATTTTACAAATGAGAGAAGAAGTACAGATTTAAAAATTATACAAATGCTGAACCATTTGTTTTGGGAGATTTAGCAAAATGAGGCCTTTAAATTCAATTCTTCAAGTTATAAAAGATTCCATCCGGGGCAGTTGTTACAGTAGGTTGACCCCATCCTCTAAGGCAACTTTCCCTCTCTATTCCTAAGCCCTGTAACACCCTGCAAGCCCCAAGGGCACCCCTGCAGCAATCTTTGCAGAAAGAAAGACAGAGAGAGAAAGTTGTCCTTGGATTTATTTAGCGAGAAAGAGGCCAAATCTGGGACAGGGAAAAAGGTTTGCATAGAGACAGAGCTCTTGTGGATTTGTACAATCATCCATGCACATGGAATATATTGAACCTTGAACCTAAACTAAGGTCAAGCAAGTTTAAGGCTTGATACAGATGTTTCACAGAACTCTGGTAAATGAAGGTGAATGTTACTGTTAAAGCAAGAGAAAAAACAAGCTATAAAAACGGTTGGTCGATTGTTTATTTTTCTTTTCAGTCCATTGTCGAGTTTACTTTGTCCCCCTTAAGGCCAGCACTGGTATTTCCTGCATCTGGGTGATGACAGCAATCTCTTATACACCACATAAAACAGATTTAAAAGTTTGAAAGCCACTCCTAGCCTGGTTTCTCCCCGGAAATATATTACTCCCGCACAAGGGAATATTTGCATTTTCTCCATTTGTCTTTAATTTCAAAAAATACTGATTGTCTTCTGGTGCATAAAAAGACTAAACCAAACCAATCAACCAAAACAAAACAAAACAAAACAAAAAAACCAAAAAAAAAACCAAAAAAAAAAACCAAAACAAAACCAGCACTAAATTCACTATAAGTGCAATACCAACCCTTTCATAAACAGTGAGGGAGCTTTTCAGTCAACGTTACCTTTTTTTTTTTTTTTTTAATTAAAAAAATAAGTTACAGAACAATCCAAAGGAAAGTCCCTCAAGGAAAATTAACATAATGATTTCTTAAAAAGAAGTCATGATGATCACTTGCTTTTGGCCAATTACTTGTTCTCCTTTGGCATAAATGTGTTGAAACTATGCTCAGAAAAGGGGCAAAGACCTTTCAAGTTCAATGCCATGATGAAGTGTAGACCAATATGGAAGACATCCCCATTCCAATCAAGTTCTGACTAACAGTGATAATGTTACTGGCCCTGAATCTAGAATGAGTCTCAAGATTTGGCATAGGCAGGATAAATGAAAGTTTTTAAATTATTTAGAATATTTAAAACATTTTAGGAGATTCACAGTAAAATGCTATAATAATAATACAATAATAACAATAACTACTGCTACTATTACTTTTCAGCTTTAAAGAGCTTAGCACAAATAAATTTGCACTGATTTTGGCTGGGAGAGAGTTAATTTTATTCATAGTAGTAGCTGGTATCAGGCTATGCTTTGGATTTGCTCTGGGAAAAGGGTTGATAATACAGGGATATTTTAGTTACTGTTGAACAGTGCTGACACAGTCAAGACATTTTCGGCTCCTCATACCACCTCACCAAGCAGGGGGCTGGGGTTCACAAGACATTATGAGGGGACACAACCAGGACAGCTGATCCCAACTGACCCAAGGGATATTCCGTCCCAAATGATGCCATGCTCAGTGTATAAAGCTATGGGAAGAAGAAGGAAGGGGGGGACATTCTGAGTGATGACGTTTGTCTTCCCAAGTCACCATTATGGTTGATGGGGCCCTGCTCTCCTGAAGATGGCTGAACAGCTGCCTGCTCATAGGAAGGGGTGACTGAATTCCCTGGTGTGCTTTCTTTGTGTGTGCAGCTTTTTCTTTTCCTTTTAAACTGTCTTCATCCCAATTTGTAAGGGTTTTTTTGACTTTAACACTTCCAGCTCTCCTCCCTGTTGATGGGCTGCGAGAGCATGCATGGGGCCAGCTACCATCTTTCAACATTACCACAAACTTTCAACATTAGAAGGTGCAGAGGAGGTATTTCCTCTGCTCTACTGACAGGATACATGAGCAAAGGGACATCAGGGGAGAGAAAACATCAGTATCAAATTAAAACAAGAGATGATGGGCCATAAAGTATTGTGTTTAGAACAGATTAAGAATGAGATAGGATTAAAAGTTAAAAATTTAAGGAAGCACAAGTTTGCAGGAAAGAAGAGTTTGGTGTCCCCAAGCTACCTGCTGAGTGGGGCAGTTGCAGAATTTCCACACCTGCTTCTATAATTCAGATTTAAAATCTGGTTAATTTATTTGCTTCCTCCATGTTCCCATTGAGGTCCCAAGAATCCTCATTCCAGTTCCCCACTGGTTTGCACCCTGGGTAATCATCAGTGCCCTGATTCATCAAAGCTCTCCACTGAGTTCTTAGGCTTCAGCACACACCAGCACTCTCAACTCTCAATTATCTATGGGTGGTTTTTCAGATTCAGTGGATTAACTGTTCTCCCAACAGAGAAAAGCAGTACCCAGTGTTGGAGCCTGTGAGGCTCTGGGGTCAGGCTGGCATTGCTCTCCTGCTTGATCTATTATCATGAGACCAATGCAGACTAGTTGGTCTTGTATCAAATTTACCCACAAAGGACTCAGAGTGCCAGGAAACATATTCCAGTGACACCTGAGTATCTCTGTCACAGGCAGGTCTGCATCAGCATGGTTCACTGTGGGTCAGGCAGACCTGGACTGCCCTGCCCTACATCCCTGCAGCACCCCTGCTCCGGGCCATCCAGGTGTACCCAGTGTGCTGGGTACCCCCCTGCAGCTGTAGGCCAGGAGATGAGGAGCAGTTTGGTGACCACTGACTTCACTAACATTGCCCCACAGGTTCAGAAAGCTAAAGAGGCATTCTGTAGCATTTTGCATTGACAAAAGTAGCAGGCTGGCTTTTAGTTTTTAAAAGTTTCACTTTCAGAAGAGAATCCTCCAGCATTGATAATCAGTACCCAACATGCCAAAATGATGACAGCAACCAGCCTAGTGGGATAGCCAGAAAGTTAAAAACAAAGACTCACGTAGATTTTAGAAACAGAAAGTACTGGCAACATGAAGGGATTCAGACTACTAAAAAAAGTTAAGATTTTCGTATAAAATACATTCCACAATCTTAGGAGAAGGACCTGAATTCATACCAATTTTTAAAAGCTCTACTACACTGTCCCATCACTACCCCAGTCTAACAGTGAATAGACAAAAAGTGAATAAGAAGATTATGTTTAAATTGCTGGAGATATTGTGGGGGAAAAAATCAGTTACAATGGGTTCTGTGACCTCAAATTAAAAGATATTGTAGAAAACGAAGGAATAGATGCTTGTATTAGAGAATGAGGAATGCAGACATCCACTTCAAGTTTAGACAGATAAAAACCATTACTTAGAGCAAGAACATTTGTAGAACTATCAGTAGAAGCAAACAAATTTAACCCTGGGTAAGTACCTGCAAGCAACACAGGCAGCTGAATTACACAGGGAGAGGATCAAAACAACGAGAAGTTCTAGTGAAGATTAGGCACATAGAGACACATCTGAAGAATTTAGAAGGCAGAACAGAGACTAACTGAGATTGCTGACACTCTGCTGCTGTGCACAGGATCTGGAAAGCATCAGGAAAGGCTGAAAGAGGAAAAATACACAAACTATGGACAACTGTGGCAACCAGAACTGCTTTATATACTAATGCCACAGTAATCCTGGGGAAGGGGTGAGTGGGTAGACAATGTAGTTGTATGGGCAGAGATTGAGGACAGAAAAAATCACTCTGGAGGAGAATATAGGACACATAATGTAAGAAAAGATTCCTGTGTACAAATACTACACAAAACTATCAGCTGTATTTGCAAGGGTGCCCCTGGATTAAACAGCTCGCTGGATTGCAGCTGGGCTGTGGAGCCAGGTGCAACACGATCACAATTGTGATGAGCAGCAATATTAGACAGGAAAAATGTGACCGAGTGCTGGTGATGCACAACGCTGCCAACAAGAACATCATGAAGCAAAAGATGCTATCATTTGGCATTTATAGCAGATGACTCATAGGAGTACCACCCACCGCTGGGCAACGGGGCAGAGCAAGACACTGATTTGAATGCAATACAACACCACGGCTCCTTCATCTAATACCCTGGGAATGAATAGTCACTGTGGGTCATGCAGTGCTCTGGCTGAACACATAGGTTAAGTTTCAAAGACAAGAACACCTAGAAAACAAGGTACAGCCAAGGAAAAAAAGTTTAAAAGCCCATGCTAAAATGCAGGGCGAGGGGGGTTAGGCTTTAGGAGAGCTACTGAATCCAGCAACCCTGCAAAAAAGCACTCTGCCTGTAGAAACTAGCTGAGAATAGATCAGCCATCCTAGCAAAATAAAAGGAAAGAAGTAAATCAGAGGTTGTACCCACTGTACCCCAATTCAAAATTGCTTAGAAAAAAGGCAGATCAAAGAGGTCAAAATCTATTAGCACCAGCTGAAGCAATACTATCAAGATATATTCAGGGCATCTTAGTTTAAGATGATAAAAGTAGGTCTGGCACACTGCCACATCTATTGGCTAGCAAATACAAGGGCTTGCCTACTGTAAACTGGCCCAGACATGAGAAGAGACTCATGTATTAATGTTGCTGTCACTGTAGAAGATGTTAAGGAAGAGGCATTTCAGGACTGTAAGAACCAGTTTCAGTTATTCCTAAACACAGCAGAGTAGGAGGCTGAAAACTGGTAAGCTGAAATAAAAAAGCAATGTGACTTTCTGCTTTGGACATGGAGACTCAATCCTAAATCCCAAGAAATCCAAGACACCCAAGAAACACCCAGACACAAGTGGGCAGAGTATTTGACCGTCATTCCAGATTTGATATGCATCAGCGATGTGATGCTTGTACTCAGTTAAAATCCAGCCTTGCACAGAGAGTGGTGGGGAGTCTGGAAGGCAAAGTCCAGATAATGAAAACAGACAAAGGTAGACAAATTAAAATAAAAATTTTTAAAAATTTAAAGATTTAAAAAATATAAAATCAAGTTGTGAAAGATCTAGTTGCTAAGATGGACTAAACAAATCTCAGCAGTGCACTCCCAAGCCCACTCACCATTCATGAGTGAGCAACAACCCAGCCTCTCCAAGATAAACAAAATAAGACAAACTCACTTGTGAGATCACCCAGCTCATATGCATATGTATTATGTACACCTGGATTTAGAGATGACCAAAGCTGCAGTACCCCTGTAAATGGCTGTCTCACTGAAGGCAACTTCTCTTGCAACAGGGTGTCCACCCATGCCAATACCCACAATATTGTACATGAAATTCCCACTTGCTCTGTTGTGGCTGCTGTCCTTTTTTGGCAGGGATACCTCCCCAGTTTCCCAGTAGTATCCTTTGTATAGAAGGGAAGAGCCATAAAACAAAAGGTTTTCTCTCACAGTTTTCCTTGTTGTAGCCAAATTCATTACCATCATAGACCCACAAGCAAGTGCAAAATCAATCAGCAATACTGCAATTGTTACTCCCCTGTACGTGTACGTACTGCACACACTGTACTTGTTGGTATACATTTGCTTACATACTTTTTTAACGTAAAAAATCCATGTCCTGTAATAAAGTGACTAAAATATTTTCCTGTGCATTACTGGAATACAACTTTATGGTTTAGTCCTGTACTAAACCATATCTCTATGCAGTGTGTGTGTTACTGGCGTGTGTAGTACACACTGTGAAAAAATACTGAGCAAAGCAGCTAAATGCTCACTAATAAAAGACCTCACTATAATTAAATAAAGACTTTCATAGACCAAAATCCAGCCTGCAGCAGCAGTACATACATCTGAAGCAATTTTTTTTCTCACTGACTGAGCACTTACAGCTCCAGCTGACAACAGTAAGAGCAGTGTACACCCAACAGAGAATCTTCAATTTTCATTCATGTGCCCAGCTTCACTTTGAAGTTTCACATTCACAGTTAACAATTTTATGTGTATCCTATGTAAATAACACTACCAAAAGTACATTAATGCATATATATATACATGTATATAGGCTGCTACAATGTCAGATAATATTTCATGTGCAAGCCAGGCATAGAAAGAAGGTATGCACAATTACTTCACAAAAAGTATTAAACTCCCCTTGTTTCACTAAGAAAAATTTTCTATCATTTTCAACATGGGCCAGCTGCTAGGACTGCAAGCAGACTAAAATGAAGAAGTTACATGCTTCAGAAGAGCAGTATGCAAATGCCAGCACTGCAGTCTGGCAGCCCTCTTTGCAGGAAGCAGGACTGTACCTCACCAGAGCCCCTCCACAGAAGGCTCCCAAAATCAAGTAAGTGGGTGGCAGATTTACAAACTGCAATCTCTTGACAAGAATGAATAATGTGACTTTACACCAGTGAAGAATATGACCTCCTCTCTATCCCACATGTTTCTCTCTCCCCAGAGCTGAGCCCTGCAAGGAGACCGGAGTAACCGCAGCAGGTAATTACATGTTATTAGTGCTGCATTAGACTGAGTAGCTATTCAGTAAATTAGAATGTGATATTAACTAAACCTATTCAGCTGATGAACACAAGAATCAGCCTCGAAGTAGCAATTAACAAATTATTCCTAAACAGGTGTCACTTACAGAGTAAGTCAGGCTATCATTTTTCTTTAATTCACCAGGAAAATCCTGACTTCTTCCATACAGTAAACACAATTTAAGCAGATGGTATCTTCTCAAAAGGCAAGAGACCTATATTTAAATCAATGCTCTTGGATGTGATGGCTTACATTGAAAGTCAGTAGAATTTGTGGCACATCTCCTTAAGACTTAGGAATGATTTATTACTATGCTGAGAGAACAAGCCCAAGATCTAAATCTTGCTGATTAAACTCCATGCACTCCTGGGGAAAAAAAAAAAAAAAAGAAAAAAAAAGAAAAATAAAAGAGAGAGCTCTCATTTGTCTATAGAAAATAGCCACTGCCACCTATCATGCTCAGGTTTTTTTAAAGAGTAGCATATTATCACAAAAATATTGGAATGCCTGCTCACATAAACATGTTTCTAATGCCCCATAGCAGAAACACACCAATTCGTTGCCATTCAGTCTTGATTTTGCAAAAAGTCGGTTTTCTGTATAGTCTTCCTGCTCTTTAGAGAGATTTATGTACATCTGATGTTGAGTCCCTTGGGTTACTGAATGCTTGAACACATGAAACAAACTGGCAGATGAGAGTCTGCTTTAAACCAAGCATTGCTGCAGAAAGTAAAAGCTGAATGGATTGAAAATGTACATAGGAGAAAAATGCCCCGAGTTCTTCGCGCAAAGTCAACAACTCCCTTTATAAGCCCCATTTCACTGGGCTTTGTTAAGAGAGTGTTTTCACAGCAGGAAACATTCGCCTCTGAAACTGCGTGGTTCACTTTTTGTGCTCACCCCGTGGGTGAGCCTGCCCATCCATCCATCCATCCATCCATCCATCCATCCATCCATCCATCCATCCATCCATCCATCCATCCATCCATCCATCCATCCATCCCCCCAGAGCTCCCGGCCGCGGGCCCGGCGGCGCGGCCGGAGCCGCTGCCCGGGCGGGGCCGGTGCGTCCCGCCCCTTGCCGGCGCCAGGCGCGGGCTGGCAGCAGCCTCTGCTGGCGACCGGGCGCAGGGAGCGGGCCCCCGGGTCCGCTACCGGCAATCCGGGCCGCGTTCAGAGCCGAGCCGGCTGCCCCAGCCGCAGCTGAGCATCTCTGAGTATGCGAGGAGTGCTTGCACTGCATTAAACACTGGCAAAAGCCCGCTTGTACTTCTCTTGGAAGTGCTGTGATTTTCTTCCTTCCTGCTCTTTAGAAAAGTACGCAAGAAGTTCCTCCATGTTTTCAAACTTTTATCTAAATATACCTGTGAAAGGTAACCAAAAATTACGTTTAATGATGCGAAGAGGCACCAGTGAGGTGCAGGCAGATGTGCATAGCCTGCAGTCACTCCTCAGAAGCCCAGATAGCACAGAACACAAACTCGGACTTCTGCTGGATAAACTGCAACAAGTTGCAGCATATACATACTAATGTTTTTTTTACACAAACCATATAACTGAGAAGAAAAGCCCTCAAAAAGAAAGGGAAGATGCACTCATTGTTTTGAGGAAGAATACAGAGCAAGAGCCCACTAGAAGTTCGCTGTAAAGTAAAGCCGATCCCCAACACCGACGTACTCATTTGCTGTCTTAATTTGCTGGTAGAAGAGTTGCTGAGTGAAGATCATTTTCCAATTGATGTGATTAGTATAAACAATTTTAGCCTTCATTACCCACTACGTTTAGTTTTTCATGAGAGTATTTTTCCAAGCCTTTGGAAATGCAGAAATTACAAGCATCTTAGAGCAGAATCCCAGCTCAGAGTGGCAGAAACAGCAGCAATCTGATTTAATACCATACCGATTTATTGCAAGGCCTTTCATCCAGCTGGCACAGCAGAATCACCTAACCTCAAAAATTTATTCCCAAAGAAATCACAATCACTGCATAACCAGGTAAATAGAAAGTTTTAAAATTGAAAGCTTTTAATCATCTTGAAAGTAAATTTGTTCTAATGGACAAAAGAAGTATAAACAACAGTATTATATTGTAAACAGTGTAACAATGTTTACAGCCAAAAAAAGAACATGTCTTTTGACACAAAACACCTTCACTGACTTTCTGATTGATCTGAATTTGCATTTTCCCTTTGCTTTGAAATTAAAGCCAAAGTTTTTCTGAAGTATTCTTTCATGATAAGAAAACCTGCCTTATCTTATGGCAAATGAACTTTATCCTGGAGACATGGGAGGGGCTGAGAACATCATGATTGGGAAATATCACATTTCCTCACTTTCACCCTTCTTCCAATTCACCTGGGGCTGTTTCCTCCAAGATTTTTTCAGCAACCTTAAGAGACAGAGCACAGGAGGCTACCAGAAGACACTGCTGGAGGAACCCAGAGCTGGTCTTCTCTTGATGGTCTGCTAGAAAGCAACATCTCATCTGGTCCAGCTTACAGAGAAAGAATATTCACTCACCTACCACAACTGATGCCACCACTGAATACCTCCAGAAATTTGCAAACAGACTTTCTGCTTAGGTGAGCCGGAGTTTTCTCTTAGGAACACTGCAGGACACCATGTTTATATGTAATTTTGATGACCCTAGAGTTGGGGGAATTCCCTGATAGATGTGGCACAGCTTGTGTGGGTGCAGGGAGCCCAGGCAGATCCTGTAACTGAGAAAGTTACAGGGACAAGCAGGGCAAGGGATGTGCCTTCCCCCTGTCCAAAAGGGAGGACAGATACATCCTCCCAGTCAGGAAGCAGCTGAGTGGCAAGAGCTAACACAGCCCAAATTCTTGATGGAGACCCTCAGGTCCCTGCAGGTCTCAGATTTCTGCTCCAGCTCATTCAAACCGAGCGCATCATCAACCATCACTTGGAAAAGCCATACCCACGGGGACAAGCAGGCACCCAGCTAGACCAAACAGACCTCCCATTTCCAACTGTCACTTAAAGTGAAAGCAAGTATTTTTTAAGAAATCCCTTTTTTTGACCTATCATAGGTACATGGTGGAGAGGTAGAGAGTTGTGAGTTTCTCCACAGTTAACAGATCTGTAGCTGTAATTTGATTTGCCATAAAGTTGACCATCACACGGGTACCTTTATCAAAGTATAAAATGCACTTAGATTCATCAAAATTTTCACAACCAAGTTCTTCACAAACAAAAGCTGACCATTGAGGGAATCAATCTTCTCAATCATCACACACACAAGGATTCACTGAGTCTTTTCCTTCTTTTATTTGAACTCTTAATTTCTTTGGCCTTTACCTTCCATTGCAGCTACTTACACTCTCTGTAATTACAGCTTCACAGTATTTTACAGTTAATAAGGAGTTTGGTAGTTCAGCAGAGAGACGGCCCACCCATCAAATTCTGGGGCTGTAGCAAAGCTGGGTGCTACCTACCACTTGGTTCAGGGAACTGATCAGCAGGAGTTTGATTTTAAGTGATAGTTTGCCCATCATGCAGAGGCTTTTTTCTTGTTTGAAACAAACTGTAAAATCCATGCAAATCTGCCTTACAGCATTAATGCAATAAAAATGGGACATACAGAGTTTCTAACATTGATAATATTTGAAAATCTTGAGTAAAAGGAAGCATGGAAGCAGATGAGAAGAAACAGAAACCTTTTTTCTCCTTTTCTCCCTCACTACAGGGTCTGCTTTTTTTTTTTTTTTTTGGCAGTTGTGCATGGAATTCCCCCTTCAGTCAGGGCAAGGTTTTGCACTGATGAGCAGTAGGGGTTTTGTGGCTGGTCTAGGGAGAGAAATAAAATAAACAAACAAAGAAGCACATATACAAGCTTTTCATACAGAATATAAGTCAGATGTTATTCATCAACCGTGAGTTACCATATCTTAGTGAAAATAGAGCAGCAATTACTCTCTGTTCTGACAGCACCTTACTTTGGTGGCTGAACTTAAAATGTACAAGGTACTAAATTTGTGTTGAGACTTAATTTACTGTATAAGGTCAGCAGTTTCTAGCAGGGAAGAGTTCCACCTGTGGAGGATGACTTCATGGCTTTTTTCAGAGCCTCCACAAAACCCAAAGGCCTTGAGAAAGAAGCAAATTTCACCCACTGTTGGCTAGTCCTACCCTGGTTCTACACCACCTCCTGCCTCCAACATCCCCACTAGAAAGTCTTTACATTTCTCACTCCAAAAACAGACCAGGAAATTGTCTGCAAGGTCTTCCACTTCTGTAAGTGAGGATTTGTATATACTTCTCCTGCTCTGCCATGTTGATGCATCCAGTTGCCTGACAACCTCTTGGTCTCATTCTCTTGGGTTCAGTCTCAAAGGAATGTTCTGCAAACACTTGCTCATCTCTGCAAGGATAGAGCCCTTAACTGTAACCACAGGCTACAGCTTTGGGTTGTAACACTGGAGCGCAAGGCCAATTCACTTGGTTAATTATTTAATCTCCAGCTACAGAGTTTGAACCAAAGGGGAAGATGCAATTAAAAAATAAAACTAAAATTACACACACATACACACACACGAGTACTTCTCTGCATGCTTAAAAATAAAGAGCAGGCTTGGAAAAAAAGGAATATGCCAAGCACTCCTACAGGTAAATTCTTAGTGAATTAATTTTTGAGAGGTTGCTAACACAGAAAACAAGCAGAACATCAGGAACCACCACACTTCACAGAAACCTCTATTTCATCTTGCAGAAAGTTGTTTTGCCTTGGCAGTTTATATTTTAACCTCTACATGATCACACTGAAAAAAACATTACTTCTCTTCATTATTAATTTTCTTATTGGAAGCAAAAGAAGTAATACATATTTCACATTTATACCCTGTTCTTCCTATATACTTTTAAATATTCTCAGACAGCTATCATGCCTAATTTTTGCAAAGAGCTCACGCCCAGCTTCCCAGCTTCCCATACACATACAGTAGTCATGTGGCAATGAGATCCCATTAGGTAAATCAAATTTAAATTCTACTCCAAGACAGAGCATTTCAGTCACTATCTGCATGTGCTTAATTGGTAGACTATGGACAGAAAGTGAAAGCCATGTTAGCAACAAGTTAGCTTGGATTTCAGTGTTTGGGGATGAGAGGAAAAATCCTTACTTATCATTTATTGTTAAAGCTCAAACAGAAGGCATTTTTCCCTGCATTGTAACTATTTGCATATGAAAGGTATACCAGTAGCTTTTGTAGAATTTACATGTACAGAAACCATGAAAACACATGTTTTTCATGTGATCAGTAACTGATACAACCAGGCTACCTTCATTGACAAATCCTGAGACTGAGATATTTCAAAGCTACCTGGGAAGATTTTTCATTCATTTCTAGAGGATGCACGCAGATAAACTGACTAGACATTCATTTTAAATTGTATTTTCAACACCTCTGGGATCTGTCTAAAGTCTCCTGAGGAATTTGTCATCTTTTTAATTAATCTGGAAGAAAATATGTTTTTTCTAATTTCTAGGATTTTGTATCGTCAGCCAAAATGATCTTGTAGTTACTTTTCTGAGAGAGTAACATTGCAAAATGAGATTTTGCAATCTGTGTTTTTCAAATCAGAAAGAGGTAGCTTTTACATCTTAATGTGGTTAAAGAAACAGACAACACCAACCTTCATTTAGAAGATCCTGAATTCTGACAGGACAGGTAACCAAATTATCAATTCAACTCAAGGCAGCAGCAAACATCATTAGCATTGGCCATGAAGTTCAATTAAATGGATCATACAAAAACTAACAGGCTGAAATCCTGTTACTCTTGAAGCTGACAGCAAAAATCCCACAGATTCCAGTGAGTGCATCACCGTGTTTCAGCCTTGACACAGAAACCACCTGGGGCTTTGTAATGCACAAAGGAGCCCCTTTCCCAAGGACATGCATTACCTACATATGATCGTACCCAGTCAAAAATGTAATTTTCTTTGTGCTGTAGAGGAGGTGCCTGAACTGATTTGCAGTGTTGCTAGAAGAGATGGACAAGCCACCAAGAGACTCTACAGCAGTCTTCTAATAATGCCTGCCTTTTACAGAGACTGACCTCTTTTCACCTTGCTAAAAGCAGTAAGTAGCAAGTAATAGATCTTGTCAAAGGTTACTCTGTAGAATAACCTCTGGAGATATTAGATAGAGGTGTCCAGAGAAATACCACAAAGGTGCTGACAAGGAAACCAAAGGGATTATGATTAGGAAGTGTGAATAAGCTAAGGTTTCAAACATACTCAGATTTTGGTTAGAAATGCTGAAGTACAGGAAGGAAATGTTCTACATACCATCAAACCACCAAAACACACACTTGAAAAGACAAGTTAAAGAGCCATCATATGGCAATTAAATATTTTACATGGTCTAAGAAAAGCAATTCCACACAACTAGAACAAGCCAGAATTTCTTCCTCATCAAATCCTAGTATGTCAGTATGTCTCCTGATAAAAAATGAGAAACTAATCTGCTCAAAGGAAAAAAAAAAAAAAAAAAGAAGCCATACCTAGGAAGCATTAATTGTTCCTTCAGCTCCCTTTTAATCCATCCTGGAATATTCAAATTAATCAGAACTTCCACCAGATAATTCCCAGTAAGAGAAATCCATTTAAGTCATCTACCTTTCCTATAAATAAGAAATATGTTTTAAAAGACCCTAAAAACCTAAGCCAGTAGCATAACTAAAAAGCATAACTAAAAAAATTTACTCCAATGTCTACTCCAATTTCTGAATTTTACCAATTATGCAATGACTTAATTCAAAAATGTCCAAGATATTTCTGACAGTATTCTTAATAGAGGACAGCCTCTCCCAAATTTACTCTCAGCAAAGGTGCTGTACCAAGACTTGGTTTCTTTCAGCCAATCTTTTTCCGATCCCGTCAGTTGATTGCATTGATTTTGCAATGCCCTCCAGGGAAGGCAATCATCTTCCCTGTTCCAGCCAGATCAGACCAGACCAAGTCTTAGGAAATATTTGGGAGATGTGGCCAACAAAAGGCCTCTACCCAGCTATTGAAGTTCTCAAACAACACAGCTTTCCAGAGCTTGTCCCTGTCTTATATGCACAGACCATATTGTTCAGATAAGAAAGATAAAGAGACCCCAGCCTCCCAAGCCAAGAGCAGAGAAATGAATGCAGATAAACATGAAAGTGTTTGCATCAACCTGAAAGACTTTATTCATCACAAAAAAAAAAACCAAACCTCTGAAAGATGTAGTGCCTTATGTCTTCCTTAATATAAATAAATTTTCAAAGGAGATGAACCTCATTTTGAAAAAATGTTGAAATAGAGTATTTTGACTTTTTCATATAATTTTCTCCCCTTTTATTTTGGCTGAAGCTACTCAGAAATTTTGATCTTTAACAGTGAATACTTTCAGGCCTCCATTCCCTTTTCAGTTAAGTTCTTTGTGTGAAATTCTTGGTGAGTATATCTCCCTGTCGAAAAATGTCGCTAGCCTGGCTGCAAAGGCCAAAGAGGCTGCTCAGAGGCCACCATCTTTAACTCCTGGCAACTGCTACTTGATTTAACTCAGGGTTGGATGGGGTGCAGAAAAAACCTTGTGGCCCAACTGTCTTCTCCACACAACGGCAAGGAAATCCCCTCTGTGCTAAATATGGGGCTCAGCAAGAGACAAGAGGCTCTGTCAGGACCTTGCTGCTTCTTCGACCATCTCACACCCACCATGCTTGAGAGCACAGGTAGAGTCAGGCATTAGGTGGAGAAATAAGTGGCATTTTAATGTGGGCACCAAAAGGTTGATTCTTTTTTAGCATATATTTTGAAGATGGTTAGTAGGAAGGCACTAGGTATGTGAGGAAAGTGGTATTCACAGAATTGCAAAAGGCCGAAAAAAGTACTCCTGTTTGGATTTTCATTTAACTCTTTCACAACCAACGTTTATAAAAAATGTTATTTCCATGTCATGAATCACTGGCTTTTACCTCTTTCTCACCTAACAATAAGCTATACAATTTACTGCTGTGTATCCTTTACTGTGTAAACACAAGTCCGTCTGTACAAAGCAGTTGGCGAACCGCAGACTTGTTTTTTCTCTTAAAATTCTGCGATGTCAGGATACAAAAAAAATTGATATTTTACAAAATGCATCCTCCATGCAATACCTGCCCGTTCCAGGTGCTAATGAGCACATACCTCTCTATAAATGTAGACATGGGCATTCACCTATCCAGTATTTTCTAAGCACTGGAGCCAATTGAGAAATTTGTTTGAAATCCTGCTTGGGCTTTCCAAAAGCACCTGAACTCTGGTGGCCACAATTTTATTAGTTGGGAGAGGATCTCACTGCCACAGTCATACAGCCACATGGCTCAGCAGCACTCCCAATGCCACATTTTTCCCTGTTCAAGGAAGGCTGTTTCCTTGAAAGAAGACATACAACAAGGAGCTCTGCATATCCAGTATGTCAAAGCTACGCTTCGCTTGCAAGGCATCCTCAGTACATTTAAGCTATCTGACACCAACAGAGCAAATTCAAATTTAAAAAGAAAATCAAATCTATTTTCATGACTAGTTTGATAAAACAGTCATCATCATGCCTCTTATTGTCCTCATCATAAATTAATTTAGAATTAATTACAATGCTGAAAATATTTCTTCTAAGCTCCTTCTGTGCCTAAAAGCTTTCAGCCTGCTGAAAAGCTTTTGGCTGACAGTGCACTGACTCAAAACTCTGAAATGAAAACTGGAAGACTGACAGCCTAGAAATAGGCTGTCTCAATATTTTGGAATAGCAGCTTTTTGGCAAGAAAATTTGTATAGAATCAGACAACATGAGAGAGAAAATACAACATGTAGAGTCCTGACTGCTACAGAGAGAGCAATGTTTCCCAGTGTTTGCTTGTGTGTCCTGCAAGCTCCACTCAATTCAGATAATCCAGTAAGAGGTTCAGGTGTAAGGCCACTGCATAGCAGTAAAATAAACTATCTGGAACTCCTAAATTTTAGGGTATTATTAAGTTGGTTGACTCATCTGGGATCCATTGACTTTAACTGTTCCTGTTAAAAACAGACCACTATAATTTTTGCTGAGGAACAAAGAAAAAAATGTTGGGAGGCATGCACATAGCTCACATAGCTGATAGCTTATTTTTTATAGGACCTATTTGACTACACATAGAGCTACATTCATTAGTCCCAAAGCTTTTTAACTTAACACTAGGGAATACAAAATCATTCTTGATAACATTAAAGGTCACTTTCTAAAGAATAAAATTCCCTATTTTGTGTAATGTAACAGAGGCCAGAAATGTTTTTCTCCGAAGCAGGATTTTTGTACCATTAAGGTATATGCAGAGCTCTTCATGTTGAAGGACTCCTTGAAGGCTACAGAATTAGAGCACATACTTTTTTTAGCTCTCTCTTGAAGAGCTGAAGCATATCTTGATTTTTAACAAAGAGAGCTTTACTCCCAATAACTTGTTAGCAGCTTGACTTACTGAAGAATTGAGTTTCATCTCAGCAGTTTTACTAAACTTTGGAGAAAAGGTGCCAATGACACTAGTCCCTGAGTGCTCTGAGCAACCATTGACCTCAGTGGGAATTAAGATTGGTCCTACTTTTGATTGACATGGCACCTTGCAGAATTAGATCCAATCCTCTTTCTTTCCTCCTAAGAATGTATTTTTCCCCATTAGCCATCTGATTTTTATTTTGCTTTGACCAGAGATGAAATGAATGTAGATGTTTTGGTGCTGACAACCTCCCTGTCAAATTATATAGTGACTTCTCATGCTAAAACTTGTTTGTTTTCACACCATCATCACTGATGATCTCAGCACAGCAGCGCTTCGAGAATAATGGTTTAGTCAAACGCAAAGCCAGCAGAAGGAACATAAAACAATGTGTGCTTATATAGGGCCTACATAAATAGTGCTTTTTAAAAATGTTTGGCAATGAAATAATAGTTGTGGGTTTGTTTCTTTTTTTTTTTTTATAAATTAACCTCTGGATTGTTAGGGATCCAGAGACTTTGCACACCAGAGTGGTTATAGGGCCTAAAAATATTTGTAGTAGCTTCTCACAAAAGAATATACACAGAAGATGTCCTTTGTGTGCCATTAATAATCAACCATGGGCCATACCCTCACTCCACACAGTTTCAGAAAAGTCAACCAATTTATACCAATTTCAAAAGAAACAGAGCTGACCCCACATATGCTGGGCCAAATGAAGAAAATTGGAAGCAAGTAAGTGTACATGATTAGGCCTGGGCAAAGTGTGAGTTGTACACAGGACACTGTCTGTTTATCACTCTTCACAATGTTTTTCTTTACTCAAAATTCCCTGTTTATTGCTGTTCAAAAAACAAAATCAGAGCAGTTCAGGCAGTGATGACAGTTTTCCCCCATTTCTCAAAGACTTTGTTCCCACTCTCAGGCCAGCTTGGGAGCTATGCAAGATGCTCGAGTGTCCTGGGTGTTGCTTTATGCAGTGCTGCAGACAAATACTCCAATTTATTAAAACTGCTGAGCCACACTGCCTCCTCGCTTCTTTCGCCCTCTATCGCCTCCTTTTTTTCAGATGCTGAAAGAAAACCTAAAACCTCCACGTAAAAAATGTAACCGAAGTCTAAGGTGTTACTTCCAATTCACAGCTGCGTCGTTAATCGTGAAAGTGCGCATCATATTTAGGAGCAGAATTATATCCTGCCATGTTTAACTGAAAAGCTTGGTGGGCTTTTCATCTATGTTGTGCAAGCCTGAGGCCAGAGTGGTGACTGTCACAGCCAAAGAGACACAGACAGATAGATGATGGAGAGTGCAGACTGCGCACCCACACATAAAGCGCGTGAGAGGAAGGAGAGTGCACGGAAGGAATATTAATTGAGCAGAAAATAAGTATTCTCAATATCCCCCTGCCCCCTTAAAAAGTAGCCACAAGATGAGGAGAGCTGCAAACATGTTCATCTTGGGGAAACAGCCGTCCCTAACGTGACATGTAAGGCTATTACTTTAATAATGGGACTTGCACAGTGCACAGCTGATAGGCTATGTTCAGAATAGACCCCGTGAATCTAATTTTCTTTTCAATGAGTATTATTGCAGTTGGTAACTCCACAGATTTCTATAGAGTTGCTCCAGATTTGTATCAGGGTGAGTGGAGAATTAGGCTCTACTATGATATTTTGAAATCCACAAGAATGTAATTCTACTTACCCAGTCATAAAACCCATGGCTCTTTTGATCCTTTCTACTTTCATAGCAAATTATTTACAGAAGCTTGTCTTTTAAAGATTCTCATCAAAATAGTTAGATTACTGCTTTCTCTCACTTTTTGTGAAAAACCATCAAGTACTCAAATTTAACCCATTTTCATGCCTAAGTCCATGTACTGCTTTACTAGCACTGAAGAATGAAAGGGCAGTACAGGAATTGGAGAAAGTGGTTTTAGTTTTACATCATTCATTTTGTTCTCCCACTGCCTCTTTAAAATACTTTTCCATCACACATCCAGTAAAAGAAATTTACACTGGCCTTATTTAATAACAGATATAAAACAACTTTAAAGTGCTACACTGATACACTTAAGGATGGAAGTAGAGAAAAGAAGGAAAATTCCTTAACTTGTTTTTAACTATAGAATCCCTTCTTTTCCCTCATTTTGCGCACTCTAGAAAATTATGGAAGTCTCTACAGATGTTGATCCTGATCTCTTCATTTGCATATTTGGGAAAAATATGCAAATGCCATTTCCCCCATGCCCAAGTCATCACCAGCAAAATGAGCTTTTTTTTAAGTCACAAAAAATGAAGTTGATGTCGTGATTGAAATTATCATAAATCCTTAACCAAAATTTCTTCTTCCTAAAGCATTTATTCAGTAATGAAGTTAAACAATAGGTAGGAATAGACAGTCCTGAACAAAGCAATTGATTATCTGTTTCTACTCCATTGCTCCATTTTAGTTTTTACAACCATTCTGAGAGAAGTTTCATATAAGTAAGATACTGGCAAGCCCAATGGCACAGACAGTGTCATTTCTGGACAAGCAGAATTCCAGGCTCTTTGCCATCACACACTCAGGTCACCTTTGGAGTTCCTGCTGGGCACCTAAAAAAGAATTGTGATAAACTCGTTCACTGACTTGACCAGAACCAAAAGCAGATGTAACCAAACCAATTGCCTAAAGTTAATTCAGTGTAGTACCTATGGAGGTATGATTTACTATTACAGAATCATGGAACTGTTTAAGTTAGAAAAGTCCCTTAAGACCATCAAGTTGAGCCATTAACCCAACACTGCCAAATCTGCTACAAAACCATGTCCCCAGCTGCCACATCTACACATATTGTAATTACAATTACCTCCAGGGATGGTAACTCAATCATTTCCCTGGGCAGCTTATTCCAGTGCTTGACAACCCTTTTGGTGAAGAAATTTTTCCTAATATGCAAGATAAACCTCTTCTGGTGCAACTTGAAGCCATTCATAATGTAAAGCTCTGCACCTAGTAAGAGAGCATTGCTTTTGAATAAAAGTTTTCTGAAAAGTGAGAGTTATTTGGACTGGGAATGATTGCAAACTAGTTCAGCCATGACTGAATTACTGGTTTGCAGTATCAGTGCATAACCAAGTGACCTACTAATATCATCATCCATATCTTGGAGCATTTACTTAGGCAGAATATTACTCTTCAGGTAGTATTTTCAGCACTCCAGAACTGGAAGATTTAAAAGACAGAAAAGTGAAAAAAGAGAGGGAATACAAGACACTAACATCTCAATTAATTGCTTGCTGCTATAGCTGCTCTATACAACGCATCCCAAATCCAGTCTCAGATTCTGTTTATTATGCTACAGAGCCCCCTGTGTTGAGCATATTAACTAGCATTCTTTACATTAGACCAGCAGGGGAAAAAAACTCAGATGTTAGATCTAGGAGCCTCTGGTCCAGGTTGATTTCCCTGAAAAGACAAATTAGTTTCTGGGTACAGCTCAGAAAAAGGTGGTGATGAACAATGCTGCCTTGCATGCAATGGGAGAGTAACTAAAGGCACAAGCCCACAAAGTTAACAGGAAAAAAGGCAGCTTCCTCTAAATGAGGAAAGATCAGCCAAATTAATTACATATCT
Organism: Molothrus ater; assembly: GCF_012460135.2. NCBI lineage: Eukaryota > Metazoa > Chordata > Aves > Passeriformes > Icteridae > Molothrus > Molothrus ater. The sequence goes on along the minus strand of NC_050478.2, from coordinate 34,848,541 downwards.
CTAAAGTATTAACTTTAGGCAGTGTATTTAAGGATGACTATTTGGAACCCAGTACATCCCTGGACAAAAAACTTTAAAATACACAAACATACAGTGATTGGGACCAGACATTTCAACTGCATTGAAATGATGTGGTGACTGGGGGCACACAAAGACAAGGCCCTTAGGAAGGAAAGAAGCTGAGATGAAAGAAAAGCAAGCTGCTTGAGAAAACCCTACAAAGGTTAAAAAGGCCATAGAAACTGTTTGTAGACTTTATGTGTGGTAGAAAGCTGCAGGTGAGATCAAACCATGCCCAATTCCTGAGCTAGCAGAGGTCTCAGTATCCCAGTAAGAGCAATGAAAACATTCAGAGCTAAAGAAAAGCAGAATCAGCTGGCAAAGGTAAGAGAGGATTTGTAGGTTTTTTTCCCCAATTAAATTCAAATCTCATTCCTTCTGGCTTCTTCTAAAGACATTGCCATTTTTATCAGCCACAAAGTGGAGCCTTCTGGCCAAGTGAGGCTTCACCCCACGCCTTAAAATCACCTTACGTGGCAGGGCGGCACGACAGTGACATGAGCTGTCTCAAAGGAAGAGATTATTAAAACCACACACCTATACAAACACTGCTGATGACAGTGTCTCAAGGAATTTATTCTGGAGTAGTGTGTGGGACCAACTTCTTGAACAAATTCTCAAAAAAGTATAAGGCGGAAACAAGAACCAAAAGCAAAACATCTTTTAAGCTAAGGAAATTGTTGTAAGCTTTCAATGTTTTACTTTGAAAATCCTACAGCCTTCAGCAAAATCCTTGGAAAATCTCTTTGTGTTTATGAAATAGCATTTGATATCACAACCTAAAAACCTACAAACAAGTGCAACCAGCCCTTTCCTAACTCTCTAAGGGCAAATAACACCTGCATTTCCCATACAACGGCTAGTAAAGAAATGCTGACTCTCAGTAATTTTAATTACAGACTAAAATGACACCTTAGTGAAAAATAGTAGATTAAGTATTATTTTAGAGTTTCAATTTTGCCCCATTAACCTGAGCCATAACAGGAGCAAAATAATCAGTGCACAAAGTAACACAAGAGCTCCACGGATGTAAAAAAATACAAGAGCTTATCTGCTTCAACAAGGCCTTTCATCACATATCCAAAACAGTAATTTTATGTATATTATGTTGTGCTTGTTATGTATACCTGAGACTATTTAAATAATTTATTTGATTGTATATGTAACCAAAACAAAAAATATTTCCATAACAGGATTTTGTTTTTACATGTCAAGTCTACAGAAGTTCATTTCTGTACTTAATGCTATAACATAGCTAAAGTTAAAATCCAGCATGATAACATATTGTCTGAGATCACTGTTTTGTCTGTGGCCAAGAATACTACACCTTCAGAATTGTAAATTAGCATAGTAATATCACTTTTGGTAGGAGGAAAAAATATGTTTTCATAGTTCTTATTCCAACTGTTGCTTTAAATTTGTGATCAACTTCGATCATTTGTCAAGGCAGAAAAATGCAAAAGCCTTAAAAGTTCTTTTTTAAGGCTAGAGCCCTAAAAGCTCTGGAGCATTATAATTTGCTGAGATAATTCACCAAGAAATAAGGGTGGGTGGGGATGGAGGAGGGGGGGAACAGGGGTTGAATAGCTTGCAGCATGAAGAGAGGACAAATCAACAAACATTTTTTGAGATATTGCAGAGTGACCTACCAAGCTCTCTGATCAGCCCTGAAGTTAGTACTTAGGACTGACAGAATCTCAAAGTATTTTAAATATTTCCACTGAGACTCCTATGTATTTGTATCAATGAAAGTTTACACATGAAAGATTAAGCCAAAAAGGCTGGCTTAGTTATATATGTCTGCCTATTAATTTGATTAGCATGAGATAACCAAAACAGAATCAAAGCAAAAGAATCACCTAGACCTGTGAAGCAGAACTGAAAGACTCGTTGCTTTATACATCTGCTTTTCCAGCAACTGCGTCTGCTGGGTAGAGTATTCCTGCAATAAGTTACAAGAAAAATCAGTGTTCGTGGGCCTTGAGAGAAAAACCCAGTTTGTTCCAATAATAAATCACATGGTCCTTAATAATATTTTTTAAATGTTTGAAGTAAAAACAGTTTTGTTCTTCTTTTATTGCAAAATCTTGTCCTGAAATAGTTTTCTCATAATAAAGAGTTTGTAAGAAAGACAGACGCTGGAATTAAAATTAAAGCTAACAATACACAGACATAGGTATAAACCCTCAAAGCAACAGGTTTACAGGAAATCCAGAAAGTCAACTAATGGCAGAAATTAGAGACACAGGATGACAAAAAGTAGAGGAAAAGTTCTTGACTAAAGAAATTGTTTTAAAAGCAACAACGACCTTGCGAGAATTCATCTAATATTTAAGATCCTCATACCCTGATTGGGAGCACAGAGACAGGTTTTTAGAGGGGGCCACAAGGAGACAAGTTAATAACCCAGTTTCAAATCATCCTGCAAGCCTTACTGAGCTCAGAGAGATTCTGCCCACACAGAGTTGAAAGGTTTCGTATGTAAGAGCAGCCTTCTGACGGCGCGGGGAGATTACCTCTCTCTTATCAACTCCAGAGTGAACTCCGGCTCTCACAGCAATGATCTTTTACAGAAGATTCCTCGGCACTGAACAGGATAAATGTGAGTGCAGCACATTTTAGATTCTCAGCGTGAGGAAATGAATATCAAATTTAAAAAGCACCTATTACTCTTTATCTGTGTAAGTCATTCTGCTAAGTGGTGATATAAATAAAATTACATGTACAATCTCGCTTCTATCTTCCCTTTAAATGTATATACGTGGTTTCTTTCCCCTTACATTCCCTGGGTTAAATTAGCAGAAGAGGAGTGTGATAAATTGAAGCTGAACTATAAATGGGTGTTTTGGAAGGGAGAAAAGGTTTCCGCTTGTTCTAAATGTGTAAACTTTTAAAAATATTGCAATTTTAAATCCTGGAAAAGTGCCATCCAATATTCACAACTGGCAGACAGCGCTTATTACCTTTTTTATATGCTATTACAAAACTTTTTGATTTTAAACATTAGCCCAACTATTCCTAAGAGTCTCCAATTAAAGATGTAACAATAGGAGACTACAGCCATTTCTTTTTCATGCCATAAGTTCATTATTTCTATTTCCTGTTTCACTCAAGTGTTTCTCTTAAAGTTTTGAAACTTTGATGATCTCCACAGTTGAAACCAAACATAAATCCCATGCAAGCTAATGGGACAAAGGAAACCCCCAAGTCTATCGACAGCAGTGGATACCACTTGTTCCCAAGCCATATATAATTAAGAGCAATGAAAAATCCCTGGTTAGTTATCATAAAAACAGGCTCCTTACCATAATCTGTAAAGCACAGTCAGGTCCAAGTTGTTTTGTTCAACCACCACACCAACTGTTCCTTCTTTTTAGTGACTTATTTAAAAGAAAGAAAAACACTCACTTTGCCAGTTATAGCTGGGGGAAAAACTCCCAAGAGCTTTCAGGCTTCATTAATTAGGGCCATCAGAACTGTACTTCATTTAAGCAGTACAAAACAGTGCAATCAAGAGTTATGTCCCGGGCTGTAGCTATCTGCCCCTCTCTCATTCTCTTCTTCTTTCTCTCACCATCTCTTTCAGTAAATGAGACTAATTTTTCCAGCAGCCTTTAACTCCCTAGATTAACTGAAGTGGAAAATGTGACTACAAACTCATAGCACTGTCTAGCCTCCAACCCAGCACAGAATCAACTTTGTTGTAAGTGTTGAAGGACACCTAGCAAGCTGCTACTTGCTAAGTTCATAACCCAGAAGTGTGCATTCACTCACAACAGGACTGCGCCATCTAGTCAGCTGCCAGCAGCAGGCTTGGGGAGCAGATGCCTCGGGATGCAGGGCTTTAGCCCTTGGGAATGTTCCGTTTCTTACAGATTCAATTGTGGTGTGGGGTTTTTTTAATAAAATATCACTACTGAGATAATCCACATCTAGTTGATATGGGAAAATTTAGGCAATAATAGCACAGCAAACTTCTACATCTATCTTTGATTTACAAGATAAAAGCAACTTTTAAATTAAAGAGCCTTTCTGCTAATAGAGCTTATTATGCCAGAGACAGGAATGATTTTCCTAGAAAGTTGTCCCTGTGTGCACGCCTATTATCTTTGCTTTCCCCCTTCCACTAATGAGCATTTATCTAAAGAGCCTGTTAATCCTCTGATGTGTGCTTCTGGTCAGAGGTAACAGTTTGAATAAAACCACTAATCACTTATCACTAATCACTGATCATTAATCACACTTTTCCCTAGTGCTTTGCGACCTGTACAGCTCCCTTTAGGATTAAGGAGTCACAAATAAGGAGTTTAGCCATTTTTTATTAAGAATTTCCAGCTTTTGATACCGACAACCTCATTCGCCACATGAAAGTTACAAAACACTGAGCAGGAACTTTCACCACTCTACACTTTTATATTGAATATAAACAGTACCTTTATGGTATCCTTCAGCAAAATTCCTACAAATTACCCTACATTTTTGCATTCAGCTCTCACTTTCTACCTCTCAATTTTATTTCAGTCCAGTTTCTGGATTATCCCCATATATCTCTTACAAGAAAGTTTTCCTACACCACTGTTCCTTGACGCACTGCTGCTTGTCCAAATGGCCAGACAAGGAAAGTCTGGTGCACACCAGCGGGTGAATCTTTCTTTAAAAACTGCAGTCTCAAGAAAAGCCCAAGTAAGATGCTTCACAGTAATTCTTATTCTTCTGTTCAAGCTTCAATTTCATCTAGCTAAGCACTGTTTCTTACTGATAATATATGGAAATCTTCTAATCTTCCTGCTTAAGTCACTTCTCATATTGGTCTGGATTTAAAAAAAGAAAAAAACCAAACAACATATGGACATTTCATTTTCCTTTATTTCTACCCCCATCTCTGAAACTACCTCTCTCTTTCCAATTATAAAGCTTATATTGAGCCCTGGAGATGAAGGATCACTCACCATGCTCGGACATAAATAATAGAGGAGGCAGAGTTTAGCAAGTATTCCCCTTACACTCCTGCAGCTCTTATCGTCCTGAAAACTTCGCTGGGGAGAGAGAGACCCCTGTAAGAGAGGACAGTAGCGGGGGGACGCGGAGCTGGAGGCAGGGGGATGATGAGCGGAGTAGAGGGGCTGTAAAGGGAGAGGAAGGCTGCAGAGGGGGGACCTTGTCAACACTCGCCCCCTCCCCGCACCCGAGGGCATCAGAAGCGGAGCATCAGCCCCGCACCGGCCCGCAGCATGACGTAAGGGCCGGCAGCAGCCCGGCACCCGGGGTGTCTCACGGGGAAAGCGGCCGCGCACCACCCCGCGCACCGCCCCGCGGACACCGCCGGCTGCTCCCGGCTCGCTGGGAAGCACGGCCGCCGCCGCGAAACTTATCCAGAAGTTTTGGGGGCGGCGGGGAGAGAGGATGGCGGGGCAGCGCGCCGCCGAGCTGTCATCGCCGGGAGCCGTCCAGCCCGCCGCGGGCGCGGGGACTCCGCGTTCGCTCCGCCGGGAGCTGCCCACCCGCTCGCTCCGCTCGGGGCAGCACCAGCGGGGTGCTGCTTGCGCTCCGCGGCAGCCGCCCCATCTCATCCCATCCCATCCCGTCCCGGGAAGCAGCGCGCAGACTTCCCAAACTCCCCGAAGTGCGGACGGGGAGTCCGGCTTCCCCGCGTTTCGGCGACCGTGCGCTCCCGCCCCCGCCGCTCTGCCCTGCCCTGCCCGACCCTCCGCGGGACGCGGGGTCGCTCACGCCCCTCTCCCCGAGCACGGCGGGGACGCGGAAGCGGCGGGACCCCGCGCCCGCGACGGAGACCGGCGCTGCCGCCTGCGGAGCAGATGCGGTGGCGGAGGGCAGAGCCTCTGCAGCCGCAGGCTGCCCCTTCCCCAGCCGCGCACCCGGCGCTGCTGCTGCGCTGCTGCTGCGCTGCTGCGCTCGGCTCCGTGCGGGGCGCGCTGCGGGGCGCGCCGCTCGCCGCGCCGGGCGCCTTCCCGGGGCAGCCCCGTATTTTTAGGAACTTACCGCCCGGCGCGGCGGGGACGGGACCGGCAGCGCGGCCGGAGGAACCACGTTGGACTGAGGGACGGTTACAATACGTTCTATTTAGAGAAGCATTACATCACCCTCCGTGACGTCACGTGGGATTCCTGAACTTCTAAATCATTGCGGTCCGTGCCGGGCGGGGGGGGCCGGGAGCGCGGGGCGGGGGCGCGGCCTCGGGCGGTCCCTCCCCCGCGGGGTGCTGGGAGGAGCGGAGCGGAGCGGGGGTGAGTCAGCCTGGCAGCGGCGGCCCGCCCCCCGCGCGTCCCGGGCACCCGCGGGCTCCGGCACCGATGCCCGGGCGGGAAGGGGCGCAGCCGGGCCCGGCGGGCGCTGCCAGGGGAAAGCGGTGTCCTGGCCGTGCCGGGCTCCGGCAGGCGCGGAGCCTCTGCTGAGTGACAGCCGCAGGGGAGGCCCGCGCTCAGCTGGGACTCGGGTCCTGCAGCCCCGAACTCTTTCGGGTATTTTTGTTTGCTCGAGTTTCTTTATCTAGAAAATGTTTAAAGAGTAACGCGGTGCCCGACAAGGGAGGAAAAGCTCCGTCTCGAGCTGCAGCCCTGCGAGGATGCGCCGCTGTCCACCTGCCCAGGTGTGCCCGGGGTCCGCCGGGCAGGGTTTGATGCCGCGGCGGAACCCCAGCGGCGCTGGAGCAGCGCAGTCACAAAGAATCTTAGCTGATATAATAGAGTGTCTCATTGCTTTTTGAACATTTAAACATTCTGCATCTACTTGGCAGTGTCTCTGAGTCGTCGTCTGGGACGCTTGCCGGTGCCAAAGTTATTGTTCCACCCCGTAACTACTCCAGTGCCTCCTTTTCTGTTTTTTTTTTTTTACTCTCAGCCTAATAATGCTCCTCAACAGTGCCTCTGGCACCTGGGTCTGGAGGCTGTTACTTTGGCACTTGACTCTACACTGCAGTTATCCAGGAGGGATTTGTATCAAAGATACACGATTGAACTGGATTTAGCAGCTGATTCATGCCAGGAGGTATGACTTAATTCTGATGCAGTGTTTTAGCACCTAAGCCTGAAATGTCTCATGAGGAAAGCTCAGTGTTTTGAGGGTCTCAGGATCTGCAATGGCTTGCTCAGTTTGGTTTTTCTCCGATATTCCATTAAGAAAGGAGAGAGTAATACAACACACATTGCCAAAATCAGGAACTACTATACAAATGGCAATAATACAGCACTTTACTCCCGATAATACCATTCTTTTGCAGGTTTATATTAGGCTGTCTAATTATCATCTTCAGCTTTTAACAATTGACTGGCACTTTATGCAGGATTTAGGCAGATAGAAGTGAATCCTATCAGTGACTGATGATAGGTTTTGAACTCATTTAACTCCTTAGGATAAAGCTCAATGATGCTGTCACTGTAAGCCTTCGTTTTGTCAGGTATTATCTTTGGAACTTGCATAGCGAGTGCAAAGTGCCTTACCTCCAAACGTCCTGGAATTATAAACTGCACAGATGACTAAATTAATAATTGCAGTTATTTCTGTCTCACAGGAAGGGTTTTAGCATACACAAACACAGCAGTTTTTAAGGCCATGACAAAAAGATTTAAGCACAGGAAACAGCTCTGCATCTCTCATTGAGATTTCATTGTACAATTTATGTACTCACACTTCTCACAGACGTGCAGCTGGCACTGTGGCTGATCAATGGGTTTTCCTGGGATTGCAGTGAGGTTTTCTCCAGTTTTCTCAATAAGATCAAACTGTAAATGGCAATGGAGATTTCAGGTGCCTCTCAAGGACAACAGGGCCCAAATCTGCTGGCTACCTCTGTAGTACGACTCAGTTATGGCAAAAAAAAAAGATCCTAAAAGCAAGATGAACAGGACCACCACTTTATTGAGATCAATAGCTTTACCTGCCACATAGATACTTTGACAGATCTCTACCACTTAAAGAGACAGGCAGCTTGTGACAGCAGTTTGTGTGTGTCTGCCCCACAGAGGGTGGTGACAAATGCTTTGACAGGTGGTTACCTTGGTTTTCACTGACAGCAGAGCCAGAGAGGTTTTGGGTTCCTGATATGAGTCTCAGGGCCTGAGGAAAGACTCTTGAAATGAGTTGGAGTCCTGGGGGGGAGAATGAGTACAGAATAACATCAACGGTTCCTCTGAGGTTCAAATCTGCTGCAATACGTGTCACATATTATTGCTTTTCCCCATGCCCAACTTCTGTTTCACTTGCCACCCTCAGATTCTGTAGCTCTCCTCCCTCTTCCAGATCTTTATTTCTCTATTTCCGTTTTTCTTTTGCCCATTACCAACCTTCTCTCTGTTCTATGGTAACTCCTCTGATCTCTCAATGGGGATGTGAAAAGGAGCACCGAGATGCAGCTTTGTTTTGTTCTATGCTCACTTTAATCCCTGGTGGTTGAGCGGTTCACAGAGAAGAAAATGTGTCGATGCCTTCAGCCTGAGAACACTGAGCAGAGAAGGGACATTGAGAAAGTGTAATTGCCAAGTTCTTTCTTGATTTAAACTGTGGGATGCTGATAGTAAAAGAGACGCTCCTCTGCCTGAAAAGTTGCTGCTTTCAAGTTGAGCTGATGTCTGCTTGTGTGCTGTCACAAGTGAAGAACAACTCTTTAATATGAACTCCTCTAAAGGTGGTTTGAATTAGCATATTCCACTCAGCAAATGAGGAATGTAGAGTCAGTTACCACAGCTCAGCTGACAAGCCGTAACTTGAGAACATGCTCTATATGAGGGACAAATTTGAACAAATCTTAGAAGCTAATCAAAGGCACCTCCTGGAACAACCAGCAAAATGATCATTCTGCAGAACTTCAGGTTCCTGTTTCAAAAGCACTATATGTTAAAAAAAAAAAAAAAAGAAACAAAACACCACCAAACAGAAAACACCAACTTGTGAAATACGGGTTAATGTTAGGCAAGAAAACTTCCTTTTTATGGAATATTGTTCAGGAGTGATTGAATTGTGGAAGTAGCTTTCCAAAATACTCCTGCCTAGGGCAGGAAAACTCCATCCTGAATGGTTCAAAACTTGGCAATGTTTTTAAGAGATTGAAGAAACCTGTAATGAAAAGTACTGAGCAATCAACTCCATGAGGCACTACCTGTTTTTTCATAAGCTAATTTAAAGGTACAAAGTCATATGCTGCTTTTCTTTTTTTATACTCAGGCTTTTATAAAGCTGCTTTCTTCTTATGGCAAAATCCCAACTTACATACTTTTCTGTATTGTATGTTCTAACAAATGTTTAACATATAGGTCTTTGTCAGTTTTAGTCTGTAAGTATAAAACCTGAAAAGAGCACACTCTTTACAACAGTAGTTTAATAGATATTAAAACTACTCAGGCATTTGAAGTGGTATGAGTTAGAATGACATTTTGTTTGACTGATAGTAAATGACAGTAGTGCTGTTTCAGCAAACACCTAAAATCTTTGTCATATCATTAAAATCATTGGGAAGTAAAGATATTAAAATAATTATAGGAGTTTTGTATGTCAAATATCAGTCTCAGCAAGTCACTATTGCTGTCACATAAAATGAATATTTACTGCTGGTAGAGTTGAATATTTTACATACCCATTCTTCCTATAACATCATCAACCACATGTTTAACTAAGCTGCTGCCAGTGTTGAGCGCTACTTTCAGCTCTGGCACTTGCAATTATCTTGTTACAAGTACTTTGCAGCAATATCTTTTAGTCTAATCGAACAGTAATTTATTCACCTCCTTATGTGCTACTAAAACTTCAGATCTCCCCATTTATCATGTGAAACTATCCACAAAAAAAGTAATTCAGCACTAGTTACACAGAAGTGAAGCCTAAGAAATAAAATGGTAAGGGGAAAAATTGATTTCTAGATCTTAACACATACTTTAATCCATGGTGATAGTAAAATGCATTTTAAAAGGAGGTACAAATTATGCTCTAGGAGGTACAAATTATGCTCTTTAATATATAATAATCCTAGTGATATCCTGAACAAATGTAATTCTGGTGTTTTTATGAAATGCTCAATTTATTAATTATTTCATCTTTGTTCAGACCTCACCTCTCCTTATTTTAGTAACAGACTGAACAGGATATCAGTGAAGGGAACCAAGTATTCTCTATGGTTTCAGGAGGTTACTAGGAAGTACCAGATTAGTTTTAAAGCTGAGACAGAAACTAGTGAATAAGTAGAGTTAACCAGAAGTTACGTAGTATCAAACATTTTTAAAAAAAAAGTTCTATCAGCTGAAATGTAAATGGTATGCACTGTTCCTGTTCAACTGTATCATTTCTCAAGTGGACTGGAGAGGAAAGGAAGTGTGATACATCACAGGGATGTGAAACAGTCCTGTGGGATGCCAAGCACGTCACATCTGCATTTCTATGCTCTACCTACGTCTCCTCACCCATTCACCTGATGATCTATCTCACATTTTCTTAATGACATTTGTGTTTTAAGCAGGTGACAAAAATAGGGAGCCTGATCTCAGTAGGAGTAGAGGCAAAGCAGGAAAATGTTTTGCAAGGGGAAGTTCCTACATACATTGGTAATAGGGATTTACGTGAGAGCACATTTTGTCCCATAACAGTACTAATTGCCACAGTACTATGCCCTCTGGAAATGAAGATGCCTAGCAGTACCTCCTGGTTTTTACAAGATTATGTGAGTACTGAAAATGAATCTAGGAGGGAATTCACGTTCTCTTTGCTAGAGTTTATCTGCAAAGGCAAAGTGCCTTGAAGTTGGATGAGCCAAGCCAGAGCTCTCCGTGTTTCAACTCATCTATGCTGCAGAAGCCACAGCCCAGGAATTGGCCATTTCTTTTCCACTTCCTGGAAGGCTGCATCAAATCACTTAACTCCAAACTCCCCTGTCTGAACTGAACTGCTGAGCATATGTGGGACAAAATCAGTGTGTGTTACTACTGAGAAGCTACAGAGCTAGCTGGTCGAAGGAGGCTTGCTCTAGACCCACAGGTTTTTAACAATTGTTTAAGATGTGTCGGTTGGGTGCATCTAACTGAGCTTTAAATGATGGTTTTTCACTCTTCTTAAGTTAGCCAAAATCAGTTTTATTCCATGTTTCTCCTTTCACTTGGTAAAGTTAAGGGTAGCTGTAGCTCGTGCTTGTGCCACATAAAAAGAATGAGCAAAATAATGGAGAAGCACAGTCCTTCCCACAGAAAAGACCGAAATGGAAGCTCATTCATGCAGGAAGGTGTGTGCTGGCCTCCTCAACCTGCTGACAATAATGAGGATGCACATGAGGCCCAGAACTGCAAGAGAGAGAATTGTTTCCTCTTTTTTCATAATTTCTCCTGCTCCATTCATGAGTGATGCCAGCATGTCAGGAAGCACGGTTTGACCAACCTCCTCTCCTGCTGATCTCAGTGTACATTTGTTCCTGATGCCTGTTCAAGGCGTACATTTTCTCTGAGCTCTGATACACAATGCCATTTAACTCCTCACCTCTTGTGGACAAGCAGGTGCACAATGATTCTCCAAGCAAGTCAGATCCCAGAAACCTGAATGTTCTCTTCACTGTAGCCGTGTGCCATGTGTTCTGTTCCAGGAGACCAAAAAGAGAGACTTTGTGTTTCCTTCTGCACTCACAACAATTCAAAGAACAGTTTGTTTCCTTTGTACTCAGACACCATTATTTCATGGTCTTTTGGGATGAGGTAACAAAATTATTCAAAATTCTTTTTCTTCCACAGAGATTCTGTGTGACTTCTTTTTTATTTATTTCACTGTTTTTAATGCTGTGCTTGTTGGAATAGTCCTAGTAATAATTTCATTGTTTAATGCATTATAGGGAAGGCTGATTTGATAAATAAATTTTAGGTACTATAGCTCCAGTTAGACACATATCGAGGTTTAGGTAGATTTTTGGCCTCTGACTGGATTTTAGTTGGTTTTAGTTTATTGGATTGTTGTTTTTTTAGTTGGTGGGTTGTTGTTATTTTTGTCTTAGAACAGAATGAGGTTTAAAAAGAAAGGAGTTGAAAGATGTAACATTTTTGTATGTTTCTGAGAGCCCAATTTAGAAACTGTATTTAAACAAGAAAGAAAAAATACAAATTCTTATCTGTCTCATTTGGTCAAATCTCTGATTAATAATGGAATCAAATAACACAAAGCTGTATTTACAGATTAAAATCATGGAGTCATGTGACAAAAAGATCTTACAGACATTTTTAAGTGTAGGGTTTTTTTTAACAGACTGTCTCCTACTGGTTCTCTTCTTGGGGATGTCATGAGTGTCAGAGATACAAAGGTGTTCCTCCTCCTTTAAAAGTGCTATAAAGATGTCTTATTCATACCTTCACATTACTCACTTCCTGGGTTTTGCTGCTGGAAACAAAATGAGAGAAAATATTTTGCATGAGAATGTGCAGGTACTCACTGTGGACTGTCAGGGGCTGATTTTCTAGCCCACAGATGAGGGCTGAAGAGGAGTTGTAATGGAGATTCCCACAGTTTGTGGATTCATAACCACTCTTACTGTTCTCTATATAGTCTGCTTAGATAGGCTTTGCAGGGCAAATCAAACTTTTTCCTTATTTTCTAGCTGAAAAACTGAGAAGGAGATGATGAGGGATAATCCCAGCAGTTCCCATGCAATTGAAAAATTCGTAATTGTGGTATTGCAGCAAGAGAAGTAAAGTGTTTGCTGCCATGCAGCACTGCCACCATTTCACACAAACATCAGTCAGGAAAGTCAGTAATTTTTTTTCAGCATGATTTTGTTTAGACACATGTAAGTGACAGCCCTATCAGGAAGAAATAAAAAGCCAAGGTGACCCAAGGATTGAAACCCCTTTTTTTAAGAGGAAAATTACCAAAAGTCACATTAAGTAAAACAAAAATCAGTCTGCACTACTAAACCTCATCTGCCATTAAGAACTTACATAATATACTGCTGACATCATGACTATATAAATTACATGGTACTTTCACATGTGACTTAGAGATTATATTACTTGTGTACAAAAAAGAATTAAACTTGCAATTTTTTCATTTAGGACAAACTACTGTGGTATGTATTATAAAATTAGATACACATTCCAAAACAACGAAAAAAGGTTTACTTTTTATTGCTTTTAACCCAACAGGTGCAAAAACATTCATTTAGTCAAAATCATGTAGATGCACAAAACCTTTTTTAGAGAGGGTAAGCTTTGCTTTCATTCTTGTAACACAGAATATGCTCTGGATTTTATTTTAGCTGAAGTACGGAATCAGGTTTGTTGTGTTTTACTGATGTAACTCCATGGGTAAAATCCTGGCTTCTCTGGAGTCAATAGGAAAACTCCCATGGATTCAGTGGGGCCAACATTTCATCCCATGTCTGTAATCAATTATTAAAATGTAACAGGGTCCAATGTATGACTACACTGGAAAAAAATTACAGAAAAATACTTCAAGTAGTTTCCAAATATTTTGCAGTCTTAAGACTCAGGGATTAATGCCTCTGCTAGTTACTCCTAGGGAAATAACTTGTATTTTATGGAAGCGAGTTCCAGATAGGATTTTTGAAGTATGTTTAATACTTGGTATTAAAAAATACATTGATTTTAATTTAATCTCTTTCCGAATTATTCACTTTTTAATAAGCAAAATTTCTTTTGCATGTTTTCTTCCTTGTTTCAAAGGGAGAAGCATTCAAATATCTTCACTTTTGAAATTGAGACAGTCATTAATCTTAGATGATACTGCAAAAAAATAAGACAGATAAATATTTGCAGGTAATTTATTTTATTTTACAATGCATTAAGTTTGTCTCCATCCTCAGCATAGTAGTGTGAAAAAGAAGAAATGACATATGAAAGCAGCAATAAATTGAGAAGTAGGACAAAAGACGTGGTACACATTTTGAACCTGATTTCCCCTTCTCCTTCCCCTCTCCTCAGATCAAGCAACACACTGTATCTCACAGTTACATTTGCAATGTAATATTCAAGGCAAACAAATTTTAAAAGTCTTCTAAAATACAAGGTACATTAAATTTTCAAGGAGGGATTTTTCTTGCATGTGACACAAAGACATAAATAAGACCCTTATTCAGACATAGCTTAACTTTAGCTAATAGCAGTGCTAGCCACCAAATTAACATGTTATGTAAATAAACAAGAAATTGAAATTCAGACTTACCTGATGCTGAAGAGACAGTAAATTAACTCCCTCTGCTGAAAGTTACATATATCAATTGTAAGCATAAGAATAAAAGTGAATCCCTGGAATATTTGTCAGCATAAAAGTCTAACAAGGCCCTGTCAATAAATTACAAGGAAGTGTGGATGGGTGGGGGGTCTATATAAGCAAGTAATAGAGAAGCATAGAAATAAATATCATCCTTCTAGCTCAAAAAAATCCCACTTAACCTCAATTTTACCTTAATAACCACCATACAAACCAGGCAGAGAGTACCCATTGTCACCACTTGTATAGCTGGAGAGTATATATCCGAGCTTGAAGAGAAATCAGAATGGGAAATAAAACAGTTTTCCATAGTCCCTGCTGCTAGAAAAGATGAATGCACTTTTATATCCAGGATGGATTACCTAGGTCCTTTAAGCAAACAGCACCACTAAATATCATTCAGCTATAGCAAGTCTTACTAGAATTGCCTCTAGGAAATAAAGCTGCATCGTGGAAGAAGGGAGAACTTGTTTTTCTGAAGCTGTACCTCTAAAGGGTTTCAAGTATTGTTTCAGTAGCGAAGATAAATAGCGAATGTCAGGAAAGAAAAACGACGCAACCCTTGCCAGAAGATCCGATGACGCTGAGCACAAGGTAGCATGAAATAAACAGTGCTGTAAAGATCACAGGGCTAGAGTGGAAATCAAATGGCCAGATAGTGATAGAGCTGGTTCTCCTTAACAAAAACACCTAGGAAAAAATGAAGAAATGTAACAGCTTATTTGTGTGCAGGAGAGTAGAATAAAAGGCAATCACGACTGATTGAGACATCAATTTGTTTAGGGAAAGCCCTAAGAGATGGCAAAAAGCCTGCTGGAATTGCAAGGGGAAAAAAGACTTTTGCTGAAATCCTAGATGTGGCAATTCTCATGCAAGTTTTACTCCGAGTTGCTGACTTGGTGTTTGCATCCCAGCTTTTCCCCACAGGGGAAGAACATACAGGGAACAGCAGGTATGACAATCAGAGATGGTGAAATGTTGTGAGCTACTAAAAGACATGCACAGAAAACTGCCAAGATTGTCCATGCCTCAGGAATGAAATAACAAAGAGTAAGTTTGTCTAGAACTCTGCTGCTGAGTGTTTCTAGAAAAGAAAGAGTAACTTTGAAACAGGAAGCTAAGCCCTTTCTAAGGAGTTTAATTTCTTTTTGGAAGCATTCATCTTGCAAGTGGAGCAGAAAATAGCCAGGCAAAGTATAAGAAGTAGTATGTGGGGAGATTTTCAGGGAATCAGAGAAGAAATAAACAGATGAGAGCCAACAGGGATATTATTAGGTGCTTGGCCATACCAAAGTCAACCTTCTTCAAACACAGCAAATTGTAGCATCTAATAATATTCCTGTTTACATATCGAGAAATTATTATTTACCATAAAGAGACATGACTGTTTTCACACTGTAACTGGGAACTTTTTTCAGTGTATAAGCACTGGCTTATACTCTGTCAGAGCATGTTTAGCAAGTTATAGAGAAATGAGACAAAATACACTAAGTTGTTCAATTTCAACTAAGTTTTAAAGACTTGTAATCTGAAGGAAACCATTGAAATTTTTTTGTTCTAAAATATCTCTTAAAAACTACTGTCTCATCATTCAGATTTTTTTTCTTTAATGTGATAGTTTTTAAAGGTATCTGTAGAATGTACCTGCACAGGCACAGCCTGTATGGGGTAATGCAAACTCTGAGCCAAGCATACAATCAGAGATATTAACACAACTGATTACACTGATGGAGTGAAGCCACTATTTTTATCTTACCTGAGATAAGGCACACAGGATATAAATTGCTGTTCTAAAGGCAAGGCATAAATTAAAAAAAAAATTACAAGATTACAAGGAAAAAGGAATGAAAGAAACATTTTATTTTAAAGGTGCAGTGGGAGTAAAGATTAAAGATGATGGCAAATTTTATTAGTCATGTTTTCTATCCCTACAGTGACACAATGGGAGGGAAACACAACACCTCTGTCAGCTGCAGAGCCAGCTGAGGCTGCCCAGCTATACATGGAGCTGCCTGTGGCCTAGGGAGCCACAGCCAAACCAGCTTCCATCAAACCAATTAATAAAACCTTTTAATCCCCTTATCCTACAGAGCACTAAAGCCATGTTTTCCTAAAGACACCTAAAAACAGCACCATTCCTGCCCTCGTGGCTGGGGCTCCAACACCTCCAGGTCCCTCATCCTGCCGGGAGACACCAACAAAGACTGGCAGCTGTACAGAATTAAAATGTGGGAGTTGAAAGATTTTCGACCAAAAATTGCTTTCATTTACCTTTGGTGCCTTTCCATGTGGTGAGCATTAGCCAATGTGTGTGTCTAGAGACCAAGAGCCAGATCTGGTTTCTGCGCTGAGTTTTTGTCACAAGGGCTGTGTTTAACCATGACAGATCCTGCAATTTCAAGACGTATTTCTCTTCCTGTTGTTTCAGACTTGTGAGGCTCTGGATCAGAAACAGAGCTCAGGTTTTTCTAGCTCTGCTATATCTGGGATTAAAGATGAAAACACTCAAAGGTTTGCATGGGCATCCCAGCACAAAGCCAACAGTAACCCCTGTGATACACAAGATTGCTGGAATCCTTTGCTGCTGACAAATTTAATGTTTTAAAGCAAAGTTTTGGCTCCCCTGAAAAGAGCAGTAAAAATTCTGGTGATTTGGATGGGGGTAAGACTTCACCCCTGAGTGTGACTATAGGAATACTCACTGACTCACCTCAGCTGCTGACTTCAAGCACACAAACCTGCAGCAACACTCTCAGATGGAGAGACAGAAGGCAGATTTCTCAGCTCTGAAACATGATCTTTATTGCAGACTTCTGAGCAAAGCATTAGTCCCTGCTTTTGTATTATTTCCTAACTTAAACTCTAAAAAGACAAGAAGCAAAACTTGAAAACTAGAAATTTTTTATCTGAGTCTAGATATGAATGTTAAACAAAAACACCCTAAAAATTGTATCTGATTGTTATGTGGCATTGGCTTTTAATCTAAATTAGCTGCCTTTTTCATTGTTAGTCTACCTGCAACACCTAATTGCTGGTATTTTCAGAAATTTCATTAACCAAACAAGATAAAAAACCTCCTGTTTTTAAGCTAAAATGTTGGTATAACTTGTACCAACATCTCAACTACCAAAGACATAGTAGGTCCATTGATTTCAGCCCAGCTACAACTACTACCCCTGATTAATGCACTAAAATCATGAAATAGTTTACATTAGATAACTTCCTAAAGATCCTTCACTTAAGACAGAGAGCAGCAGTAAAAAGCTTAAGAATATAAAATGCTTATTTTTCCTTTTATAAATAAAATCTCATGTGCTTTCAGTAAACACTCCGTCCCCACACAAACACAAAGTATTCTAGAAGGTGATCCCTCCCCATCTTCTCCAACAAAGCTCTGCAAGGTACATGATTTATCACCAGGTTATTTGGGAATGTCTTAAATAGTTGTATCTTACCATTTTCAAGATACAGGTTAAGACTCAGGCTCTGTTTTATCTCCAGTGGTAACAAGTTCTGTAGCTCCAGGCCTTCTGTCAAGAATGCTTGTGCTGTTCCCCACCAGTTACATCACCCCGTTCATCCCAATTACACATACTGCAGCTGATGTAGAGCTTTAATAATTTGTTTTATTTGTGCACTGATTAAAAATTTCTAGATCAAACATTTAATGAAAAGCTCTCCAACCTGACAGGTTTGCTGCTGAATGCCGTCATTTACAACTCAAACCTTATAATAACCAGAGCAAGTGTTGGAAAAGCTGTTCATGCCAAATGTTCAGCAACTGACATATATAATCTTATATCTTTTCATTCAGACCTTTTCTAAAAAAAAAAACAAAAACTGAGACCTAATTATATTGGTTGTAACTGTTCTGAAATGAATGGTGGCAGGAACTAATACTTGTTTATTTTCTTTCCTGACAAGTGCTCTGAGTAAAAACAGTTTCTAGACATGATGGAATGACTTTTCCTATGACTCAGACACATTCAATGAAATAAGGTTTGAAGAAACTGAAGCTGGTTTTCTGTCTAACAATAGTAATTGAAAATACCCAGAACTTGTAAGCATTTATGCCATTTAGAAATGTCGGACAAAAAAGCTACATAGGGAGGACAAAAAGTCTCCAGCAAACAAGCTCTTGCCCTATGCTTTTTCATTTGAGTGAGATATTGCACTTATTCACTTGGGCTTATTTCAATTTAATGGATTTCTCTTTTCAGTTTGATTTTCTATTTAATTTTTAATTTACAGGTGACACTTTAAAGTGAACAGTCACATTTCCAATTGGCAACATATTTAATGTTTTTCACAACTCCAGGGCAAACTAGAGTTTTAAAATATACTACTTGGTAATATAAGAAAGGCACATAAAACTTCATGTTTATGTCCATGTTACAAAGCTCTAACTAGCACACTTTTTGCAAACTGCTTAGCTCCCAGTATTTCAGTTTTTCAGCTTTTTTAAGAGCAAGCTACCTCGTTTAGTTCTGTTTAGAAAAGAAGTTGTCCTAAATTTTTGTTATTGCTCTGCAGCAAGTATTTTAAAAGAAACTAAATATCAATTAAATATTATTTGAAAACTTAGTACAGTGTCTGCTGAAATGAGAGGTATACCTGGTAATTCAAGTACAGCAATCACAAAAGCATGAAAACCCACTCGGAATACACTTGGGGTTTATGACCAATTTATTTAATACCTCATCTCCAACAATATTTTCTGATCCCAGGAAAGCACTCGGGGTTCCACCTGTACTCCTGCAATAGTGATTCCTGCCCCTCGGCCTTTCACCTCGCCTCTCTCGCTCGAGAGGCGCGGGCTGGATCAGCTGCCTTGCACTCCCCGTTGGTACTCCATGCCCGTGGCCCATCTGCTCTGGCTCTGGTGTCCCACAGCCAATATTTCCACACAAATGCCATCTCTGGGCAGCCTTTCTGCAGAGTCGAGCTCCGAGAAAGGGCTGAAGTCACGTTTGGGCATGGCTAGGACGGCTGGCAATATCGCTCCTCGGTGAATAAAGGATCTCACCGCTGCCCACGGCTGCTCGGCACGGGTGGGATCTGCGCAGGGCTCGGCTTCCCCGAGGCCGGGAGGAGAGCGGAGCTGAGCCGGGCTCTGCCTGGGCCATTCCCCATCGCAGAGCTCCCTCTGCTGCCGCAGCCGCTCCGCGCTCCGAGCACGGCCCCGCTCTCGTCAGGGCCCCGCTGCCGTCAGGGCCCCGCTGCCGTCAGGGCCCCGCTGCCGTCAGGGCCCCGCTCCCGGCACGGCCCCGCTCCGCCTCGGCTCCCCGGCAGTGCCCAGGGACAGCTTCCCGAGTGGCCTCCGTGGGGAGGCAGGCAGGAGGAGCTGAAGGAAAGCAGGTTCTTACGGTCGTGCCGGCCACGCAGTTGTGCTGTTAATGAATTTGTGACTGATGGCCAGTACAACTTGTGAAATCATCCTCATCGCTACAGTTCGCGCTGTTTACAAAAGAGCACTTAAAACAGCTTTTCCCAGATTGTTAAAATATAGTTTGGCCTATAGGATGGGATTTGGAATAAAAGGGCATATGGAAACCATCCTTGATAAACTGGGCCCTGAGATAGGCTACAAAAATCCCATAAACAGAGCCCACAGCCTCCTTTCTTCGCATCTCTGACATTCATTGCATCCAAAGAGCTCACTGCTTGCTTCTTCATCCCCACCACCACAGAGATCTACAGATGGATTTCCAAAAGGCAGTGAAATGAGAGGTGGATCTGCAGGAAGAAGGTGTTTCAAAGTGACTTGGAGATAGCCCTTCTGCAGAAATTGTGAGAAGTGGCTTCAATTCAGGCTTTCAAGGATGAACAGAGACATGGTACCTGTTCCCTCACTCTGCATTCAGGCCATGAAACATTGGCGTCCCAGGCACAGTCCAGCCTGCTCTGAGCGCTGTGATGCCTCAGCACCTGTCAAAGTAGCCACATACACCACCCTGAGTTCTGCTGCATGCATTTCTCTCACCCATCCCAAACATACCTCACCTGTAAAGAATACATATTTCTAATTGCAAACCAGAAAATCTCTACATTTTAGTTTTTTCTGAATTAATACTCAGTATGGCAATGCTTAAAATGTTATTTGCACTGAAGTGTCTGAAATATATGAAGGCCAGATGTCATAAAGAGTGTGTAAAGCATTGACAAAGCATGTCCTACCTACCATGCTTCAGGAATAATACTCTGTGGTATTTCATCCTCTGGAATAGCACTGCTCCCTCCACCAACTACAGAGAACTCTGGATAAATAACACGGGTGACCTTCTTGTAGGTTTCAGACACACAGGATAGTGGAGATTAATTTCACCAGCAGTTTATGTAATACTTACCATTAATTAGTCTGTTACTAACAGTCTGATCTCTATCAATAGACACCTACACTTGGCTACTTTCACTACAACCTTAAAAAGTGACATCTCTTAGCATACATCTCCTCTGTGCAGTGGAAAACACAAGCCAGACAAATCCAGGTAGCATTAATGAAACTGTTGTCTCTGCTTGGAGGAATATAGGACTTGTGCAAGGATCCTAGGTCTGTCTTGAAACCAAATGTGAGCTGAATTTAGCCTCTGACTAGCATTCATTGGCTCAGACAGAATGTAATGCTGATAGGACTCCTGTCTCTGATTTTGGTCATCATTAGACAAAGCATCTGTAGCCAGTCTTAAGCAGACACTGACATTTGGACCAACATAATGAATTTATGGAGCTGACTAGCTTGGATCATTGCTCAGCTCAGCCTGCATATGAGTGTCACCACTGAAAGACCCAGATGGAGGTATTGCAAAGATCTTATCAATAACATTGTTGAAAGAAAAAAAAGCCTCAAAATTAAGCTTAAGTTCCCCTAACTTTTTTTCTTATCAGTGTTCAATTAAAATGCAGTTATTTTCTGTTTCTTTATGGATGTCCTTTTTGTTATGAGAGAGTTTTATGATATGTTGTCCAGCTTCCAGAGAACAAAGGATTGTGTTTATAAAGCTCTTACCTGTAATTAGTGTCACCCAGTTAAACAAAGCACCTCTGTTTTATAACTATCAAGGCTGTTATGATTTTTTTCAGAACAAATTTTTACTGATGGACTACTTGAGCCACAGCTTCTTTAAAAAGTAACATAAAAATGTATTACTACTCCAGGCCTGCTATTCTAACCAACCATGTCAGATGGCAGGTTCTGTCCACAGTGCCAGAGCTCAGAAAAATGCTTCCTCCATTATATTTCCACTTAATTATTCTTGTACTTTTCAATAACTTTGTGTCATTAAATCATGGCATATAGTCATTTTGGATTAGCTTTATCCTACCAGGTTATGACAGACTTTCAGTCTAGTCATTAATCTGTCATCATAAATTTTGGAATCATATAGACATAAGAGCTAGCCATATTTAAATTGGGAAGGTATTCTTTTTTATGAGTCTATGTTTAATTAGAATTCCAATAAAAGTGACATCCATTTGAGGCAGGCTTAATATTCTGAGCTTAACTTTTCTTCTAAACACCTTTTCCTTAAAGAGAAATGTCAGCAAAGAAAAGCAATATTTTGTCCAGGCATAGCAATCTTCTTGGCTTTTCCCAAAGAAATATGGCCCCCAGGGCAAAGGCCCAACAGATAATGCTGCTCAAAGACATGGGAGGTTGTTGGCTGCTGGGCTTGAATTTGTTCCTTTTGGTTATGTACTTACCTGCTGTTGCATGAGCAGTGTAAAAAGTGATTAAAGTTTCAGAAGGACAAGTGTGACTGAGCTGTGTTAGTGTTACCAGTGCTTGTTTGGCTACGTAAGGAACATATAGAGCTCCTGGTAGATTTTTCCATGACCCACACATTCTCTTCACTTTTCATGCCTATTCTCCCTGTTTCACAAGGAACTGGGTAAGCCTCTGGATGCTGCATCACCCACTGCCCAGGACACTCCTGGCAGCTGAAGGAGAAGGTGATGATCATGAGTTTGGGTGGCAGAGGGAACAGGCAGAAGAGATGAGCCACAGTCACAGAAATGGCACACAGGTTGTCTCTACACCTACCTGCTTCCACAAGCCTCCAGGACTCTCACAGGGAATACCTTCTTCCTTCAAATGAAGATGTGGCTTGGTTTCCAGCCTGGTCATCCACTCCCTGCTGAGAAGGTAGGCTTCATATCTCCCTGCAGTCAAGGGAGCTCTTTTCATGGCTAGTCTGTCAACCTCCACAATGCCTTCTTATCTTCCTGGCCAAGGCAATAAATAGTCTCTCTGTATAAGGCCTTCAGCTTGATCAGAATTCAAGCTTGAAATGCCCACTCCAAACTCACTGTCTAACTAGCAGATCTGTAGTCCCTTGGTCAGAAAGACATAGGCCATTGGCATCACCTGCCTCAGCCAGCCTGGTAGATTTTAATTTACAAGAGCCAAAATAACCTATAAAACTGATGCATTTTTAAACAATTCTAGCAGGATAACATTTGCTACTTTATAACAGCTAATATTTTTTCCTATTTAAACATATTTTTATTATAAAAAAATAGGCCTGCTTAAAGTTACTTTTGATTTTATAACACCCTACATTCAAGCCAAGATTTAATACCTGAAAACTGTTTATGTACACTTTAAAAATATTCTGAATCAATGAGCTCTCCTTAAACTCCAATGAGATAAAAGGTGCTACTCTTATATGTAGTTAAGGAAACTTTTGAGGTCAGCTCACCTTATAAATACATTGCAAAGTCATGCACTACATTAAATATTTACATTATTTTCAGTCTTTTCAATTAAGCAACTTCTGATATTTACATTTCTCCTGACTGAAAGCATGTTCAGACTCCATTGCACATTAAAAAAAGTTTGCCTGAATTTCCCATGAGCATTTAAGTTAGCTCACAGGAGTGGGAAGAATCTTTCCTCCATTTAGACTGCTAAGAAATGTGTTAGACAGTTGGGGGAAAAAAGCAAGAAAATTTATATCCTCATTCGAATCATTAAACAGAGTATATCCTTTACACAGATCAGAAAATCAGGATCTCGGAGAAAAGGTACCCACTTCCCAAAGGCATGAGAGCACTCCAAGATTTCAGAGGATACAATTCACACTGACTTTGTCCCTCAATGATTACTATACAAGCAGCTGAGCACTGAGCTGGCTGGGCAATTTCAGAAACCCTTCTGAGGACAAAGCTTACTTTACATGACTCTTAGATACCATGCCTGTGGTGCCCAGACCCAGTCTGTGGTACCATCATGGTTTCTTTCGTAGACTCATTAGCTTTATTAATTTTCCATTCCAAATTTCAAAAGCTTTCTTCTTTACTGAATACTTTCTGACAAGTAAATTACTAAAATGAATAATGTTAGCTTTTGACTGTTAACAGTTTCTGTCAAAATGCAGCTTGATAAAACCCAAAGTTGAAATTAGAATTCAGTAAATAAGAAATGCTTTATTTGCCATTTCTTAGTATGAAGAAATATAAATAAATATTGAGAGTCTGGATAAAGATTAAAGTATTTAGTTGCTATATAAACATTTCTAGATGTCTTATGTCCATTTTTGGGGAAAAAAAAAGCCACAACCAAGTATCAAATTGAGCTTGAAGTGTTTATTTGTTTAAACTGCTTCTCTAACCAATGATAATTAGCCTTTTATAGGAAAAGAAAAAAAAAGGCAGAACAAGTTTAAGCATCACTATTTTAAAAATAGAAGCTTACTCTTTATATCATTGCTGAAACTGGTGATTAAAATTACCAAGTATGGGATTCCTCTGATCAACTCTGATATGTATCTACATCTGCATTTAAAGGGTGCTAGCTTTCACTGGGAATACAGAGGCACTTCCAGGGCACAATTCCTCTCCTCTGGGAGAAGACATCTTAAATTAGATGAAATGTGAAGATTAGTGACAGAATAGAGTAGTCCAGTTAGAAGGGACCTACTGTGATTATCCAGTCCAACTGCCTGACTTAGACCTGACCAAAAGATAAAGCAGGGTATTAAGGGCATTTTCCAGGTGCCTGTTAAACACTCAAAGGTGTGGGGCATAGATCAGCTCTCTAGGAAGCCTGTTCCAGTGTTTGACCACTTTCTTGGTACAGAAATGTTTCCTTACATCCAGTCTGAGCCTCCTCTGGTGCAGCTTTGAGCCATTTCCAGTCCTCTCACTGGTTCCCAGGGAGAAGGGATCAGCATGTCCCTGGCCCTTGGAGCTGTACAGAGCAATGAGGTCACCTCTCACAGGACACCCCTTCCAGCCTTATCCCCAGCTTTGTTGCTCTCTTCAAGGTGTTCCTTGCAGATGTCCTAGGGGTGCCCCCAGGCTGATTGTTTTCAGACCTGGAATATTTGGATCCAAAGCCCAAGCACAGCCAGGCAATGACAACATTTCCAAAGTGTCAAAGTCGCACATTGCTGCTGCTGCTGCCACATTGGCTGGTCTGACTGAAATCGAGCTGCAGCACTACTCTAGAAGCCCACACTGATGGGTTGGGTTTACACAGGTCAGAAACTTGCTTCAGGGGTAAACCCCACAGCTCTTCGGTGACTTCAACTTTCTGAGAGATATTTGACTAACTCCTTTCATGGGAAGTTTTAACTTTCCTTTTATGGGAAGGAGTTCAGATCTTATCTAAGACCTGGACAAATCTATTTTTCCTTTAGGATTTTGCATTTTTAGTATTGAAAGAGTGAGGAAGGTACTATCCTTATTATTTTGTATGGTTTTACCATACTTTGATGAGGAAAAAAACATTCCATATCTTTGACTTAGCTGGAATAAAGGAATAGATTTTTAAATCTTTTCATTTTAAATACATACACACATACACAAATTCCAGAGGTTGTTTTTTATTCACCTTGCACTGAACTGATACCTATACCACCTCTACCATTAACTTCTTTAAGGTATCCTAAATTTTAAGCCCGTCTCTCTCACTTTCCCATCTGAACCAAGGCAATAGCCACTAGTTAATCAGCAGAATGTTGGGAGGAAGATTTCCCAAATTCTTCTCCACTAGAGAGCTCTGTAGAAATGCAGATGATTGCAGGCTCCATGTCCCAGTCGACATACATGCAATTAAGGAAACAAAACAAGGTCAGGAAACTACATCTGTGGAGGATCTGTGGGGAGGTAATGACATGCTTTTGGCACTAAGGAGAGTAGCTTTTATCTGCGTTATCACCCAAAAAAAGTTATAGCCTGAAGTGCAACCTGGATTCTGACTTTTACTCTCAAACTAGAGAGTATGACCTCAAAGAGCTTCAAACCCATGGGTTGTGAGACTACCATACAAGGCAAAGAAAATACCTAAGAGCACTTTAATACTTCATGGACAAACACAGAAAATCTTCCTATTCTGCTCCAAACACAGACATTTTCCCCCTCTAGCATTTCACTATCCTTTATGTAGCTGTCTCTTTCAGCAGTCCAACCCAATGGCCTTAAATGTCCATTTTCCTTTGGAACTGAGTGTTCTGCTAATCAGTTATTTGTGTCTTATTTGCCTGCCAAATGGAAGCCTGCTCTACACTGACTCCTCAGGACATTTTCCCTCATGTGTAACATTACAGGTGAGTGGTGCAGCTCTGGTCAGACCTCGCAGGCCATGACAACGAGGTTCCCTGCCTTTCCAAAGGCTTTATTGAGCATCATACTTGAGATACTCTTAGCCCAGGCTGTTTCCTGAAGGAAATGACTGGTCCAACATATGCAAACCTCATCTGAGGAGGAGCTGCACAGAAGAGCTCTGTGAAGAGGAGGAAAGGGATGGGGTCCATCTACAGCTCACC
Source organism: Molothrus ater (assembly GCF_012460135.2). Taxonomy (NCBI): domain Eukaryota; kingdom Metazoa; phylum Chordata; class Aves; order Passeriformes; family Icteridae; genus Molothrus; species Molothrus ater. The sequence continues at coordinate 34,822,511 of NC_050478.2, read as the reverse complement.
CACAGTATCTCTCTGGATGTTCTACCAAGCCTTAGCCCATTACAGGAGGCTTCATCCCACGTGACTGGGCAGCAGTGACACCTAATGCACAGAATGGTAATTCCCTTTGGTACAAAAATACTGCAGGCCACTCTGCCTCTCCATTCCTAGATTCAGGATGTACCCTTGTGGACAGGTGTATCCTCAATCAGGGTATATCCTCATTTGGAAGTTTTAGTGAGAATGGTACCCATAGGCGCAATTTCTGAACACTTGGCTATTATCAAAGGCAAGAAAAATTTTTTGACAGGTAGCAAACACGCCTCTGCCATATAAGAAGGTTTTGGGTTTTTTTATTTAGTGCTCTCCTTTTAAAATTGTAGCTGTTTAAATTGAAATTATGGTCACCAACTTATCTATTTTAAATTCAGATTTTTGAAATTATTTTTAAATAATCACAATTAAGAAATACATACTTGCTGACGGTTATTTTTAACCATTACCAAGAACTGAGTTGGAGGAATCTTTTCCTTACCCCATGGAAACACAATATGTTAGGGGATAAACTCATGTCCAATATAGGCTCTTTTGCAGCTCCAGAGATAACATCCTCCTCATTTCTGTTTATTCAGCTTTGCCAAGGCAATAATCAGTTCATTCAAACTGAGAAATTTGTTTGGATTTGAATAGTAGGTAAATTTGTGTTTTGCTTCCAAGCTATGAATAAAAAGTCTGAGGGGCTTGGACATGCTAGTTCTAAAATTCTGAAAGACTGAATGACCATAAAGATTAATTTAATCATTCATGGGTAAGATTTCTTTAAAAGAAATCAGTTTTAAGTGAATCACATATTTTCTATGTATCCAGTATATTCCATATACTTTTTCTTTGGCAGATCATTTTTTTCCGGAAAGCTGTTCTTCTTCTCTTTCTATCCAAAGGCATTTCTACCCAACAATGAATAAGAACAAGTATTCCAATAAATAAGAGATATCATTTACTATTTTTTAACATAATAACATTTAGGGGTTTTCCACATGGTCTAAAAGGCAAGTCCTCTTTTCACTGATACATGAAAACAAGGCACTCTGCTGGTTAGCAAAAGAAAATAATAGATTAAGTAAAAAACTAATATTTAATTATAATCAATATATATTATTACTTACTTATCTAAACTGTAACTTTATTAGAAAACTAAATTATACAAAGGCAATATGGGATGAATGTTGTTTATTAAAATCCTGGTTTTATGAAGGTTTAACCTATTATTTTAAACAGCAACAGCTTATTACAGCTGAGCTATTTGGGAATAAAGGTATTTCTCTGGGTATTGCTATATCCGTTTCTGTGGTTCTTTGTACTTTAGTCTGGAATTTTGAAGGTTGGTTGTGATTTTTAAGGTTGAGCACAATGCAAGGTTTTCCTCCATTATGAACTATTAGGTAAATCTAGCTTGAATAAGCTACATAATTTTGCCAAATGATTCCTGAACCTTAGCCAATAATCTGATTAAAGTGAGCAAGAACTCACTTTTTATATTTAAAAAGTGTGTTTGGAGAAACTCCACTGGTCATTCAAATTTCATTAAGCTCCAAGGTAATAATTCACATTCTGTCCATTATTTTACATTCTGTCTGCAGGCCAAATTCACCCCTGGTATGTTCAAACTTGGGAAAAAGTCTCTCAAAATTACTCTATTTGCTCAGAAACAAGTGAAACTGTAACAAAAAGAAATAAAACATAAAGTTGCAGGTCCTTTCCTTAAACTACTACAAATGTGCTCTGCTGCTCTGAGTTTCTTGTGGAAGGTTAACACAGCAGCAGCTCTCAAAAGAGAAGAATGTGAAAGTGAATTTAAAAACTAAGATTCACAGGACAGCAGCACAGAGGAGGAACTGTAGAAAATAGCATTCTTACCTAAGGTGTACTCAAAGCCTTATCAGCTATGCTGAACTGAATTCTGCACACTGCTAGAGGAGCAATGATGATTCATAGAAAGATAATACACTGAGCTATCTCCAGCAGAGTCCATAGCAGATCTTAACAGATGGGACAGATCTCCCAGTGTGCTCCCCCGCCAGCATCCATTACCTCTATTGTAAACACTGAGCCAAAACATTACTCAGTGTGTGACCTGTCCATTCACAGAAGTCATATGCTCCTTTGAGAAGACCCAGGGAGTAGAAGCAGGAGGGAAGGCAGATTTTACGTAAGTCAGATTTTTTAAACACTGTCTACAGTTTCCTCTGCCCTGAATCCCGGGATATGTTGCTTCCGTGTCCCACTTCTTCACAGTGCAAAAAGTATTTGGCCTTAAAGACATGTCGAGCTTTTTGCAGAACAACAGCTTCACTTATGCTCATCTATGTGTATGAATAAGACACAAGCCCAAAGGGCCCAAGGATTATTCTGGAAAAAAAAATCTAAACATTTATATCTCCAAAGTCTCTGACTGCAATATTGTGCCTTATCCCCAAGGCTTCCTTGTTCTTACCCTTGTTCTCAAAAGTGATGCCTCGTGCTGAATGTCTACAAATGAGGGAACAGATTCAGTTTATCTGCTCTAACTCATTTGTGTCTAGACCAGGCCAATTCTCTCCTTCCTTCCCTCCCTCCCACCTTCCTTCCCTGTTTTTGAGCTTCAGTGATACATTACAGTAGAAAGCAAAAAATACTGTCTTGAATCTTCCACTATATTATGACTTAGAGCGACATGATAGCTAGATCCTGCACACTCACTTGAAAGACTCTTGGATTTATTGTAGCCCCTACCATGCTCCTTGGAAAAAATAGCACTCCTTTGCTTATTTTTGTTGATTAGATCACAACAACCCAAGGCAGTATTTCCACAGGGAAAAGAAACCAAATAATCTGCAGCCACCATTTCTGAGAGCAGCCTAGTTTTGAAATATATACAGTTTCAGGCTTGCAATTTTTTTCTCTTGTCTACTGCCTTCACAAACATTCCAAGTCAAATTTACCTATAGAATCTACTTTATAAATGCTTCCAGACTTCCAGACAATGCAAAATGATACTTATACCCAGCTTTGACAGCTTTTTTTAAAGACCTTGCAGAACATTGTCCAAAGCGTGCTGATTTGCAGCCACTTTTCTTATTCAAATCAAAGCAATTTCACATCAAATATTTCTTGCAGGACTAATTTTAGAAAAATTCCTGAACACTATTATAATATGACAAAGCCTAAAGTGACTTAATATGGTCCAGCAAAGTGAAGTACAAAAGGCCCATATTGATATTCAAAAGCCTTGGTATTCAGTTCTTTGAGATCTTTCTTCCCCACGAGCTTTTGCAATGCACAAAACCACAAAAACTACTAAGAAAAACAGCCAAAAATTAGAAGTTGATAGCTTGTTTTTTCCAACAATATAATGTGTGAAAAAAGTAAATAGATGCCTAATATGTGTGGATGAAGTACTCATACACATGGCTGCCTTATGTTTCTCTGAAAGTGCTGCTCTCATGAGAGCCTGGCTTACTTTTGGTCTCTGGCTATTGACAAGTCTTAGTACCAGGGTAAGTCTGATTTATACTTTTAGTACCAAAGACCTTAAGAAACCACAGATGAAAACAATGTTTTATATACAAATTTGCTGTGTTTGCTATCATACAAAGTAGTATATTTGATATCTACCAAAAGAAATTTGTGTTGTGCTGCTTTTTTATCCCCCATGCAAGATGCAATTTAGTGTAACATTCACAAAAAGTAAACCACCAGGAATATTGTTTCTTTGGGAACTTGTACTAGAAGCTACCTGATTCAGACATAACAACATGATTATAAATACCAAAGGATGATGAGGTGACAGTGTCAGAAGACCGTTGACAGAAAAAAAGCAAGTTAAGCACAAGCAGTTTTCAGATATTCCCAATACTTTCTTTTAAAATTCCTAATCATGGTACAAATATTACCAAAAAATAACACAATTAAGTTCAATACCACCTCTATATTGCTCTCAAGGTAAGCAGACAGTGATTAATGGAAAATTGTTTTATTATGGAAAAGCTTCTATATTTTGCAATAACTGAAAAAGCTCAATAGCAGTCATTTCTTCACAAAACTGAAGAAAAAACTGACACACCTTTTACTCTGAGAAGTCAGGGAAATATTCCTGAAGGGGGAAGAGGACTTCACAAAACATGGTCATCTTTCCAAAAAAGTGCTTTTTCAAGCAGAAGGAAGCAAGTTAAGATGTTTCACATCTCTTCAGATTCAAGTAGTTGAGTCAGAAAATCTTCTCTCAGAATATAAAGACGCAAAACCAACTAAAAATAATTTTTTGAAAAGTAATGAAAGGGAAAAGCATCAGAGCTGCACAGCAGCTCTGCTGAGTCAGTTCTCATGGGCTGGAAACAAGACCCCATGTGCCAAACAAGAATTGACAGATTACTGCTAATTAGAGAATTAGAGCGACAGGTGGATTTGCAGCTCAATTCGCAATAAAAGAGTCATGCACATCTCCAAAACTGTGGGTGCCCATGTGGCTGGGATTATCAGCCTGTGAGTAGATTAGCATGAACTGAGGTATGTGCAACACATGCTGCTGCTGGGCAGGGACCAGAAATGGCAGTCCAAAAGGTTGTTGGGCACTCTAGCCAGACTGCTCAGCATTCAGAACATGTGTAGGTCTTCCCAGATTCCTGGTTTAATACTTTGAGAATTAGGTTTCTTCAGCTACTTTTCAACATCTCTTTTCTCTTTTGAAAGAAGCAGGAGATTTATCTTGGCATATGCTGATACAATTGATAATTTCAACTGATCACAGGAGTATGAAAAGCCTAATAACTGAAGAAGTGTCCAAATGCAGTGTTGATTAAATGAATAAAGAACAATTAAAAACCAGAAGTGTGTTATCCCAATAATGGAATGGCAAACCAGAAATAAATAAAAAAAATCCTTTCAACGTGTCCAGGTATTACCGGAAATATCTACTAACATGTTCTTTGACTGCCTGCACCGTGCAACAAAGCATTCAAGAATAATAAACTGAGATGTAGTAAGGGGACCCTACTAAGTTGTAAGACCTTCATTAGACCTGGGAGAAGCTCTGAAAATGCTCCTCTTAAACCTAGGGAAACATTTTCCCATGAAAAAGTCATTTGAAGACAGCACCAGATACCCTAAGCAGAGATAAAGAGTCAGGAATTCCCCAAAGAAGCAAACCTGCCCAATTCTTTTCTCTACAGGAAGATAAAGAAAAGAAGAAAAAGGGGAGAATGGAGGAATAATGGAAATCTATCAGCTTCTTTATTATGAATATTCTAAATATTCCTTATTGCTCACCTGTTTGCCTACAGAGAGCTGTATCAGAAAGTGTCACTACAAGAAGAAAATAGGAGACAAAGCCATGGATGGCTGAGAGATGGTTTTTTTAGTAAGAAATGCAATGCCTAAGAACAGCAGGAAAAAAAACACTTTTTTTAAACAACTTTCTCCCTATACCATCCATATGTCTTAGTCTTAAGACAATATTCTTATAAAATAAAAAAATAGGTAAATAAAAAAGGCTAGAGGAAAAAGGGATGTGGAGGAAAATCTAGCAACTACTGACATAAAGTTTGCTAGACTGAAGGGACCATATTTGAGATAAGAAGACTTCCCCAGACCTTACAATGAAAAATAAGATTCAGTAAGATCTGATTTTGGATGCTTTTTCTGAAAATATCTCTAGAAGGATAAATAACATTGTGTTGGGAACAGACTGGATCATAGGTGTCTAAGCAAAGAGGATTTCTAGTGCCATACCCATGTGTTGTAATAACTGGGAAGCAGGAAGATTGCTGCTCAGTGACCTCTTCACTATCTACATCTAACCTAGGTTCCTCTGGAACAATGAGATCCTGGGATCTGAACACCCAATGGAATAAAGGCTTAGTCCATAGTGGTGGCATGCACTTTGGATCAGACAAGTGTCTCTGATACGACCTGTGCAATTGAAAGCTTGGGTGCAGCTAACACATCCCTAGCCAAGTCATTCAATAGCCCTCTTCTATAGACCAGACTTCCAGAATAATTCAGTGTTTTCTTAGCTTTATGAAACTTTTTTTGGGTTACTGAAACATTTTGGGCTAATGCCCCATTCTGGAGAGCGGTATTATTAAAATAGTAATTTTAAAAATGCATAATGGCTGTGGAAAGTTTCATTTTAGGATTGTATAGAAACTATTTTTAAATTTGGTGTTCAGAGTGATGTGGACACTAGTGCATTGTTGGTTTGAAGAAAGATTAGAATATATTTATTTTATATAATCTGATTATTGAATCATTACATACCAAGCATGCTCAATAAAATGAATAAAATAAAAGAGTCCATAGGCACACCTGGAGAGAGACATTAAATAGATGCACACAGTCAGGAAAGCATGTACTAGTCTGTACTGGTGTTAGGGGACCAGAGAATGGAATGATTCCAAGTGAATCAAGGATTTCAACAATTGAAATGAACATGTGTGTAGGCGTCAAGGAGGATCAGGTTTAACACACATGCTGCTACTTCTTCTGTTTCACATTTCAGGATGGATTTGGAATTTACCTGGTGTAGCAGAAAACAGATTAACAGATGGACTAAATGTGCATATATACATATGGAATTATTTTTAGTATATCCATCTGTACCAATCTCCCTTTCTCATGCATATGATGCTTCATAGACGTACGTGTTCCTTGCTTAGGATCCACAGAACACTGAAGTTTCAAAATCTTCTGAGCAGAGCAAGTACTGGAGCTGTACAGGGGTCCATGTTCATTAACAGCATTTGCAGGTATAAAGAGCTAAAATCCCTCCACTTGGAGACTAAGGAACAAGAAGTAGTCTTACTTAGTAAGCAGTAACAGGTTGAATTCACCATGCCATAACTGTTTCATTTTTACGTTTCCCCTTTGTTGTCCTTTTCAGAGAATAAATCAAAATATTTAAATAAATTTAATTGAAAGAAAATAGGCACTCAAAAAAAAAAAAAAAAAGTCCTGTTTAGTCAGTACTCCAACTCCAATCCATTATTGAGAGTATCTTCAAAAACCCTCATGTCATTGTGAGGATTTGGGTTAATGGGGAGAAAGGGATCTGCAGTTAGAATACAGGACACATCAGAAACTGGGCTCTGCATAGAATTAGAGAGGATGTTTGTGTAATATTTTTACTTCAAAAAGCGATAACATCCTTCTTCCAGTATAGAAATTGGTTAATCATGACAAGATAAATTGATCAAAGGTCTTCAGATCTGAGTCACTGGGAACAGCTGATGTTTAGCAGGCTATGTGTTAGATACCAAGGAAACCTGAAAAACAGGAAATATCAAACACAACTCAAGAGAGTAGAGCTGTTGTGAATTTGTACTTTTCTGATTCATTCAATGGTTTGCAGATGTCCTCCAAAACCTATGGCCAAGTTACAAGAACCCAGGCAATCCTAGTTTTTAAATGAATCTGACCCAACAGTCACTAATATCAGATCCAAGATAAAATGCCACTGATTTTTTTTTTCTGTCAGAAAAAAAGAAATTATCTACAAAGAAGTTTCATACTATTTTGCTCATAAAGCAACCTGTGTCTCAAAATCTGTTGGCTAAAGAAGTGATAAAGCATCTGTTACTATTTTTAGAATTTCAGTAACTAATTACAACACATTGGTTAATTCAGACCTTCAGACAAAATCATAGAAGCACTATTCTTCATCATCCCAGTTTGATCCTACACTGTTGGAAAGGTTGAACAATTTACTTCTCCTTTGCCTTCAAGAAATGTCCAACAACATTGAACAACTTGAAGGGCATTGCCAAATGCCAAAGTTATCAGGAAAAGTCTTGCCATTAGCACTGAGGAGGTTGTTAATCCTTAAAAGACCTGAATAAGCAAATACATACATGACAAAGAAGCTTGTTCTTTAAACAAAGAACTGTTAAAGACAAAACTCCTGCCCTGTGAGGAGGAATTGGTGTCTACTCCTATATTAAGCTTTGAGAATAGAAATTCTCTCCAGGAATGCAATTTGAGCTGGACTGAATTTGTTTCCGAAATACCCTTGGAAAAGGAAAATTAAGTTTTTGGTTTGTTTTGTTTTAATTAGAGATCTGTACACATATAAAGACCTTCACATTCAGGTGTTTTTACTTCTTCTTTTCCCCCACTGCAAGCAAACTTAAAAAAATAAGCTATTGCTGACTTAAAACAATGTTTATTTTAACATCTGAGAGAAGAATACACTGAATTGGAACTGAGTGCAGCATTACCACCCTCATACATAACACCATTAGAAAACTTCTTAACCTACAGAGAACAAAACATTCTTCCTCCCTCTGGAATAAGTTCTTCCCACCAGCTCAGGAGCTTTGTTGACCAGTTATTGTGAGAAACTTTAAACATATTTTACAGCCTCTTAAGCAGTAAATACAAGAAGAATCAAGGAATTTTGGAAGACAGCCCACTATGTGTGGGTAGACAGATTTTAAAATAATTCCTTAGAGACTGTGGGTTCTAAATTGACAGTTTTATTTAAATAGAGGGACACAGACTTTCCCTTGGACAGGCAAGTAACTTCAATGCCCAGATAAGTTTGAAAAAGGAAACAAAAGGTAAGAGGATGTAAAAGAAAAGGTGAGAGAAATACTGCCATATGCATGATGCCATTATTTATATCAAGAATTCATGCTCTTCCACAAATAAATCAGTAGTATGAATGACATCTCAATAAAGGTATTGCAAAATTAGATGGAATTTAAAACTGGAAGCAGAAAAGGACATGAAAATATCCATGAGAGACCTTGAAAATGTTGGAGATGTCAGCTTCAAAGATAAAACTAACTACCTGCCATGATTAGAAAATACCAGACATGTATGAAAAAAAGATAATGCAGACACTAGTTTGCATTATACATATCTAGGTAGGCAATCAGTGAAAAAAACAAAAGGTAGTAAAAGTAAAATTGTTGAAGTGAGCTTTCTTCATATACAATTCACCTGTAGTACCTTCTGAAGCCAAAAACTCAGAAAGAAGACAGAAGGACAAATGCAAGAAAAGAAAATTTACAGAAATATTTTAAAGCACAAATGTTTCATTGATACTCCAAAGAACACAGCACAAGTCCTGATTCAAAACTTTCTGAAGTTGGTGGAATGCTTTTCCATTCATCTTGTACTCAGATGAGCCTATTGCTATGAATTTTCATGATTTGTGAGAGAAGATATAAACCCCAGCTTTAGAAGAATACAAGGGTAGTTTCTGTGTTGTTCTTATTTCAAAAGTCCTTGTCTTGGTTTCTCCCTTGGGATAAATATTGGAAATGGTATAAAAAGAAACATAATGAAAATGAAATTTAGAAATAAAATTTACCAGAAAAAGAAGCAGTATCAAATAACAGCACTCCCAAAATTGAATACAGTTATGGAAAGTTGCCATCTGAAGAGCTGACTTGTTCACATCCATTACTCAGAAATCACTTCGAAGATGGCAGATGCCTAAATGTGTGATACTTAGTACTTCATAGAAATCTACAGTAGATGCAGACACGTATAAGAAGTATTTCAGCTGTTTAAACAATCTGTTTTTCACAGAAAAGCTTTTGATCTTTTGGCTGGTAGTTTTCATGAAATATGGGGAAAGAACTTAAATGTAATAACACCATTAGTGAAAACAGTACTCAGAGGCACCTGAAACAAAACCAGATTGGTAAAATTAACACACACACTCACACACACAAAGAAAAACTGGAATAGAAAATAAAAGAAGTGAAATTATGCAGCTCAATTCACACAGCAACTAGGCCAAAACCTTCATTATTTCGATTACTTGCAGCATTGTCCCCCAGTGAGTCAGATGTGTGAAAACTGTCTTCATGAGAACTGGAATATATTCATACCTTAGTGACTAATAACAAAATCAATATTCCTTTGTGCTTGTATCAAGCTTCATGTGGGCCTTTATCTCTGGCAATGATCAGCCAGGAGAGCAAGGTGAAAGACAGCGATGGAACAAAGGAGCAAATGGTGCAAGAAATAGGAAATGGAAGGAAGTGAGAAGAAACAAAGGAGATAGCAACAAAAGTAGAAAAAACATTTTAAAATACAAACTAATGTAATATCTACAGGTGAAGTGACATTTCATCTTAAACTCCAGTCCTTATGGAGTCAGAGTGGGATTTCTATGGCCTGCTGACCTTGTGCTCACCTTTTTCAAAGGGCTGAGTTTCATTTACCCTGCTCTCTGCATCTACAAGGAGTCTGAGACTTGCTCAACAAAGTTTTGCAAGAGTACTAATTACTTTGCAACATTTTTGAGCAAGTAGTGAAACCAATTTTGCTACAAGGGTTGCTCCCTGCCTTTGTTTATTTGTCTTACTTACTAATATTTAAGATGAAAAAAATGTATATAATCAGATTAAACTGTTAAAAAATACACCTTAAAAATATTTGCAGAAGAATTAATGCACACCAACACAGCCAATGAAATCTAGGTGAAAAGAAATAAATTAAGATTATGGGTGGGAAAGAAGTCTTGCATAGGAAGTAAAATATGGGGGGAAAGACATCAAGTTTTATGAAATCTAAAAGAAAAATAGAGGGTTGACTCAATAAAAAGTATAAGGCAACCATGGCTGATTTCATGAGTGTCTAGAAATATTGTAAATATTGTAGCTACTGAAATCTGAGATAATCCCAAATTTGACTCCATAATTTTTCCACTTTTTAGAAAAATGCCATAAAATGGATTCATTTCCATTTAAAAGATATTTTCAACCAGTGCAAGGCGTACAGTCTAGAGTTACATCTCTGTTACAGAGGGATAAGAGTAAGCAGCACAAGTGATAAGTTACTGTAGCTTGTTTAGTCCCATCCCACCACCCCAGCCAGAAGCAAAGCAGCTGAGGGGGACAGTGGGGACAGCCCTAGCCCTGGCCATGAGGCACCTCCCTGGGGACAGTGATGGGATGAAGCTGGACCAAGATGTTCACTCGGGATCAGCAGGGTCTGTGACCCAGCAAGCCTCCCAAGGCTCTTTCAGAATCTCAACAATGGCTTCAAAATCAAGACTTTCTTCCCCTTAGTAACTTTCCTGGACTTCCTCCCGCATCAGAGGAGAAGTGGTTGCCTGTGTAGGGTGGGCTCAGAGCAGGTGACTGCATGAGAAGAGAGAAGAGAGGATCCATGATCCTTCCAGAAGGCAGACCTAGGACAAGGAGGCTTCACACTCATGAAACTAAACTACAAGGGTGTTCCAGAACTAGGGGTATGAAGAGAAAGCTTTTTGTAATCCACAAAATATGTCAAGTCTTCAATGGACTCATCAGCTCAAAGCACAGCTCACTCCACTCAGTCCATTCCCTCGGCAAAATCATAATGCAAAAATTTTGTCGCTTCTCCATGAACAGCACTACAAAACCCCTAATAACTGTTCCAATACCATTTCCCTCCCCCATTCTCCTTTACCTGCTCCAAAATTTCTCACCCACCACTTCAAGTCTGAGTCATTATGCTGTTGAGAAACTTTGAGCCAGCTCTGGGACCAGGTCCAGCAGTAGTGCAGCTGCTCTCACACGATGCTGAACCTGACTCATTAAGCTCTGCCAGACATGAGCCACAAGGGTATCTCAGCACACAGATCCCCAGTGCTCATGCTTGTCAGAGAGTTTATTAGTCCAGGCAAAGTGCCAGACCTTGGCAGACCTGTGGGTCTGTGGGTTGCAAAGCTTCAAGGTGTGGGAGCACATCAGGCTTTTCCACGTTTTCCATTAATTGAGGTTAAACTGAATTTGCCAAAGGAGTGACTGATCTTGAGTTATTTTTCCCTTTTGGTTATTTTCTCTATAAACAAGTTGACTTAGCTCAGCACCTATTACAATTCTTTCCGTAATAGGTTAGAATACAGAACTAATGGATTATCACTGAAAAGTCTGGTGTCAGTCTTTCCACCTGCTGCTCTGGTTCATGCTTTTGATCAAACTTTCAGTCTAGCTGGCATCCCCACTTCAAACTGCTCATGCAGCAATTCAGTTCTTCTAAGACAGTCCTGAAAGCTCCAAAGCAATCCATGTAATGGATCCAGATCACAGATCTCATTCTGTCAACACGGTGATCGCAGGCCCAGTGTTCACTCTCCAGCTGTACTCTCAGAAGAGGACCCCGGGGCAGGTTAAGAACCTGTGCAGGTATGATAGAGTAAGCACTTGGGTTACTGAGCTGTGATGGTCCTCAGCCTGTTTATTCAATTTCTATGTCACCCCAGTCATATGTTATTAGGAGTAATTTGGTTATTATATACCCAGATTCAAGGGAAAACACCATAATCATCAGGGAATGAATTTGTCAGCGTGCTTTCAGATCTTAGTAGGAACGAAGTCTTTAAATACAGAGGATAAGCACAAGAGATGTTTTGCTACCACCAACAGACAGGAAAATGGAAAACAAACTCAGATATAATCTGAAGTTACATAAATAATACATAATAATACATAAGATGGTGCATACCTCTTGCTATGTCAAGAGGAAGAGTATATGAGAAGCAGCAGCCCATTAAGCCCTGAAAAGTTTAAGGAAACTGTTGATTTTATGAACTAGGCTTAATTAGACAGAACATGGCTCGTCCAATATCTTACTGCAGATTCACATAATTTGCTTTACCTTGAGTGCTGGAGACTAAAGCTACACATCTGTGGAAAAGCAAGCAATATGGCAGCATGTCCACCTGTTGAAAGTATGAAAATGTACTGAGTAACAGGGTTAAGGAAAAAAATACACATATTTTTGTCATTTCTAGGGCTCCCCTTTCATGTTCTCACAAAAGGAGTATATAAAACTATCTAGTATTTTCATAATAGAAATAAAATTTTCCCATTCTCAATGTGGCATGGGTTTTATTAAGATTACTTAATTATAACATAAATGGTTCTAATGAGATTCTTCTAATGAGATTCATAGTATATCAACTTAGTTTAGAAAAGTGACCTTACTACCCTTGCACATAGAAATCTATTACAATTTCTTTTGTTGGTACCTTGTAAAACATCCCCAAATCCTAACTTTTAGAAACATAGCACTCATTCTTTCACTGAAGTTTTGTATTCCATTTATCACCATGGTATCCAAACCTAAATACTTTTAAATCTCTCTGTAAGAGCTTTCAGTGTTCTGCAGAGAGAAAATTAATGCCTTGCCAGTAGAGGAAGGGCAAGAACCACAATGCTAACAAGGGCACCAGGGATAGGTGGGACTTCAGGGCAGCATGACAGAAGACAGACCTCTCCATGTGCCAGTTTTTCCACCTGCATAGTTTATAGAGCACAAGCATGTTTCTAGAGTGCCTTGAGCTTTAGAGAAGTGTCATGGAAACTGAGAAATTATTTCCTTACCAATAATATGAGAGTGATGAGAGAAAGGCATACAAACCTTACTTTGTTGAACTTAAGCTGAGTTTCAAGTTTTCACATTGCTGTTCATGCTGAATCTAAAGGTATCTGCTCTCACTTTCTCTCTCATTTTTAGGATTTGTATTGAAGTAACTGCTGCTGACTATGAGACAAAACAACAAATTAAAGTAACTTTTGCATCTCAGGCTTTTCCCTAAGGATTACACTTTAGATGACTACTGACTATCAGGTACAGAACAGAGTTCTGTCTTCCCCCAAAACCAAAATGACTTACAATGCTAGACAGTCCAGAAGTTAAACTTTCCCAAACAATTCAAGACAAGCATATTAAAAGGCTTTTGCATGCCAGGGGGAAAAAAATTGTAAGTAAAAAAGGAAGAAATGTGACTACTGGAATCTGTGCTGGAACTTGTCTCTCTCTCAAAGTAACCCTTGTGGCAGCCTTGCATTTGGTGTTATAATGCAGATGTCCACTTTTCACTGGCACTATGCCACATTCTGTGAAGTCATTAAAATAGAGCATGTTTTAAGCTCTTGGAACATAGGAGACCATCATTACACAGAATTATCATTGAATAAAATAATCCTACCCTTTTAAGCTAAGACATAACCTAATAATGCTAAGATCCAGCATTATCAGAAAGCTAAGGAACATAGGAGAGTGCACAACACTGTGACATCTTTATGGAAAGGAAGAATGAAGATAAAAGTAACCAAGTAAGCAGATGGGTGCACTTTCTTTATGCTCTCTAGGAGTAATTCCATCTACCTGTGTCTGGGTAGCTGGAGAATTAGGCAGTTCCTTACTCCTTTATTTGCAATCATGAAGAGACTTCTCTGTTATTTTCAACTTAAATTATCTAGGAGATATTCCTGCTGATGGACTACCAGCGGCCATGTACAGTCAAAAAGCAGAAGCATGCAAGCTTTCTTAACAATACTAACCCCAAACTTTCCACAACAGTGACTTGAGAGAAAAAAAGAGAGTGCAATTCTAGTCTTGTGTCTTTGTTAAGACTTGCAAAAGAGCAATTACTGCATGGACAGCTGTTGGCTGAGAAACAAAACTACAGAATCATATAGTACACTATCCATACAGACAGCAATCATTTTATTACAGAGACTTATTCAAATGAAGATGTGGTTGCCAGGACAGACATGAGCTGGTGATCTAAAGGTGAACAGTTTTGGAGCACATAGAAACGATTCACCCTCCTGCTGCTCCAGTAAAACACATCAGTGACAAAATACAAAACACAGCTAACAGGAATACACAAATCATCCCTCTGTTGTAGTTCAAGCTTACAAGCATTTCAGTGTAATTCTATCTGTAGTCAATGGAGTAAAAGGAAGTATAATTCTTTCCAAGAAATCAGAGATCTCGTTATATTAGTTTGCTTTTTTGCTAAGCACACAGTCTTGCCATCTGATATTTTGTTATGAGTAGATCTCAGAGTTACCCTGAAAAGGTAATTCTGAATCCTTCGACCTAATTATTTTTTAATAAGTAAGGGTTGATTTGTTGCAATTTGCTAATGAAAACTGTAATTAAAAGAATCTAAATATAGGTCTTTTCCTTTCTGATTCTACTTTATATTTGAAATGATGCAATGAATACTATATCCCTTTATAGCGCCATTGTTGCTTTCCACACAATTTGCAATCCAGTGCCTGAAATGTTGCAGTTGTCTTCCTCCAGGCAATGTCTGCAAAAACTATACGCTACTATAACTCTGTATAAAATCAAAGTCAATGATAAAATGGAAAGTGGAGATGGAGTGGGATGGAATGAGAGCAGATCAAGCCTGCTAGATCGTTGATTTATTAGCATATAATACTGAAAAGCTTCATTTAAAAAAACAGCCCACAAGGTCTGTTTTTGATAATTTTGCCTAGAAAAGAAAACTGACATACAGGGATACATTTTCAAAGCACTGCACAAAGTTTTAACAACATGATTCCCATTGACATTAATGAGTCACATGGCTGAAATCCTGCTTTGAAAACATACCCTACAGCCTTTTAAGCCTGCTTTTGGGAAACCAGAGCACTTGCCTCCTAAGCAACCTTTCGGTTGCAAGTGCCAGTGACAACTGCAGGAGAAAGTTCCCTCCTCCCGTGCCGCAGCTGAAGGGTTTGTGGGTGTGTGTGGAGCTGCTCCAGGGGCAACTCCTCTCCTCTGCGACCAGGAGGGGCTGTGGGCACGGGGAGGAACACGGTGTGACCGCAGCTGTCGTAATTGGAAGCAGCTTCCAAAATGGTTTTAATTATGATGAGATTTGGCCTGGCATTTACTGTAGCCAGACTCAAGACTGCCCAGCCCTCTGTCCTGAGCTGCGCTGTCACTGTTGTAGTGCAAGCTCTTCACGTTTGCCTCAAGAATTAGGATTTTTTTCCCCTATTCTCTACTAAATGGTGCTACAAAAAGAAGCAAACATGGATTTGCAGGGAAATGTGGTATTTGGCTTATACCAGCTGCTATATATATATGACCAAACCTGCCTTATATCCTTAGTCCATCATAGCAATAACTTCGCTTCCTCATTGCTTTCTCACCAATAAAATGAACTTTTAGTTTGAAACAATTCCTCTCTATTGAGAAACAGGAGGACATTTCTCCTCCTTAAAAAATATTATATATATATATATATGTATGTATGTATATATATGTATATGTGTATATATAGATATAATTATTTTGGGAAGCTTAACATCTTGAAATTAAGAATCTGAGAAAGCCAGTAACAGAGCAAATCTATTTTCAACATGCCTTTGCTGATGTTAATTAAACTGAATGCTATTTATATCCTCAGAGACATAAGGAGAGGATCTTGCAAACCTTTGAAATGTTAGACCTGAACAATCCATAGACACTAGAGAAGAGTGTGGGTTTTGTTAAGCCTGAAAACATTTGGTCATGCAAAAACTGTAAATACTTCAGACATATATCAAAAGCTAACAGTTATTGACTAAAAAGGATGCAGACTTTGACTAAGCTCCATTTTAAAACTAAAAGAGCATTTTTTGGGGATCTGCTTAGTTAGATGCCTCAGCAGACCAGTTACACAGAGAAGCAATATTGTCTTTGCATCGGACATGAGCACCTTCAAAGGCTGTCCCTTGAGAGGGAAAGGCTTGCTTTCTGTGAATGGCTCAGGATGGGTTAAGACAAGAAGGAAGTTCAGATTTTTGCTGTATCCTCTTTCCAACAGATGGCTAGCCCATGCTGTTTAGGTATTAAAAACTTACTTTCTCCATTAAAAAAATTAGCTTTTCATAATCGGTCTTAAAAATTATTAAGGATCAGCAGGCAACACTGATGCAACTTTCTGTATGCACACTACAAATTTATCCTTCAAAGATAGATTAATATTGATATATGTTAAATAACTATATAACTATGTAAGTTAAACACCCATTAATAATGTACAAATTGAAGCTCTACTTCCCTCTACAAGACGGTTTTTGCTTTTATTCCAGTTTTTGGGTGACTGATTTTGTTTGTTCAATACACTCACTGGCATAGTCACAATGTACAAGAAGATAATATGAAGGGCTGCACATCACCAGGAGCCTTATTTAAAAACAAAGAAACAAACAAACACAAAACCCACTTTTTTTCTTTTTTTTAAGTAAAGGTTCTAAAGTGTAACAGTCATAGCTTCATAGTATTCAAGTATTGCATAGCTTACATTAGGCAACACCATTTTCCCCAGCAAGTAACTGCCAGCAAAAGGCAGAGTAGGGGACCTGTGGCATGACTTGGAGCAATGTATGAAGTTACTCCATGTACCTGTTAATTGCTGTTTTTCAGCAGGTTACTGTGTCCTACAAAACAGTACCAGACATCACAGATGCTCAATCTTCTCAGAGGAGAGTAAAACAGTTTATATGGGTCATAATCAGTGTGGGATACCATGAAATTCCTAGTTCTGTTTCTGCTTTGCAAGCAAGATTCATCTACACTAACAGTGCCTGTCAGTTTTTATAGAAAATTTATAGCAGTACTGTGTTTTAGATTAATATGGCACAGAAACATTTAATAAGTAAATGTGCTAAGTAATAATTCTTCTAAAATAATGACATTTTCTTCAAAGTTTCTCTGAAATTCATCACATTTTAGCAAAACCTGGACGTGAAATGTTTCCTTCTACTCTAAGATTTTTTTTAGATTTGGTATTCCATTTTGAGTTTAAGCAATGAACAAAGAAGAAAAGGAAACGCAGGGAAAAAAATGTACTGCTGGCTTCAGACTTGCAAATGCAAGCATAACAAAAAGCAAACAAAAACAATGTTCTAATTTGCTTTACACAGAAGACAACACTATAAAAAAAGTTTTGCAAATAATTTGTTTCAATATTTTGAGGAGAGTCAAGGACTTAGCCCAGAGTGTCAACCTTTTGTAACAATTCTACAGCCTTGTGTAGCAAGACGTTTAATTTAGATGTTTTGAGAACATTCCAAAATATGGATGATCCTAAAATACATTCATTCTGCCTATTTTGAAATAGCATAACAAACTTAATTAGCTTTTTTTAAATAATAAAGACATCATAAGAACCAGTTGGAAAAGTAAAGAGAACTCAGCAAGGTCAGACTTTATCATCTGAAGAAAGTTACAGCAAATATTCCTGGTAAGCAATCTTCATGCCCCTTTCCAGCAGCATTAACATATCACAGTGTAATGTTCTCATTTCTAGAATCCCCAAAACAACAAACAAACAGTAGTGGATGGAATAAAGAACTGGCCCTGCAGTAAGTTTTCTCATTCTAGAATTTCATTAAAAGTATTCTGAACAAGGATTAATACAAGGATGGTGTTACTGAATTTGTCGATGTACATCACCTTACAGAATAAAGTTGAAAGTAACAGTACAAAAAGTATAACAGTAAAACTCTAGAGATGGCCAGTCCTGAACTTTATCTTTCTCTTCTAAAATAATAAGGAAAAAGAAAAAGAGTTGTTTTGTCTTTCTGCAACTGAAGTACATTATCCTGAACTATTCTGCAGTCCAAGCACTGGTTCATAGATCCCTTACAAATCCCTGGGAAAAGGAAATCCCTGTTAGTACCAAATACTATTTCTGTGCAAAATGAATCTCCAGTGCATTACATGCACAGAGCAACCACTGTGAGCAAGCATAGCTTACACTGACACCAACAGCTGTGCTGACTTTAGATATCTATGTCCTTGCACATGTCCTAAGTCCATGCCTCGGCTTGAGTTTTTTCCTGAAGCTGAAACATGCAGTACCTGGCAAACGTGTCCCTGCTTTGGACAGCAGTTTCATCTGAAACATTTTGTTAAATGTTTATGCTCACCCATCCTTCCAACAAAAGGTGCAGCCATGGGTGGACACCAGCTCATTCAATTTGACCCAAGCCTGTCCAGCTTTGAGTCTGCTCTAAATCATTTGCAACACAAATGATCAGCCATAAAGTCAGACCTTTTGTCATTGCCCATCTACCATAACCTGTGGCCCACACAGATTTCTGTCCCTAGCTAAGCAACTGTTTCCAATGGCAAAGTTACAACATTATAATGTACTGAATAACACATTTCACTTGTCTCTGGTGATTTATGACACCAATACTTTTGAATTCCTCATCTCATAAATAGTGAAAATGGAAACTTTCAACACTGTTTTTCTTTTCTACCTCAGTCAACAACAATAACATACACAAAGAATATCTCGACTAGTAAATAAGTAGGAACTATTCAGAATAGCATGCATTTTGGGCCAGACCATAAACATTTTTCTTCTAATCAAAATAGAAATCTGACAGTTAGCAATTGGTCCTGTTTAATTATAAAGAGATATCGCTTACTGATTAAACAAGGACTTTGCTACAGAAGGAAGAGAAGAGAAGAGAAGAGAAGAGAAGAGAAGAGAAGAGAAGAGAAGAGAAGACAAGACAAGACAAGACAAGACAAGACAAGACAAGACAAGACAAGACAAGACAAGACAAGACAAGACAGTGGGCATTACACACACAGTGGGGTTTCAAGGTGATGCAAATTATTAATTTTTCCTGGAGCACCAAACATAAACAAAGCAATATTATTTTCCATTATTAATTTATATTTTAATGCTTTTCCCTAATGTCCGAAGCACTGCTTCAGAACTATGCAAAAGAAAAGAGAATTAAAAGAAGCAGACAACCTGAGAAACCTGAGGATGGTTTCTCTTTGGCTGGGTTTATTCCATGCAGAAGAGAACTCAGCAAAATGTCCCATCAAAAGCTTCATGCAGGAGACTCATGAAACAACACACTGTCAGATGGAGACAAGAGGTGGCTTCATAACTTCAATAACTGCTCCAAATCACAACGAAGATCCAAGGCTTATTTGCTGTATAAACATTAAGTAAAAGACATTTCCTGCCCCAAAGAGGTCACAATCTAAGTAGACAAGACAGACAAAAGCCTGGGCAAGAATAATATTTATATTTCCCTAACACAGTTGGGAACTGCAGAACAAACTGAACAAATCCATTGTAGTCCTAAAATACTATTCACATTGCAGCCTACACCAGGTCAAACCTTCAAAGTTTCTTCCTTAGATTTTATGCACAATAGTAAATATTGCAGTGCAAAACACTTAACTCACAAGTGTTACCTACTGAATGTCTACTCACAAACCCAAAGAGATTATGGCAGTGCACTGAAGTTCAACCTGCCATTCTCAAACAGTCATGACTGACTGAGCTAATTTAAAGTTAGCCCACATAAGTAAGTCCAAGCTGCAATTACACCTCCAGATAGAAATGTCCCTATTCTCAGTGACCTGCCCAGCACAGGAAATATAAAGACTGCAACAAAGCTAGGATGTGAACAAGGATGCTTGAGACCCAGTTTGAGTCAGTGTCTCACAAGTCTACTCATCCTGTCTAGGGTCTTTCTAGGTGCAAAAATTAATTTGCTTATCTGTAATATTCAGACTGCACTGCTGTTACTGACTGTGTGCTATGGGAAGTTGAAGTGCATGAACTCAACAACAGAATAAACTCTTCTACTCCCCTCAACCCTCAAGACAAAAACAACTTCACTGCCAAGAAGGTCATATAACACAAATCTGAATGCCTATGTAATTTGTGTTCTACACTAGACCCAGCTCTATATTTATATAGCATTGAAATGGGAAGAGGAGAAGGACAACAAAGATTAGCTCAAGTGGTCAGTGATTGTTCTGGGCTTGGGGACTTATATAGTTATATAACTATAGTTATAGCTTGTGGACTTCTAAATTTATTGATTTTTAAGATAATACGCTCCATAAGAAAGCATGGATTCTAATAATTAGGTTCCTTTAAAAGCAATTAAGTCTCATGTCAGCTTGCTGATTAACCCTTTGTGGAGCAATTGAGCAAACAATAGCCACAAATTTCTGACACCAACATTGGCAACTTCCTCCAGTAAAGCTGCTCAACTACATCAGATGATAAATTCTGTCTCTCCATGGATGGAGAGACAGAATTTATCATCTGATGTAGTTGAGCAGCTACTCACTTTTTCCTGCACACCCCAAGATGTGCCACCTGGTGACAATCCTCCTTTTGGGGACCCTCTTTCCTGCCAGCAATGGAGCAGGAGACATTCAATTTCTGAAGTGTTTTTCCAAGATAGCTCATCGACAGCCAGCAAGAGCCTTCCTGAAGAAATATCACCAGCTTTAACTATTTATAGCACAGTCATTTAGATGCAACACGTTTTTATTCCCAGCAGGGGATAGAGGGTCAGTATCTCCCATCAATATTCTGACAGCTTGTAGCATGTGAATATGATTGGACAAAACATTACAATTCTGCAGAGCTAAGTGAAGGGAAGGAATTCTACATTTTGCATTCAGAAGAATGCATGGTGCTTCACACTGGTGGCCAAAGGATTAAAATATAGATTAAATTTTGATAAAGAATGAAAATACTTTTTCAAATCTTTCCATATTCATATTTTAGTAAATTCAAATTCTCTCTTTGTTTTTCTTTATTTACTTCACATGGGCTCTTCTGTAGAGCAGGAACACCACAGTTCACCAAGACTGAATATTTACTTGTCCTTTCAGGGGAACTGGGACATATTTAATTTAGGACACACCTGTGACAGGCAGGAAAAATGCTGTCCATATTTCTGGATGGAACTGCACATGGACAGCAGCAAGTGTGCCTGAAGGTACAGAGGCTGCATTGCACTTTCTCCTCATCCGCAGGCACATGAATCGTAGCAATGGCTTGTATTGTAGAGGATCCAGGCAACTGTTGCAGAAATCTTCTTTCAGACATTTTTACAGGGAGGGATGAAGAGTCAAGTTTAGTTAGACTGAGAGTAATCCATGTTGCAGACTTAGGTCATTTAAAATCACAACTATATTTGATATTCAAGACCAGTCCATGGACTGACTTTACTGAAGCAGCACCAATTCCAGCTGGAGGTAAGACAAACAGTGACCAGGCCACTGAAAATTTACGTGCTTCGTTTTGAAGGTTATTATCCTTTGGGCATATTGCACAGTTTGACTCAGGTGAGTGGCAGTAAATACATACAATCAAAGCCTCTGTGTTGATTTTGCAAAGCTGTTAAAAAAGCACTACAGTCTGCTTTTTCTAGAAATATATTGTTAAAGTAAAGTGATTTTGTAAGCAGTAGCTTCAAATAATTGTGCCTGCTCAGTCCTTAGATCACACTTGAATGCATCCAGGAGCCATGCACACTTTTTCGACTTCTTGTAAAGTCCCATGTCAAAGGGGAGAGAAGATACTCAACTGCCTCTGATGTAAGACAGAAGATAAATAAAGAAAAACCCAAAGATATTTCAAGTAGAATTTCCTTCAATCATTTCCAAATGGTGAGCAGTGATGCTATTGTATCTGAATCCTACATCCCTTTAATGTTCCTGGGCGAAAGGAAGGAAGAGAGCAGTTGAGAACTATTTATGTTTAGATATACAATTGCAGTGATTTGAAGCTTATGCTACTCCACCTGAGAGGCAGTACAGTGTCCCCTCTCCTCCTATCTGATGACTCATACTGAAGAGAAATCTTCATTCAGACATGATCCTCTGTGGCCTCTACACAGTTTCTGTGGATTTGTCAAAATCTGACCCTTTCAGTAATGAAACAATGCTGTGTGTTGGTGCAGCATCCCTGACTGATGTTGGAAGTTCAGTCATTACTCTGCAGTGGAAGAAAAGCTGATCAATGAGGTATGCAACAGTTTGGCCACACTAAAACACATGTGAGCCATGCTTCAGAAATCAGTATGATGGTGTAGTTAAATAGCACTGAGTTTCTTGACATGTTCCTTGGGGAAATTTAGGTATGGCTACACAATCACATCCGCTCCCAGCCTAACCTGTCTAAAGTGATCAGCTGCTCAGAGATCACAGGACTCCTTGGAAAAGACAAGGGCACAAAGCTAATGGCTGTAAGCCAGACACAGGTAGTGTGAACTGTTGCTAGATTGGGTGCCTTTATCAGATTGCCTTTTCTTCCTACTTAGCACTGGATATGGTCCTGAGATTGCCTTTTGCTGACTGACTTTATTAGTGGGCAAAGACTGACCAAGAGAGGTCCACAGGAGTGGAAACTCAGTCAGATCAGCTTAGGAAGCGCGCAAAATAATTTGGAGTTAGCTAAGGTAAAAGAGGTGCATGAATCTTCCTCATTGAGGGTGGTGGCACAATGAGAAATACTGATGTGGTGCATGTTTGTAATAATCAGGACATTTTTGATGTAGCTAGTCCAGTCGTTATTATGCTACTTGTCTTTATCTATTCAAATTTGTGGCATTTACAGTGGTAAACATTAAAATACAATACTCAATAGTGACTAATGTTTATGCTTCACAGTACTCAGAGAGGACAGAAGATCCTTCAGAGGGTCTGATGATTGGCAGCAATAGCACTTGCATTTATACTGCTTCTTTGTATGAATGTGACAGCTGGAGAAAGTCAAAGGCTGGTGTTCTTGAGACTGCAGTTGCCAGAAGAGAAAAGCGTGAGTTGCATAAGGAGGTTTGTTTTGCTGCACTGCCAATATGACCATGTTCTACTACAAGAATTAATATTGTTTATAGGAAAACAAATACTATTCTTGCTCCTTTGCCTGAGACAGATGTATGCTCCTCCTCCTTCTTCCTTTGTAAGCAAGGCATTTGTTCCAGTGGTTCCTCTTGGGATGACACAAGGAAAACTCTCCCTTCTTTTTCAATATACTTTAGCCACAACCTGACCTCAAACTGATGAAAGAACAGTGGTTTCGAGGCCCATTCCATTCGTGATTTCTCTGCTGAAACTGCTAGCAACCACATTCCCCTCAAGGATGACTTTTTCAAGGACAGCTCTGTGCTCTACAATTTACAAGACTTGTGTTCTCTGCTTTCCTTTAGTTTGCTCTTAAAATTCCTTCGGTGGTTTTAGAACTTCCTGTGTCTTATCAACTTAGTCAGGTTAACCCAACATACTAAATGCTGTATGAACCTGTAACATAGGTGATCTCAAAAGCAAAAGAAATATGATAGAGTTTATGTTGCCTATGTGGATGAGACACAAATCTTTCAATAGCACTGGCCATGCATTTGAGTAAGGTTACATTATTACACTCTGCAGCTTGTTGCAGTACTGATGAATTGTTGCTGCTGCTGTTAGTTAGGCTATTTGTGATTTTGCTAGCTCAAGGTCAGCTGAATTCCAGGTATAATGGCCTAGCCTGAACTTACTATACATGTGTCTTATGAGGGCAACACTTTTGCTACTAGTAGATCTTATTAATTCTGTTGTAATCTTATTAATCTACTCTGTCTGTCAGAATTTTTAAAACTGATGGCACTAGTGTTCATTATCAGGGTTCATTACTAGGCACTAGAGTAATGACAGTGGTGTTCATTAACTGAACACCCCTGTACACCACAAAAGTCAGCTCTTTGTATCCACAGTCAGAAAATGAAGCAGGAGTGTAACTCAATCTGTCTAAAACTGTGATATTACAATCTCATAATATTTGTGACATCATGTGAGTGTAATAAGCAACACAAGAGAACTATTTGCTGCTTATGGTCTCTTAGTAAATATTACTTCTACTTAAACTCAGAAATACTGCAGCTAAAAAGCAAAGCCAGAATATAAGCAGTTCAAAAGCCTTTGATTTTTCATGCACAGTCTTAAGAACAATGCAGAACAATAAATTGCCCTGCTTTATAATACTTCCCTTTTTATGCTCAGATATTTCTTTAAAAAACACAGCCTACCCCTGGAATCCCAGTTTACTCCTTGGTAATAACTTAGGAAAACTTACCTTTTAGTAACTAAACTTAAGTGTTAGATCATAGGACAAATTAAATTTAACTACAACTTACTTTTGCTAGAAAAAAAAAGTGTTATATTTCACAGAAGCCATGTGAACACTGTTGCTTTAAAGAAAATAAAGCCAGGATAAGTTTGCATGGTGGTAACCCTTGATGAGTTTTCACAGAATTGACTAAAACATGCCATTTACTTAATCACAGAATTTAGCCCAGAATTTCTATTATTACAGTAACTTTTGTGTAGCATTGAGTAACTCTTGCTGACCAAATTTATTCTCATGAATGCTGAAACCTCTGCAGGCTTATATTCTTCTGGTTAAGTGTAAATTAGAAAATGTTTAAAATATTATCTGAAGTAATTCTAGAGGCAAGATATGGGACATAAAACTGGAGTTTGTCCTAAAATGAACAAAAAATCTTCTATTTCAGTCCAAAGTTCAGTTACACAGGCTTTCAGGACAAATTGAAAAAATTAAATTACTTTCTTTTGGTTGTCTGTACCTCCTAATTTCTGATGAAAACAAGTAAGGCTTAAAGTACCAACTAACTTCTGAGAGTCTTCAGGATAAGATTTGTTTTGGTTTGGCTTACTGGTTCCACAGACAATACACTTCTTTCCCCTACACCTCCACAATTGGAGCATCTGGCTGTAGATACAACTGGCTGCACTTCATAGCTCACACCACAGGAGCTCCATTTAGAAGGGTGTATAACCTTGATGACAGAATTTAATTTTTGTTTTGTGGAAAAAAGGCAGGAGTAATAACTCTGTTGTCTCCTTCTGAGTCTTAATATACAATTTCTCATCCTGAGCAATAACTAATCAGCTTGCTGATACCTATGATTTACTAAAGGTGAGCTAAGTTTGAGGCATGGAAGTGCAGATCTGTTAGTTCTCATCTCAGCCTTCGTAAGGCCAGGCACCATCTTTTGAGGAACTGGGTTTTGTTTGGTTGAAAATAATTTGAGTTCATTAATAAAGCAAGGGATAAAGATAAATACAATTATTTCTTTATTGTTTATCTGTTTTCAGAAGTCCTTAGGTGTTAAATTGGAAATCAACACACAAATACCCTGGCGAGAGAGGAACACTGCAGTAAGTAAACTTTCTAGGTGGATGAAGAAGATCCTACTCTTCAGTTCTTTAAGGACTTTTCCAATCTTAATAATTCTATTATAGCTTTTGAAATACATTTTGTGAAACCAGAGTGGTTTTCAGAAAGAAAGAAAGAAAGAAAGAAAGAAAAGGCTTTGGATTAGTGATATAGTTACAAATGGTGAGAATTTAGTTTTCATTGGCTGTGAGAGTAGCAACTCTAAAGGAGGGATTTCTAAAAGGAAGCAATTCTCTCTTCACACAAGAGCCTGCTGTCCTAGAGGCAGACAGCATCCGAGCTGAAGCTCAGGACTGTGCTAAAATAGCTGTACCTGGCCCTTGCTCACAGCTGGCTTGCAGCCAGTAAACTTAGTGTGGGATGAGTACCCCTCCTTCTGTCTGCAACTCTTTCTATAGATATACCCTGAGGCTTCCTGGAAGCAGTTTCCAGCTTCCTCAATTTTCAGAGCTCATATAGGCTTAGAAATGCCTATGGGGTACTTTTAGCAATAATATTAAGTTGTTCTTTCCAAGCTAAGGAATATAAAAATGTAGCAGTGGTCCATTTTTGTTTTTCTCACTTTCTATACTCTGTCTTGGGAATCTTTGACAAACACTTGGTGTTTTCAGCACTGAACTTTCCCCACACATACACTTCTCAGGTCTCATTAAGCAAGGTTCAGGGTCATTTTGTGAGTCTCAAAGGAGCCATGAAGAATGGGAGGGGTTCATGGCATTGTGTATGGTTTTTCTGTCAAACAGGAGGTTGACAAGTTGATCACAATTTAAAAATTTCTGTAAACCAAAATAAGAAGAAAATAAATGTCAAATAAGGTAAATCTTAGTACATAATTCAGCAAATTCTAGTACACACCTTAGGCAGTGCAGAAGTTTATGTAAAAAGCTTGCCCCATGCAGAATTTAGAAGAGAACCAACCAGTGAGAGACCTTGTCCTTTCTGAAGAGCTGTAGAGGATCTCCTGCTCTCTCCTGCCAACCACCTGCCACACACACCTCAGCTGCCCCATCTGGGAGCACAGATATGAAAAGCATTTTTAAAAGGTCAAAACTGCAAACAACCAGGAATCCAATCCTAGATTTTCATTCAGTAATCTGTGTTGAGCACCAGATAACGATACACTGGGAAGAACTTTTTTCTCAAATACATCCTTTCCTGGTGATGGTAGGATTTGAGATTTAGCCATTACTCCATTTGAAGAATAAAGGATAATGAGGACAAAGTTTTTTCACCTTATCATCAGTGAGTATCCTGCATCCCATGATACAACCATACACCACAGAGATCTCCTCCTATTGCCTGACAGAGTTTGACTTGACAAGGTGAATATAAAGCCTCTCTTAAAAAGCAATGTTTAACAAATAGCCCTATTGACATCAATATTGACACCAGGCTAAGGGTAGTGCAGGCTACTTCTTAGTTAAAGGCTCTATTTCCAAGAAAAGGTGTCAGCTGAGAAAAAACTTAAAAATCCATTTAGAAACAGAGGGTTAGGAGAAAGGACTTTCCCCTCAGACTGTGAGAGAAACTGGGAAAAGTCCTAAAAGAACTGACTGTACTGTTCATGACACTGGAGTCTTTCCAGGGCTGCAACTAATTCCCAGCCTCATCTAACTCTAAAAATGGATTTCAGAATTACTCAGACTAGAAAAATACATTGCTAGGTGAAACTTGACTTGTGAGCTCATCCCATACTTAGAGAACAGGAAATATAAAATAGTCAAGAAGTCTCTGAAAAATGAAAAGTAAAAGTGGAAAGATCAAAAAGGAAACCACAAGAGGGCAGATGGACTACATAATGGATGATGAAATTATTAAATACAGAAGGAAAAAAAGGAAAGATGTCTTATCTCTTAAGAGAAACTTCATCTGGGGAAACAAGTATTTTATTCAGAAGAGGACGAGTTAGGAACATGAAGGGAATTCTACTTTTTCTTCTTGAAGATAGTGCAATTTTTAGTAGCTGAACAGTGTTATATCAATGGTTATGAAGATTTGGAGGGCCTTCAGTTATCCATGGGAAGGATTGACCTTTACTCCCACATGCTTCAGCCTCTCTGAAGGGACTGGTAAGCAAAGTGACAATTAAATCCTTGGTCTTGTGACAGAGACTTTTAAATACTCACCAGCAGTGAATTCAGAGCTCAAACCATAGGCCAAGTGTTTATACACAGGAACATAACCATTTGGAAGGAGACTAGCTAGGAAAGGGATTACTTGCAGGAATAAGACATGCATGTCTGGGATCACATGCTTACAGAGACTTTCTTCACTTATGGAGATCACCATGATATTCTTGAAGTCCCTGTTAAAGCATTCACTTACTTCAGTGGGGTAGTATTCACCTATATTCACTTTACTCCTAACAAGTATCTTAACTGCTGCACCAGAGATTTTTAGCATCTTTCCACTTTCTTTAATGTGCTTGAGCTCTGAAAATCAGTCCTTTTCACATTTTGAATTTTCTAGAGGACACTCAGTTTTGGGGCATATCAGCTGGGACCCTGCCAGTTGCCACCAGTGCATTCCTGGGGAAATAGCCTGGACAGCTGCCCCTTCTAGCCAATGCAGACTGTTCATCTTTCATTAAACATGGCTATGTTCTCTGCACTAAAACATAACAAAAAACTCCAAGTCCCATTGCCTATCTGCTATGCACATTATTGTAAAAGCCTTTGAGTAAACTGTAACACATCTGATTTCAAAGGTTCCTTTTATTTAATATTCTGGGTGTTTTATTCTTATACTTATTCTGCTTCCAAAATTCTTTTTTATTCTATTTATTCTATTCTAAAAGGCATACAATAAAAAAGAAACACATGCTTATGCTAAAGCTTCAGTCCAAGTTCTGCTTAAATTCACAAGAATTTTCCACTGACTCCAGAGGGAAATGATCTGACTCCAAAAGACAAGAGTGTGTTTAAGAAAATAAGTTGTTCAGTCAGATTAAACCCCACATTTCTTTACATCAGTTCACACTGCTACAGAGATAATGTGAAGGTTGTGTGCTCTGAACTATACAAATATTCTCATCATGGCACAGTTTATAGAAGAAACTGTGTTAATACCAAATTCTGCAGACAAATTATTTGGAAGGGCCTGTAACAGGTGTAAATATGGGAAGTATATTGTGAAATTGTGAACAGAAATGGGTGCTGTATGCTACAGACACAGATCCAGAAATGAGATTGCAAGCACTGTAGTAGGAGAAGGGTGGATTCTTCCCTGCCTTGTACTGTTTAAAATCAACAGTTTTCAGTTCATTGGTATATACTGGCTTAATAAAGAGTTGATTCCAACACATAAAATTTCAGAATGTAATGTAGCTTAATCCTTTAAAAAAGATGTTTATAAAATGTATTCTTTGTGTCACATGCAAAAACACAGCAGCAGATGGAATGAAGGTTCTATGTTACATGGGTGATGGGACCCAAGACACTTTGGCTCTCAGCTGCTTGTTCCAATTTAGCCCAGGTAAATATGATCACAGCACTTACCCATCCACAATTATTTCATGATCTCTGTAAAGTGAGCTGCTTTCCAGTTTAGCTGCTAGTGGATATCTGACAAAAGTATCACTGTACCTTAAGTTTTTATTTTGAAGTTTAGGGTTAGCCCTGCTAAATGGATAATTTTATAGACAACCTCCTCAGATAAGATTTGAGATATATGCATGGGAAAACATAGAGAGGACCCCAAACTGGAGCAGATTTTCTGGGCAAGACTTGTAAAGATGGGAAAACCACACTGGAGCAGGCTGTTCCTGAAGGACAGGCTGCTGTGGAAGGGGCCTCCACTGGGGCAGTTCCTGCAGAGCTATAGCCTGTGGGAAGGACCCACAGTGGAGAAGTTCATGAAGAACTGTCTCCTGTGGAAGAGACCTCACACTGGAGCAGGGAAAGGATTCATCTCCCTTAGGATAAGGAAGCAGCAGCAGAAACAACATGTGATGAACTGACTGGGACCACCATTCCTTGTCTCCCTGCACTGCAGTGGAAATCAGGAGTAAAGTTACCTACTGTCATCATCTACTGAATATTCTGAGTTGGAAGGGACCCAGAAGGTCCTGACTCCAATGTGTACAGCCCATACAGAGATTGAAGCCACAACCTTGGCATTATTAGCACCATGCTCTAACCAGCTGAGCTAATCCTGTGAGACATGCGAAGGAACAAGAGGTGGGAGGAAGGTGTTTTTAAGATTTGTTTTCCTTGTATTAGCCTACCCCAATTTTGATTGGTAACAAATTCGATTTATTTCCCCAAGTCAAGTCTGTTTTTCCCATTCCATTAATCAGTGAGTGATCTCTCCCTGTCTGTATCTCAACTCATGCATGAGCCTTTCATTTTATTTTCTTTCCCCTGTCCAGTTGAGGAGTGAAGTGATAGAGTGGCTTTAGTGGCTTTTGTGGGCACCTGGTACCTAGCCAATATTAAACCACCACAGTTGTACATGATCCAGTTTGAGAAATGAATTAAAATTTAGATCCATTAGAAGCTATGGAGTATCAGTTGGGTGATAAATGTATTTTACCAACTACATTTACATTTCAATTATTTGTTAAGTACTGCAACTGAACAGCTACCTGTTCAGGTACCTGTTTTTTTCTCTTTGTTTCTTTACTTTTCTTTCTTTTCTTTCCTACAGGGCTGTGACAAACAAGCTCATACACAACTCTAATACTCTGTTTCAAATTTCTGCTCTCAGTTGTTCATAATTTTGCTGCAGCCAAAACAATGTTAATTAAGTTAAGTTGCCTATGTAATAAATACTAAAAATGTCAGAGTTAACTCTGACCCTCCATGTATAGCAGAAAGCAGGCTATCACATAATATTTTTTCTACAATTCTTTTATTGCATTCAGCAAACAGTAAGCTACTCTTTCTAATGCGCTGGATTGGTTCCAGGAGTTCTATTTCTCCCCCTAATTGTGCCACAAAGATATTATATGAAATATCATCATAAAGGTGCTTTTTTATGTTTTAGTCAGAGATCCACCTAAGCTTCTTGAGAAAATCCCAAGACTATCTTTTGCAGCACTCCTATGATTGCTTTATCTAAGTAAATAACTAAACATAAAGTTTGGGTTTGTCCATTTTGGTTCTTTGCAGTACATACAGGAATAAGCTTTGTACTCCATCAGTGGTTTACAGACCACTTGGTAAAAAGTGTGGTACTTCAGGATTAATGTATGCTTTTTGAAGCCTTAATTTTGACATCACTGAATGAGGCTAGCTTCATTTTGAAAGCTTAACATGTTAATGTTTTTTGTATGCTGTCAGGCTGGAACCCATGACATTGTGTCTGTAGGTGCTTCACCTCTGAAGCAATCAGGGCAGCTATTCCCTCCAAATTCTTATGTATAGAATCATTAAGGTTGGAAAGTAAGCAAGATCACCAAGTCCAACTATTAATCAAACACCCTAATTTCAACCAAACCGTAGCACAAAGTGCCATGCCGAATTGTTTCTTGAACACTGTTAGGGATGGTAATATATATAATTATATACATAAAATATACTTCCAGGTATAGATAGAATGACTTTAGCTCTGCATGGTCTGGTAGCTATTCTTAGAATATCTTCAAAGAAAAAAAAAGTAATACCACTTATAATTTCCTGTATTCCTTTCATTTGTTTTCTTTTTTATATATCTGATACAACTAGAAGTTTTTTCCACCCAGGCAGAGGTGAGATAAGAATTAATCACTGTGATTCTGCATTGTCTCTGACTTCAAGGCTCCTTGTCCCTCATTCATTAGGTGAAGAAATCTTGCTAGGGTGTTGATTGTATCCCTTGACCCACTGATCACAGAAAATCCTTCCATCTCTGGGGGGTTTTCTTAGTACAGAGGAAGCATCCATGAAAGATCCCTGCTGAAAAAAAATCCTTGTTATTCAATTTGTAGAGCAATCACTTATCCACCTAGATCTCCTGAGCTCACCTTACACCAAAAGCCTCAGATAACAGTCATGGAACTCACCACCTTATAACTCATCACCCATGGATTTTAATTTTCATTGCCCTCTGAGATAAGTCAAGTATTTTGCCTATAGGAATCCAATTTTATATTTAATATACAGAGCAATGGCAAATTACTGTGTGAATATCAGATGACTTATTTATCTCAGGTTGAAAGTATAACTTATAACAATTTATGACAACCTTAGCCAGAGTGTTAAAAATTGTATTTTTCTATCACGTAATTTATGAAAGAACATCTTTAGGAATTTAGGAATCCTAAAAACCAAGTTTTTTTAAAAGTTCGTTAATTACTACCTACACTGAGTTTTGAATCAAAATGAAAATTGGAAATGAAGTGCATGATCTCTCTTGTCAAACAGCTTATATTCTTGATCTATGAATGAAAGGAAAAATAAAATTATGCCATGCTATCCTATGATTCTAAAGGAGGTTCCAGCAGAGCTAGAGTCAGAACCAAAATAAATTTAATTCTGTAATTATACTGTTTGACTGTACTTAGGTTAGCAACTTTTCCAAGGAAGCTTTCTGTTTAGATTTCTATTTTTTATGTAGCCTTCCTTTTTGAAGTTATAGTGAGGCATATACTAAATAAAAAATGTGTTATAGAGTAAATACTGAATAGTATCCAGCAGAGCTTATATTTTTACTATTTTGTAAGTAATTTCATGCCACATATATGCAATCCGCCCCTTTCAGAATAAGATGGAACACCTGATTTTACAAATCATTTACAGAAAACAGATGTACTTTACAAGTTCTTGGTTATGTATCCATGAGGTATATTTTGCAAACGTAAATAGAAAGGCAAAGCTTGATTTAATAAACTCATATTTCAAGAAAGCAACGCAGAGAGAATAAAGTTAGCATTTATGTGTGGGTGTTATTTGTTAAGTACTGCAAGTGAGGTATAATTTACTAATCTGAGTCAAGCCAGAACAACAAGGCTACTTTGTTCATTTGGTGCTTTCTGTTCCATCTAGGTGATATGAGAGTCGAAGGAGCCAAAAAAAGAGACTTAACACATAAAGTTTTGAACTCTCTGACATATGCAGCAAGAGAGGCCAAAGTTGTGCAGAGATTTAACTATTCCCATAGGATTTTCAGGCATGTTGTCAAGGCAGCCAGTATAGCCAGGAGTTTAGTGCAACAGCTGTCCTATAAATAAACAGAGGACAATATTTTTCAGGGATTGGTATCTTCACCAACACTTGTCAAGATAGACTTAAACCCACAGAAAAGCAGTTCTGTGTAACAGTGGAGGGTTTTTTTGCTCTGAGCCATTCAGACAAACCTGAGTTTGCAGTACCCCCTGCTGTCCTTGAGAAACCTGCTGAATAATGGCTGTTCCTGTGTTACCTGCTGCTGCCCCTCCAACACAGAATCTGCTTAAGTTATCTTGCATCTAGAGATTACATCAATACATCTTTCTGATTATTCTTTTCACCCATCTCACAGCAAAAATGGACCATATTGTTCAGCAGTAAAGCTTCACTATTTTTAAAGTGAAGGTAAAGTTTGCTATATGCAAATCCACAAAAAAAAAAAAAAAAAAGGGTCACAGAAAAAATTGTGCATCATCTGTTATCTGCAAAACCTCGGACACAAAAATGAAGCCACATTTAAACTCCAACAACAAACAAAGCAAAGAAAAATATTTAAGACCCTAAGTATTTAAAATGTGTTTTAGCATAGAGGCTGAAAGCACCCATGGGCCTTGAATTATCTGGAAAAGTTATATAACTTACTCATAGTAAATTACAATTTTTGCTTCAATCATATTGTCATTCTTACGTGAAGAGATGAGGAGGTTAAAGGTACTAGTCTGTGAAATCCAGCATAGCTATTTGGTAAATCCTGAAGGTCAATAAGTCTTTACTCAATATATTTATATCCCAGTTTCTATATTACAAAAGATGATTAAAATATACATATGCCACAAGAAATAGTCCTATCTTCTCTAGAAAACCCCCGCCAGGATTCTAGTTTAAACAGGAACTCGCAATGAAAATATAAAAGGCAAGAATCTACGCTTACAAAATGTTCAAACTGATATTCTTAGGCCACAGTGCAACCCAAACTGCCATGGTTTCCAGGGACTACAATCATGAACAACACTTAAGGAATGCGAAGTACACTAAATGTACTATTTCAACAGACATCTCAAAATTCCAAAGGCCAGCTTCTTAATTGGAAAGAAAAGAAAAATGTTTTCTGTAGGAAAATAGTATTTCATGAAAGAACCCTTGGCCAGATAACTTGAATCATGCCACCACCTGTCTCAGTAACAGACTGATAAAAGTTGCTTTAATATATATGACTCATAACAGGAGTTTTAAAAATAATAACCATACTTCTAAATATAATGAACCCGAGCTGTATGTTGTCAACCATTGCTCATAAATTTTCCTGGGCCAGCTTTACTGTGTAGCAAGAGTCACAACCTTTTTTTCAGTTTTGGAGATTTTAAAAAACTTTCCAAGAGGAGAGGAGGTGGCTAGAGCTGCCTAATTACTATGGCTTAGAATATGCATAGATTAGTTTGTTGTGCATCATTAAAACCACAAAATCATATAATAATTTAGATCAGAAGGGGTCTTTACTTAGCCCAGTACCCAATCAAGAGCAGGTTTCTTGGAGCTTTGTCCAGCCAAATTCAGGCTCTCTCAACAGGATGGAAATTGCCCACCCTCTCTGGGCACCCATCCCAAAGCTTGACCACCCTTGTGGTGAAAAAGATTTTCCTAATACCTAATCAGTATTTCTCATGATCTGATTTGTGTCTGCTTCCACTGTTCCTGTCCCTGTATACCACTGAGAAGGGTCTGGCTCTGCTGCCATGATGTGGGTTGGGAGAGTAGGAAGATCCCCTCGTAGCTTTCTCTTCTGCTCATGAAGAAAGTCTCTCTCTACACATCATGTGCAGCAGCCCCTGATCATCTTGGTTGCCCTCTGCTGAACCCACCACAATATATCAGCATCCTTATACTGGAGAGTCAAAAACTCACAAGCAAATGCTGTTACACATTCTTCTGTACCATACATGTATTACATATGCATACATATATATATATATACGAGAGAGAGAGAGAGAGGAAAGGCAAAAATGCTTTGCATTCCAAGCAGTATTGTCTTGATTAGACTTTCATTTTTAGGGTCTTATTAGTTTATACCATCATTTTCACTTCAATTTTAAATTTAATATTTCGTTAAATAATTGATTGTATCTGAGGGGAAAAAAAGAAGGAGATATTTGTGACTCTTAAACTGCAAGCACATGTAATTCTGGAAGAAAAATCATGCACACTGTCACTGCTTCTGCGTGTTGAAGGCAGAAACTAAGTGCCAAACTCTGAAAATGCTCAAATTATTTAAAAAGCCATTAAGTGTTTGGGAAATTATCATTAACCACACCATTATTCACCATAATACACAGAGTGAATGTTCATACAGTCACCACACATAACAAACGAAACCAAAAAACCACCAACGTTCAGTAATGTGGGCTGTTCAGTGACAAGGCAGAGCATTCCCTTGTGGAAAGAAGGCCCTTTCTGAAGCTTATTTCCTTCTAAGATAGGATGGCTTCTTGTCTCTGCAGAGAAGGTCTAAAGAGCTTGCTTTCAGTTTTGTGGTTACTATTCTTCCAAGAATTATTATCCCAACTGTGAGGGGGAACCCTTTTCTTAATTGATATTAATTACCTTGTGCAAGAAGTGGTGAGATTGGGCTTAATCTGGTCCAGGCTGAGCTTATTTCAGTTTGTGTTACATCAACTACTTTAACCAAATGGCAACCAAACCACTTTGACACCAATTAAAGGTGAAGGTAGAGGTTTGAAACTGCAGAGCAGTTTGGGGTGGATATAATACAGCAGGTTAAACTTTTGTAAAACTTCACATAGTGAAATAAAACCAGAAATGGTTGTTGGTGGGGCTGGGTTTGCATTTTGGGGGAAATCACTATTTTCCTCCCATGTTTTTTATTTCTTTCTTTTTTTAAATTATTTTTATTTATCATCATTCAGCTTAGCAATGAATCAAGACCCTTTTAACACTGCCTTTTTGAAAAAGTCAAGAAGCCCCAGGAGATTTTCGTGGACTCACAGAATATCCTGATTTGGAACTCACCCAACAAGGATCATCGAGTCCAACTCCTGGCCCAGCACAGGATCATCCCCAAGAGTCACACCATGTGCCTGAGAATATTTTCCAAATGCTCTGGAAGTCTGTCAGGCTTGGTGCTGTGACCGCTTCCTGGGACTCTTTCAGTGCCCAAACACCTTCTGGATGAAGATCTCTTTTCTAATATCCAGCCTAAGCCTTTCCTGACACAAATTCAAAATTTTATTTGAAGAGATCTCTTTGTTACTTTGATTATTATGCATGCATCCCTCCCAGTGATTTAAATGATTCTGCCAGAATAATATTGCGGATATTTGCAGCTGGGATTGAGATAGTACTATAGGTATTTTCTATAGGCAGAATCCTGGCTTCTGTATGTGTTCTTTATTTTACTTCTCTAATGCCTTTTTCTCTTTCTGATCACACTAGTAATCTAGCCTCCATTCATTTTAGAAGGAAAAGATTTCTAAAGGATATTGCACCTTGCCTGGGTACTTATTAATGCCTGTTCTTGTTCTGTGATTATACAAAGATTTTTTGTACAAAGGGGTTGCATTGGCTTGAGTTAAATGGGTTTAGGAAAAAAAAACCACAATGTATTTAGGTCAGTACAAATTCCTGGTTGGAAACTTTTAGATAATCTCAAATCTTTAACTATATACACTTTAAAGTAGTTTACTGAAAACAGCAATGTCAACCAAAAAACTTGTTCTAAAGCCACAAAAGTTAATTTTTAGAAACTCAGTTGCATTTCTGAGTAAATCAGGCCTAGTAAATTCCCCCTCATCCCCCAGACCAGGCCTAGCAAATTCCCACTCATTCCCCAGTTTTATTTTCAGAGAAGGAAGCATCATATTTGGAAGGAAACACCTTCCATTCCCACTACTAAAGTTGTGCAGCTGTAGCAAATTGCTTCATGACCATGCAACCTGATTGCATTTCTTTTGTTTCAGATGGCATTGAAAATGAACAGCTTCAGCTATAGGTGAACTAAATTCCTATTTACAGAGATTCAGTTACTTTTCCTCTTTGTTTAAGGGTTTGAGGAATTGCATGCATGCATAAGGAATTTTTTATTACAAAAGGAAAAGAAACATTCTCAGAAAGACAATCACTAAGATGTGTTTCCTCTGCATTAGACATACATATAAACCTAAACCAACAATATACATTTGCAATGTTTTGTATAGTTTTGTAAATAATTAAATATTTTAAAAGTTCTACCCTTCAACTTTTTGCTGTATAGAAACAATGCATCTTTTTTTTTTTTTAATTCTCCTAGCCTCTGGCATTATTGAAGCCTTCTAATAGGATTATTTCTTGACTCTCCAGTTAGCACTATGAGATGGAACAAGGCACTGCTTTGCAGTCCAGAACTGCAAATTATGATCCCCTGTCCCTGTTAGGTTAAATGGCAGGTTCCTTCTTGACCATGTTGTTCAAAAACCCAGGCATTCCACTAAAGAAATAAGCACAACTATGAAAACTCTATCACAAATAATGTAAACATGTATGTGTGTGTGCATATGTGCATATATATATATATATATATATATATATATATATATATATGTGAATGTGTGTGTATAAAAAAAAAATTTAAACTGACTCTATTAATAATTTCCAGAATCCCAAACGTCAAATCCCTGCTCAAGCAACACTCAGCTTCTACAAGCAATAGAAAAAAGGCAGTGCTGAAATACAGTACATACTACAAGCCAGGGAAGAAGATCCAATAGCCCAGGGCCCTCTAGAAGACTGACTCATTCCTTAGATCATTCACTCCCAACTCACTTTAAACTTAGACATGCCAGTGAATCCTTACACTACTTCTGCTGAGTCCAAAGGAAAAACAAGGTATTTGTCCCTCAAAAAGCTTTAGGGGATCTGCAAACAGTAAAAAATTATTGATTCTAAGCCAGGCACTCACCTGGCCTCAGGTGATTTAGTATATCATGGAGCTGGAGTAAATATCTCAGCTAAGTGGAACTCTGGTCATTGATGATTTTCCAGATCACAACTAAGAGCTAAAAATTACTCCAAAAGTCAGAAGGCAGACAGTGCCAACCACAAGCTAGACTTACAATGTAGCTGGGAAAGAAATGTGTCTTAATAAGCAAAACCACCAATTTTTTCTGCAGTGGCCCCAAATTGTTAGACATTAAGTTTTCCAGCACAGTAGTCTACATAAAATGACCAAAGGGTATAACAGATTACAGAACTGCACTGTTCTTCTGATTTAGGAAACCTTCACAATCTACTTTGTAGTAGTTGTCTGCTGCCCTTTGCACTGTGATCTCTGTCCCATGGGCTCATGTCTTATAATTGAATGACATCGATCACCCCCCAAAAAATACAGCCTTGCCATCCTTGAACAGCCAACTTCTATCCCTGATGACAAAAGAGTCACCAGAGAATGAGCAGCTAGGTGTCCAAAATCTTCTGAAATCAATTAGACAGAAACCATCATTATCTCTTCCAATTGCTGTACCACCTTGCTCTTGTCTTATCCAACTGCTGGCCCTTATCCATCACAACCACTTTCTTCTGCTACTAATAAAGCCAGCTTGGTCACCAAGTGTTGGAAAGGGGTAAAAATGACACAGAATGTGTACTCTCTAATAATCACTTATGCACATTAAACAAAGGGAAACCAGCAGGTACTGCATGGATCTCAGTAAGGTGACAATCTGGCCATTGGAAATGCTCAGCCAGGCAACAATACTACCCTCCAAAGGGTACCTCATACTATTTTAGTAGCAAAATAGACAAAATATTTTTGTGATTCAAGGCAGTGAGAAGCTTAAGACCATCAGCACAGATCTTAGTTCACTTCCAGGGGGAGATGCTAGAGTGTTTCTTTTCTATTCACAAATGAAATAATGTGGGTCAGGGAGCACTCTGGCTAAAAGTCAGTGTGTTAACTGTTCCCATACAGCCTCAAAACTGAAATTGAAAAACACCAGGTAACACATGGTAATAAGAAGAGTATTGGGTAATAATTAACAATGGATTATCACTAGACAGTAAGGAAATTGTGTGCTTCAAGTCAACAGTTTATGGTCCTTAATAAAGCATTGAACACTACCACCAGTGTGGGACCTAACACCTCCCAAACACTGCCAGAAGTACAAAAAGGAGATGAGTCTCAAACATTAAAGGGAATTAGAAGTGCCCCCAAAACTTCTATTATTCCAGCAAAAAATGTTGATAATGAAGATGTGGCACTTCTGCTCCTCTCCTGCACACGAACAGTTCTGACAGAATTGAGCAGCATCACTCATGAAGTAGAGGCAGCTTCCCTGCAGTGAAGGATATTCAAACAACTTGCTTGAGCAATGATGGTTTTGGCTTACTTATCTTGTCCAGCCAAATTAAATCTGCTGATTATAATTATGCAGGTGCTGTGTGAGAGCAGAAAGTTAAGGATGAGAAGCACCAGTCTGGCCTGATGGCTCCAGAAATAGATTTAGCCTGGAGCTTTCTGTGAAATAGACCTCTCACCTGAAAACAGCCTGCACAAATCTACTTTGTAAAATGAAGAAGGGATCTGGTAACATGCTTAAATCAATATTAACAGTTATTTTCAGCGATAACCAGTCTTCAGATTCACTAAAGTCCTTAAAATTCAGTATTGTGTCAAATGCTTTCCTCTGGAACTTAAACAGTGATGAATAAAATAACCAATTTAAACTTAAACAGTGATGAATAAAATAACCAATGAATAACCAATTTCTTCCACTTTACCAAACTGTCTGCATTTATTGTAGACCAATTAACTGAGCTTCTTTCTGGGCTAGATTTGTCCTGGCCAATTAAAGCAACTCATTTGCAGCAGCAAGAGAAATATGACCACCTACACTGGCCTCCTGTGGTTCTCCAGGGATTTTTTCTTCCTCCCACTTTTTTTTTGTCCAGATGCATTGTTCGGAGGTGGGAAAATATAGCATGCAGACCCTTTTCAAGGCTCATCCCCATCATTTCATCAAGGAAATCATGTTCTCAAGAGACAAGTTGAGCCATCATCATCATTGTTGAGCAAGATCAAAGGTGCACAAGACGCTCACTGCCAAATCAAGGACATTGCCTGAGTACTAACAGTCCTTTGAATGTGTTTATCAAACAAAACAGCATCCTGGAGAAAGGAGGAAAAAGAATTTGGCTCTTGCTTTCCCAGACAGCAGAAACAAAAGAAAATCAGAACAAAACCAAAACAAAGTGAATCATAAATTCCCCACTGCCAATCTTGTGAAGTCTGATACTGCAGATCCAACAGAAGAACTGTACACAGAAAACGTTGGCACTGCAAACCAGCTGTGAGCTTCATGTAGACTACATAGGTGTGGAACCCCTCTGCCTTCAGCTGGGGTTAGTTAAGTGATGGGGGAAAGGAATTCATCTGCTCTCTGTGATCAAGGCCTACATCACCAGTGCAACACTGGGGTGTGGAGGTTCGGGTATGGCCAGAGTTACACATAAGTCTGATCAAGTCTTTTCTCTGAAATCCTACCCTAAATGAATGCTCCAACAACTTTTATGGCTCTGGAACAGTTTACTTCAGTTGAAAGAGTTTTTCTAATCTACATAATAAACTAAGTTTAAAGATCTAATTATACTTGTGTGCATATAAAAATTATTTTGACAATTCTCAAAGGACAAAGCAATTATGAAAACAAAAAGCCAACATCTGATTATTAATCCAATGAGGAGATAGAAAGAAAATAGTGTTGCATACTAAAAGTTTTAAATTAAATTATATTTTTTTTATTTTTGTATATCAAAGAATCATTTGAGGTTTACAATTTAAGAGGTGATATTTATATACTTCCAATACAATACAGTATAAAAATGTGGTGTCTCAAGCTACAGCTGAGCTGGAAATGTGCTACAAAAATGAGTTGAAGACAAAGTGTGAACTTTGCTTGCCAGTGCTGGAACAGAGTTTTACTATCATCACAAGAAGTCATATCTGTTAAACACAAAAAAGCCTCTAATTCTACTCTTCTACAGAAGACTATGCCCCCCACACTTGTACACCCCAAAACTATATAAAACAAAGTAGTAAAAATTGTTGTAGAATAAAAAAAAAAAATCACATGCATTGGTGATTGTCTTTCAGAAAAGAGCTAATCAAGTTTTCTGTTTATTAAGTTCCCAAATTTCTTTTCCTTCTGGTATAATGTTGGGTTTAGGTGTTTAGATTTTATACTGGAAGATGGATTGGTATAAACAATGGATTAAGCACAAGTAATCTGAACTCCAAACAAGAGCACATAGATGTGAGTGAGCTCTTGAAAATAATATCTGTTCTGTTTGGTCCATATAGAAGAGAAAATCAGGAGTAAGGATTTTCATTTCACTGTGTCCTGTGATACTTTTTTGGGGGGTTTTGTTTCATGTGAAATTTCTAAATCAGAAGATGTTCTGAAGAGTGAGCAATGTCCAAGTTTCTTTCCAAATACTGCATTATGCACAGGATTGTTTGTTTGTTTGTTTAGAAAGAAACCCATGACTTTCTGCAACTAGGATGAGTAGCTTTTTGTTTATGTAAAGCAGGAGCTCCTGCAGCTGTTTACAAACAAAATTCTGCAAAGTGCTGAATACCTAAGATCACACAGTGCAGAATTCAGAAGGCACACAAAACGAGTGTGGGTTTCAAGTAATTATGTATCTCACAGCTTCCAACTCTTATACATTGTTATCAAGATGGGGGAAAGAATTAATGTTGTAGGAACATGCCAACTTTTTGTTCTTTTCTTTTTTTTACAACATAAGATTTATGATGTAATACACATTGAAAGGTATCAAAAGAGTCCTTGAAGCCTTCTTAACTGTGCATTCCTCTGAAGGAAACAATGGAGCCTTTGGGTCTACTTGCCACTTTTCTTCAGTGGGTATTCATATATTATATGATACAGAATTATATCCCTTGCCTAGGATGGCATACATAAAATACTGTCTGTGAAAGTATTAGATCCCCATTCTTGATCATCTTTCCCAAGTTTCTGTAACTATTCATGTATTTTCTCCCCACTGCTTTTTTTTTTTTTTTCCCCAGCTCTGTACTATTCACCTGATTTGCTCATTCTGGATTTTTGGCATGGCAAAATTTTACTATTCCACTTTGATTTTCCAGAGATTTTGTTTCTTTTATTCCTGTTCCATATCTGCTTCAAATGATACAATGTATTTGTGGATTTGAACAGGTGATTCCACATAAACTATGGGTAGCAATCTGCTCAGTGGAGGGCAGAGAAATCTTTATAAAAAAAGATAAAAAAGTCTTCAGCTGTTACTGGAGAACTATCTAAACTTCCACTAGTTGATGGCTTTTTGTTCTTTTGTCCAGAATTGAAGTGTCCATATTCACATCTCACAATCCATGTGATGATGACAGGCACACTGTCTGTATCTCTGATTTAAGCTGTCACAAGAAATACATATCTATTTGACAAACACTCTTGGGGGTGATAGCAACTGATTTGCAATATTCTCACAGCTCAGCTTCTGACACTTCAGTCAGCCCAGAAGATCATTTGAGAAGTTTACTAAGATGGGCGTTTCTTTCATTTGCAAATGAATCTTATTCTGAACTCTGGATCTCCTTTCCAATTATGTCAGGCTCCACAGCCAACAACTGCCAAGCCTCCTGTTAAAAGTTACCTGGTCCTCTTTTTCTTACAAACTGCCATCCATCCCCAGCGTTGTAAGTTAATTTTATGCCAAACCCTTCTTTCCCCCCACCTAAGTTAAGAATGAGAAGAGGCATGTATCTAAGAAGAGGAAGAATTCCCTGAGTAAATGACTGTTCCAACACCAGGGATTCTCTGACCCTACATGTGATTTAGCAAGCAGATTTCTGCTGGCATCCATGCCTCAGTGCAGAATTCTCCCTGTCACCAGTATTCCTGGCTCAGTGAAGAATTTTTAAATGGGGAATTTTCAGGCTAAACAGAAGAGAGTCTGTTCTGAATTTGCAGGCTCTAAAATGCACAGCTCCCTGTGACTGGGAAATCCAGAAATGAAGGACTTGGATTTTCTCAAGTAAACTTTGATTTGGGGCAGAGGAATAGGTGAAAAGGAAGGACAACGTGACATAGCACAAAAATCACATGGGATTTGTGTCCCATGTCTTTGGACTCCAGATAACTGATATAAGATATAGCCTTATAATTGCTTTAAACCACCCTGTAACTACAGTGTAATAAATTATCATCAGGGCCAGAGGATAAGAGAGTTTGATGCTCTTTCATTTGTGATGACATTTCTACTCCAAAGAAAGAACACTAAGAAATGCTCATTCTAATTTGAGATTTTTTTTTTTTTGTGAAAATGATAATATAATCTCAGTATACTTTGGAAAGAACTTGTCTTTTTTAATTGACTTTGCAAATTATGATGTCAGCCAATGCCATGAAATCTGCTTACAACTCGAGGACTCAATTTAGGAAGTAAAAATGGAAAAGGAAAAAAATTTTAAATTACAGATTTCTGCAGTTTTAAGATGCTGTAAAAACTATAAAAAGGAAAGCTTCCATCCACTAATCTTCTTTAAAGAACAAGTTTACCTTTCATTAAGATAAACTTACAAAACTGCATTACTTTTCTAGTCAGTTATTTTAAAATGGCCATGCTAATCATCCCCAATTGTCTGAGTAAAACAACATATAAGATTTTGGCAAAGTATTCCGCTATAATCCATAGTAAGAAGAGAGTAGGTTATTCAACACCTATGTAATTGTGGGCTCTTACAAGAGACCATTGAAATAGCTGGCATTTTATAATTCCAGGGCAGACTAACACTGCAATAGTAATTTATGCTATAACATCATGTTAGCTTCAAATTTTCTGAATTAGTCAAAACAAGAAAGTTTTCTTTTTTATAGGCTACAAGTAACTAGAAATACAGAGGTAGTTTAATCTCCTGTGTATATGAAGCTTTGTCCTCTGAAAATGTGAAGTCTCTCAGAAAGTTAAACTAAGCAGGAATTCTATCTATTGTTTTGGGGCATCTGGAACTAGTGGGGAATACAGTGTTTTCCCAGCTTAACATTTTGTATTTCCATTGCACCCTGAAGCTATACAGTACACTGCCAAGAGAAAACTAATTCAGCAGTATAAATTAAAAATAGGATTCTCGTGACACAAACTGCATAAATATGGTTTACTTGTGTAATTATTTTGCAGCAGTGATACGGTTAATTATTTTGCAGCAGTGATATGTCTTGTTTATGAAATCTTCACAATATGTGTGACATTTCTGATAATGGCCAGTATGCAGAGGCAAGCAGAAATAAAATGATTTAAAATGTTATTGTAGAATGAATCAGTAACTATTTAAGGGAAGGTGAGGCCAATCATTTCCTTGCAATATGCTATTACCCTTGGTTTATTTTTTCCTTTAAGTAAATATCTTCAAATATGACTTTGGCAGTGTAAGAGTCAGAACATGTAGTTTTAAAAG
The DNA here is from genome assembly GCF_012460135.2 of Molothrus ater. Classification (NCBI taxonomy): domain Eukaryota; kingdom Metazoa; phylum Chordata; class Aves; order Passeriformes; family Icteridae; genus Molothrus; species Molothrus ater. The sequence continues at coordinate 34,778,170 of NC_050478.2, read as the reverse complement.
AGTAATTTAAAAAATTTCACAGATTTGTGTTGTCAACTAATATAAATACAGCAGAAAACAAGTACTTAAACTATGCTTTAAATGAGACTCTGAAGAAAGTATTGGCTTTTTTCTTACTATCTGAATGGGGGCTGGTGTCTTCAATAAAAATCTTATCACCCTCAAAGCACCAATTGTAGCAACTACCAGGTTTTTCAGATTTGGACCTGTAACCTTCAGAAAGCATTAGGACAGAATAATTGGCTTTTGGGAATCCAGAACAGTATGAGTGGCTGGTAGTAAGCTACCCACAGAAAAGGCCCAGCAGTTAAAGCAGTTGATTACCACAATCTAACTGCTAAGTTACTAGTTAAAATTGTTGATTAGAAAGAGCAGCAGACAAAAGGCATTGGAAAGGTTCTAAGAGTCAGACTATTTAAGGAGATAAGGGGTCCAAGACGACAAAACATCAGTTCAAAGTAGAACTGAATGAAAATTACTCTAAACATGTTCTTTACTTTATAAAATGGATTTAAAATGAGGCACAAAGATATTAGGTAAGTGAAGAAAATATGCAGCCCTAAGACATGCATTTTAAAGCAGGTAATAAGATGATCTAGAAATTTACTCAGTTAATCAGGCCTCAGCCTTGTACAGAGGTCTGAATGGCAGCACACCCTTCTCACATGCAGTCCTGCTCTCAGCTGTGCCCAAGAGTCTGCCCAAGATAGAATGACTTTTAAACTAAGGTCTTAGGGGGTCTTCAAAATAACTTCTTCAAAAACAAATAAAACAGGGTCCTACCAGCTCTTTGAGCTCTTTCTCAGCTCCATTTATATGAAGGATCCTTTACAGTAGCTATTAACACCTCTGAATTGGATCTACCCAGCAATTAGCTCTGGCTTGACAGATCACTTGGGCCTAATTTCCATTTATTTCTCCCACAGAACAAAATAACAGGGCAGCTTCTGAGCACTTTGGCAGCTTGTCATATGGATACATGAGGTCTCTATCCTAATAAAGCCTGTGTAAGAAAATGCCCATAAAATCATAGAATGGTTTGAGTTGGAAGGGACCCTAAAGACTTCCCTCTGAAATGGGCAAGGACATCTTCCACTAGACCAGTTGCTCAAAGCCCCATCCAACATGATCTTGAACATTTCTAGAGATAGGGGCATCCCAACAACTCCCTGGGCAACCTGTGCCAGTGTCTCACCACACTCAGAGTAAAGAATTCCTTTCTAATACCTAATCTAAACCTACCCTCTTCAATTTAAAGCCACCACCCCTTGTCCTATTACAGCATGCCATTGTCAACAGCCCCTCTCAACCTTCTTATAGGCCCCTTTTAGGCAGTGAAAGGAGTTCCCAAAGCCTTCTCTTCTCCAGGCTGCACTGCCCCAGGTTCCAGCTTAACTTCACAGAGAGGTGCTCCAGCCTCTGACCATCTTTGTGGCCTTCTTCTGCACTTGTTCCAACAGGTCCACATCCTTCTTATGTTGGGGATTCCAGAGCTGGATGCAGTCCTCTGGGCGAGGACTCAGGAGAGCAGAGTAGAGAGGGAGAATCAACCTGCAGGGATTCCAGGCAGGATGCAGCCCAGGACACGTTTGGCTTTCTGGGATGAAGCACACATTGCCAGGTCATGTCAGACTTCTCATCCACCAACACTCTCAGGTCCTTTTCTGCAGGACTGTTTGCAATCCAGTCTCTGCCCAGACTGTATCTGTGCCTGGCATCTCCCTGATCCATATGCAGAACCTTGCACTTGGCCTTGCTGAACTCCTCAGGAATGCACAGGCCCATCTCTCAAGCTTGTCAAGGTCCCTCTAGCTGGTGAACTTTCCCTCCAGTGTGTCATTGGCAAACTTGCTGAAGGTGCCCTCAATCCCACTGCCCTTGTTGCCAACAAAGATGTCAGACGGTGCCTGTCCCAACACTGACCTGTGACAAACACTCTTCACACTGTGATCATTCATAATAAAGGACTTCAAAACATACTGGATCAGATAAACTACTGATAAGAAGTTTAGTAAAACTACTCCACTTCCCAGGTATTAGAGAAAAAAAGCCAAAAAATACATGAGGAAGAGTGGGCATCTTTGTACAAGCACCACTAATTATCAGGACATCATGTATTTTGTCTGTAATACACAGATGGTAACAGGATAATGACAGTGAATCAGGGATGGGAAGAGTTAATTTTGGGGGCATTCTTCACTGTGTCTGTTCATGCCTGTCTGTTATGAGCCTGGACATCAAAACCAGGGGCAGAAACTCCTTTATTGTGTAGGGGAGAAATCCCTTCCACCTCTGTGGAAGAACAGGGAGAGTGTTCCAAGTTTTTAAATCATAGGAAACAACATATGAAGTTGTTTAACTGTTCTAACTTCTACTGAAGCCATCAAAGTTGAATATGTGCAAAAAGAGGCCCTATGGAATAGCAGTAATTTCATCAAAAGACAATGAATGGAATCCCTATGGGACACCAGTAACTCCTGGCTTTCCAGCTCTACTTGGCTGCTGCAAGAGTTAAGCTCTCTCTCTATCTCAAAGGGTCACAAAAATCCTGAGAGTTTAGCAAACAATTAATGAAAAGAGACCTGCAGCTAACTGGAAGAGTTCACACATCAGAAAGCAATCATTACATTTTATGTTACTAGCAGGTGGTTAACCATAATGTTTATTATTTGTCAGTTACAAACATACTTTGATTTCTTTGTAGGTGACTAGTGTCTTTGTTAATAGCTATTAAAAGGTTTTGATAACAGCACAATATCCATCATAGTTATGTTTCATAACAGACTAAATCACTATCTGTTGACCTTGATAGATTAGCTACGTGAAATTCTCATATTTAATACCAATTCTGATTAATCTTGATTTACTGCCTTAGAAAATTTCTATTTGAATTATGCTGGTAAATGACACCAAGACAACGTTTACTTGTACATTTAAAAGGCCTAGGTGTTTGGTTCTACAATTAGTCTCTAAACCTGCAATTTACTGGGGAAGATGCTTATCTTCCTTTTTCACTCCTCTTCCACACTCATTTGTTTGTTTATGTCTTGGTTACAAGGGCACTTCCACAAACCTGACTTTGTGGTATTATTCATGACAGCAGCTTGTGTGGCATGAGTTTCCAGGATGATCATCTTAGATAGGAACAACTCCTCCTTCGCTGAGTCAACTCACCGTGAGCAAATTCCTTTTGTAACACCAGACAGAGAAGAAATTTAAAAAATAGTAAAATGTGAAGTAGCTAGGCTTGAAACAGGTGGACCAAATGACAGATGTGCCTCTGTATTATTCAAAAGAATGATTCATTCCCATAAAATGCCCCAAAGCAGCAGTTTTCCAACCTTCTAAACTATACACTGACCACAGTGAACCTTGAAAACATACTGTGGACTATCATGTGTCCATGCTACTATTCTTTTTTAAAGTGCAATAGTTCTGTGTTTCAGCATCTCATGGCTATGAAAATTCTATTTACAAACTCCAGCTTGGGTGGAGTGTTGAAGTAAGAGAAGGCATCTCTCCACATTGTATTTTACTGGAAAGGCTTTGTCTTTGCTTTGTTTGTTTTGATGTAAACTAAGATGAGTGGGTTTATACATCCAGAAAAATAGAAGTGGATGAGGGAAAAACATCAGAAAAATATTAAAGTGAACACGTAAGAAAATGACTAAAATAAACTGCAAGCTAAAGCTTGTTTTCTCAACACAAATGATGAGCTCTCTGATATACAGGATACCAGGAACTAGCTCCAAGAACTTTTGTCCTTTAAGAAATAGGCAAACACTCATTTTTTTATTCACTAACCATTCTACTGCATTTTTAGGATTTGCTACTCTTTGGCTCCCACAGCAACGCTGGGAACATCCTTACCTGCAATACAGGTAACAAGATATGCAAGGGCTAGGCTTATTCTTGTGCACATGCTTGATTCTACAGAGATAACAGCTTGGAACTGTAATCTGTCAGCAGGATCAGTGGAACCACTTATGTCCATGCAATTCAGAGTCTCATGCAGATTCTGAGGCTTTTTTTAGCACCACTTTTGCTCAAAACTATTAACAATGTTGTACAATCTTGTAATTATAGAAAAAAGATTAATATAAAACAGAAGAAGGGGGGGGAGGGGGGAAGGAGAGCCTTCCTGACAAGCGATCTGTTTTTTTTTTTTTTCTTTTAATTTTAAATAAAGCTGTCTGCGAATTTGAGCCTAGGGAGACCTTCATTAAAATCAATTAATCAGTCAGCCTCTCTGCTGAATAGCTTTCTGGAGACAGAGTCAAAATAGGATTTGGGAGCGATGTGTGCGCGACTCCTGTTTAACTCTTCTCCCCAGGGCCGCAGTCTGACACCTCTGACCCGCCTCAGCGGGACGGGAAGGGTCTGGCACGGGGATCTGTGACCGGCGGCTCCGGGGCCAGAGGGACCGTAGCCCGCCCGGCGCCGGGGGGACCGCGGTACCTCAAGCAGGTGCCCAGGGCCTGCGGCTCGTCGCCGAGCAGGTGGAGGTTGTGTTCGGCGGCCTCGGTCCCCCTTGGGGAAGGAGCGACCGCCCATCAGTTTAGCGACCTCGGCGAGGGCTGGTTGCTCCCCGCCCCGGGCGGGTGGAAGTGACAGCCGCGTTAGGAGCCAAGTCCGGGCGGCTGGGTGAGCCCTCCGGGGCGGGCACCACCTTCCCGGCCCCAGCAACTGCCCCGGAGCATCTCCCCTCGCCCCGCCGGCCGCAGGAGCAGACCCCAGCCCCGCCGCTGCCTCCGAGAGGCTGAGGGGGAAAGTTCTCCCCGCTGCCCCAGCCCCGCGCGGGGCCGGACGAGGCGGCGCGGTGTCCCCCGGCGGCGGAGGGCGGCGCGGGTGCCCTGCTCCTCCCGCCGCCGGCGGCCGCCGCCGGGGCAGCACAGCTGTTACAGAGCCGCGCTGGTCCCTCCTCCCAGCTGCGGCTGCCTCATCTCCCCCCACCCAGCCCGTCCCTCCCCTCCGCCGCTCCCGACGCTGCTGCTGCTGCTGCCGCTGCTGCCGCCGCCGCCGCCACCTCCTCCTCCACCTCCCCACCCCCACCCTCTCTCTCGCTCCCCATCTCTCTCTCTCTCCGTCCCGTTCCCCCCCTGCCCCCGCCTCTCCCCGCCCTGCCGCCGCCGGCCCTGGCAGAGCAGGCACCGCAGGGGGATCTCGATGTAAAACCATGACAGGCATCGCCGCCGCCTCCTTCTTCTCCAACGCCTGCAGGTTCGGGGGCTGCGGGCTCCACTTCCCAACCCTGGCAGAGCTCATCGAGCACATCGAGGACAACCACATCGGTGAGTGCCCGCGGGGCCGCGGCTGGGGCACGGCAGGGCGGGCGGGGTGCGCGGGGGCCGCGTGTGCGGCGGCGGCGGCGCGGGGCGGGGTGGGGGGCACAAGGTGCAGCGGGAGCCGGGGCGCGGCGGCCGCCGGGGGAGGAGGGTCGGCGGGCGTGGAGTGGCAGGAGCGGGTCCTGCGGGCGACGTGGAGCGCTCTTCGGGGAGGCGGCGGCGTGCGGCGCGCCGGCATGGGTGGGTGCGGGGGAGGCGTGCAGCCCGCCGGCCCTGGCGAGGGGGAGTTAGTTTGCATTGGCAGGAGGGAGCGCAGGAGCCCGGAGGAGGAGGCGGCGGTGGAGGAGGAGGGAGGAGGACGGGCACAGCACGCCGCCTGCTGCTTCCGCCCCGGCGCTGGCTGTCAGGGCTCCGGGGAGGGAGGGAGCCGCCGCCGCGGCAGCCATTCCGCTTCCTCCTCCTCCTCCTCCTCCCGCCGCCGCCACTGCGTCCTGTCAGCGCTGTTGCTAGGTGTGGCGGCGAGCACGGGTCGCGCTCCGGCCGCCGCAGCGCGGGAGGAGCCTCTCGGCGGGGGCACCGGCGTGCAGGAGCCCAGGGCCGGCGGCGCGGTGGGCGTGGAGGGAGCGCCCGGCGGCGGGGCCGGCGCAGCCCCCGGGGTCGGCCGGGCGGGAGAAGAAGGCGGCCGCACCGGCTGGGACCCGCCGCCCCGAGCCGCAGAGCCCAGGCCCGGCCGCGCCGGAGCATCACCTGCAGGCTCCCCTCGCGGCCGCCGCCCCGCGCTCCCCTCCGCCGCCCGTCCCGCCAGGGCCGCGGGGGCGGGGACGCGGCGGGGCGATGACTCGTCAGTGCCTTCCCGGCGCGGGCGCCTCATGGGCGGCGGGCGGGAGCGTGCGCAGGGGCGCCGGGGCCGCCCCTCGGCGGCGCGGGCGGCGCCCAGGGGGAGGAGGGGGCGGCGCGGCTCCCGGCCGGCCGCGGGCGCCAACTCTCCCTCTCCCCGCTCCGGCGGGACCGGCCTGCCCGCGCCCGGCCGGGCCTCAGGCGTGCTGGAGCGTAGGGTCCGCCGGCAAAAGCATCTCGTCCGCAGCCGGGCGCGGCACTGCCGCCTCCCTGCACCTTCCCGCCTCGGCAGGTGTGCTGCCTTGGCTGCTGCGCTACTTGCTTCCCAGCTGCATCTTCCCGACTTTCTTTTTTTGTTAGTAAAATACAGCTCTTAAACTGTCAAAAAACGAGGTACTTCTTTGATGCAGACTAACTTTTAAAACTAGGAGAAAAAATACAGAAGTTTTAAGTACCTAGGGACTACGTGTTTCACTAGAAGTACGGAGAAATGGTGCTGCTACAAAACGACGAAAGCATGCATTTCAGTTTATTGAAGTTTTAATAAACCTGCCTGAATACCTGAAAAAAAATCACTTTAGCTTTAATTGCGAGTGTAACGTTACATTAATGTAGCATTATAGGTCAGCAAGATGAAAGGTGTGGGTCTTATAATTATCACGATGCCTAGAGTGAGGTAAGAAAACCACATACCGCAAAACCTTGTAATTTATGGCTTGACATGGTGCAGGTATACCATTGTGATATTGTTGGGTTTTTTTAATCTCAGATTCTTAGCTTTTCCTATACTGTGCATCACATTACACCAGAAAAGCTTATGGGAAACAGTTCCCCAAAATGAAAGTTCATAAGTCATCTTACATGTCCTTTGAGTGGATTATCAGCCCTTAGGTGCCACAACCCACAGGGTGTCAGAGAAGATACAGCCCTGTCCGTGTGGTCTGTGCATTTCTGTTTGAGTCCTGATCAGCAGTTCTGAGACTTCTTTGCACAGAAGGGAACTTTATGTTGAAATACCGTAATTTTAAATAATTATATATTTAATGCTATAGCCAGTATTCATTGCTTTTACCTTTTCTCAAAGTTAGAGTGTTATCGATTGAGCAAGCCCACATTTAACAGAGTGTGTCATTTGCCAAGGCTTCCAGGACACACATCTAAGGCTCTGCACATGGTGTCACAGAAGCAGCTGATTTGAGTACAAACGGCTGGGGTATGATAAAAGGTTGATTGTGCTTCATTTTTAATGTTTCACCTCTGCATGACAGCAGGTTGAACTTCACCTGTTTGTGAATACAAAATGTAGCAATGTTATGTTACCTGTATGAGACACTGGGGAAATCAGGAGGGAGTTGAACCAGTGACACCGATCTTATGTGAAGGCTCAGCTCTGTGGATTGGTGTGTGCAAGGAGCTCCTGACACAGCCTAAAGGATGATCATCTATGAAAAGTCACCAGATAAGTAGTCAGCCACAAGGTGATTAACCTTTCTGAAAGCAACTGAGAAATAAAGGACTAAATGTCTGAATAGGAGCTTCTGTTGGAATTACTTTTGCAGGAAGATGATGATGCAAACAGCGTCCAGCTTTTGCCATCATACAGGCCTAGAAATGTGCACTGAAATATGTTGCTATAAAAACAGACTGTATTTTTTGGCACATGGAGTAAAGAGTAACATGCCACGTAAAAATAGATTGCTTTGGACGTTCAGCATGTGCTGCAGGAATAAAGAAAACTTGATTGAGTTATATTGCGTTATTAGTTTAAACTGAAGTGGGTGATTGCTGGGCAGACGGTGTTTCAGCACAGATAATAAACTTGATGCTGCAAACAGCTGTGTGTGGGGAGGTTTATATGGCACAGGCTCTAGGTGGTCTGGCTGCTGCAGTGCTGCTGCTCTGCCACCTCTCACGGGATGGGATAATCCATCGCATCATCAGTGGAGCGCTGGTAGGAATGTGCTCGTTTCACAGAGCTGTACTGTGTATCTGAAAAGTGGGAGCAAACACTTAATCAAGGGATTTTGGTTTTTTTTTTGTCAGCCTTTGGAAAAAAAACTCAGCTTAGCATAAGAAATAGGAAAAGAGACAATAGGAAGAAAGTGATGCACAGGAATTCTCACCTGAACATGAGGAAGTACTTCTCTATCATGTGGGAGCCTACTCACTGGAACAAGTTGCCCAGAGTGGTAGTGGAGTCTCCTTCGCTGGAGATACTCAAGAGCCATCTGAATACAATCCTGTGCCATGTGCTCTAGGATGACCCTGCTTAAGATGACCCACTGTCGTTCCTTCCAGCCTTACTGGTTCTGTCATTCTGTTGTGGCATTGTGCAGGCATTTCTGAGCAACTGTGCAGCTGCTTTCTTTGCTTATAAAACTAATGAATAATCATATTTTAATGAAATAATTCAGTGTACAGTAGTGTAGTTTGGGTTTTGTTTTTTTCCACCTACATCTTAGTGACCAAGTAAGAACATACTGGTTACTTGAAAAAGTATCATGTGGGAGAGTTGTGGCCATTGGATGAAGTATTCAGCTCTAAGGTGGTGCTGGGTGTGCATCAACACATCAGCTTCTTTTTGGGTTTTGCATTTATAGATCAAAGACTTGTGAAGAACTGGGCTCACTCGGAAGCACTGCTCTGGGGTCATTCATAGGGCAGGCCAGGCCCTACTGGTGTCCTCTGCAATGAGACTGTGTTCTGCAGTCCGTAACAATGCTACTAAACAGCGTACTCACATTTTCTGTGGCTCACAGCTGGAATTGGATGTTGATTTAAAACTGCCGATTTGTAAATGCCTCTCTGTCAGCTTTTTCTGCCGGCACGTTGTCCAAGCAACCTGAAGTGCCGTTACCTTCTCTGCAAGTGTGCTGAGAAGGGGGGCTTTTGGCCTGCCTTGCTAGGCTGTCTCCCTGCCTCTCGGTTTTGTCTGCTCTGACCCCTTGCAGGTAGTTTGGTTGACTTTTCTGACATCTCTAGTCCATGAGAAAAAGGCCAAATTTACTACAATTAGCCAGATTCAGACTGTCAAATGGAATGGACTCAACTCCCCTAAGTAATGTCAAGAGAGGAGCTAAAAGACCCCCAAACCCACCTATTTTCGACTGCCACATACTCAGCTGTGACAATCTGGCAAACTTTGTTGTATTTCTGCAGTCCCATAGTGTCTTCAGATATGATGTTGGGACCAGCACAGCTGCTTCCACAGAGTGTTTCTGAAAATATACTTTAGTCTTTTGGGGAATTTTGGGAATTTCCCTCAATTTGTTTCTCCCTCAATCTGTCTGCAGTTGAATTGCACTCTTTAGAGTAGAGTCAGGTAGCTCCTTAGTTGCTAAGACCAAGTTTACTCTGATGCTGAAGGACCAATATTTAAACTGAATCTCTTCATCAGATTTTGAATTTACTATTTTAAATTTTGCATGGTATCTGTAGTAAAATACTTTAAAATCAGGAGAGGTTGCTGTTTGTATGAGGCACTATGTGGTCACTTGGTTCATGGTAAGTGCTGATGTGGTGTATGTGCCAGTGTAGCTCTTTGGCTGATATGAGCAATCCAGCTTCTCCTGAGGCTCATCAAGCATTGAGGAAATAGGTGCAAATGAAATCAGTGTCCAAACATGTGGTGGTGGGCTAGAAGAGGTGAAAGAGTGGATAGAAAGAGAGACAAAACAAATGTGTGTCTGAAGACACTCTTACCTAGAAGTAGAGTTTTAGAATTGTATTTCACTGAAACTACTGGAATTTGAAGGGAACAAAAAAGACCATCTGCCTATACAGTAATTGCACAAAAAAAGGTGATCAACTGTTGCTGAACATTTCATTATAAGCTTGCAAGAAGTCCCAGTGCTGAACAGCTTTCATTGGAGTATTTTTATAGTATTGCTGTTGGAATTGGGAGCTTCTAATCAAGCTTGACTGATTCCCAAATACTAGGATGGGTCCTGCAACAGAACAGTGCTTGCTGTGGGAGCAGAGGCAGCTGCTTTTGTAAGTGGTAGGATTATCAGGAAAAATAAAACTTCTCCATAAAAGAATAATTGCAGAAGACAGACCAAAACTTTGCATATAAAATACTACCCATCTGGAAAGTTCAGGTCATATGGAGAGAGAAAGACTCTTATGAATTTCCATGTTTGGTGGTTGCTTTGACGTCTGCTGCCTTCAGTGACTTCAGTTCTTAATATTATGCAGTCAAGAGGCCAGATTCCCCAGCAAAGAGCTCAAGTAGTTGGATAAGCCATTGGCTGAATGCATGTAGCTTTCTTAAAGTTGTCCCTTTCAATATTTTCTCAGGCATGCTAATAACAGTGTGGTGTCCTCACCTTGATAGTTACAGGTGTTGAATGATGCACTGGCTGTGAGCACATGCTAAAATGTCATTTGGTGTTGCTAAAATGTGGGCTTTGCTCCCCACTGCTGTGTTGCCCAGGCTTGGATGAAGTGCAGTCTGACAGAGGTGGCAGCTTCTATATTGGAGCTGACCGCATGTTGTGTAAAACAAGCATAAAAAGATACAACTGTTGTATGTTGCTAAAGATGAGGATGAGGGGCTACACACCAGAATCTGTGCAAGGCCTGGAAACCCAAGTCTGTATGACAGGTTGTGTTCTCTTCACGAGAGTGTGAATGTAGTTTAAGTGGCTGCCATCATGTAACTTTCCCTTAGCATTTGCTCAGTGTGTAATTTAACATTTGGAGTTGAGGCCGGCTGTTTTGAAAAGGTGGTAGATTTTAACCTCAGGCTTTTTACACCAGGAGTGGTGTGGCAGGTAGGTACATGGAGTGCTCTCACCAGGGTCTGGAAATCAGAGGACAGAGCCATACTTATGTGCCACTAATGTGCATGAATGTGTGTCCTTGCAAAATAAGCAAATATGTGCATTTGCCTCAGCAGGAGTACTAATTGTTGTTCATTAAAAGCAATTTACAGCTACATTTAGCTAAAGTTCATCCTCTGCCCAGTACTTCTGCAACTGTAGTTTTTGTTTCTTATTTAAAATGCATTTCACAGCAAAGTGGAAGGATCTGTTTTCCAAGGATGTTGGTTATTTGCTTTGCAAGTTGATATGGTGAGGAAGGGCCTTCCATGTCAGGAAGGCGTTTCTATCAAATAAAGTCTTTTTTTCACTAAAAGATCTAATGAGCACTGTTTTCCCTCACATGTGATCTTGAGCAGAGCCGGTTTTTGGATAACTTTGCATTTACAAGTATGGCTTCTTTTGCTCTTTGGGCTTGAATATAGGTTGTGATAAAGTGTAAATGCGACTCTTACAACAAATTCTAGAATATACTAATTGTATGGAGGAAAATGGAATTGCCATTAAAATTAGACTTAAACAATTTTTTTCGTACTTCTCTGACATGAAATTTTTTCTTGCTCTGAGTTTACCAAGTACATGGAGGATAAGATCTAAAGTGTTTGATAGTGTAAAGCCTGAGTCATATATTTTCTGTGAAGGAAGGACTGAAAGCAAACATCTGTGAACATGCTGCAAACTGATTTTTCATTTTTAAGATTGAAGGTCTCACATAAAGCCGATAGGGATCTTTCATTTTTCCTCTGCTTGTTGGAATAGCTTGGGGTGAGGCCCATTGTAGTGCTGTATCCATATGACTGGCAGGGATTGTTCTTCTTGTATGCCAGCAGGTCTACAAAAGAGCTGGAAAATGAAAACCTGAAGAAACATCAGGTAACTTGTAGCAGTGGCATTACACTTCACTTGTGTAGGACATATTTACCTTTGTGGTGAAATTTATAGTGATTATCATGTCTGCACTTCAGGCTTTGAGAGGATGTTTTCGTAGCTAATCTCCAGTTCTTATGAGAACTGAAAAATAATCAGGTGTCTGGCAGTCAAATTATCTTTTTTCATTTCATTTCTTGAGGAATATGAAATTGGATAAAAAAACAATAATAGATAGTAAAAAATAATTTGAGGAAGGGGTGATGCCAGAAGATGAAGAAACATCTGTTCAATCTGAGATGGTCTTACCTACCATTCCTTCCTCTTCTAGAATATAATGCAAATGTAAACAAGTTATCAGAAGTATTTTGTGTCAAGCTGCAAAATACTTTAATGCAGAAGAAGGAAGCACTACAGGCCTGCTGATTGCAGTATACATTTTATATTGCTCCTGAATCTGGTATTTTTTCCTTTAATTATAATTTTTCTTGAAAAGCTGTTTTTCACTGAGAATTAATTTTATCTGTAGTAAGCACCAGTTATTCAAAATTTGGATGATAACCATCTAAGAAAATAGCTGCTCTGTACACTTTGAGAAAGGCAGAGACAAAGATTTTAGTGTTAATTTGAAATGGTGACAATTAGAGAATTGATTTGATAAATCAGCTGTGTTTAACAATAAAGGGTCCTTGGTTTTAAAGGACTGTCTCAGTGAATAACTTCACATTAAAAATTAAACAACCAATTCCTGTTACCCAGTGCCTAATTCCATCTTGAGACCTTTAGAAATGCTCTGGGAGAGTACATACAGTTTATTATGCTTTAGTTATGAGATGATGGACCAGTATTCAGAGCTGTAGAATAGAAGAAGTATTCCAGTTTATGGTTTAATGATTTTTTTCTTGGCTATTAATATTGGTGTTCCCTGAATTCTTACAAGGCTCTTTCTTAACTTTGTGCTGTGATAAACAAGGGGAATGGATTTTTTCACGAGAGATGCTGATGACACTGCACTTGTTGTGTCTCTCCTAAGTGCACAGGATGGAGTATATTACTACTGTGCAGTTTCATTTTAGACACTATAATTCATTAAAGACTGAACTGACTTAAATACAGGTGTTAGTCGTATCTTTTTAATGTTCCATTTTGTGTTACAAAGGGTGGAGTAGACACAGAAGAAGAAATTTACCAGTTTAAGGGAGAAATTGAATGGGATTTTGAAGCCAAGTTGGTCAGTTCTTTATGTACAAAGATCTGATTCCACTTGATTGTGGATGAATTTTGAAACATTTCTTCTGATTTTGAGGAAGATTTCACTGTGTGCTAATTAATGCCATCTTATTTATTAAGATTTTTTTTGTGAAAAGCTGAGCAATTTCATTTTTAAATACTGCCATTGCTGAAACTGGTCCAACAAAATCTTTTTATAGTTTTAGAGAATATTTGGACAGTTCTGAGATACCTGGCCCAAGTACTTTAATTAATTTTTTTCCCATCATATTTTGACAGATAATAAATACTCTGTGAATAAAATTTGAACCTCTAAATACCCCAGTATGAAGTGGAAAGGAGCATCACCTGTTTCTCCAGCAGTGTGTAATGTAGTCACTATCTTACTTTCTGAGAATTACCCCAATAGAAGCCATAACCCAGAAACAGGGAGGTGGTACATTTAGGATGCAAGAGATCCAGTTTCTCTGCTATGAGATACATGAATGTTAGCCCCTTAGGGGCATTCAGTGTCAAAAACAATGCTATTTAATTATTTCAGTCATTTATTGTGATGTCATCCTGCTGTGTATGTTCATCAGAGTGTGTGTATCAGTACTGTGGAAGTGACCTCTAAATTCATTTAAATGTAGACTTCAGACGTTTGCCTGCTGGCAGGTGAAAGCTGCATACCAGATTACTGAAGCCTACCCTTGGTTCCTTTGTTTTCAGATCAAAGAACTGACATTGACACAAGTAAATCTGACGACAAACTTACAGGGAAGCCCTTGAAGTTTACCTGGTTTTGTAGCAATATTTTGGAGAGGTGTTACAGTTTCTTTAACTTGCTGTTAAGTTGAGGAGAGTCTGCTACCTGATGGTTATACTGGGTTAACTGGGTGATGTGAGAGTTGTTAAGATCTCAGTTTTGATGCAGAAAATAACAGTGAATCATGCACATACTCATCTTTATTTCATTTTGGGACCAGGGAGCTTTTCTGTTTATCCTGTTAAGCTCTGGGGGTATCTGCAAAGGATTCCTCTTTCTCCTGAGGAATTGAGTTTTTGTTGTCTGAACTTTTTTGTTTTTTCTTTTGCATAGAGTAGAATATGGAGAAAGATGTGTGAAAAACCACTAAGGAAAACCCCAAATAACTGCTCTTTCCCATAAATTGTTTTGGGCCATATTGCAAGAGCTTCCTGCTCACTTAATAAGTATGTTAATGTGAAGAAGACGGATTTGTGAAAGGGGAGTGAAAAATTTCCACAGCAGTGGCAGCACAGAAAGGGGCAGAGGCTCAGAAGTATGCTGCTCTGTGTGCCCAGGCTGAGGGTTATTCATCAAATGCAGAGTGCCATGGATGTTGCAGCATGGACCAGGCAGCTGACAGTAACAAATTCACTAAAAATTGCTTGTAACTACTGTGATATTTGGAGGGAAAAGGAAAGCTTAAATGTTTTTAAAATAAAATCCATGGCTGCAGATCCTTCCAGGGAGGAACTAGGAAGACTGTGATCCTTACTGTAATTATAAGTGCTCCATGCTCCATGAGGTAAGGTAGTGGTGTGGTGAGTGAGGAGGGTGGGAAGAAAATGTTACATAGAGTTTTTTGTATGTACTTCCATTTTGCAGCACTTCTCTAGGGAGTCTTCATTTTCCTGGGCTCATTGTGAGCACTTGCTGTACTTGAGAGAGGCTTTCTAGTTGTGCTGTAGGACTCTTTGCACACAGTAGTAGCATTGGTAATAACTGTATTTTCTTTTTGTCTTGGAAAATCTCATAAATTGACTGAACACTCTCTTATAGATGAGAAATGCTGACACTATAGCTATATCAGTCCTCATGTTTTATCTATGTTTTATCTTCAGCAGCCATTCTTGACAGGGCTTCCAGACTTTGGTCTCTGTCTTAAGAGACCTCTCTAGAGATTTAACTACCTGTGCCTAGTGTTCTCATTTCATGTATCCAGAATAAGCCCTTTCTTCCTGGCAGATTTTTTTTTTAATTTTCAGGTTTTTGTGTGTGTGTGTGTGATTGTGAAGAGCCTTCCATCAGAACAAAGCAAATACTTCATCTTTGCTGACAGTTACCATGGGGCAGCCACCCAGGGCTCTCTTTAGACCAGACTGAGTGGGGAGATAAAGTCTGTGTTGGATACTGTGAGCTGGGACATAGTTATATGCCAGGGAGTTTCAGTGGCTTGCTCAACCTGCTTCCAGAGCCAGGGTAAATACCAAGAGCTTGTTCAGGTATGTAACAATAGTTGAATGCACAGGATGGGGAAAAGGAATTTGTTGTTGCTGCTACTTTCTGTGGATATTTTTGGTTGCACTCTTATATTTTAATATTAAGTGGTTAGATTTTAATGAAGTCTAAAAAAAAAAGCCTTTGAGCAGCCTTTACCTGAAGAATTTTATTTCCGCAGCCATTTTCATAACTCTGAGTTAGAAATGATTGTGAAAGAGATGGGCAAGAGCTTCTGAATCTGCTCTTGCTATATCTGAATTGTTTATATGGCCTCAAATGCCTTTCAAATATTGAAACAAATATAACAAAAATGACATGCATTTATAAACTTGATGAATGTTCTGGAGATGCATTGGATTAATTGATAGCTGCATTTTTTTTTCTCAGTGGTGACCTGACTTCTTCCTATATTTCTTTTTTATATAGGAAGTGTAGTTCCTGTAGCATTGTCACCCTACTTCTACTTGATCCCACTGACCTCAGAAATGTAGTGGGTGTACAGTTAGTAAACTCTTCTGTTCCTGCTAATGGCACAGTGTTCCAGCCACAGGATTGCTTACTACCACCAAACATTCTGGAAATGAGGGAATGCCTTTTCTCTGACCCGTGCCTGTATGGAAGCCATAATATCTGCATTTGGAAACCAAATCCCTTTGCTCTGCCCCACAAAGCACAACTCCTTAATAATGGAAAAGACTGGAGTTTTGCCCACAATGGTGTAAGCAGCTACTAAAAACACTTGATACCTCATGAATTCAAGATTGAGCCCAAACACACAGTTTTGCAATTGCTTGTTCTGTAGTAGCAGGTGTGCATACATATTGAAAGCCTGTTAGTATTTGCTCATAATCTCTATGGTGTTGTGTGACTAGAACCATAGCACAGAATTGGATACACAGCTCTCTAGAAAGTATTGTCAGCTTGCATGGTGTAATAATTTAAAATTTATTATGCCCTCATTGTATGCCATTAGAATTGCTATATTGATAATTAGGAACAATTCATGCTGATCTTTCTGCATGTAATTTAAAAATATTAATTGTAAATGAAGACCAGGTTATTGTTTCTTTCAGAAGCCTGCAGAGCTGCAGGTAGTTGGGAGAAGAAGAGAGAACTGAAGAGAGGAGGTTGGGAAGAGCCCACATACTAGTTCTGTTTTGGGAAATTGATACAAGATAGTAAATTGCAGAGGCAGGAATTAAAAACCCAAACCTTCCAGTATCTCTGTTTTGGGAAGACACTTGTGAGGGATTGTTCATCCTTTCATGATTGAAAAAACATCATGCAAATCCAGGCTTGGAATTATTTTTTTTTTTGTCTCATCAGTGTTGACTGTGGAGCAAAGTTGGACCTTTACACTTTCTTCTGTTCTGTACTGCTATTCACTCCTCTCATCACCTGACACTTCTGCTTACCTGCCAAGCTCTGACTGGTGGTTTAAAGAAAGGGATTATAAGTCCTACATGGAGGAAACTCTGCTCCAGCAGTGTTTGGATTTTGATAAGGAGTTATGCTCAGCAGAGCATTCTGCTGTATGCACACAGAGACCCCAGACTGTGGTGCTTGGTGCCCCAAAGTGGTTTAGCCTTTGCAGAGAATATACCCATCTAGAAAGGTGTTACATGTGGTAGAGTTGGTGGTGCCTGATTTAGGCTTTGGAGGGAAATCAGAAATTGCCTACTGTTCTGTCACTGCTTAAAAACCCCAAAGTTTAAAAATCTCCAGCTGGTGTCTGTGCTCACCTGCTGCTCACCTTCTGACTGTTCGTTCTGTTCTCTTCTGCTGTTGCTTCACAGGTGAGTGGTTGATTGGAGCCTTTCTCATGGCTGCTGCTTTTCTCTCCTGGAACCACTGAACCACTTCGTCTTGTGAAGTCTCAAAGCCTTCTTTTCTTGTGAATACTGATTGTTCTAATTTATTTATTTTTGGTGCTCTGTAGAACAGGTGTAGCTTAGGAACAGGACATTGAACATAGGCATAATAGGATATAATGTACTTGTGTTGTTCAGGCCTCTGTATTAACCAGATAAATACAGAAGCTGCCTGAGAAAATAAAGAAGCCGAGTATAGCAAGGAGTAAAGATGAAAAAGTCTGGAATTGAAACAAGGGAGAAAAGGAGTTTGTGAAAAACAAAGGAGTCTGCTTTCTAAAATGAGGTCTTGGTTGGGGTTTTTGAATCTCATAAGCTGCAGAGTTACCTGCCTGAAAATAAACCATGGTTTTTCTTGCTGGGCAGACACGTGTCTAATTCTGGAACAACTATACAGGCTACTCTCTTTCTCCTTACTCACTTTGAGGTTGAATGCTTGGGGCTGTTCAGGCAGTCTGCTTGAGGCATATACTTGATGAGGTTCAGAGCTCTTAATGGATGTTTCAAGTATCCTTAGTTCATTGCCTACAAAGTCGTTATCTAAGTTATCCTGAAATTGTATTACTAAATACATCCTGATGCCAGATCAATTCTATGGGTTATTGTAGCTGCCTTTTCAAGCTACCTCGGTACCTCTTTTGAATTTCCCTCCTTGCAGCTGACCTGTCAAACTGCTGATTTTTAACTCATTTTGTGTAGATCATGTTCCTTAAGAGCTACATTAATGATCTAGATGTGGATAACTTCCCTCTATATTTTCATTTTGAAGCAGAGCTTTACATATCTGAGAGCTCAAGTCTTTTGCTTAGCTTTTCTGCTCAGGATACTGAGCACTGAGTGCTTAGTCCAAAAACGTGGTTCTGTTACTGAATGTGGGTGCTGAAGCACTTCTAGTAAGTAAGCAATCTCCTTCTCAGATATGTCATATCCTCTTCCTGTTCTTCCAGGAATACTGTAGCTTTTTTTTTAAGCTCAGTTCTAAATCCATCCTTTTTGTAGTCCTAGGATTTGTTAAATGTTGGGCTAGTAGCCCATCCTTCCTGGACAAACATCATTTTGTTGCTATTGTAGCAGAACTGACTTTCTGACTTTTTGCCTTTTTTTTTTCTTTTTTTCTTTTCTTTTTATTTACTTTTTCCTGCCATTTCTCTTACCATGATTGCACAGTAGCACATCTTTCTTGTCACGATCATAAAAGTCTTCCTTTCTGGATACCCTTTGGTTGCTTTCTACCTTGTTGTGGGTAGGTACCTTAGTAGAACAGACTTGTTAATGACAGCTTGTTTGGGAGGCAGTCTGTTTATGTGGACTTACTCTGATTTCCTCACTGTGACTCCACTGAAGCTTCCCACCTTTGAACACTTCGGGTGTTAAGCAATCAAGCATCTTTGCATGATGGCAGTTTTTAGAGTCCAGTGGGCAGGGCTGATGATTAGCACTCAAGAAAGCGAATCTATTTTTTTAAGTTTGGTCTGTGGGGTTTTTTTGTCCCCTGCCATTTTACAAAGAGGAGAATATAAGCATTAAGTCCATTGCCAAAAGGTTTCAAGTTTGAATATGGGTAGATACAAACCTGATTTGGATTCCTTTCCAAGACAGATTTTTATTTCCCAAGTATGAGACAGCCCCCATTTGAAAACACATTGAGCTGTTCTATGTTACATATTTTGAGCCGCACAATGTCTTAGAGCATGGCAGAGGAGCTGCGTTCTCTCTGTGTCCTTGCAATGCAGTGGAGTAACATATGTTATTGATTACTAGGAAGACAAAGCTGAAGTCTCACAGTCCTTCTGTCTCGTTGCTCTCTACTAGTTGGTGTGGTATCATGATTGTGTGGTAGGATAAGGAAAAGGATTCCTACAAAGCTCTTGAGTAATTGTGTCCTGAGCAATAAAAGTTTACGTGGGCAGAACACAGTTTGAGCTGAGCACATATCCCTGCAAGTTCCATGAAACACAGCTTGCCCATGTGATACCTCATGGTGAGACATCATATGGGCAAGGGAGAGCAGCTGAGGCTGAGACACCAGCACGGTTTGGTGCCTCTGATGTGTCGATGCTTGCAGGGCTGTCCATCCCTAAGCAAAGCGCAACTGTTGCATTGCTCTGTTTGTAACACTCCCGTGTGTCTGCAGATACACAGCTTTCTTCTCTTTGGGATGGGAAACCACTGATTTGGGGGATGACAACATGTATCCTAGTTTTGCATAATCATCATAAATACTTTTGTAGGGGGGTTGATATTTAGGAAGTGCTGACCTCTTCACCTTCTGAAAACTGGTTGTCTGTTGTGGTGTCTCATTTTGGTCCTATGTGCTTTTTATAATTGACATATGTGGTTTAGTAAAACAAAACTGATCCATGGTACTAATGTGTAGAACTTTTGCACACTGAACTGAGCCTGGCAGCTCTTCCCACCTGATGGCCTGAGGAAAGCGAAGATATGATAGCAAGAGGTAGATCTGAGTGGAGGCAGCTCCATCCTCCCTTCTTGGATGCTGTTTCTGGAGATGGCACAGATGAGAGCACAGAGCTGTTTCTACGCTGGAGAATGTACTTAAGAACATGCATACCTTGTGATTTGTTTGACTTGTTAATGTAGTAGGAACTTTAGTTACAAAAGATGTAATTTTGTTTCTGATGCTTAGGATATGTGGTAAGGATGTGACCTTATGAGAATGGATTGAATAACACTTTTGCTGTCTTGTGCAGGTGCAGAGTTCAGCAGAAATCTTTTTTGGAGGAGAACAGAGAAGCGTCAGTATGTTTGCCTGCCACAAAAATGTAGTAAAAATGAGATATGCTGTGAAGTGCATGTTTGTCAATTGTGTTCAAGTGCTCAGATAATCACACTGATGGTCCCAGTTTAAGGGGTTAGATAAGCAGCACAGTGGTATTTTGTAGTATTTAACATTCAGTCTTGAATTTGAGAATCAGTTGTAGACAGTTCCTGAGAAGCAGCAAGTTTCTACATGTTTTGTGATCTGCAAGTCTCATGCTGAGTTTGTATATGTGGCTGGGGCTGATTCTTATCAGTTCAAATTTTGAGGGAGCAGCATATACAGAGGTCCTCTGATGCGGAGTAAGACTTTCAAATAAATACAGTCTTTTCCTGGTGATGTAAACTTGTGGTGTCAGTTTAACCATGCTATTTTGAACTGGCTGTAGGATAAGGAAAACAGTGTTCCGTGCTTCCTGAGTGTGGGTTACCAGCACTGCACTCCATATTTAGCTGTGAATACAAGGTTTTGGGATTAAGTTTTCCTTTTCATCATATATAGTGTTCCTGAAGACATAAGGGTGCCAAATATGAGCTCTAAAATTCACCAGTGCCTTACCACTAGATAGAGATTTCTGTGTTGTTTCCAACTTCCATAACTTCTTTGCATCCAGTTTTAAAAATAGTTGAGCTGGATCGAGGATTAGGAGTCTTGTATTTTTATTTGCTATTTCTGACTGCTTTCGCTGACTATAAGTGAACAGATAAAGGATTGTCTGTGAAAGTTAGCCAGCCACTTTTCTGTCTATATATGGACCACAGAAGAAATTAATCTGTTTATTAAATACAGCGTAGAAGTGGAATTTACATGTTTTGTCTCTATGTAACTGTGAACCAGCATTATTGGTGCAGATTTCGTTTAGTGGGGTAAGGGAGAGGCTTTCTGCAGAGCAGATTAGAATGAAATGCAGAATATTTGTATCTATACAGTGCTAATGGGTCTGAGGTTTTGTAAGGTCTGTTACTTGTTCTGCCATCTAATTTCTTCCTTTATGGCTATTTCATTTATTTTAACAGTTCTAGAACTTCTAGCTTCAGCAGTGATACTGTAAAAGAGAAGATAAAATGTCAACTCTATGTGATGGTTCTTGGCCATCTTTCCCTTTTTTACGGAATCTTTCTACAGATCCTAAAACTGGTGAAAATACTAATTCTCAGTTTTTCTGCATCTGTTTGTGTCATTGTAGAAGTGAAAACATTGTTCTACTTATTGGTCTGATTCATGAGCATTCACCTTGGCTTAGTTGGGAGGAGGAAGAGAATACATTATTGTGAAAGAAAATGTTTGAGCTCCTCAGTAATAAAGTAAACATAGCTTGCACTTAAGCAGGAAGAGTGTTGGTGGATAACAATGGTAGAATTACAGTTTAATTGGTTGACTGTAATAATAAGCATTAGTGTTTGGCAATGTGTTATTTCCATTTAGAAATGCAAGGATTAGATGGCTCAGCAAACAATGGAGCAGAGGTGAAACCAGTCCTGGGCTGGTGGCAGGGCTGGATCTTCTCCGTACAGGAATTGTTGCGAGATGCCAGAGAGGTGTGTGGGCAGGAAAGATTTGTGCAGGTAATTTGCAACTCTCAGAAGCAAAACCTTTGGATGATCCATGACACTTTTGGATGGAACACGAATGATTTCTCTGCTGCAAAGATTCCATTGAGGATATCAGGAGTTCATAAATAAGTCTATACATAAATATATAAACCAAAACATATACACACATGAAGGATGTTTATATGTATGTATGTATGTAAATATGTGACATGTAAATAAATATTTTGGTTTTGGTTTGGGTAAGAGACTGAAGTGCAATTTCCTGTTCAAAGAGGCATGATCACAGAATTCAAAAATGAGTTTACTCTACAGAGAGTAGCTAAATACCTTCTGTTTCTGATGACCTTTTTATTTTCTTTTTTTTTTTTTGTTAACAGATAAAATAACTATACTCTTGACATGATTTTCCATAATTCAAATCATGCTGCTTAGGCTTTGCTAACAATCTCAGGTTGATAACTATCACCTTGGTTCTGAAGGAGAAAATCTTAAATGGTCCAAATATGTGGACAGGTGAGGAGAACTGTAGACATTTATTCCAGCAGCCATGTGTTTTAACTTCTAAGCTTTGTGTTGTGTCTGTGAGCTTTAATTTCAGAGCAGTGTCTGTGAGACCATTTCTGACTTTATTATCTTTATTAGTTGCTCTGTTTATTTCTTGGTGCTTTTCCATTTCGTGTTCTTGTATTTCTTTAGTTTCAATTTTCTCCTTTCTTTTTAAATTTTCCTATTCCTAAGTTTATCTGGTTAGAGCTTTTGATGTGACAAACATTGAACAACTTTACTATGCATCATGTACAGCTACAGTAGAACTTGATGACTCTCTTGCACATTCTTACTTGTAGCTCCATGGATTTGGCAGTAAATCATTGATTTTTTGACACTGATAACCAGAAGCTGCGGTAATATAGAATTAGTAATACTTGAACCCAGCTTGAAAAAAAGTAATTCAAAAATTTGTGTCTTGAAGAAGGTGGAGAGTAGGAGAGCACACCAGTTCTGTGAAGACCAGAAGAATGTTGTATGTAGTGAGTAAAACTCCTGAGACTGTCAGAGTAGCAGGAGCATGCTGAAGGCAGGTATGCACAGTTTCAAGAGGGATTATGGCTTCTCAGGGAAGTGCAAAAATGGCTGTGAGTTAGAGGTCAGCAAAAGTAAACTGCCTCTCTGTCTCTCTTGTGAAGTGGTAGGATTTGGCTTCCATTGTGTGTGCTTGGACCAGTCCACTGTGCCAAAAATAACCCTAGGAATGTGAGCCAGAGATGGGCACCCCAGACAAGTAACAAGGTTCCTGAGTCTCTAATAAGGGTCTGAGGAGTACTTTATCTCTTTTTTTTTTAATGATCTGGGATTATATTTGACTTGGAGTAACAAAAAGGTGATGCTGCCAGGTTGTCTTTGCCTAAAGAGAAAAACTGCAAGTAGAATTGATGAATAAAACATAAGTAGTGGTGGAGCTGAGATTGTAGAAAAAGTCCTATTTCCTGCAGTTAGCAAGCCTGCTTCCTCTCTTCTATTTTGTTTTTAATTTCCATGCCTCATGTATCCTTTCAGTTCTTTATAAACTTCAAGAACTGAGCTAAATGGAGTCTTTGATGCTGGGGTAGAGGATTACATTTGCTAGTAAGAACAGATTAGCTAGTTCTTTTAAAACAGTGCTGTCTTAAAAGATGTGAAGAGGGCTTTAAACTAAAGTTGGTGGGGGAGGGGAACTTCCATCCATCCTTCTCCTACCAGTTTGATGCAAGTGCCAGCAGGAGATGCCCAGAGCCTGGAGATGGATTGCAGGTCAGCAGGAGAGCTCCTGAAAGGTAGCACAAAGGAATTGCAGCCACTCCAGGCAGCAAGTCAGCTCCATTACATCAACACACTGGAAGGAGGGGATGGCATTCAGAGTGACCCTGACAGGCAGGCCTGTGCAAACCTCCTGAAGTTCAAGAAGGTCAGGTGCAAAGTCCTGCAGATGAGTCAGGGCAATCCCAAGCACAAATACAGCCTGGGCAGAGAATGGACTGACACTAACCCTACAGAGAAGTACTTGGGGCTGTGGGTGGAGGAGAAGCACAACATGACCCAGCAATGTGCACTTCAGCCCAGGAAAGCCAAACGTGTTCTGGGCTGCAACAAAAGCAGCGTGACCAGCCAACCTCTGCTCTGCTCTGCTCTGGTGGCACCCCACCTGGAGAAATGCATCCAGCTCTCAGGTCCCCAACTCAAGAAGGATGTGGACCTGCTGGATTGGGTCCAGAGGAAACCACAAAGATGAGAAGAGGACTGGAGCACCCCTTGTATGAATACACTTTCACAGATGTTGGAGTTGTTCAGCCTGGAGAAGAGGCAGCTCCAGAAGGCCTTACAGCACCTTCCATTACTAAAGAGGGCCCCTAAGAAGGCTAGGGAGGGACTTTGGCAAGGGTATGTAGTGATAAGGTAAGGGCTAATGGCTTTAAACTGAAAGAGGGTAGATTTAGATTAGATATTAGGGAGAAAGTCTTTACGTGGAGGGTGATGAGGCACTGGAACAAGTTTCCCAGAGAAGCTGAGGATGCCCCATCCCTGGAAGTGTTCAGGGCCAGACTGGATGGGGCTTTCAGCAACCTGATCTAGCGGAAGACATCCCTGCTCATGGTGGGACACCTAGATGGTCTTTAAGGTCCCTTCCAAACCAAACCATTCTCTGATTCCTGAATGAATTGCCTTTTCACCCAGAAAGAAGTGTCAAGTTCAGTTGTCAAGTTGCTAAAGATCAAAGTGGGCACTGGTGAGCAGGTTGTTCCTTAATTACTGTCATTTTCCCCATCCTTGCACTCTTGTAGTGTGCTTATGCACACTAAGGTAAATGCAGGGTAAGCCTTTGCCTTTCTTAGATGGGGTAGCTGGAAAAGAGTGTATTTGTAGTGTTTGGTTAATTAAAAGAGGCTTCCTGAAGCTACTTAGTCTTAAATCAGAGTTTATCTTATGCTCATAAAAGAAACTATGTCAGAAATCACAAGCATGGATCTACTGTAGTCTCTTTTTCTATAAATCAAACCTTATTGTGGTCTGTCTGAAGGCCACCAGGTAGAGTTAAGAAATGTCATGAGGACTGCTCATGAGTATTTACTTTAAGCTTGGCCCCTCCCAGCCTCACATATTCCCAACTTTCTGTTGAGACCATGAATTGTGACTCTCTGAGGTTGTCTCAGTCATGAGGCAGGACAGTGCCTCTCTGTCACCATTCTGTTCTGAGCAGCACATACAGTCAGAAGTGTGTGGGATTAATTTTTTTTTTTTTTGCTTGTCTTAAATCTAGAGAGGTTTGCCTACAAGATGAAAAAGCTGATATGATCTCCTATTAAGAATACAAAGTGTTTAAAAACTAATTTTCTGTGATGTTTCCAAATCTTATTCAAATACCTGTCTAAATCTGAGCTAGTTCTTCTTCTCATCTTTCTTTTTATAGTTTTCCTCTTTCCTCTTTCAGCATTGAGTTTACCATGGTTTTTGCACTTCTGTGCTACATATGAAACTCAAGGAGGAACCTTTAACTTCACCTGCTCTGGTCTTTAATGGTGTGAGGAGTGGTAATAAAATCTTTCTTAAGTTAACTTTGATGTCTGTCGTTGTTGGAAGTATAATGAATTGACTCCTCCCACTTAGCATTTATGATAGGCAGTTACATGTACAGCTACGGGCTTCAAGCATTTTATTTAGAATAAGTTTTTGGAGGTTTTTTTTCCATTAAAAGTAGCTCCATTGGTTAATTTTAGGGTGTTTTAATTTTTCCTGAGTATGGGGATCCTATGTATCGTGAAGTGTGAATAAGTGTACTCTTAATTTTTAGGAGGGTCCATTGGACCTCACCTAAGGCTGAACAATTCCTTTGAGAATTCCTATGAGACTGTTCCTTTCTATTATAGTCTCTGTACAGAAGTACAAGCTGCTAGTTGGTTCCTTGTCTGCATTCAACTAAGTTTAGCTGATTTTTAAGTTTCAGTTGTTTCGAATCTCTGTCTGTGGAACTTTATTGGCAGTGATAGCCCATATGGTGTAGAATAACAGATAACTTTTTGTGCACATCTTGCCTTTGTTTTGTTTACATAGTTTTGTTCTGTAGCAAATGTTTCTCATGTTAATGAGCCTTTTCTAGAGGAACTTGTATGCTGCATGAGAGTAATTTATATTAGTTCCCAACTACAAATGTCTTGCTGGTTCAAGAACTACTCCTTCAGTCACTGTCATGGTTATGAGCTCCCCAACCTCTTATGTCAGGATTCTGAGGTGAGAGCCCAGTTAGAAAATGATCTTTCAACACACAGCTGCTGTATCACATGCCCCAGTGGTATTTTTAACGGTAAAGCATTAAATCAATGATGTAGGTATTTCAGATTTATCTTTTTAGCGTTCCAACTAGAATAATCATTTGTGAAAACAGGATTATTATCCATCTTGTCCAAGACAGTCATAAGATCAAAGACTATTTTCCTGTATGTTTAATTATAGTAACATATGGTCAAATAAAGTTACTTTTTTAGTGCAGCAGATTCTTGGAACTCAGTGTAACTGACCTTTGCTTCCAGAGTGTAAAAGTCACTTGAAAGAATGTATTAATAAGGAGAGAACAGTATTAATTTTCATGTGTATATACTAAAAGGCACTAAAAGTGCCTCTGGAAAGTTTCCAAACAAAAATAAGATAGTTTCTCAAGATTTTCCCAAAAGTCTGCATCTCCTTGTTTCTCCTATCAGAAGCTGTATTTGAATGGACCAGCAAATGTGTAGCATGAGGGTGAGGTAAGATGTAGAGCTCCTGCTGCTTTAGGTTTCACTGAAGAAAACCAGCTCATATGTCATCAGAATGCATCTCCAGACATGAGCTCTGCCTTTAAAACTGGACTCTGTTTCAAACACGAGTTTGAACCTTGTGTGGCACAGAAAAATTTTTAAGCAGTGGGGTAGCAGGCAGGAGTTGGCATGGGAGGATGAAGTATTCTTGCCTTTATCTTCCTGGGCTTCTCTCCCTTCCTACCCTTTAGGCCAAGTCCAAAATTCACTTTCAGCTCTGTCCCAGTACTGTAATTTTGAGATGGGACTAGCTTTTTAAGACAGGTATGATTTGTGCTTGATATGAATGTAAACATTTTACTGATTATGCCTTCCCAATACTCAGCTGTTGTGCTTGTTGATTTCTTAGAAATTTCTTAGAAACTTTTAGGGTCTGACATGGCTAAAATTTGCAGCTTGGGGGTGTAGGGAGGAGGGGATTATGGCCTGTATCAAATACTTTAAGTAGCACCTCTAATCCAGGGTAGAAAAGATAATCCTCCACTGGCCTGTAATAGCTCTATTAAGAAGGTGTGCAGTGGAGGAAGAAAGTGTTTCTGCTTTTCTTTAAAAACTTAGCATCATGAAAGATTAGGACGTGGCTGGTGAATGCTAAATTGTTCATTTTGCACTGCTGTAGCTGATGCTGTGCAAATACCCATCATGTCAATGTGCTGGACGAGGATGTGTGTATCTCTCAGCAAGCTATCAAGGTACCTGTCTGCATCAGTATGGAAAATAAAATCTCTATTGCCAATGATAAGTCTGTGTGGTGTCTGGAGATGTAAGATCTTGTGTTTCAGCCCAGTATCCTTCTAAGGAAGGGTGGTGGGTGGTTTTGACTAGAAAATGCTCTCAGTTTAAGAGGTTAAGTCTGGCTACTTGCTTTGTGCTGAAGGAACACTGTTCTCAGCTTCCTGTTGACTTTAGGTTAACGAGTGGTAAACCAACCTGATGTAATGCACATTATTGTAAAATAATACACCTCAATATGCATATTGTGAAATGCTACAACAAGAAGAAACGTGTTAACATCCTCTCTGAAGCTTCTTCTACATGTTTGAGGCAAAAATAATCTGGCCCTGCGTGAATTAACCTTAGTTATGCACGCATAACTAAGGTGTTTTATCCCAGAGTTGATTAAGTTGCAAAGAACAAACTTGTAAACTTTGGGAGTAACATATAATCATTGTCCCCCCTTCCTCCTGTTTTTCTCATGCAAGAGTTGCAGGTAAAAGAGGCAAGAAAACTTGCTAGGTGCCAGTGGCTACATGGTATTATGATCTTTACAATCTGCTAGTGCTATATGTGTAATTCTCAAGTTCTGCGACTAAGAAATAAACCAGAGCTTTTCACCCACTGTACTTGCTAGCAACAGAAAGAATAGCATTCAGGTACAACTTATTGTGTTGCACTTTTAAACTGTTGGAACTTTGCATGCAATCCAAAAGGCTTTGCATTTTTGTCTGTTTTGCTCTTAAAGTGGGAAAGAATGAGAGGATGCAGAAGGTGATTCTCGCTCCAGTTTTCATTTCCCTCTGTCTTTAGGAGGTTTGTAATAATGTTGCTGTGTACATGCAAATGATGTTAATCAGGAGATTTTGGTGTCAGCTTTGTCAACGTTTACATTCACTTTACACACTGAATTTGCATTTGAAAAGGCCTGTTATAATCAACATTTAAGGGATAACATAGTCAAATTTACATTTGATTGAGTAGAAATGTTAAGTAATTTTAGCTGAGCTGTTGCTAGGAAACAAGCCAATGTTTTTGTATTTTTTCCCTTAATCTATACTGTCCTCTATTGGCAATTCATCTGGTAATGCAAGAACACCAACACGCAAACAGTATAACTTACATCTTTTCTATATTTCTAGATTTATAGTTTTCCTACTGGTTATAACTTAAGGTGAAGTTTTGGAGAAATTGTCTTGTAAATTGTCTAATGGCCACCCAAGACTCTTTTTTGTGTGTGTGATCAGAGGTAGGATCAGCTGTTTGACTTTTAAAAAGACCCATAAATTCTGTATCTTATTATAAGATGTCACTTTGGAAGTGACGATGCATTTCTTTTTCTGTGGTCAATGTTTATAATGTTAGTCACCATTCAAAGAACATCATGCCACTGCCCAAGAATTCAGCAGAGTTTTATGTGTAACCTCTCAGGGTTTGTGTAGTACACTGGTTTTGTCCTTATCTTGGATGATCATTTTGATAACTCTGTTATTTTCATTCAAGTGGGCAAAACGAATTGTAGCTGCAAAAGGAAATCTTCCGATTTTGGATACGCTCTGGCTGTCAGTTGTGTATCTCTTGGAACTTGTAGGAGGACTCCACAGCTTGGCACTCCACAGCAGTGTTCATCTGGCAAAAATGCTAATTAAAGGGAAGAATAGTTCCTATTCATATCAGTCCCAAAGCATTTCAAGTGCATTATCTGTGTGGCGCATATAAATGTGGCGATCCCCTGAAACTTGCTACAAGGCAGTTGAAGGAATGTAGCTCCTTACAAGGCCAGATAGAGGCTCTCTTGCCTCCCCACCCTGCTGAACCAGACAGAATACAGTTCTGCTGTAGCTATATGGTCCTTCTCACTTCATGTACCCTAAAGCTTTTCACAGGGCAGTTGGTCAGAGGCTGGTGAGCTCTCTGGACAAAGATAGCAGCTGTCACTCGTGTCATCAGCATCCCTGGGTTCTGCAAACCCAGGAAGAGGGCTGGCCTGATATTATCCCCTTTTAATCCCTCCCAAAAGCAGTGGTCATTCTTATCTTTCCACTTTCAGGGCCAGGTGAAGTAGGCAGGTGGGCTTCTGCCCTGTATGCAGAGCTAAAAGTCTCAGTGTGGTGTGTAAACCTCGCAGCTTTCTGGCCAGGATCAGAAAGCTACTGAATTTAATCACACTGACTGTAGTTTTGGGGCTACTATTATTGTAGCAGTGCTTAAACAGCACAGGCATTCCAGATCCATGCTGCAGGAAAGACTGCAGATTCCTTATATTTTTATGGTCTCCCAGTGGTATGGGCTGCATTCCTCAAATTCTAAGTAATCCATGCATGTGCAAAATACATTTTATAAAATCTGATCAGGCGGGGCCTACGGTCACAGTGGAGCAGATGTGGGTTTCCTTCAGTTCTTGGCACCTGTTGCATTCCTTACAGGAAAATACTGATTAAAATAGTTTTTTCTCACAACTTGTTTTATATGTCTTTAAAAAAATTAATAAAATATTTGCCTCTGGGGTGCAATGTGGCTGAAAAGAGCTCAGGCAGCTAATTCTCATTTGCATACTCCTCATTTTCATGTGTTGGTAGCTTTGAACATGCATATCTTGAGCAGCTTTTGGAGCCTCTGACTCTAGGAAGGAAACTGAGCAAATCTGAACAGAGTAAGGAGGACTTTGCTGAGGAGCTTGGGGTATAGCATGGTGTGCATGCATAGGTGAGACTTTGTGAGTCTCAGTCCTGCCTCCTCTCTCTTCAAGGCATAACTTCATGTGTCTTTCTTAGTATGAAGCCTTGGTGGAGACAGAATGCACTTAGAGCTGTCAGCATGGAACTTCCTGTAAACGGCTACCTCTGTCTAGGAAACCTTAGGGCCTTTAAGTGTGGGCAGGGTCTCAGGTGGGATGCATAACAAAAAGCAGAACCTTTCACTTGGCAAAAGTGTCTAGTAGTTCTGTTCAAGTATTTCTTTAAGTGACTGTTTTTTTCTAGGAAACTTTAATACCTTCCACTGCTCCCATGTTTTCTGTAGAGTACTCAAAAAGCATATGCAGTTGCCTTTTGGGGTGCTTTCCACTGAATCTATCATCTGTAGGATGTAGTTATGTAGTGAAAGGTCATAGTGTACTACTAGCTTGTGCTAAGTGGTTGCATCTGACTCATTTATACTTCTGTTAACAGGTGTGGGATTTTGTTTTGTTTTATCCCTGAACAGTGTTATACTACAGATTGAAGCACTGTCTGATTTTGCAATCATGGAAATGCACAAAAAATGTTCTTGTCTGATAATTCTACGTGCCAAGCTTTTATTCTGGGTCCTGGATTGCATTTTTTGTCATACTTCAGTTTGTCTGTTGCCCACTGCTTTTCTGGGAAGGAGAGAATAACCTAATAATGGATGCACAAATGCAAATTGTGTTGTAATCTTCTTCTTTAGATAGGTTACTTGACCCAGCAGTCTCATTAAGAAAGTGAGCTCAGTTCCCCTTCTAGTTCCCCTCTTTATTTTTGTATTAGTAGTAAAGTCTCCCTCTTCAATTTTTTATAAGGTTGATCTAAGCACAATCTCTGAACCTCTTTATAGCTCTTTTCCTGAGTATAGGGCAGTGCTTTCACTGATGTGTTCACTATGGGTTATCTTCAGGAAGGAAGCCCAGGACTTGGTTACATATGTTTTACTGACTGTATATTACTGCATACTTGTAGAGCCATTTATTTTATTACTTGCTGCTTTGATTTAGTTTCAAAGAACTCTCCTTGTGTTATTGAGGTTGCTTACTGTCAAGTAATGCTAAGGGATTTACTTTCTCCCAGGGACTAATGTGTAGTTGTGTTCATTGTGTTAAATTTCCCACTGTTTGTAGGCATCTCCTTCATGAGAATTTCCAGTCATGGCTCAGTTGCTAGCTGCTGGCAGCCAGAAATTTACATTATTTTAGTAAGGCTAATTTCTTTTGTGAGTAGACTATCACAGAATGAATAAAAGCACAGCAGCAGTGGACAGCCAAAGGGAACTCTTAATGCAGTGGAAGAAATTAGTCTTGGATGTTAACTGCAGTCATCAGGTTTTCAAGAGTAATGACCTATTGGATTTACTATAATTTTAAATGTGGGGGAAGCAATTTTTGAAAATATTTTTTATGAGTATGCAATCTTTGTATTTCATCAGAGTATTTTATTATGTTAAGCCTCTTCACTGGAGGTAAACATCATTGTGCAGCCCTAAAAGCGGATATTCATATAATTTGATAATTAATTGCTAACAGCAATTCAAATATATCTTGGAACTGGGTACAGCTCGGGATATCCAGCATATTTTGTTTGAATGGTTGCAACACAGTTTAACATGAAAGCAAAGGGATTTCCAGCTTCCATCCCTATAAAATGTTGCAGCTTCATGTGTAGCAAAGAGACAGGTTTACCCTCCTGAACTCTGATGGGACAACATCAATATTTCTGCTAGAAACAGATATATATATAGAATTCATCTTTGTGGCTGCTTTGGGGTATGCAGAAAGAAAAGGGGAAACTTTAAATCTCAGTAAAGCCTAGAGCTGACCTCTCCAAAGCTCTCATATACACTACAGGCAGGTTGTGCTTCACCAAGGTCTTCAGTTTGTGGGAGGGGAAGAAGGCTGGTTATTGAAGGCAGGGTATGTTGGCTTCACTATAATGATGGAATTCCATGCGTGGATAAGATGATAAGGAAAATTATATCACTTCCAGTAATGTTCAGTTGATAGGTTTTAACAATCTTCTTGGGCTTCTTGTGACACTGCAGCTTTTTCCTCAGAAGGCAGCACAAGTTTTGAAACTGGCTGATAACTTGTATGTGAGTACTGAGACTAGGCTCAAAAAATAAGGGGAGTGGAAAGAAAGAGGACTTTTTGTTCTGTCTTTCTTTTCATGAAGTTGCAAAACACTGTTCACCAGGTGTTCAAACACTGATGTGTATTTGATTTTGGCTCCCTAAGACATTACTCAAAACTTGATTTTTTCAGTTTCATTCAAAAGTATATTCTGCCAACTTATGTTTTAATGCTAGGGGTGTGTGTGTGTTGTGACAAAATGTTATGTTAAGTCAACATCATAATATTTGTTCCTTTGTAGCAGCTCAATTTATAATCTGAACTTTTTTTTAAAGAGGAACAAAGAGGTTGAGCTGGTTGCTGAACCTGATATTGCTAAATCATTATTTGTCATTCTCTTGCTGTATTTCCAAGAGAGTGATTTTGGGCACCCTGCTATGAAAAAGATTATTTAACAGTATTTCTATATCCACTTCCTATATGAGGCTGTCTGAAAGCATACTGCAAAGGTGAAATACTCCCTAGCATGTGTGTAAGGGAGAGAGAATTGTATTTTCATACCCATGTGGCAGAAAAGGCAGCCTTTTCAATTACCTGCTGTTTTGGGAGCTCTCCTGTATGAGGAGGGCTGCTGCCTCACCTGTCTCTGCACTGGTGGAGAGGGACAGTTCTCTCTGTCGCTCCCACCTTGCTGATGAACCAACTTGCTCAGTTGGTTCTGATGTGTGAAAAGATGGCAGAAACATGAAGTGTGAGAGGGAATGACAAACCACAACTCCTTCACAGTCACAGAATGTGCATCCCTACAAATGCAGCAGTTACTGCAAATGCCCAGGCCTTGAGGGGAGGGACATGTGCTTGGGCACTCTGTGGCTGGAGGCCCCAGTACAGTGTCTAGTGATGATGATCACTTAGAGGAGCAGAAGCAGGAGTAGGCATAGTTCAGCAGCTTGTCTGCTGTATATCCTTCTGGATTCTGGACTGCTCCCTGTGTTTTGATGCATACCACTGTGCTATAGGACAAGGAGTGTTTAATGTTTTTCTCCTGATCTTGGCTATGGAAATGAACTGGACCCCAGCATTGTGCCTGATGTCATCTCATGACTGTACTGCTTGGTACACTTTTCCAATGCTTGGTTAGGGTGATGATGAGTCAAGGTTTTTTGTTCCCTCTACAACCAACTATTTGTGTGCCTCCTGAATGAACTGGAAAAGAGGATTATTGAAATAGTTGGTGTTGGAGCTGGCACAACTCTCATGTCAATTAAATTTCAACTACTTGGTTGTACTTCCATCTCCAGCCCAGCAGAAAATGCAAACAATCCTCACTTTAGAATCCGGTTCTTATGTGTGAGACTATATAGAAGACCCTGATCTCAGCCATGCAGGAGTCTTCTGAGTTGGCACCATCAGTTTCTGTCCTTTAACTAGCCACATAACTTTTTCCCTCTTTGGGCTGGTTTTCAGATGTTTAAGGAGAGTATCTGCTAAACTGCCAGCTGTGCCACGTGTATGAGCTGCTTGTGAAGCAGAGCTAGCTGGGGCCTCAAGCCTTAAACTGAATAACAGTCCTGTCAGAGTATCTCCTCTTGATGGTGTTTACTTCTGGATTGACTCTCCAAACATTCTGCTTCAGCCCAGAAGCACCAGGTAAAGCTTGTTTGCTGAAAGAGTACTCCCAGGAAGCTGGTGTTGGAGCTTGTTTCTCTGTGTCCTTGCTCCTGACTCCTGGTTTCTACACCTTCTCTGGGCCAGACCTGTCCACCCTCCAAGTCTTTGGCACAGATACCAGGTCTAGACCTTTTAAGGCAGATTGTATCCAAAGTTGTAGAGCTGAGTTGCAGAGATGACATCTCCCTCCCAGCTGCTTGCTGCCTCTGGGAACCAAGTCTGGGATCTTGCAAAGGCAAGAACAATATCTGTTAGGCTGGTAGGGATTCCTGAGCTGTGCCGTGCCTGGAAAGAGCCAGGGAACTCAAAGGCACCTAGGAGATTGGGAACCTATGAGGATTGGCTCACAGGCTGTCTGGTGTTGGGGAAGTATGTCAGCTGCCTCTCCTCAAGCTGTCCCCACTGGATCATCACAGACTATTAAGATCACTCAGTCCTTTATATTGGAAGGGAGCTTGGAAATTCATGTAGGTCCAGCTTCCTCAAAGGGAGCACTGAGTTCAGGTGAGGTTATTCTGGTAGTATCCAAACTGAAGAAGCTGTCTAAATTGGTGAAGATGATCCTTTAGTGTATTGTACCTCTTGACTTAAAACATATCCCTCAGACCTCTTGGTGTCTGCACTTGGTGTCTGCCTTTTGCTGCTAATTCCGAATGCAAAAGCAAAATACTGGTCTCAAGGAATTGCCAAGCTTTGACACTACCTCTTGTTCTAAATGGAAGTGTTCAAACTGGTGGCAGCCTGGCACAAAATGTACTGCCTGCTTGCTCTAGCACATAATGTAATACAGCAACACCTGCAGTTCCATAAAGATTACTTACTTGAACAGATTTTACATTTAGACTGAGATTTTCTTTTTCTGACTTCATTCTGATAGTACTCTCCAATGCCTGGTGTTTGTTTCAGTTTTTGTGAGTGGATCTCAGTTTTGTTGGTGTTGGCTGTACCTGTGGTGATGCCAAAAGCAGCCAGAACCACAGTGCCCTCTCCAGTCCCCATGGCACCAGCAGACAGTGGGTCATCCAGGTGACATGTCAGCTGTGGCATCTCTGCTTCCTCAGGCAGGCTGCTCTCATTTTAAACTGAGTTATTCTGCAGTAAATGTTACCTGTAGCACAGGCTTGTCAGTAAAACACTGCCCTGTGGTAGAGAATCCTCAGTAGTTAAACTGGCACAGATAACAGTTCTTCAGTTTTGGAGGATTTTTTAGATGAATAGAGCCAAAATTAGTGCTCTGGTTCATTCAGCTGGTGGGTCATTGTTGTTGCCACTTCTGTTGAGCAGAATGATGAGAGGAGTTGCAAAACTGTGCAAGTGGGCTGGAGAAAACTGAACTGTAGAGGATTCTTCAGTGCTCTGACTTCATTGCTGCTTTTATTCTGACCTTTCTGCACTCCTTTGGGTTGTCATTGAGAAAGGCCATTGCAAATTGCACCTAGAACATAAAGTCCCTGCCTACCAAAGTCCCTGTCAGTGTGGCTTCCAACAGCATGTAAGCTTTTTTTGTTGTTGTAGGGGAATGATGATGTTCTGTTTGTGGCTGGGTTTCTTAATTATTTTTTTAAGCTGATTTTGTAATGTTGCCAGAAGAAATCTGCTTAAGGGAAGTGTTAAAGTAAAACAAAAAAAAATCCCTAAATTTAAAAGCTAGGAGCTCCCTCTACTTGCTGTGGAGGCTATCTGGACTGCAGGTCCTGTTGCAAGTGCTCAGTAAAGATAATAGCATGTGACCCAAAAGCAGAGCTGGCTTGAAAAGTGAAAAACTTCTTCAAATTACTAGCAGGTTCTGAAGCTGTTTCAGGTAATTTTCTCCATTCTGATTACTCTCCATTTGTTTTTTTTCTGACTCTCTGTGCCCAGTGGGTAGCATGGGAAGCTACCCACTTCCTTACCCAGAGTCCAGCTTGTTGGAAACAACATTTCAGTGCTGTTGTTGCATCCTTGATGTGAAATAGTTCAGGTCCCCTTTGATCTGGGGAGGTGAAGGCTCTGCTTTCCTTCATGGGTACCTGCTATCTTTACCAGCAAGACGTTTCAGGCAGAAACTAGCGTTTTACATCTTTTACATAAGCAGACTCACAGAGTATTCTGAGTTGGAAGAGACCCTCAAGGATCATCAAGTCCAGCTCCTAATCCCATACTGGGATTGAGCCCGCCACCTCGGCGTTATCAGCACCATGTATTATACCAGCTTCTTTGCAGTCACATGATTTCATGTGCTGATCCATAGCTGTATCCTCTCGCACAGAGAGGGTACAGAGAGGTGCGGCACGTGGTGCCAAAGCTGCCCACTGGACAGTCCTTGGCAGCATCTGAACTTCTGTGGAGAGGTGGGGATGGACATGAAGCCTCTTGACACAAAACAAGCTTATTAAATTTAACACGGCGGGTCACTGCCCAGCTGTAAAAGCTGTAAAAAGCTGTAAAACCAACACTCTGCCCGCCTGTGTCCCCGTCCCTGCCCGCACTTCCCTCCGTGTCCCTTTCCCGGCGCGGCGCGGGCGGGGGCGCCCCCGCGTGGCGGCCGCGGGCAGCGCACGGCCCGGCCCGGCGCGGCGCAGCTCCCCTCATTCCCAGTGCTGAGCCGGCCTTCAGCTGTGGCCCGGAATAATTTGGATTTCGCTTTTTGGCTTCGTAGTTCTTGAGGCGACCAGTGAAGAAAAACACCGTTAGAGATTTATTCCCTCAGCTTTCCAAACAAACGGGTCTCACAGAGCGGGAGCGTGTAATTTCTGGGCTTTGGAATGCTCGTTATATTTTGCCCTTGCCTGATTTATTGCGGTGCCTGTGCTAGGTATAAATATTAAAACAATTTATCATAAATTGAGCATTGCAAAGGCGACATCTGTTTTAGATAACAGGTTTTTTGAGGCTAAACTTTCACTGTACAGTTCATAAACTACACATGGGTCTTAAATACCTTTCTTTAAACTCAGGTCTTTCCCTCTGTTGTTGAGTGGGCTGACACTTGTAATAATTAGTTGAGTGTTCATACACTCTGTCGTGGCTTCAGTGTATGTTTTTGGAGCTGAAATGTTAAAATTCCCCAGCTAATGTGTGGCATAAGGATGCACTTTAGAATGGGATTGCTGGGTCCCTTACTGCTTTCTGTTTCCTGTGGCTGTGATGCCATTTCATGAGGTGTTTCTCTCCTTGGTCAGCAGGCCAAGTACCATCATTGTGGTAGGTTTTATGTAGCTGTGGTATGGCCATAAAAACTGACCCAGCACTGTCCAGTTCTTTAGTTACACTGATAACATATTAAAGAGAAAAGCCTCATGGAGTTTATGAAACAGAATCACAACATCTAGCTTTAAAAAAAGAAGTAAAGGCTCTGCTTTCCTTTATCCCCTTTACAGGAAAAAATGGGCAGGTGGATTGACAGTTCAATATATTGTGTGTTCTTCAGATTTGAACTTCTGTAATAGAACAAGTGTTTCTGTCATACTCTGTAATCCTGCTCTCCTGTGAGATATCTTGAGAAACCTCAGAAATGGCATATCAAAACTGTAAACCACAAAGCATAACCCTTAATATAGCCCTGGGGCAAACCTCTGTCTTCTGAATTGCATGGCACAATGGAGATCATAGA
Organism: Molothrus ater; assembly: GCF_012460135.2. Classification (NCBI taxonomy): domain Eukaryota; kingdom Metazoa; phylum Chordata; class Aves; order Passeriformes; family Icteridae; genus Molothrus; species Molothrus ater. The sequence continues at coordinate 34,741,100 of NC_050478.2, read as the reverse complement.
ATAAAATAATGTTTTGCCTTGGAGGGTTTTTCCCTTCCTTTTTTCAAGCTAGTTCTAATATTTACAGTATCTCTGTTCTCTGCGGATTTAATTGAGTCAATTAAGATTCTTAGGCTTGATTCCCCCAGGTGTGGGTTAAAATTTTCTCTTTTTTTTTTCTTTCTTCCCTCCTCCCTCCTGCCAGCTGTTGTTTCTTGTTCTTGCCCAGTTATAGAGGAAGAAGCTACCTGGGATTTTGGTGCCATTTGCAAAGCTATTGCAGGGAGGTGATCTACTGTGCAGGCAAGCATGAATAACACCTGGCTTCCTTGCCTTTATTTCTGCTTCCTTTTATGCCCTTTACAGTGTTTCCCCTCTTTCAACTGTGTCTTCTGAGGGTTTTTTTTCTTATGTCGAAAACAATCTCTTTGTTTTTCAGTAGTCTTACCTTCTTAATGAAGGACTAAGGGGAAGATTTCTTCATAGTTCAAGAGCTGGAGTGGGTGTGCCTGTATTTCAGCTTTTGCCATGCTTAGCTCTGTTCCTTATCAACACCATTACCCGAGAGAAAAATGGGTGTATTCAAGCAGCTGTTGATGACCATGGATGTTGAAGCAGCAGACCTTTCTCAGCTGGCACTCTGTATGCCCCATAGTACTTCAGGTACTTTTGTTCTCTGTTAGAGGTGTCTAGAAGTGAGAGAGGTGTCTCTCACGTCTTCCGTGGCTTCTTGCTTTGCATTTGGGCCAGCTGCGAATGCCCAGGTACACGCACTGACTGCATTTTCGTGCACATTCAGACATGCACCAGGCTCCTATTGGAGTGTAGCTGACAAAGGTTTCAGTTTGATTACTCTGAGGATGTTTGGTTGGCATCCAAGTCTTGTACATCAGATGGAATGCTGTCAGTGAGCGTTTCCTTGGAAGAGCGGGGTGAGAAGTGTCATGATTCTGGGTACCAGGAATGTTTTCAGTATAGGTACACAGAAAAGCACTTTTTCTTCTTCATTTGGCAAGAAGACTGATCATTGTTCTTGGTCTTGCACTTTGCATGTTACTCTTGTCTTTAAAGGATTATTTTACACCAGTCATGGTATTTTAAATATGCACTCTTAGAATCCATGGCCACTTGATTGTGGAAAAAGAAATTCACATATGGTCTTCAAGAAAGTGCTAATCTAGGTATTGATGCTCATTTGGATGACCTGATGGCTGATATGACAAATTTAGCTGGCAGTAATGTAACTTTTAAAGGAGTATTGGTGGGGGTCCATGTCCTGACTTTAATCCCAAAATGAGTGTCTTAAAACAGACCTTGGTGGTATTCTTAGTTTATCCAGGTGGTCCAGTAGTAATAATAATGATCATTATGATGATGATGACGATGATGATGTTCTTAACTTACAGCCTTGTTTCAGAGGCCAAGTTAATGCCTTTTCTGTTACTCTGTCTTTGGCTATAGATTTGCGAACAGCTTGCTCCTCCTAAAGTTCTTGTATAGGCAAGACTACAGAGGATATTTGGTAAATTTGTTACTGGGTTGGCAGGAGAAGTGTGTGATAACTCTGGTCCACACCAGACTCAGTGCCCAGAAGACCCTTGCTGTGGTTCTCGTGTGTGTAAAGACTCCAGGGTTGCCATGTTCTGGCTTGAAGTTGTCTTGTGTACAAACATTAGCTACTCTTCAAATAGTGCAAGGTGCTGCTTTGGGACTTGCTTCCTGTGTGTAACCTGGCATGGAAATCAGAAGGGTTCCCCGCCTCATCACCTACACCGTTGAATACTGTTATCAGTGACAGCTGTCAAAGTGAATAAACAAAGGTGCATCTCTGGAGGCTTTCTCCTTTTTATGGTTATGGTTTTTGGCTGTGGCAAAGCTGAGCTGCTAGCAATCTAGACAATCTTTCTCACTCACATAGAATAATTTACATTGGAAAAAACTTGCAAGATCTTCAAGTCTAAGTGTTAAGTTGGCACTGCCAGACTGCCAAGTCCACCGTTAAACCATGTCCATAATGAAGATCGGCAGATCTTCACAGCATATTACAAAGAACAAAAACAAACCCTGCCTGATTTTAAGCAAATGATAGACTGAAATGTCTTTATGTGAATATCAAAAAGCAAAATCTGTACCATCTGTTTAGAACTTTAACTTCACTCACTCCCAGATTCGTAGGAGTGAGATGACTTCTGGGGATAGAGAGGTATAAACACTGTGCAGAGAGTGTGTGTGGGAATGCACAAGGGGAAAGATAAACATTTGCATTTGGGTACTGCTGCTGTCTTGTGTGCAGCCATTCATGTGTCATCAATGACGTGGGAATGGCTCAGAAGTGTGGTGAGGTTGCAGGGTGGGTTTTGCCTGCTTCGAGTGAGGCAGGAAGAGGTTCATGCCTGTGTGATGTGGGTTCTTCTGACTCTTCTTGTTGTGGTGATATCTCACATCAAGAGAAACCATTGCCTGTTGCAAGTGGATGGCAAGTAATATCTCTCTGTTCAGTGGGATTCCCTAATCTGTCAGGTTTGCTTTAGAATTTGCAAAGCCTTTTTTATTGATTCATTTATTTACTAGTTTTGGATTCCTGTTGCATACGGGAAGTGTCAGCTCTTCCAGGGCTGACCCCATACTCCAGAGAAATGAGTTGTGGGGTAAGAATTTCCAGGGCTTGATAGTATGTTTGGTCAGCAGGAGTTTCAGCTCTTTGTGACATGTTTCTGTAGATTATTCCAGCTCAGAGGCACAGATAAAAGTGACTATGTACAGCTGTGATTGATGTTTAGGCTTTGGACTAGTATTAGCTAGCTGTCTGTTCTTCCCTTGAATGTAGCAGCTGTTTCGAGTTTGAAATTTTTATTTTAAAAAACCCAAAACTTAGCAGAATACTGATGCCAAAATTTGATTTGCAGGCCAGAGACCTTCACAATGTTGATCTGCTCTGAGCCTCTTGCACAATGCTGGTTACAGGACTTCTTTGCCCTAATACTTTCCTGAAAGCATGTATCTTCTGATTTTGAGCTTAATATTTCTAGTATCCAGTCATCTTAATACTTGCTAAGGTCTTCCAGTGTTTATTCTTGCTATAAAAATAATGTGGACTCTTGTGAATTAAAATTTTGGTTTTTTCCTATTACAAACTTCACACCCCACCACTCTGTAGCTTATCCCCCTTGATTCCTTAGTCTTTCAAAAAAAAAGGAATTTCCCTCTCCACCATGTTGTTACTGTTGAAGGCATTCCAAAGGTGACTTCTGACCAGTTTTCGTTTCTTTCATGCTGATTCCTGTCAGCAACGTTCTGCCATTTCTCTCTGTATCTCAGCATTTGTATCCTCAGCAAATATGTCAGTAGTAATTTGCTTAATAACATAAACCTTTAAAGTCACATACATGTCTGGGGTCTGGTATGGCAGTAATACTGCTTGAAGCCCATCTGCTTGGGATGACTCCTCACTTACAAGAATCATTTCACACTTGCAACTTTCCTTCTGTCTGTTCAGTTAGTGAAGCGAATATTTGAGTTTAAAACTCTATTTAAAATTTATATATGCTGTGGTAAGATGATAGCTGAGTAACTAGCATTGCCAAATGTTAGGGTAGAAGATTTAAGACTTCATGATGGGCAGTTAGTTTTTTTGCAGGTGAAAGGGGATATTTGTGTGAGAGAGAATGAAGAATTGCAGGCTGACAGCAGCACAGGTGAAGCAAGTGGGTTTAGGCACTTTACTTGTCTTCTTTGATAGAGAAGTAATGTGGGTTTAGTTTCTTACCCAGGAAGAGCTCTGTTCCCCTTCCCTGGGTGCTGGTGTATGGAGCAGAGTGCTCAGTGGCTGTGTTCTGTGCTGGTGGTGGCCAGGAGCCCCTGGCTGTGTGGGATGTCAGTGCCTGCCTTGGCTGTGACCAGAGGCAGACAGAGCAGTCACCCCCATGGCTCAGGCTGCCCATCCCTGCCTTGGCTGTGCCAGAGGCAGACAGAGCAGTCACCCCCATGGCTCAGGCTGCCCATCCCTGCCTTGGCTGTGCCAGAGGCAGACAGAGCAGTCACCCCCATGGCTCAGGCTGCCCATCCCTGCCTTGGCTGTGCCAGAGGCAGACAGAGCAGTCACCCCCATGGCTCAGGCTGCCCATCCCTGCCTTGGCTGTGCCAGAGGCAGACAGAGCAGTCACCCCCATGGCTCAGGCTGCCCATCCCTGCCTTGGCTGTGCCAGAGGCAGACAGAGCAGTCACCCCCATGGCTCAGGCTGCCCATCCCTGCCTTGGCTGTGCCAGAGGCAGACAGAGCAGTCACCCCCATGGCTCAGGCTGCCCATCCCTGCCTTGGCTGTGCCAGAGGCAGACAGAGCAGTCACCCCCATGGCTCAGGCTGCCCATCCCTGCCTTGGTTGCTGCCAAGGAGAGCCACCACTGTACTTCATGTGCTAGAAGAGAATTGGTGAATCTGGTCTCGTGGGCTCCTTCTTCAAGAAGAACTGCAGTCCATCCCCACCCCTGGGGAAGATGAGGGGACATACAAGTTGTGAGTGTGGAAAAGATCATGTTTGGTGTTTAGGCACTTACCCAACAGGAAGCTGAATTTTAGTAGTGCCAGACTTGCACAGGTTGTTTTGGCACTGCTTGTGGAAGGTTTTACTTTGACTGCTGCAGTGTTCAGTATGTCTAGCTTAGGACAGTATCTGTGCTGTCAGATCTTCACTTCTGTTTGCTCAGGCAAGAGAGATGAGCACCTTTCAATATACAGCCCTTAGGACAAGGCTGCGTGCTGTTGGAGGATAACTTTCCAGGGGTTGCTGATTTTATTTTGGTACTCCCTGTTGTACATCCCTGGATATCAGCAGAAGAAGCTACTGTGGAGTTTCATTTGTGATTTAAATGTTACTGACTTTATCTAAGGAAACTTATTCTCAAAGCAATTAGAAAGCTATTCAGTAGGCCTTAAGTCCATATTGACTGGCATTAGTTACATTATCTTTCTTGATGTTTTTACATACAGAATGCTGCTTTCGTCAATGCCAGTGTCAGGTTAATACATTCATTATTACCTATGCTACCTTTCTTTAAATGCTTTCTATGAGATTTTGTAAAACTTCTACATTATTCAACTTGTTGAAAAGAAGTCTCATGAGCCAACATTAAAAAAAGGAGATGCTGCTGCAGGCCAGTTCCTTCCATGTCTCCAATGAATTGAGCTGCTGTATCTATAGAAAGAAGGAGAGTTTCCAAAAGAAATTTCCTGAGTCCTGCTTTGGAGAGGAGTATTTCTAAAATGAAATTGCTTTCAGCAGAATTTCCACCACACCACTTCTTGGCAATACCTTGATGCAGGAGAAGCTCTCCGTTGAGTCTGGCCACATGGGGTGGTTTGTCACACTGCTCCTGTCTTCATCCCTGATCGTCCTGTGTTTCATCCCTGATGCAGTGTGGCATGCTGGACTGATGAGGAATTGGCAGTCACTCTGTGGCCTGTGTGCTCCTGTCTGTGCTCCCTGCTTTCTCTCTACTGCAAATGAATTCCCACTTCTCACTTCATATGAGTGTCAAAGAACATGAATGCTTTGGACTGTTTTATGTGCAGTGTTAAGAGACCAAAGAGAACTTTTACTGTATTTGTCAGCTTTAAGATGGTGTGGTTTTAAAACTTGTTCATGTTAATAACTCTAGAGTTAAAAGCAGCCACATGTCACATTACTAAAATCTTATTGTAGCTGTGAAAATTAAGGAGGTGATAAAAAACTTTCTCCTTGACCTGCCAGGGGAATAAATATTTTTTACATAGGTACAGTTCTCTTTTGAACCTCCAGACAGACAAGTACACGTTACTTTCTGAAAATACTTGACGATCATTTTTTGACTAAATGAGGATTAATGTCTTTTTAATTTATTTCTATTAATGGATGTCATGTGAAATGGCTTGGTTAGTCCTGACATTGTTTAAAAAAAGAAATATCAAAATACCGTACCCAATGGAATTAATAAGACTAATTTCCATGCCACTGTTAAATATTATTAATCCTTAGAAACTCACATACGTTTGTTAAAAGAGAACCAAAACAAATATCAAATAACTGCCCCAGAACACCAACAGATGTTTTGTTAAGGGATTTGTAGGAAGATATTTTTCTGTTTCAGGTTTTGCCTTATTGCGATTTGAAGATTTTTTTTTAATTTCACTGATTCCTTTTAAACCTTTTGTTTGAGTGATTTCCAATTCTCATTAAAAAAATATCCTGTGAACAGATATTAGGCATGTTCTTTTAGCTCTTTGTCTTATTTGGGCAGCAAAATTAAAAGTTTCTGAGAGTTAAAAGATGGTGGGGTTTCTCTTTTGTTTTCCCTTTTTAATTCTGTTTTTCCTTGTTTCAAAACATTAGTTGATAATGTTTTGATAATGATGGAATATTGTGAAAGGCTCATGACATTTAAACTATTTAAGCTTATTTGAATTGCCACACTACGTCCACTACCCATCACTCCTTTCTCCATCTCCATTTCCCCATTTTCTATGACTTCATTGGGATATTTTTATATCTTGTGCTCCAGAGTGCTGTCAAAGTAGAAGCTCAGCTGCAGCGGGTCTGGCAGATACACACAAACTGATAATGGGCCTCTTATAATAACAAGTAGATTCAGCACATGAATTTACACTTGGAACTAGAAAAAAAATCCTGATTTTTGGTTGAAGTGTTGAATATAATGAAAAGCATTTCCTTTCTCATCAGCCTAAACTGCAGTCTGATCATGGTGGATTGCAAGTTCATCTCAATGAAGTGTGAAATTTTTAAGCTGTAGAGCACAGGAAGTCCTGATCCTACAGCTTCAGACATGAAGGTCAGGTAGGTCATTCTAGAAGTGCCCTGTCCAGTGAAGAGAGCTTTGCAGATAGCTGAGGTGAATAATCAATGCTCTATCTCCTGAACTTGTGTGTTTGTTTTTTATGGCAGTGTGTGGAAATAAAGATTTCAAATATCCTCCTAAAGAGTGTAGTAAAAAACATCTTAGATAAAATTGTGCCATGTTCATACTTTGAAGCGCTTTCTGTATACTTCCAATTAGTTTTTGAACAGCTTCCTTTCAAAAAAGCAAAACTTTGCACTTCTGCAGGGATGCTCCTGCAGCTTTAGGGATTTTGGGGTTGAAATACTATGAGTCTGAATTTTTGGACCATTTAGTGTGAATTAGTGCACTTTCAAAATCTATTGAAATCAGGAAGTAAATAGTATTGTGTGAATAATGCAGCCGAACACAGTTTTGATACATCCTCCTTAAAACTAGCAGTGCTGTGGAGAAGAAGATTTCTGTGCAACAATTCCTCTGGGTGCTCTTTGGCCTTCTCAGGCACACAGAGGTTGGTGCCTCTGGCTTTTCATGGCTGATCACCTCAGCTGGCAAGGTCATATTTTGCTGGGCCATGTCCACATACGTTGTAATTCCATCTCTGATGGCCTCCATGATTGTGATGGCACTGGCTGCCTCTGACATTCACGTGGTGGACATAAGGTGTCTGGGGCCAGTGACACATGCAGTGCTTTTTCTTTCCATTCTTTTTTTTTTTTTTTTTAATAAATGATTTTAAGGGAAGCATAATACTTGTCTTATTTTTGCTCTCATCCATTGCACTTAATTCTCTTCATAGCAAAGTTACTGCAACTTTGAGGACAGAGAGGGAAAGGCCCATGGTGGCAAAGCATTTACAGCACAACCATCTGGCTATCTTTGACTTCTTCCATGAACTGTAAGGTGATGTACTTAAACCAAGAGTGAGAAACATCTTGCCTGCTGTGGGTTTGGTTTGGGGTTTTTTTGGATAAAGTGAAACTCTTCCTCAAACACCTTAACAGTAGTGTTTTTCAGTAGAGTAAAAGGTGGGATGTGTCAAAGAATAGAGTGTGCTGGAAGACCAAGTATTTGCTGGTCTGTGACGGTCATCCTGAGAATAATCTGTCAGTTCTCAGCTTTTGTATTTCAAATTGCAGTTAATTGTTGAAATGTATTCTGATTAAATTCCTTCTCTAATAGTTGTGGCTATCACAGTATATAGTTTCATTAAGTTAAAACCTAAGAACACAGCTTGCAACTCCTACTTTTGAAATACTATTTCAAAATATTTTGAAATACTATTTTTCACGTGCACTGTTGGATCATCTTCATACGTAGCTGAGAGCCTCAGCTTTGCAGGAGAGGAGGAAAGGAATTATACAGAGCTTCTTTCCCACATTTACTATCCTCTGAGGAAAACAAAGAAAAATCTCTTCTGCACTTCTTAGGATAACGTGTTTCAGTGAAATATGACCACGTGTCTCCAATCATTGCCTTCCTCTCCAGGCTATTGCTCTGCTTAGCCTGGGTTGGTGGCCAGTGTGCTGGATATTGCCCCTTGTTGCTTGGAATGGGAACTTTTTGTACAATTCTGCAAAGTCTTATCATAAAAATGTTTTTTCCATGCCTGATAGATCAAAATGTGTGTGCCTTGCCATAATGATGGATTCTTGTATTTTACTTATTTTTGCTTTTCAGTAACCCACTTAAGTTAACAGCATTATTTATAATTCTTCAATGATCATTTTAGAAAGGGATTCTTTTTTTCCCTTTCTTTCTTCTTCCTTCTATTAAATTTTTCTTCTGTTACTGAACAGCCTGGATGTTCAGTTATAAAATACAAATGCAGTGACTGAAATTCATATGGCATCACCAGCAGTTTGTCTGCTTTACAAAGATTCTGTCATGTTTTTGCTGTCTGGAATTTTGAAGAAACACTAAAATAATACAATTGAAAATAATAATTCTAAAAGCAAAAAACATAACTTGAAAATACTGGAATATATTTTGCTGAAGTGGAAGAGACACTTAATGAAAGTACTTTTGGCAGTTGAATTGAAAGACATGTTTCATGTTCCACTAGATGCACATTTTTGTTTATTGTAGGAGAGAACTAATGTTAAAAATACTTAAATTATTTTGATTCAGGTTGAGCAGTTTCATTATTCCTGATACCTTAAATGCCTGCACCTGCTTGCAGCTTCAAGCACTTATGATTTGTCATTTGAGAATTGTCTGTTGTAACTGAATTTGGAGATATTATTCTTTAAGCTTGCATTGTAATAAACTTAGCCTCCTAAAGTCATTTGTAACCCTCTGAAGATTGTCTAACAATCTCTGCTCAAGCATTGGTAGCAAGACTTGTCTTAATATTGAAAAAATAGATTACCTTCTCACATAGCTACAGAAAACTTGAGAGACACAGGAAGAAAGTCCTCTTAGATATTTTGGGTTTTTTTTAAATGTTCAAATGTTGATAGAATAATTTAGATTGGAAAAGACCCTTAAGATCAAGTCCAGCCCCTTACCCAGCACTCCCAAGTCCAGCCCTAAACCATGTCCCTAAGTGCCACATCTGCATGTCTTTTTAGATACCTTTAGATGGTGACTCCACCACTTCCCCAGGCAGTCTGTTCCTGTGCTTGACAATGCTAGCAGCGAAGAAACTTTTCCTTATAGCCAATCTGAACTTCTCTTGGTAACTCGAGGTCTTTTTCTCTCATCCTGTCACTTGTTGCTTGGGAGAAGAGGCTGACCCCCACCTGGCTACAGCCTCCTTTCAGGCAGTTGTAGACAGTGAGATGGTTGCCCCCTAGCTTTCTTTTCTCTAGGCTAAACTATTCCAGTTCCCTCAGACTCTCCTCATAAGACTTGTGCTCCAGACCCTTTACCACATTTGTTGTCCTTCACTGGAAACCCACCAGCATCTCAATGTCTGTCTTGTAGTTAGTGGCCCAAAATATTCCTGACATTCCCTGTTCTTTGAGGGGAGTGGAGAGGGTTCCCAATAGCAGTCCTGAGACAAGGCTTTATCTGCCTGGATGTGTTTTCATGACCACTGGGGCTGACTTCATCTTGCCTGCAGATTGCCTGTACAATCTGGGAATTGTACAGCTCAGCGCCATAAATTATGGTGTTGCTCTGTAATTTAGGGGCTGGTGCAGCAGTGCTGGCTGTTCCTAAGTTTCAGTATGGAAGTGCTTAGCTCAGTGTAAGCAGCCTCCTCGAGTGGTGACATGGGCATCTGGGACTGCAGAGCCACCTCTGGATTTTTTCCTCAAGATGTGGCATGTGCCTGTGGAGTAAAAAGGCAAAGCAAGGCAAACCAGCAGAGCCCCAGTGTGTGGCTGAGGGAAGCACACTGCATGTGGACTGCTTAATCAAGTCTTTCAAACTGCTCAGAAGGGTTTTCAGGAGAAGAGCTTTGAGGGTGTTTTCAATTTGGAGTCAAGTGCAGTTTTATATTGTCCTTTTGTGTTGTTTTGAAAGCATCTCTTGTCCTTGGGAGAGTATCCTGTTGAAAGCATCCATCCATCTGTATGGCTTTTTTTTTAATTGGGAGAGGGAGGGATCACAAAATGACTGGCATTAAAATAATGCATTCCTAAATTTCTGTGGTTAAGGCTATGGGTGTTAGCATTCTTTATAGCTTCAAAAAACTGAAAAAAATACGGGTCATGGAGTCTTGTGAACAGGTGGAAATATAATTCTGACCTTCCCTCGTTGTATATTTTTATATTCTGGGATAATTTGCCGGATTATCCCTCTCAGGGAACCAGTTGTTTTGCAGGTTTATGTTTCCTGGTGGGATTTCATTCGAGCGACGCCTTGTGCAGTTTAGCACTTTTCCCACAGTTAACGCTCCTTGAACTCAATGTGTGCGCGGAAGGTGCAGGGTCCCGGACGGAGGGACCCTGGAGGGAGGGAGGGAGGGATGCGGGATGAAGGGCGCTGGACGAAGGGATGCGGGCGGCAGAGATCCCGGCCGCCGTGCTGGGGCTCCCGCCGGGAGCGCGGAGCGGCTGCGTTTCCGCGGGCGCGGCAGCAGAGGGCGCTGCAGGGCAGGGGATGGCTCGGCGCTGCTGCCGCTGCCCTTACACGTCGCAGGGTTTTAATGTCATACAACAGTGTTTATAATCATTATCTATTATTGTACCATACCATATATCAGCTTTTTAGGTGCTGCTAGCTACTCCGGTCCCTAATTATGTTAACTCTCTTTCGGAAATTACAATTCTGTTTACATGCTGATGCTACCCAGATTCCAATGTTCTGTGAGGCTTCTAAAGATAAATTGTAATTTTTCATTAAAATAGCCTAACGCTGTATTTACAGTCCAGGTTTATCCTTCACGACAAAAAAAAAATAATCTTGAGGTCACTTACAAAAGTAGGACTGGTAGAAGTCAGACTGTGAAGTTAGGGATATGAAAAGCCTTAAAATGTCTCCAGTTTGTTCATGGTGGGTTTCTTTGTAGCCTTACTTTCTCTAAGAACTGTAACTACCTTTCAGAATCTTTAAATTGGAAACCAATTTCCTTCCTGTACTGTTTAAGAGATAGTATGACTGATTTTGACATTTATGTAAGTAGTTGAGAAAACTGTCTGCAAGCTGATGCCATTATTATTGTTATTGTAATTATTACTATTATTATTAACGTGATTTATTTTCATTAAGTTTACTGACCAAATCTGCCTAAGCAATTGAATTTTAAAATGTGTAGGGGTGCAGGGGAGAGTTTTGATGATCACATGTATCACTTGTATCACACAATCAGTTGTGTTGTCAGACTGACTTACTGGAAATTTCAAAATAGAATGCTATTTAAAAACAGATATGGGGTTTTTTTCCAGATTTTGATAATTCTTCCCATTTTACTTGTGTAATCAGTATTAGATGACCTGTTTCTTGAACATCTTGATTCAAGAACATTTTAAACCAAATGACAATGCTTTACAGTCAAGAAATTGCGAGATATTGATTCTCATGAAAGCAAGGGCTTTGGCATTTTTTTAGTGAGCTTTGTTTTAATATCCTGTGTCTTTCTACCCAGATTTTATGATGAAGTTTGACTGTGTGTGTGGCACTTTACTAATCCCTTGAAAGGCAGTTGTAGCAAAGCATGTGATTTAGAGCAGTTTTCTGCATATTTAAATATGTACCTACAGGTTGCCCTCCTCAGGTCACTGCTTACTTGTGGAAGCAAAGACAGTAATTTTCTTTGAGCTCCCTTTATGTCCCTACCTGCATGCTACTCTGCTATTCCATTTTGCCTGCAAAGCAATGCCTTCGAAAAAAGGAATGTATGCCATATTTAATTTCAGATTTTAGAGTCATAGGAATTAATTATGGCACGTAGAATTGTACTTTTGTTCTGGTTTCAAAAATGCATGATATTTTCTCCCAAGCTCAAATCTGTGTAAAAGCTTCAGAATGAGCAGAGGTTGCAGCTTAGTTGTGTCGAAATCCTGTCCAGTGATGCCTTCTTGTTAATGCTGTTGGACTTTTACAGCTTGTTGAGGTTAAATTTCTGACTGGGGCTTAAAAAGATTTCAGAATACAAATCAGTTGTATTCTGAAGAGCCTGTAATGCTGCACTGGGGCACTGGGAAGCAGAGGAGTGTGTCTGCAGTCGCTGGTGCAGTGTGTTCTCGGCGTCGTGAGCTTTCATCAGAAGTGGCTGAAGTCAGTCAGACCCTGTTAAAGGGGTCCCTGTTAAAGCAGCATTTTAGCATAGGCTTCATTGTGATGCCTTCCTGGACATCAGGAATGGGGAAAGCTTCTGTTGATCCTGCTAGAGAATATTCTCACCTGCAGTTTGTGCTCAGGACCAACCTGAACCAAGTGCTATCTCTATATGGTTTACAAGTAGAAAATGAAAATTTAAAAATCCTGCTGTGAGAATGTAAAATGCACCTGTGTCCTGGGTTCCCATTTTCCAAAAGTAAAGACTCATGAGAGAGAATGAGTTTGTAATGTGGGTGAGAAGCTCAGGCCATACAAAATCTCAGGACATTTTTTGGGGGGGAACAGAATAATTCGTCTGTCCTGTAGTTCTTCAGGTCTGTGGCAATGCCACTGCCTTCTGAGAAAATCCTGGTGAGAAGGCGTGGAAGTTTCCTGGTGCCTCTGGAAGCAGACTGTGTGCTGCTCTCTGTGATCAACTTCAGGCTGAGTTTTGGAGGAAGAGTCACACCTGGAAACATGGAAGAGGGCAGGACAGTGCATGTCAGTGTGTGTGTACACATACAGAAGACTCTTGCACACTGCCTGCAGTGGTGTCACATCAGAAAGCCTCCTCCTCTGACTAAAACCACAGGTATTAGCACCATTTTCCTGCATACAGCTCAATAAACCCATGGCTTTTACATGTACAAATGGTGTTAAGCCAGCTTGATTAAAAAAAACAAACAAACAGAAGTTGTCAGATAATTTCAAAAAATTAACTTATTTATGGAAAATACACTCACAACAGTCTGGACTTTAGGAAGAATGGTGAATAACATGGCTGCATTTTAATACTTATCCTGCATTTATGTATAAAGACTTTGAAAACCAACACAGATTTTCCAATTTCCAACAAATTTCACTCAAGCCCAGCTATGCATTTGATTGAATTGGAAACTCTTTCTGCAAACTTATATAAGAGTTTCTTAGTTTTCCTATTGTGCTGCTCTGACAAGTTGAAAAATAGACATTGGTCCTGTGAGTGTGTATGTGTGCAAGTAAAAGAAAAAGTCTATGCAGGTTATCGGTCAGCAATAGTCAGACCATGGAGCAGCTGAAAACATGGAAACAATTTCCTCCCTAATTTGGGCAGATTGGAATGCATCCCCAAAATCCAAACGGAAATAGTAAAATTTAAAAACTTTTTATTAGTACCTAACCCAGCTGCACCTGGCCAGCCTAATTGCCTTCAACCTGGTCATTACTCAAAGGCATGAAGTTTAGCCACCAACAGCACTTATTAATGTATAATAGGAATTTACTTGTAAAACAGAATTATTGGAACGGTGTGATATCATAAAGACAGAGGTGCTGACATTTTAGATTGTTTTATATAGGGATGTTGAGTTATAATTTAGGAGTTGGATATTCTTTGGGTGATTAATCATTCTTAGGTATAACTTTAAATGTCTGGTGGATATATGTAGAATTAATGTTTGCAATGACCAGCTCATGAAGCATGCTTTTGTGAATAAGGTCATGTTTGGTTTCTGGACAATCTACTTCTCCAGCATTTTGTGAAAGGTTGGTGCAAAACCTAGAAATGCTGAGGCCGCAGTTTAATGAAATGTTTCAGCAAGACAGCCCCTCACTGATTTCTGTAAAGATGTCAAAGCCTAAGCCCATAAAAGTGCCTGCAAATTTTTCTCTTCATATCAATGGTGTGAGAAACTGAATACATTAATTCTTTTGGACCTCAAACTTAGAATCTGTCAATATGATTCCAGTGATTGATGGTTACAGACTTTTACCTACCTCATAAATATAATGTGCCTTGATTACAGAAGCACTGCTAGTGCTGCTATAGTTAGTTATGTCAGCACTTCCATTGTAAACCCTGTTTCTTTAGGGGTTTATAACTCCATCATAAAAATTCACTCTGGGATGAAATTTATACCATAGGCTTCTAGACTGTAAGCTAGTCATTGGAAATGCAGATATACTAAAAAAGAACCCAAAAACAGTTGAACAAAGGCAAAAGCCCAGACTTGCAAATTTTTCATGTGTGCATGTTACTCTGTAGCTGAGAAATTACTTCACTTTTGAGATGAAAGGTTGCTGCCTTTTTCTCCCTGGTGGAAGTCAGGCTCTGTGTGGGTGTCTGTATGTACACACATACATACATGAATAGACTTCTGTCATATATATTTTTAAAACATAATAAGTGTGCAATAACTGCTTTAAAATAAGCTTGTCGTATTAATACATTGAAACTTTTATCCGTAACATAAACCAACACTAAACACCAATTTATAGATAAAATGCAATTGCTGCAATGGAGCATGAAGGTCAAGGGGAAAAGCATTAAAAATATATTCAGTTAAATACAGGGATTTGGGTGTGAACCTCACCTGGGCTAAGTTAACTTCAGTAAATATATATACACTTGTATGAGCAAAATGTCACGTGATCCATGTGTGTTTTTTTTTTAAGGATGAATTGTATAAAGCTTGTTTTAAACAGCCTCTGATGTGTTGTCTTAAAACACACCCTTTTTTTAATACTTTGAGATTACTGAAGTGAACCTCTAGCAGGTAATGTTTTGTGTTTCTTTTGTCTAATGTAGAAGAACAGTCCTACAAATGTTTCTGCACTGTTGGTGGTAAACAGCACTATAAGATGTGGGTTTTCTTAAATTACAGTAGAGTTTGAGTGCTCTTAAATGGTGTTTCTTAGTCCTTAATTCAGTATTAAATTTTTTCTGTGTTTTGAGTTTTTTTTAAAAATGCACTTAGGTTTGAATTTTTTTCTTGCTTTTGCACATTGTAGAGTTAGTGTTTGGATACCAAGGAGAGCTGAAAACACTGGTAACATCTGTTTCCACATTCCAGCCTGGTGATATGGCAGATAATGATTGGAACTTAATATGTGACATATCTTCCAGTGGGGCTGAATTTGCAAGTAGTGTAAAACTGACTCACTATCATTTAATTAGTTCATGTGTCTTAAGTTTCATTAATCTTTTCTTGATGTGCATGTTACTGCTTTTCAAAGACTGATGAAAAAGGGAAGGAAAACTTCATTTCTTCTTTCACCAATTCTTTCCCATTGCTGGTTAAAATAAAATTAAGATGTCTGTCTAGCTATCATTTTTATGAATTATAGATAGAAATAGCTGAGTAGGAATTAATTTCTTTCTCTAAGTACCCTTAAAAAATATAGATGAGCCTAAGATGAGGGTTGTTTCTATTACTAAAAGTCCCTCTGCTTTGACACTCTACAGCTTTTAATAAAGAATTGAGCTGAGCTTCTTTTTATTTAAAGTACAAGTTAACCTCAGATGGATACCTTCACTTGATTTACTGATATTACCACTCCACTTTATTCACTTTTAGGTTTTTGGCATAAAATTTCTAATGGCTGGGATTTTTAGCAGCCTAGAATTTTTCCATTTGTAACACAAAATGAAGCTTTGTAGCTTAGACTCTCTCCTCTCTCTCCCTTCCTCCTCCCCTTACCCCCACTCTATCTGCAAATAAAAAGACCAATCCTCCCAAAAAGCAGCTTGCATATATCAAAGAAGGGATCTGGAATCTTAAATAACTTTATTTATGAAACAAGAGGGAGTGGGTGGTGGGACGCTAGCACTAAACTTTTGAGGGTGGGCATCCGGCTCTCACAGTTTACTTGGCTGGTTGAATATCTTGAAAGCCTTAATTTAAAAGTCATCTTACAATCATTTTTAATTGGCTCCAAGTAAGTAGTTGAGCATTTGTTCTGATAAGGAGGTTTTTGCTCTATGTGTGCCATAAAATCAGCAAAAAGAGGGATCTGTTTAATACAACAGTGATGCTGGGCTTTTTTTTGTTTCTAGGGTTTGCCCTAAACAGGATTTACCCCTTAAGGCAGCAGTAGCACACCATAAAAAGACCATTCTTTTACTCCACAGCAGCAAGGCTTTAACTTTCTGGTTTTCAGATTTCTTTTTTTAATAGGCAGCAATAACAAGACTTCCATAGGGTGGCTGCTGTAAGTACTGTACGTGGTGTCTTAAGATCAGAATGCTTTGCCTGCAATGTTTTATTGCTTTTTGTTTAAAAAGGCCTGGGAAAGAGCATCTAACAAACTTCAAGGTTCAGCTCATGTTTCTGGAAGCTTTTCTGGGTGGGGAAAGCTCATAGATGGAATAAAGTCAAGCTGGTTTTGCTGATTTACACTTACACTAACTTTACACTATTGCTTGAGTTGTCAAATCTAGGTACTCCCAAACCCTGACAAATATCCTAGTTTGCACTGTAACAAAAAAAAAACCCTAAACCAACCAACCAAAAAAAAAAAAAAAAAAAAAAAAAACCCACACCAAAAAAACCACCACCACACCAAGAAAACCCCAGTGAAAGACAGAGAATTTAATTGAAAATTTGGAATTAAATGCTTCCATGCACCATTAATTCTGTTGCTATAGAAATGTCAGCCTTTCTTTGCTCCCACATATCTATTAATTAAGTCAGTGTGGCATTTTTTTATCTGAGGATTTGTTCTTGCTTACCCAGGAACTCAAAGTCTCCTTAACAGCTGCAAAGGGGTGAAGGGTATTTATTTGGAGAAGCTAGTTACTTTGTACCACCCTCTCAGTTCCTTTTATCATCTGTATTTTTAAAATCTCCTCCTGACTAAGCTGCAGGTGGTCTGCTTTTTTTTGAGTAGCACATAGAGCAGACACACACCACCCTACACCCCACTGTCTAGTTCATGTGTTCAGTGTGTGTGATGTGAAATTCCGTGCAAGTCCTGTGATGTGGTTTTCTTCATTTGGGAAAAAAAAAAAAAAAAAAGAAAGATGGTTTTAGGTGGCTTTTTCATCAGTGCATTGGTCACAGTTGTTCTTTACCTGTTTGTAACAATTCCATTGGTAACCTCTTTGTCTAATAACAAGATTGTGAACTGTGTGGCTCTGAGAAGTCCCACTTCTCTGGAATTCTGTGGTTTCCTAACACAGTTTCAGTGGAGTGAGCTTCCTGTAACATTGGTAGTAGTCAGATGAGCTGTCTTCAGATGTCTCTGGAGAATGCTGAAAGGTGCAGCCCTGCTCCTAAGGATGGGGAAACTTTTCTGCTCCTGCCATGTAAATGCATGGTCCCGAGTGCTCATGATGCACCAGATAGTGCTAGCAAAAAGATAATGCTGAGATAATGCTGGCAAAAAGACAGCTTCAGAGGGATGGGAGACGTGCGTTAGAAAGTGTATCTGACCCAAAGCCTTGTTCTCTTTCAGTTGCTGAGTAATTCATAGAAATTTTTCAGCTTTCTGGAGGTTGCTAGGAATTCCTTTTATTGAAAATTTTTTTGTTCTTTTATTGTTCTTGGCTGTCCCTGTAAAGTTAAAGGTGCATGAACTCCTGTCTTTTGATGCTTTGTTTGCTCATTCACATGAGGTTTCTAATGGTTTTTCACTTGTACTGATTGACTCAGATAATGTGGCAGACCTGTTCTGATGTTTGTTTGAACTGGATCATCTTACTGCCACGGAGTTCTTTGGAAGGGGAAGACTGGCAAGTCAAAAGAAGGACACTCACATCTGGTACAGACGAAACAATGCATTTTTACGCTTCTCCTATAAAAATGTGTCCCCGACCCTCCGTCCTCTCTTCCCTAATCCTCTTAAAGCATTGGTTTGCATGCTTGCTTTGCACCTAGAGGTACAGTGGGCTTGCAGGAAGGAGTCATATATTCATTCTGGCAGTGTGAGCTATCTTGGTGCATGAGGTGGTGGGTGCCCCCAGTTTTGCTCTCTTCTCGGAAGAGATGAGATTATTCAATCATCTTATGCCAGAGTGTGTGTGAGGTTTGGGGAAACAGGCTGTCAGTCTGCATTTTGTTGGAAGTGCTCACTGAGAAAAGTGGGGCCTGTTTGGAAACCTAGGTGGTGCTTAGGGGAACTACCCTGTAGTGCAGCCCATGCTGCCTGTCTTCTCCAGCTGCCTTAATCTCTTTAAAACACCCCCTGTGGCTGAGGGTTCCAGGAGCCTTGAGCTGCTGGGAGTAGTGGCCTCTCCCCTCCTCCATAAGCTTTTCTCTGGGTACCTCTGAAGTAATGGTGTACTTGGCTAGAGATCAGATGCTTTTTCTCCCTTTCAGTCCCTCACCCTCAGTGTAGGATAATTCTGTTGCTGTATCTAGCAGCAAAATGGCCTGTCAAAATGTCTTCTGGTGACACTTAACTTCAAAAGAATTTTGGTGACATTTGGCATACAGTGTTAACAGTGAGAACCTGAAAAGCATATCCAAAAGGTCATTTAGATATATAAGAACAGCGTGTCAGAATCTAATGATCTTTCAGATGATTGTGAGGGGCTCAAAGAGTCTGTAGGAAGGTAATCTGGGTGCTCATGAACTTTACAAACTGTCCAGCTCTGCAGAGGTTGCTTTAATGCCCCAGTTAACTGGTGCATTTCTGTTAAATCTCTGGATGTCACTTGAATGCTGACAAAATACCGGGGAGAACTTTGGTGGCTTTTGAGGATTTTCTTTATTCTTTTTTTGAAGCCAGGGACTTTTTTTAAGACAGGTAACACCTTAAATAGCTTGATAGACTATCCTGACATTCTTAACTCAAGAAGAGCTGTGTCCTTTTCCTCTCTTAAAAAGTATCCATATGTAATAGTCACCATGACTTTTCAAGCTAGGTGGTTTTTTGCAAAGTATTGGGATGTGGAATTCTTGAAGCAGTAAAAACACTAAGTATTAATTCTCTGTCCTTTCAAAGGAGTACGGATATCTGTGTTTATATATGCATGCATGTGTGCATGCATGCAGTCTCCTACACAAAAACTGACTTTCAGATAATTTATAATTCAAAAAATACTTCCTTGGTGACTGTAAAATGCCCGTAGAAATTGTGGACCTTCTTTTACAGAACCATAGAGGAGTTGAGGTTGGAAGGGACCTCTGCATGTTGGTCATCTGGTGCAACCCCTCTGACACCAAAGATGGTCACTTAGAGCAGACTGCCCAGGACCTTGTCCAGATAGCTTCTGAATATCTGCAAAGATGGAGACTCCACAACTTCTCTTGGCAACCTATGCCAGGGCTCCGTCAACCCCCACAATGAAAAACTGTTTCCAGCTGTACAGACTGAATCTCCTTAATTTTTTTACCTCTGCTGCTGTCAGTGGGCACCACTGAAAAGAGCCTGGGTCTGTCCTCTTTTCATCCAACCTTGAAACATTTCTCCAAGCTGAATAATCCCAGCTCTCAGCCCTTCCTCGTAGGCAAGATGTTCCAGTTTCTTTGTCATCTTGGTGGACCTTTTTTAGGCCCCTCCCCTGTAGGTCCGTGTCTCACTTTTACTGAGGAGCCCAGAACTGGACACAGCACTCCAGCTGTGCCTCACCAGTGCTGAGTGGAGGAAAACCTCTGCTCAGCACTTCTGGCAAGTCGAATGCAACCCAGGACACCATTGGCCTTCCTTGCCACAGGGGTACAGTGTTGGCTCATGTTCAGCTTGGTGTCCACCAGAACCCAGGTTCTTACATGCCAAGGTGCTTTCCAGCACAGTGACCCCCAGCACCTTATTAGTATATAGTTCTTTCCCACGTGCAGGACTTTGTACTTCCCACTGTTGAACTTTGTGAGGTTAAGGATTCTGTGCATGGCCTACATAAGTTTAATACAGCTCAGCCTGGAAATTATTTTCATGTTAAAGTATGTTCTATTTGGCTTCCTTTCAGTACATCCAAATGTTAAACCAGTTGAAATTTTTTTCAGTTTATCTGTGAGGGTGAACTTTGCTTTGATATCTACTCCTATTATGAAAGTTTTTAGCAAGTCAGAAATGTATACTATATTTTGTTCCTCATGCGAGCAGTCTGTATGAAAGTAAAACCCTTAGGATGTGACCAGAAATGATTGCTTTTAACCTAATACAGCTTAATATTTTTCAAGCAGAGTAGACATACTGTTGTGACTGTGTTACCATCAGATTTCAGCATTTTTCTCGAAGAGCAGGTATCTGCTAATAAATTTACCTATCACTCTCATTCACACAGAAGAAAATGAAAAATAGTCCTTCTCATTATTGCATGTTCTCCATACTGCCTTTATTTTGTACCGTGGCTACTGCTGTTTTGTAAGTCTCTGAATTTTCCAAAGCCTGTGTCTAGCAACAAATTCAATTCTCTTCCCCAGCTATTCCTCCTGAAAGAGAAAGCGGTAATGCTTGTTTGATAAACAGAATTTATTTAAAGACTTCTAGATGCTGTAGTAAAATTTGCTGTGTGTTCCTAAATGAATACAGGGAAGTCTACACCATGGTGTCAAAGGAGTAGATATGCCAAAGAAGAAAAAAATATAAAGTTGGATAAGTTTTATGAATACTTCTCTAGATTTAACTGTTTTATCTTTCAATCCATTGTTGGATTTTATCCTGTTACCATTCATCATTCATAAGATGATGGCAAGAGCATTGCAAGTAGTTTGTGGTCCAAAGATCCGCTCAAAGCTTAGCCTGAAGAGGACAGGATAGAGCTGCTGAAGCTGGAAGTATGAAAATGTAGCACTTTCTAAAAAAGACAGATGCTTTTTAAAAATACAGGAGATGGAATACTTCATTAAAAATACATCAAACATATAGATATTATATTGCAAGAATTTGTTAATGTGGGTTTTTTTTCAGGTACTGTGGCCCATAAAAATGTTCCTTGCAATTCTGAAGCACATTACTGTCCATGGCACTTTTAGGAGTCAAACATACTAGTTACTTTAATCGGGATAATAATTTAGAGTGTCAGAAGGGTAGTGTACCTTTTCAGCGTTTCCATTTGGTATTATTTTACTCCTTTAATAGTACTTTATAGTTCCCAACCTTGCCTCAATTAGCAGTACTGACAGATGCTAGTTCAGCATTTTACCTCTAGCCAGTAGGGCTTTCTTTAGAATAAATGTCAGTAATTTTATGTTGCTAATTTGAGGTGATATACCTACATGTAAAATTACATTTTAACTCTCTTGTTATACTTGCAGTGAGAGATGGCAGCATAAAGAAATATAAGTGAATGCGCCTGAGAGATAGTTCAGGACTAGAAGGTTCATTATGGAACTTTTATAGCTCATTTTGAGGCACACTGCAGATTTTGTTAACTCTTTCTTCCACTGTGCATGTATTTCTTCTTCATGTCTTCCCTCTTTTTTTCCCTTTTGTTTTTTTTTTAAAAAACTTTTATTTCATTAGCAGATTTTGGGAAAAGTGGGAGTGGGATTTGGGTTTTTAAAGATGACTAAATCCTGTCACAGACAGCTTTTTAATAACAAACATTACTTGCTTAGTGAAAAGAAAATGTCTGTTAGTGCACTAAAAATTGCTATGTGAAAAAGTCAATATAAGTGTTCAGTAAGTAAAATAAGGAAATGTGTTATTTCTTAAAATCAGGCAGTTCTTGAGAAAGACCTTTAGGAAGTTTGTCCCAGTTAATAGAAAGCAAGCATAAAGAGAATATTTCTGAGGAGTATGCTTCTAATCAAGCACAATAGTCACAATTGCTCAATATTAAGGATTGGTATCAGCAGACACCATCGAGAAGGGTTGGGTATTGTTCTCTAATTTGCCCTGCAGAATACAGGGGAAATTGCACGAGAAGGCAGAACTTCAGCATAAAATTACAAGAAATTGCTGTATTAACTGTTCCAAAAGATACTTGGAATTCATTTTTAAAGATGGTGTGGCTTTGCCTGTGTAGTTATGTATTTAAATCTTTCTTTAAGACATCTTTTTTTAGTACTTTAGATTTTCCTGCAGAATCTCTCAGTCAGTTACTAAATTGCACTTTTGTCTATTTAGTGTAGAAAAATACCACATGTGGACATTCTAATAACTTCATATGTGGCTGCAAATCTGGCCATGCATACTGACTAGAAAGTAAGGAGGGAATACATGCTCTCTGCTGCAAAACAAAAGCTAATATAATGACTTAAGAATTTACTTTCTCTCTTTCAGTATATTCTTGTACCTAAATAGAAATTTTCAAGGCATAGAGCTAGGGTCTTTATTATATATACTACAGAAATGCTTAATGTGGAATAATCTGTTTCCTGTTTTTGTAACACACATTTAAAATTGTTCCTAACTGTTGTTATTTATAAAGAGTTAATTGATGCTTCCTATGTCATTGCACAGATGTGAGATTTTCTGTCATTTTTGCTTTACTGTGTGGACATGCATTGATAACTGTGGAACAATTTCAGCATTTCTATTTCTAAAATTGTCCAATCTTCAGTCATTCTATGCATGAGAAATCTTCTATAAATTTACATAATGACTGTAATTTTAGCCTAGTTGTAGCTGCAGAAATAAAGCTGGCCTAATTTTGAGTTGAACAAGAGTGTCATGTTCATAAAGGTTTGATTAAAAATAGCAATGGTATTTTTTAAATAAATTGAGAAACATTTATTCAAGCCTCTTTAACACTATAATAAATTTATCAATGATTATTCACTCATCTCTTCTGATCTGAAGGTTTTATAGTATTAGTTTTATAGTATTAGTGTGCATCTCCTGCTCCTCCAGTTAATTTGATTTTTAACCAGGGGGCAGGGGGAGGGGCACAAACCAGACAATTTAACATAAAATGTAGAGAGATTTTCAAGCCGAAACCCTTGTTATTCTGCTAAAGCTGAAATGTGCCACCACTTTTGGATGGAATGACTGGTGCTCATTGTAGTCATCTAAGATAGGATGGAATGAAATGTGTCATTTTCAGTAAAAGGTCAACATTTCTTTCAAACAGTTACAGAGAACTAATATTTTTTTTCTTCCAAGCTAGTGAGGCAGATTTCTTCTTTTCTCGGCTTCGAACTTTTGGCCTTGCCCCCAAGTATATGGGTGGTATATGTTTTAAAATTGATGTATTAATGTTGAATTTTTATTGTCACCCTTTCTGTTCGTGCGCCTTTCAAATCCTTCATTTGTTTGTTTCTGAACTTTGGACGTATCGTAAAAATGTCACCATTGTGGCTGAACATTAAGCACCTTCCCTTTTTGCTCTGGGCTGTTGAAATAAATTTGGACCAGGTGCTCCTCTCATAACAGAAGTCCTTGATGTGCCCTGATAGCGAGCGGGAGAGCGGAAGCTGTCAGCTTTCAGCTGGCTTGAAGAATGCAATTAGAGCAGTTTTAATACTGTTGAGGGACCCCATCCAGTCAAAGTTGTTTGAGTTAAGCCAAGTCTAGGATCCTGAACATGTACTTTAGGCACGTCAGCTTTGTCTTTTTAGTCAGAGCGGATCTGTCATTCCCACACATTATGTGAGGGTGGATTCTTTTTGTTGGACTGTTGGGGGGTTTTTTATGCTGGGAGAAATACTCCCATTTCTTACTAGCTCACTGTTATTTTATCTGTTAGCTTTGTCTTTATGGCATGGTTAATACTCATGTTTCAAAGCATTTATTGTCAAATTAAGGCCTAAAACACATTTTTAAATGTCAAAAGTGCTTATGTCTTTGCATAAACCTTAGATTAGGTAAATTCAAAAACCTAGTGGTTCACTAAGTTTTCCAGATTTGACTGGTTAAAGAAAGGATAACATCAGTACAGATCCAAGTCTGTAGAAAGGAATCCTAGAAAACAGGCAGTGCTGCAGTGAGGTACTGTTCTTCCTGAAGTTTCAGCTTGAGTTAATTTCCATACTGGGTGTGATTCATTGATACCAAAAGCAAAGGGATGGAAAACTTGCAGGCTCATCATTTTGTTTTTTCTTCTCCTTTGTTTAATTAGAATTTTCAAGTTGGCTTGTTGCTTCTTCCATTGCTCACTGTTAGAGTTGACTTCACTGGAATAAGTTCTTCCCTGAGGGATAGTGCTCAGCTGGATGTTTCATTTATTTCCCTGCTTTTCCTTTGTTGGTAAAGTGGATTGGTTGTTTTAAGCCTCAGTAGGTTGCAAAGTATAAAATAAAAGTATAAAGATAGTGAAACTTTTGTTTTGAAATTCTATTAGGTTGGTTTTTTTCCCATCAATTGGCTTTTGGGACGGGGCAAACAAGATGGTCTTTTGCACAGTCTGAGATTCAAGGTCTACCTAAAAGAACAAAAAAGTAATAAGTTATCTTCACTGATACCTCCCCAGTTTTCAGATGAGGATTGAAAGGCAGCAGAAAGCCAACTGCAAAGTAGTTTGTGTGGGATTTGATGGAGAGCAAATTGTGTTTTGCTATTTCTTTGGTTAAATCAATAGCATTAGTGACTTAAAAAGATAGGACTGTCTTATTGTGATTTATGATTGTTATGAAAACTTTTAAATTGTGTTCAGAAATTACTGCATAAAGACATTTCCGAGGCTTAATTTATTGTTATTATGAATTGGAAAGGGAAGGTTTTTTTGATTTCTACAAACTGTCACTTATCTCAAGAATTTTTATAAATTTATATGAATGCGTGTGTATGTAAATTAGAAAAAAAGCCAAATTTATTGCCTATCTCTTAAAAAGCTGAAAAGAGAAATTACATACTGGCTATCTTACATGTAAGATAAAAGATAGATTCTCAAGAGATCCTGGACAAATCCTCAAATAACAGAGAGAGTAGCAAATGAACTTGGCTGTTTGTTCTTGCCTAATGTCTGCTGCTTCTTCACAAGGAGCATCTCTTCTTTCTCCCTTGTCTTCCCCTGTGCTAAGCCTTTTCACACAGCTTCTTAAGAGAGTGTCCTGGTGTAGACAAATGTACTGTAAGAGGAATGCCAAACCAGGAGGGAATTGGCTCCAAGCAGATGGTGATGGGCAGCCTAGGTTTTAGAGAGCTTGATTCTGGATCAAATACTCATTTTGTACTTCTGTTTTCAATGGAGCAGGAGTCAGTAAAGGGAGCTAATCAATAAACTCCTCTCGACAGTGAGTTCCTTCTGCCATCTTTTCTTCTGCTGGTGACAAATTCCTGACCCCTTCCAGTGGTGTCAAGCCTCTTTCCCCTTCAGTGGAAAACAGAAAGGAGAATTCTGTGTTTCACAGCTGTTAGTGATGCTGGGAAGGCATGAGCTCAAATGGTTATGTCCAGTTTTGAATCAACAAAAGAAGTGGGCCAGCTGAGCATAGTCCCAGATCCCAGAAGAGCAGCCAGTGGGTCAAATGTAATGCTTTGTAAGAATCAGGGAGGAATTTGTGTCCTTTTATTCCTTCCAAATGCATATTTGGACAAAGAGTGACCAGCTGGCAGTAAGAAGTGTTTGGGTGGGATGAAAATAGTTTGAGATTGTCTCTGTTCCTGGAGGTTATTCAAGCAACTGCAAGGAATGATAAAGTTGATCCTTTTGGCAGTGCATGGACTCATTATTCACCTGAGGTCCCATCTCATCTTTTGGCTGGTTGTAACCAAATTTGCCATTGGGATGAAGCTTCCAGAGGGGTGGTATTCCCATTAAATTTTCTGGAGAGACTCAGGTGATGGAAGTGACTTGCAGTGACTTTATTTTGTCATCTGCTGTGATGGAGAGGTAGAGAGTGCTCTTAAGTACAGGGAGGTATTCCAGAAGAATTTAATGCTGTATTAAATATCAAAGAATCATCTTCTGAAGCAATGTTCCTCTCCATACTGATCCTCTAGTGTTCAATCATATTTTCATCCCAGTCAAAATTTCTTCTGCCAGCACAGATGAGTTTGTGGCAGCTTCACCAGAGCTCATGAAGTGTGGCTGGTTTGCTTTTCATTGCAGAGAGCCTGTCCTTCCAAAGAGCTATTTGTTAGGCAATACCATACGATTGTCTTGAAGCCAATACCGTGGCCTAGCTCAGGCAAGAGTAGAAGTGCAGTCAGTACCTCACTTTTTATTCTTCTGGATGAGGTTTTTTCTTTGGGCTGTAGTAGCTGGTGAATTGTTGAAGCCAGCACACTGGCCACAGGCACGGTGCCTAGACTGAAAAAGTGCTATCAATCTCACATTAAAAAAGAAGGCAAAAAATAAGTATGTCATAAAAGTTCATTAAATCTGTCTAAAGCAGCTATTTTTTAAAGTGTAGAAGTGAGATTTTTCTTTAAAGACTAATATAATTTAAACAAATATTAAAGATTTGGATGAGTTTTAGACAAGGATTATATTAAATCTGTTTCATTTTTGTGGAAGAAAAAAAAATTACTGCACTTGATCTGATTTCCTTCACTCAATTAATTACTGAATATTTTAAATATGCAAGAGCTATGTCCCATCTGAAATTACAATTATTTGCTTTCCTGATGGATTGTGGATGGTGAAGGTAATGATTCCACTGCAAATTAAAAGCTGGTTATGCTCAAATTATTTTCATTTTCTGTTGCAGATCTGTCCTTACAACCTGTGTGCCATTTGAGCATATTTTTGTCATCACTTGCAAACACTTTAATCAGCCCTAAGTCCTGTCACTGTGGATTAGAATATTTGCGGTGCAGTAGGACACCAAAAAAATGGAAAAGAATTGCAGGGAAAAATATTTGGAAGAGTAGTAAAATGGTTTGACATGTCAAGTTATCAGTTCTTCCACACTGCAAAGCAAATACACTATTGGAGCTCTACAGAGAAATATATTTAGATTTTGCTGTCATAACCCTTTCTTAGCAGGAACTGTGCAGCAAAGAGGTGGCTGCCAGACTGCTGCTTGTTTGATGCAGAGATGGGATCCTTTCCAGGGCAGGAGAAAGTAGAAGGGTGTCAGAGGAGGCAACCCTCTGTGCCTTTGAGCAAGTTAAGATGGGAAAGCAAAGTCTCTTCCTTGCTGAATGTGATATATGGCTTAGGGTGTTTGTTTGCCTGCTATCAGCCAGGAGATGATGAATGCTGGTACAGGGCTTTGCTCTCATGCATGTCTCCTGTCTGACATGCGTGCCCCCATGTGAAATGGCTGACTATCCTCTCTAATCCCTGTGCTGAATTTGACAGCAGTTAATACAGACTAAGCAGGAGCTATATTTTATGGAGGCTATGGGGAATAGCTTTACGTCACATTTAACACTGCCTTTTCTACAGTAGCAGGAAATCTGACTGTGCCTCACGCTCTGTGCACAACAGTGCTCAGTAATTCTCTGCTCCTGCTGCTGTGGAGCTTGACTTGAGCATCTGCAGAAGTTACAAGCATGAATGATTTAGCATTTGCAGGGCAAAGCCCTTCTCCTTAGTGCTCCTGTGAGCAGTATCTCTGAAACTGTATTATCTGACGTATAATACCCTTCTCCACATGCATGCCTACAGAATGTTTGAACTATAAGTTTAGTTTTAGGATACCTCTACAAAAGCTGGAAGTTATTGAAACACTAAATACAAAATCCTCCATCTGTATTCTCCAGGTTTCAAGATTTTCATTACGTACTTTGTTGAGCTCCCTGTGCCACAGAAATGCTGTGTCCTCATGTCTAAAATTCTCTCTGCAATCCTGTTATTCTCTTAGGTTGTCCTGAAAACATGGTCATTTGCCTTTGAAAGAAGGCTTCTGTATGTGCAAGTAGATGTGTGCATCTACATATCTTGTCTGTCTGTACATGTCTGTGTGTGTATATATATATGTGTGTGTGTATATATATATACACACACAAATGTAGTGTATGTGTATATATATGTGTATATATGCACACAAAGAGAATTTTTTACCTAGTCAAGAAATAGTATGAAATTCTGTATTATATGTACCTGTACATAAGGGGCGCTGAGACAAGAATACAGGCAGAGTAAGATAAAAGATTATGATCATGTGAGGTTACACTTATAAGCTTTTCTGAACTCTCTCTGGATACCACAAAAGTAACTTATCAGTTAGCAAAATAAAATTGTATTAATCATTTATCAACTACCATAATAAAATTGTAAAAATCAGAAGATCCAGCATGTATTCTTACCAATGGTAAACCAGTAAGAGAATTAAATTAGACTAATAACAATAAATAGGTAATAAAAATAAGATCAGTAAAAGTCTAAGAAATAAAACCCTAAATCCAGCAGCAGTAACTTTTAGCAGGCTTAAACCAGAAAGTTGTGAGGAAAAATTTAGAAGGAGAAAATGCAGTCCCATGAGAAAGTACTGCGTTAGTGTTAATCTTATGAAAATAAAGATATATGGTCATTAGGCTTCATAACTACAGGTTGAGAGTTTATTTGTTTTCTTTCTTTTACAGGGCCTACTCTATGGTGAGTGGTTTTAGTTTTAACGTCAGGAAAGATATTAAAGAAGTCTTTCAAATTCTGATTGATGGTACATCCTTGCACACAGTATTTCTGTGATCACCAGCCTCAGGGGTAGTGTATGCATGTGTATTTATGAAGACACAGTCCATCACTCACTTTGATGCTGGAAGACCAATGTGGACTTCAAAACAGTGGGCAGTGTCTATGGTTTTGTGCATGTAGCTGACTGCAAATACTGATTTTATGGTAGGAAAAGTTTCTATAGCATAAGGTAGAGGTGGTTCAGTGTGGCTCATTAGGGTCCCTCAAGCACTTCCATTTAGAGAGTTTCAATCTTCTTTTCTTCCCTCCCTGAAAAGAGCAAGGGAAGGCTTGTGTAATGTACCTTTACTGTGTATCTTGCATGAGCATTTGGAACTCGGCTCTAGTGGATGAGAGCTGACCTTTTTTGGTTAAAAATGCTTCTTTGGACTGGAAGAGAAGCAACCTGACTATGGGACAGGCAATACAGCTTGAGAGTTACAGGACAGAAGAAGCAAGGAAGGTGGTAGTTGTAGACATCTGAATGGGAAAGACATCCTGATACTTGCAAGCAAAGTCCCATATTCAAGTTTAAGGCATGATGGTTTATTTTGTGTGTAAATGCCAGGGATCAAAACCAAGTAACAGTGGGCAGGATCGGTTAATAAACCCATTAAAGTAATAAAGCCTGAAGTTGGATAAGCCTAAGCGTATAACGTTTTCCTTTTATCCAGCATCTTCCATTGGTAAGAAAGCTGTTAGCAAGAACAGGAGATTTTTAAAATTTGCTTTCTTGTCACGTTCCATTCTAGAGGAGAATTAACACTACCATCAGTAAATGGGGCAGAAGCAGATGGAATTGTAATAAGTGGTAGTTTAGAGGATGCCTCTAAAATGTTTGATAGCTGAGATGGGTCAAAGACTTCCTGGAAAATGGTTTTTTCTCTTGGTATCTCTTTTTAGCATTTGAAGAGGAAATTGGGTAAGGATGTCAAATAATAGTGTTTCTGCAGGAAGGTACCAAAGCATTATCAGTCAGTGCCTAGCAGTACCCTGTTCAAAAGACCAGAATGTTTCAAGGTAAACTTCAAGCTAGAATAAGCAGAAAATACTGCAAGAAATATATACAGTAGGCATGTTCAAAAAAGTGATATTGAGATATGGGCAGTGTTTATGTTAAGAAAATCTGTGGTGTTGAAAGATGTCACCCAAAAAGTTTAGCACGTCCATTTTGTGAAAACTGTTGTGAAATCAATTTAAAAACTAGAATGCAGAGAAGTACATTATTCATAACAAAGTTTACTCCAGTCACCAGAAGATAGAGAGACATTAATTAAAGGTATGCTCCCTTGTTAGATGTTACAAAAATCTCTCAACTTTCAAGTCTCCAAACTCCAAAGATATTTTAAAATACCAGGAAATAGCAGGCTTGCCAAGATGCATTGAAGTGATAAAGACACTTAAAAGAAATTCAGAAGGAAAGATAACCTTCAAGGCAGTAAAAAGCATGCACATTGGTGTAACTGCAAAAATAGATGGAGATAGATAAATATGTATAAGGTCTTCCACAAAACTGTGCGAACATGTGTTTTGGTGGGAGAGCATTGCTATGGGATCTGGAAGTGAATGCTCCATATTGGTGTGAAATATGATTTGCCTTTTGTGAGAACTTCTGGTAAACATAGTAGCAGAGAAAGAAATTAAAATAGGAAAAGCACTGTCATAATTTGTGTAGTGTTTAGTGGTAACTGTTACCTGAGGAGAAAGTTTGGTGATTTTTAATAGTGAAATCTTCACTAAAAAGATGGATACACATGTCTGTATTTTAAAAACATTTATTGACATATTAATTTGAAAAATACTTCTGGGAGCATAAATATGTCAT
This sequence comes from Molothrus ater, assembly GCF_012460135.2. NCBI lineage: Eukaryota > Metazoa > Chordata > Aves > Passeriformes > Icteridae > Molothrus > Molothrus ater. Next base: position 34,710,606 of record NC_050478.2, on the reverse strand, counting down.
TAGGTGCTTGGGTTTTCTTCCTTACAGTGAGTAGAGCATCCTGCTAAAATAGAAACCTCCTGCTGAACTGCTTAATTGTTACTTCACTGCATCATGTCTCTTTTAAACAAAAATAAGCTGTGGTAGCCTTTTGTTGTTGTTGTTTTGATATTTAAGTAGTAATAATATGTATACCATCTGTATATTGCTTTGGAATAACTGGAGTCCTCTGTGGTTTCATCCATTCCCTTTGCCCTCTTTAGACTAGGAAGAGAGAATGGTGGATGTGGACAGGAGGTTTCTGATTCTTTAAAGGAGGTGTATTTATTCAGGTGAAATTGTAAGATTGCTTAGAATTTGGTCTTAAATTCTGTGTTTGGATGTGTGTGGTGTTAATTGGTTTTAGGATTTTGTGGCTGGTTAGCACTCAAACCATTGATTGGCAACCTAACCCTATTCTGCTTGGTAGGACTGCTGAAAACTTATTGTTGTTTTAAGCAACCATCTTTTATCCTTAAACTACAGTTTCAAAGCTGTGACAGTGCTTTGAAGTTTCCTGTTCATATATTCTCACAGGGTCAGCTGCCATGCTGTTTGACAGGGACTGGGGGATGCAGGACTCGGGGTCGGGTGGCTGCATTTTCTCTCGACACAGTTTTGCACCTCAAATGAGGATTCTTTTCCTCAGTACTTTTGGGGCACTTCTTAGAGAGCAATTCATAGTAGGCATAAAATTTCAATGCTGGCTATTTAAAATGCTGCTTTTGTTCTTGCCTGTTAACTCTCACAGTTGAAGCCCTAAGGAATATTTGAAAAGCGCTGGTCACAATTTTGCAGGTAATAGGATCATAAATAAACATCTATATGCAGATAAGGACCTAACAGAAATCCATCCTTTGAAGGGAAAGCCTATTCTGCAGCTTTAAATTGCTGGATTTATCTCAATAACATGCAAAGTACTACAAAATACATGTGCACAACATCCCTCAAACAATTAGAAACATCTATCCTATTGTGGTGGATTTAGAATTGGAAAGATAAGGTTAGCTTGATCTTGTGGGGCAGTCTTGAGAGTACACTTGAAGTGGGGTATTTTTATTTCAATTTATTGATTCCCATGCACTGATAAGCACCTGCAGTTCCCATTGAATTTCCCTAGAAATTCCCTAGTATTCCTTAGAAGAATCACTCTAATCAAAATACAACTTGACTTGCACACTCCTGTCCAAAAAAGATAAAATTAGGGCTTTGCTTAAATTTTGAGTCTGGTGTTGTTCAATCCTGTTAACATGTGAGTGTAAACTTCATGTATACATGTGAACAAGCAATTAGCAAAAAATGGTAATACTTTAAACTGCATACTGACTACAAAGGGAAAAAGCTATTGGGGGTTCATTTGAACTGACTGAAGAAAGACAACTAGTGGCAGAAATAAATATACATTGCTGCCTCTTTTTTTCTTCTTTTTGGTCAGGTTTTGCATGGAGAAAGTCAGTAATGTGTGGCTTAATTCAGCTCTGACAAAATGAGCACCATGATCATTGATGCCCTATTTAACCAAAATAGGGATCCAAAATTAATCTGAATAGCATATTGTGGCAGTTATTTTGTGCAAAAGAAAATAATTGCTCTTTAAAAAAACCCCAAACAAAACCAACAAAACAAATTTAAAAAAACAAACAAACAAAAACAAAGAAAAAACCCACTAAAACCAATTTCATTAAGGAAGAGAAGGTCAAGGTAGCTATGCTTGACAGTCTAGTTTATGCCTAAAGAGAAGGAGGAGAAGGGGTTTTTTCTGCATAAGAGCCTCAAAAATATAATAAAGCCTACAAAAGGTAGAAGATGAATGGGAGATCTTTTTCTGTGTTCCATTTTACATTAAAATACTTTTAATTGCTGCTGAGAAATAAGTCTGTTAATGATGTTTTTTCCTTTTCCTGACAAAGTCACCATATTAAAGACTGAATTTTGGTCACCAAGTGCATTAGTTGATAGCAGTAGTGGACTTATTTATGAGCTGTCATAGAGAACAGTAATGTCTTCAAAAACATGCAAATGGAATTTCAAGGCCATGCTTGTGTTACGTGTGTTTATTACCTAATGTTTGGTGTTTAGTATCTCAACAATGCTTGCTGGTGTGAATGCTGGGGTAATGTAACAGCCATGTAGAAGAAGGTGCTCTTTTACTGAAAATAAATCAAATGCAGTTTTAACAGTGCAACTGAGAGAAAATTGTGATCAGAATTTGTAGGGAGCTAACTTAGGCAGCTGTAAAATCTGGTTTTGGTAGTTGACACACAAATAATAGCAGTAATCTGTTGCTCTAATTTTTTTTATCTGAATATTTAGAAACTGCTTGCATAAAATTCTATATGTATTTTCCTTTATTTTAAAAATGGTTATTATTTTTAGATAGATAGTATAAAATTATATTTATAAAATGTATTGGGGGGGAGGTTCTTTGTGTTCCTGTTAGCCAATAGATGAGCAAAAGGTATTTTTTTTATATAAATTAGCCAGCCATCCAGCCAGAAATAAATTTATATTAAGCATCCACACCACACACAATTAATTGTTCGAGTTTTTCTTTGCAGTATTTGGTGAACATATTTTGGTATTTTTAATTCTCTGCAGGTCCCTTTTGTGTTAATTTGTACACCACCCAAACTTAATCCTATTATTATTTAAAGTATGACTCTCTTTCCACTTGTAGTGTAATTCCACTTGTGGTATCTTGAGAGGAGGGATTTTCTTATTCTGTTTGCTTCAAAGCCAAAAATTTAGCAGCATTTGCAGCCTTTTATACATGAGTGTTGCTAAATTAACCTCCATGTTTTTCTCTTTCCCATTACCAGAGGTGATGGTCAGGGAATCATATTTGGGGACCTTAGTAGATATATCACATTATTTTAATACTATTTACAACTGCAATGATTATTAAGTTCTCTGTAATTTGTAGGCTGATTTTTTTTTTGTTGCAATTTCACACATTTGTGAAACTTCTTATGTTATAGGTTTGAACCAGTTATAATTTCTTTCTATATTAGATATGTAATGTTCAAGCCTGTAGTTTGTTGTAATTTTAAGTACTCCTAATATTTCTCTTGAAATATTATTTTTATATTTAATGAGGCAAGTGCAAAATGAGTTGTTGCAGGTTTCTTCTTTTGTGGTGCAACTGCACCTGAGCCTTGCAAAATACTACTTTTATTCTCTTGGCTTGGCTCTCTCTTGAGCAGTGACTGCCAAATAGTTCAAATTCCTCATCTGTTTGACTGTGTCTGTGAATATCTTGCAACTGCTCCTAGCTTTCTGCACTTAGTCCTAGAAGGAGATTCCCTCCCTTCCTGCCCTCTCCTGGATGCTGTCAGTACATGGATAACTGTAATATTTGAAATACCAAGCAAATCCATCCCCTGTTACGGGCTGGAGTGATGGGACCTGTGATGTTCTTTCAAGAGATCTCACACCCTTCTTTAAGAGCTGATCTGTGTTGTAAGAGGCAAAAAAAAGTAGGGGGGCTCTCTGAGTGGGGCTTACATGAACCCTGAGAACACCCACCTTACAGCTGCAGTTAATTTACAGCTGTTCTAGGTCTGTGGATGGTAATACATCTGCAGTAGGGCAGGCTGTGGGACCCCATGTTGCTGCAGTACCTCCGGAAAAGTTTCTTAGGTACCCTTTGTAGCTTTCTAGCGTGCAGTAGTACAGCAGGAAGAAGAGGAAGCTTTAAACATGTCTACACTTGTGATTTAGGGCAAGTTTTACCCAAAATAAACAAGGCATGCATGTCTTGGGATAATTCTACTACTCACAAGAAGCAGCATATTCTCTCTTTGTTTGAACACCTCTTTCAGTTGTATGATGCTATTTTCAACTGAACCTTGAAGGCTGGCTGGTTGGAATCTTTCTTATTAATGCTTTGAAGGAAAATTAGACCTGGAATCTGAGAAAATATCTCTTAATATTTCATAATGTATGTTTCACTGTTGTGCTTCTAGGTATTTAGCAAACAAAACATAATTTCTTGCTTTTCATAGTAAAACTTAATAACACTTACTGATTCTTTCTGTGTGTTCTAAATTTGGGCAGAGTGTGCAAAATCTAATTATTGCCAGGGTTTTTAATTGTTTCAGTAACCCCATCATGACTGCTTATTGGCCCTGTTTCTGAGAGACTCCCAATTAAGAGTTGTTCTTGCAGTCTTTGTGAACTACATTTCCACTACTTCTGAAGTATCTCTAGTACTTACGATTTGCAGTACTAGCAATCTCTTATGAAGACTGTGTAAAATATAAAAAATTGTCTTATAATCATGAAATGAAAATTTCAGTTATGGCAAACAACATTGGTAGCTAATTAATGCTATATTAAATTGATGGTAATACTTGGAAGTTGCTATCTTCTCATGTTTATGTTGTGATGAATGACTATTTTTTGAAATACACATGGTAGCTAAATGTCAATTTCTGTTGATTTTATTAATCCTTTGGAAAGTAATTACTGTTGTGCTCTTGAAAATGTCCATAATAAACACTCCCATTCTGTACATGCTTTGCAAAGGAGTGTATTGTAGCACTTATACACATGTATGGTGTACATACATGTACAGCCCATGTATAAGAATGGGCTATGTTTAATACCAATGTAATAATTTCTTTTTAAATTCAATGACCTTATTCAGGATTATTATTTTGCCATTGTTAGTACTAGTATTGGAATGATTGCCAAATGGTCCACAATTTTTACAGTACTGAAAGAGGAAAGTCTTATCTTTCTGGAGATACCAAACAAGTCTTTCTAGGATTACCTGCCAAATAAAGTGTTTAAGGTTATTGCAGGGTTGTAATAAATTCAAGGTGTCTGTATTTGCATATGTTTTTAGTAAGTTAGGGACTTCTCTGTGGGAGGAATACAGCTGCTATGTTTGTTCAGCAGTGTCTTCCAGCATTAAGTCTAACCAGACTGTAACATCTTGGTTTTGTCTTTGGAGTTAGTTCTGGGAAAAAAATGATTTTTTTTTTTAAAATCAGATCTGATTTCCTTCACAGCTCCCTCCGTGTGCAAGGAGCAGCTGATGGTGTAAGGTACCTCGATCCTTTAAATCCACAACTGATATAGTGATCATGGCTTGAAGGAGCTCAAGGCTGTATTTTCTACTTCCACAGGAATGGTCACAGATTCTCTTCTTGAATCAATTAAGACCTTAGATTTCCAAACCATTTAGGAAATGCACTGTTGGTATTCTACCGACAGAATCATCCATAGGGCTGTACTCTAGGGCTGAAGTGATTGTGGGTGCTTTTATTTAACTTCATGGTTCCTGGTTTGCTTGAGGGGCTTTGGGGTTATTTTTAATATCAGAAGAAATGAAGAGCACAGCATAAGGCTTGACTGAACTGACTTAAATGGGAATTTGGAACAATTTAAATTTCCAAGCCTTATAATATGTGAGTGTTGTTAATCATGTTAGCAAGATGGCCTTCTCTCAGTGCTGACATGATTTACAGTATTGGTATTAAGCTTTGCACTATACCAAAGGTAAAGCTGATTTACCAGCTTCTAGTTGGGATGTTTCTTCTGATTATGCAAAAAATATTTCATAATCTATGACAGACTAGGGTGAATCATATTTATCATTAGAAAATACTTCTCTAAGAAAGACGAGACCAATAGTACCAGGGAAAAAAGAACCTGGCAAAGGAGTATAACTGAAAATGGGATATGAACCAAGACTTAAGGGAAATAATGTTAATTTAGACATTGATGTAAATCACTATATCCAAATACAGGTTTCTTATCCATAACCATATTGGTGCTCAGAGCAAGATTAAAGGAGTCTAATAATGAGATTACCTGTTTAGCAAGCTGTATTTCAATGTTAAATTATTCTTCCCTTTCTCTTCACTTCTACTGAAAGTAAAATGTAAAAATGTTGAACATTTTCATTTATGAAGAGCTAAATTGCCATAGATTACTATTAAGGTCTGATATCAGGCCAAGATTCATTTTTTACTTGATGTCTAGTGTTTTAGAACAAGAGATGTCTGGGGTACCCACTCTTTCTTGAGTGCCTGCCAAATCTTGGATGTCAGCATTCCCTCTGATCTTTTAATGGGGGTTAAAAGGAGAAAACCAAGGTTTTTATTACAAGTGGAAAGTAGTTCGCAGTAGAGATTGTTTTCTTTTGGTTATTATAAGGATGGTAGTGCATCAAATACTATTTTATTTTTATAGGACCATTTTTTTCCTATTTGTTTTTTTCTTTAACTCTGAAACATGGCAGAAAACAGGGGGTGGGGAGTCTTCTCAGAATTTTTGTTAGTTGGATAATGAAATGTTTTAAAAATATTCTTTGAAGTTTACGAATGAATGTTGGACTGAGCTTCACAGTTGTTTTGTGACACCAGGAAAAGCAGCAACTTGGCACCTTTTCTAAAGGTGCCTTTGTTAGCACTGGGGGTGTGTTGTCTGGTATGTGCACCCACCGTGGTCAGGGGAGCTGTTTGACTCCTGCAGTGAAATGTGCTGGGAAGCAGCCAGTTCAATGCAATGCAAATCTATGTGGCTTTTCCCTCTGTGTGCTCTGTTATGGCAAAGTCCTGAGCAAATTACCTGAGCGTAGATGTACTTACTGAAAATTTATGCTGTTTCTGTACTACTTAATTGAGACTATAATGCCCTCAAGGATTTAGCATCTTTTTTGATCTATTAATACCATTTTCTCTTCTATTACATTCTACTTCTAAGTAGTATTACTGTTTCATCTGAAATAGATTTTTCAGGTTTGGGTGGTTTTGGTTGGGTTCCCTCCCTTCCTTAATTATGAGTATTCAGATCCATCTTCCATTGTACAATCCTGCCTGTCTTCACATTCCTTTATAGCTGTCTTAGCTGTAGCATTAACAGTGCTGCCAGGAAGAAAAAAAAGCAGACTGCAACCCTGCAGCTCTTCCTGGTCAGCTGTGGAAATTCATAATCTATCTCTGACCAAATGACCTGAATCTAAGAGAGCTGAAGTTGCTTCTTCAAGTGTATTTTTCTTTGGAATATAATGACTGTGCTTTGTTAATTCAAAATCCACCCTTTTAGGCAGAAACATGAGATTTTTAAGATTACGGTTAAATAGTGGATGAGAGTTCACTGTTGGAAAACATTTACTCACAGCATCAGAATTTATGCAGAGTATGTCAAAAAGCAGCTGGTGTCAAAATTGCAATTAAAACACCAAACTCATGTTTAACTGCAGGAAAATAATTTAATCTCCAATAGGTTAGTGAACGATGGAATCATCCACACAGATTTCTTTCACAAATTTTTTTTTTTTCCCCTTTCTCTTTTCTTTGCAGATGAGGTAGGGGAAAAAAAATAACCTGGAGGGTGCTGTGTTTCCTAAAATGGCACACATTCATTCCCTGTTCTTGTCCATTTGGCCTGAGAATAAGCACAGCATCTTTCTGAGAGTTTTTGTGAGCCTGTTGCTGTTGCCTTTTGACCACTACTGACACTGTAGCAAACAATTCAGATTATGACAGCTTTAAGCACTTCAAACTATCCTTTGCATCAAATCTGTGTCCTTAAGAGACTCGTACCCTTCAGAAGAGCCTCCTTGAAAAGTCACTGGTAGGCTCTATTAATCCTACTGATGGCTTCAATGAACCTTGTCAGTTCATGGGGTTTTAATACCCATAAGCTGAAATAATTCTGCCTAGGTCTTACTCCAATAAATATGCTCTGTAACTTGTAATACAAAAGAATATAGAGTCTTGTGGCTGTTGCTGCAGAGGATGACCAGAAGTGGGAAGCAAACGCACTGAGTAAAACCTTGGAAATACCTGCGGGGGGCAGCAGTGGCTCAGGTCATTCAGAAATGGGGCCATAATTCCCTGAAGGACTAGCTTTGTTTCTAATCAGGGAAAGCACCTTAATAATAATAAAAAAAATAGCAAAAGGGCAGAGTAACACTGAGATGTTTTGGCTCTTGGGAAACCTTGTCTTTTCTCTTGGGCTCCCTGGCTGCTGCTGTGTGCTGGTTGAGCAGGCAGGACTGGTGCAACTTTTGCATTTGCCTCCAAGAAGCCCCTGGAATGGCTGCTGTGGAGTCCATCCTGCAGCTCTGGTGAAGATTGAGTGATTTTATTTCCCACAGCAGCTGAACTGCTTGAATCTGTTCTGCTGTCAGTGAGCTTGTATGTCTCCCTTTGTTGGTAGATACTTAGGCTAGAGTAGTTTGTGTGGATGGAGAAAAAAACAAGCTGTATAAAGTGTGCAGATGATGCAATGTGGGTCAAACCCCTGCAGAAAGAAGTGTCAGAGATGTAATGTTGATTTTATATGCCATAGGTTGTATGTGGGGGGGTGGTTTGGATGCAATTCTCATTGCACAGAGTTGTTAGGAGGAGATGCCTAATTTTTAATACGAGCAGTTTACAACCATTCACAGTTAAACCGTTTATAGGATTCTTGGTAACAAAAGGTGGTCTAATTATAGAGGAAAAGAAAACAATATAGTGAGGATATTTACAATGTGTGACCTATGTGAATTATGATCTTGTTAACTATGCAAAAATGACAAAAACCAGAACCATCCCAGTGAATGAAATGTTTAGCCTTTCTTTAATGAACTTTTAATATAGAAGATATGGAGTAGGCTAATTTTTTTCCCTTTAACATCAAAAGAAGTCTGCACTTTGGGTGAACCTGTACTTTCTTAAGATTCAGTGCACTAGACTTCAAACTGGAAAAAAAATGACAATATTTTTTCTTTACAACTAGCCCACACTAGAGTGTTTAGTTTCTGCCAGTAAATCACATGCCAGGGTTTCTACTGCCCTCTTAAATCAACTGAAGGTGTGATTCCTTTCCCTGTGATTTTTGTTTAACTTCCCTTTTGTAGTTGATCTTAATTGTTCTTATTTGCAGGCTTTAAATGTTGATGGACTGTGTCATTTATAACCCTTTTTCATTGCACAATGACCTTCATAGGGAAATTTCATACATGTTTTCATTGGGCTTTGGTGGCATTTTTGTTTTATGTATGTAAGTGAAACTGGCAATAAAAATTAGTACTCAGAAGTATGGTCTTCTGATTAAAGCAATGTTATAAAAATCTGGTTAGACTATAGATAGAAACTTTCAAAATGTTTTGCAAACCTACACCGAAACTGTGCAAGCACAGATTGCCAAATGTAAAGTCCCTAGTGAATGAAATTTTGTGGTTTTCTCCTAGACAAAAGCAACCAACTGTGAATTTTGTCCCAGACTAATACTTCACATAATGCCAGCTGCAGTATTTCTATCCTTTGCACCTTCATATTGCTGGTTTTAGTGGAGGAGTTGTACCCTGTACAAACTGAGGTGCAAAGAAACCTCATGTCCCCCATTAGTGTGTCATCCTGTGAAGATAAAAGGATTTTATCCCAAGACATCCCTTCCCTGCCATGAAGCTGTTACTGAAACTAACAATCCCATCAGGTCTGGGAAGTGCTGATGGAGAGAGGAGTTTGCTACAGTGCAGTGATAGTGGTGTGCAATGAAGTTAGGTAGCTTTAATTGTGCTCAGCTCAAGTGCATACAGCAGCCTGCCCAAATCAGCATGGCAGGGCATAGGGGGCAGAAACGTAGAACACAGTAAATTATATTTAGCCACTGGGCACTTCATGACCACCTTGATGCTGCTGACTCTAAGAGTAAAGTTGATTTGAAGTCCAGAACCATTGATTTGTTCTAATTATTTCCACTAGCAGGTCAGAAGGACCACTGTTGTAAAGTTGATGTGCCCTTTTTGAAAGGGTATGAGACGGAGAAGCCTGACAGTCTGTCGGGATTTCTGGCCCTGTCCACTTCCTGCAGTTTTTGTGTCCCAGACTTTTGGGTGGATAAGGCAGATCACATGAAAGCTCCAGCACTTGGACTTGGGTCTTGTAACCAGTGCAAATTTGCCTTCCTTGCTGAGGGTTGATAACATCAGCATCTCCTCGCTGGGAACAAGATGATCCTCTTCCCCTCTTGGAAAGAGGCAGCTCAAGAGTTCGAAGTTAGAAAAACATGAACTAATTTGGGTTTAGCTAATTTATGGCCATACAAGAACAGAATTTTCTCATCTTAGTTATTCTTTTCTGTACTTCTGAAAAGCCTGTTCCAACCTTTTCTCCCTGTTTTGGACAGGATGACATTAACTGTCTCTTAACATTCTCTCATTTTTCTTGTTTTCTGTTTTTTAGGAAGGGACGTCACATGTTTTCTCACTTCTTTTCTTTTCTTTTTCTCCTTCCACTTCCAATTTTTAACTACATTAGCTGGTTTCAACTCACCCAAATTCAAAGCAGAAATATCAGAGTTATATTGTTCTCTTATGTTGCATTTTAAATTTTAAATTAATAGAAATAAGGAGGATTCTTTAAACTTAAAATGTTCACAAAAAACCGCTTGAGCTTTATGTTTGTATATTCTTCGTGGCTGCTGTTAGAGCTTTAGAATGAACAATGGCTTTTGGGTGGCAGCCCCAGATGAAATCCTTGCCAGCCTCTTTTTGTGGAGGTTCTGTGCACTGCCTGAGAATAAATCAGATAGTAAACATTGTGATTTTGATGCTGGGCTTCCAATATAAGTACCACTGGTAGCAGAAGTCCAGTACAAAAAAAAAAAAGTAGAAATAGACTATGTAGGCTGTATATTATAAGTGTTTATATCCTACTACTTCTCATGTACTAAACAGAGTAACTTCTGACAGTAATTTGGAAGAATGTGTCCAAATTGATAAAGATGTCTTTGGTGGTGTGTGAGCTAAGTGGTGACAAGGCTGAAGTGTTTTCTCTCGGGGTATGATTGCTGTCAGTAGTGCTAGAAGAGAACACTTTTTTTAGGTAGCAAAACACTGTTTCAGTGCCCATTACTGCAGTATGACATACAGACTTAGTATATTTTTATTGCCTTAATAAACAGAGCTTTGTCCTTCTCTGTCTGTTGGCTTTAAACCCTAATCAGAAGATATCCTTTAGATTAAAAGGGGAAATTTGGGATTTGGGTGCTGCTGATGCTGAAACCAGCGTTGCATTTCCAGTTTGATATCTCCAGATTTATCTGTGTTCAAAAGAAAAAAAGCAAGCCCGTTGTCTGCCACAGAGCAGGTTAGTATGATGAAACTCCATTTGATCTCTCAACTTCCCCCATTTTCTCTATTCAGTATCTCTGCTGTGTCCTGCTGTCCTGCCTTTCTCTGAGGGAAACTGTGAGCACTGTATATGTGAAGAAGCTATGCACTGAAGATACAGCCAGTAGGGCCAAGAGTTGTGCAAAGTGGAACTGACATTTGTCTCCTAACAGCAGCTTCTTGTATAATATGCTCCCCCATCCACCCTCTCATAAATCCAGAGTGTTTTGAATGGCATAGTTATAATTTAGGAACATATTTGAAGCAGAGCAAATCCAAGAAGTTTGTCCTGGATGTTTAGAATGGGCAGATTAGGGTTGAACCATGGTTTTCTAATTTCCAAGAGTCGTGTCTTGCTGGATGATCTTTTTCTTATCTTCCTTATACTCTTGTACTCTGTTTCATGTTGACATCTTTGTTTTGCAGTCTGCTGAGAGAAGGTAATGATGAGGATTACATCATATGGATTATGAAAGACTCATTTAACCTCAGCTAAGAGACTTTACTCTCTAGGGTTTTTTGTTTGCAGACTCAGGAGAACAATTTAATTGACCAGACATGGAAATAGCCATTGGTCTGTGTTCTGAACAAACTTACCTAGACCACAAGGCTGAATTTTGTTTGAAAGTAGTTGAAACAATAAAGGTTTACACTATAAAAATTAGTTTGTTATAAGGATCTGAAGCATCTCTTTTGAACTAACTTTAAGCTTCGGGACTGGCAAACAATTGGTCATCAGCAGTGCTGGCCAGAAAAATCCTGCGAAGGAATGTAAAAAATCATCAAAATTAAGTATTTAAATCAGATTTCAAATTAAAACAATGGAGGGTTCATTCATGTGTATTGCAGGGTAGAGTGATTCTCTGCAACAGTCTTTTTATAAGCACTTTGCTATTGCACAGCTTGCCAGAATCACTATGTAGCAAACCACCAGATGATGAAAGAAACTGGCTTGTTCTGAATGTTTCGTTTTATGAACTATTCACTTCAATTTCAGTTTTAAAACTGTAGTACATGTCATAGATCTTGAAGCATTGAATGTTAAAGAAATGATTAAACATAGTTTTAAATGTTCTCTGCCTCAAGTTCTTAATTGAGAACATAAAAGAGTTTGCCTTGAGAGTTAGGTGGAATAATTAGTCTTCCAGGTATCTTATTTTAAATGTAATTGCTTTTCCTACCTCATATGCTGTTGGTGGGAAGATATTAGGTAGAAAGCCTGTTATGGGACTCAAATTGTGACTGCAAGATCTTGTTCTTCACCTTAGGATCTAAATTTTTGGACTCTAAACACAGACAACTTTCCCAAAATGTTGATTAGGGATTAGATTCAGAAAGAAGAAGAAAGCAGTGAAACAGAGTTTAATTGTAATTGACTCTGCTGCTTCTTTATATTGCAATTTTGTTGTTTCATTAGTTCTTCATTGCTGTGGTCTGATAGAATAGGCAAGACCTGAATTTTAAAACTTGAGTCATGATCCCTCTTGTCTCACACTTAGTTAAGGTTATGAGAAGAGATTGGTATTTTTTTATTGTATTGCTTCTGTAACTGAAGCAAGAGAGGCAAAATAGAAAAAAACAGCTATGGCTCGTAGCATAAATACCCTATAACCCTTGACATAGTGTAGGTGTTCAGCTTTCACCCTTTCCCCAGTTGTTTTTTGAAATTATTTGCTCTTCGGTGTCTCAGTAACAATTTGGTGGCTCCCCATGTTATTCTGTAAACCAACGCAGCTGGAAGAGTGCTGGGGCTGTTGGAATCACAGGTAGCTTTCTAACTTTGACATGAATGTGGAGTGCTTGTCCCCCATCTGCAGTTTCACATCCCAGCACCAAGAGGGTGAATTATTACAAGTGATTTGCAACCAAGTAGCATTTTTTTGTCATTAGATATTTGTTCTGTAGTTATGGGAAATGAAGTAGGTATATGACAACAGTGAGAGAAAACAGATAATACCTGGAACAATTTCTCAATTTTAGTGTGTCTGAACATTCTGTCCTGTTTACTTAAAACAAGAAGAATAGTCTGCATCTGTACCATGCTGAAAAATAGAATACTACTGTGTGTGCACTTCTAGGTAGGGAGGTTTCCTAGTACAGCAGACAACAAATGGAAAAACCCATCCCAGGATGGCAGTCATGGTGCTGCAAACATGCTTAGGAAAGTAGAGGCTGCCAGAGCAGGCTGCTGCTGGTTTTAAGGTTTTGAATGCTGCTTCTTTTGTCTTTACAATTATGCTGCAGTAGGTCATGGGGGAGTAGAAGAGGGGAAGCCACATCAGGTCAAGTCACCATTGCTTCTTCATTCTCTACAAAGTTTATGGCTAGAGGAATTAATACACCATGGAGGTAGTAACATGCTTAACAATTGTGTTTTGGTTTTTTTAACATAGAATGACAAGTGATTACAGTAACTCTTTACCCAGCCCTTCCTGGAAGATGACAGAAGTTGATTATTTTCTTAGGTATGCTCAGAACAAAATTTTAAATACCACTGTATCTCCTTCTAATTGCTTTTGAATGTGTTGGCAGATACATACTACAATTCCACTGTGGAGTTAAAATATCTGAATGATAATAGGTTTCCAGAAACTTAATACATTTTGGGGTTGGGGGGATTATTGCCTCTGCAGAGTAAGTGAGAGGGAGGACTGTGGAGTTTCCCTTTGTTTGGCAGCTGGTTGATGTGGATGGAGTTCAAACAAGGCTGTTTCTGCCTGGCCAGTAACAAGCATAGGATTGCATATTTAAAGCAATGGGACGTCCTGGGATATATGTGAAAACCAAGGATAGCATTTGTGAGATTTACAATGCATTCATTGACACTGGAAGAGAAGAGTCTGAGGGCAGCAGGGGTAGTGCTGTGAAACACTGGAGACAGAAGGTAGAAGTGACATACAGCAAATCTAAAGGAAATTGGTTTGGCTTTTCATTGTCCACATAAAACAGTCTAACCCCAAACTCAGCTTAGAAGATCAATTTGTGAGTTCTGGCCAGAGAAGTTTAATTCTAGAAAGACCACTCTGTTAGTAGCTGAGGAGGTTCTTTTGAGAGGTGATGATGAATGAATGTGCAATTTGGTGTTTAGTGAATTTCAAGGGCTATGAAATTCTGTTACTGAGGGATACAGCTATGCTGCCCACATTTCACACAGAACTTGGAAACAAATCATGGCTGTTCCTGTATAATTGCTGGAGGTCTGCATGGAGAGATTACTGGCTATAGTATTTCTTAATTAGATAATAGGGCTATCACTTTTCAACTTACATTTCCCTCATTCAAGTTATTGTAGAATCTGTAGATTAAAATTACTTTCTAGATTGATGCTATTTAATTAGTTTTATAAAAGGAATTTGCAGAACAGCCTCTTGACAACTGCTAGAGTATGGTTACAGAGGAGCTGAATCCATTAGGTTTAGCCTGGGTTTATGAGAGTTCATGGGGGTAAGGAGTGGTTGTTCCTATGAATGTGTTTGTCAACTTCATAGAGTTTGTAATTACAACTGGCATTTCTTAGCCTGTTGATATCTGAAAAGAGATATTATTTGTGACGCTTGTAGTTGGAGAGTTCTGGGTAGGGGAATGTAAACTACTTGATTAAAACCTGCTGTGCTGATTGTTTTACTCTTGAGGGAAAAATACATTCATGTTTTACTTGAAAATAGTCTCTTTAAAATGTTAACCTTCACTAGAGAGCAGGATGACTTTAAATAAATAAATAAAACTAATTTTTATAAATCTGAAGATAATTGCATCTCCTATTGGGCTCTTGAGTGCAAATGGTTCAGTTTAAAATGGCTACAAATTGAATCTGAGCAACTTCTAGTATTACTAATGGTAATAACTGTATTTTATTCCTTCAGAACTTTCATGCAGCTGGTTTAAATAAAATAAATGCAGATTGCCTTTAGTAGCCTTCCACTGTATTTAACTACTATTAGACTTTTCTGAGACTTCTTGATGTGAAGTTCCCTTGCACCATCATTAATATAATTGCAACAGGGAATTACTGTATTTAGTGCTCACTAAATTGTTTTAATAGGTTTGGAGTATGTGTTTGTTCTTCTTGAAAAGCAATTTGAATTTCTAACTTCCTTAGGCACCTGAAGAGAGACTTAATAGCTATATAAGTCTCCTGAGGCATGATCCCAGGCGGATAAAAAAGCATTTGCTGACTTTTGTGTTTCAAACCAGACTGCTGGCGGAGAGTTCATTTTTTAGGTGATAGTTTGCTAGATTTTTGTGTGTCAAAGTAGTAGATATGGGATTACTTAAACTGGAAACAAAGACCTTACTCATCTGTTACCATAACTTCACTTCTGTAACATCATCTCCATCATAAATATTTGTATGATTTTGTCCTGTGTCATGTAATACAACAGAATAAAAGCTACAAATTTACTTTAATACTATAATAGTTGTCTTGGGTGCATTACAATTCAGCCTGAAAATGTGACGTTGTAATGCTGGTGGATGAGGATCGGGAAGTGAACAAAGGGATCTGTGAGGAAAAGGCAGTAGTTTTTGTTGTTGCTTTCTTCTGTGGCTTGTACAGCAAATGTCTGTCTTATCTTGTGTCCTTTTAGTACTGTCTGCCCTGATTCAATTATGGAGTCCTGAGTGCTGATATAGAGCATGTTTTTGAAAGAAATGCTGGCAAAAGCCTTGTAACTCTTTGTTTGAGAATGTCCTACTTTAGAATGTCCTACTTTTAACCTTGGGTACCATACAATGTATTTATGTAATTAAATTTTTTTCCTAGAGATTAAACCGGCTCCTTTATACACATAGTGAGAAGCATCATGTTGTGTCTGTGATGTGGCTCCTAGTTCCATAAAATTACAACTATGTGGTTTATAATGTGCATTTCTCTGTAATCTGTGTAGAACAGAGAATTCATCTCCTCCTAAGAATACTCTGTACAGACTATTCTAAGAATACCTCTCTACAGACAGTTTATCTCTTCATCATGATTCTTAAAAATTAAGTCTGTTGAGCACCCTAAAAGGTTTTCTCATTCCCAAGAAAGAGAACAGATGGTGTTTGTAGAACTGGTTGTGTTCGTTCATTGCTGAAGTTTCCACTTCAGGTATTTGAGGTATTAATCTTAAAAGAAACCCCACATAAAGGAGGAAAACTATTTCATGTTATATTACCTCTGCATGACTTTGGAGAAGGGTTAATGAAGTTCTTTCATATTTAAAACTTACTAAATATGTATTTATATATAAAGTTATGGAAGAACTACAGAGAATTTTTTTTTCTCAATAGTCTTTTGCATTACTCTGGAATTCAGAGTTTTGACTACTGTTGAGACTGATATAGGACCTTAGCATGTGAACCGTGAAAGAAAATAAATCTAGGAATATAAGGGGGAAAGGAGGAGGAAGAGTGTGAAACAAAATCCAGGCAAAAAATCACCAGATGCATAGAGTAGTATTTGCCATTCTCTGCTAATACAACACAGAATGTTGTCACTTATTCCCTGAAAGATGTTCTCATGAAGAAGTTACTTCTATATACTCTAGCCATTGCTAGGTCTGTATCATATGTATGCTTTTTGAACTGTAACAAAGAAAAATGGGTAATCAGCCGTCATCTCTTGTTGCTGTGTTCGTTAAAACAATTTTTTGCTCCAAAGTGTTAAAATTCATGTTTCAAAAGCTGATTAACAAAGCACCTAAGTGCTTATCTTGTCAAAGCATCATCACCAATTTCCCATGAAAACTGGAAGTGCCTTTTTTCTGGTGCTCCTTCAGTTGCATTTCTGTTGATTCTTAGTGCAGTCCAATTAGTATGTATTTTTAGAGGTATTTAAAATTATTGAAATAACTCATTGCTGTCTCACTAGCTTGATGATGTCTTTGTTTTCATCCTTTTTCTAAAATAATATGCAGTAATCATGTTTAACACATCTAAAACATGCTGTCACCGTGGAGACTTCCTTGCTCGTGGTCTCCAGGGAGTTCCTCTGCTTTGGTGCTCTCCAGTCTCTCAGAGAATGTCCAGTGCAAACAGAGATTGGTGGAACATACCCATTTGCATCTTGCCATCATAATTAAAAGAAACAAGCTGGAGTGAGCGATTGTTCATATGGCATTTTTTGGCTACGTGGAAGTTAAGTCTGTGTCATGTGGATGTGGAGCAGGACATAGATAGCAAGATGTCTAATGGAAATCAAATCAATGGCCCTAACAGTGAAAACTGAAGTGAACTTTTATGAAAAGAACATGCAAGCCATCATAGTGAGAACCCTTTATTCATCCAGGCTGTGTGGTCTTGTGACTTCCACAGCTGTTTGCTCTCTGAGCCACTGGTAAAGCAGTGCAAAGTGGGACCGTTCCGGATACATCTGTCCTCTGGTTTTATGTGAAACAGTTGCGATCTGATTGTTTGTTGACAGCAGGTATTTCCATCTTTGCAATGATTCATGAAACCCTGCAGTTCCCTACTGAGAGCCTTGGGACAAACCATTTAAACTCAAAAATGCTTTGCTGAAAGATGTCATAATCGTGTACTGAAAGGTGTAAGGCCATGCCAGGAGTTTAGGCAGCTGTGACATGCTATCCTGAACCATCCGGAGGGGTTTGAATATATGGACTCTCTTCCAAAGAAGTAGTTCTGTTGAATACATAGGAAGTGGAAAATTAGTGGAAAGTATGGAAGTGAGACAAAACATCTTGTGCAAAAATCAAGGTCATGATAGATGATGAGCTCACAAGACATATGGGCATACTCATATATCCCAGGGCTTGCATTAGCCCACTGCTGTCTCTAGTGATCATTTTCTTGATGTTATTTTTTTGGCTCCTGGTTTCCTGTTCTTTAATAATGTCATCCTGCCATTTTCTTGCAAGTTTTCATCTGCATCACCTTTCACACAGCACAAACATAAGCAGACATAAAAAATTTAACTTTCATCTTAGTTTAAACTTTGAATTCTGACGCAGAAGGAAGCTTGTCCTCTCTTAGTCACTCTTTATGGTGTATCAGAGGTCTTGTTTTTGCCTCATGAACTTTTCACAGAGCAAATTACCATTTATCTGAGGCTTCATAAGGTACAGTTCTTGCACACTTCATTTTATTCTGGCTGATAAACTGAGTAATGACAAATTAATTACTTTCATTTTTGACTCCTTTGCTGGAGAGTTCTGACCCTGGAGTCATTTTGCATGACAGCAGTAGTATTTTGAAAAGTAAAATCTCTGTTCTGTTTCTGTAGCTGTGGCCCAGTGCAGTGTACCTATTTTCCACTGTGGCAGCTGTTCCAAGAGTTGAACTTTCCCTACGCCGTCGGCCATGAGCTGCGGTGCCGCCTAGCCTGCAGGTAGTGGAAAGCAGTGCCTGATTTCCCAGGGCAGCCTCTGTCTGGGATTATTTCAGAGAGGCATCTGATAAGAGTGTTCTGTAACTTCATCTTCTGTGTTCTGCTGCCAATGCCGTCGTCACAGCCTAACAGCCCGAAAGATGAGTGCAATGCGTTACAAGAATTTTAAAAATAAATATCGTGAGTCCTATTTGCACCTAGTTCTTAACCAGATAGACTTGGTTCTTCTAACACTATTTTCACTTTGGTATCTGTTAATCTAAGTTGTTTGATCTCAGTTTCTCCATTGTTTGCCCTCTTATCATGTAGGTTACTCCTCAAAGGCAGTAAGATTAGGCTGTGTGAAGAAAGGTTGCAAGATCAAGCCATTTGTTCTTCTAAGCTTATGCCAGAGGCTACAGCATATAAAACAAATCAATCTTAATAACTATCTAAATTACCTGGGAAATGGTTTTGTAAATACCTGTGCCTTTCTTGTATCTCTTATCTTCCGAGTTCATTTTGGTTTTGGCAGTATAGCTTACTTTCTCACATACTAGGCAGGAAACAGCAACAAAGATGGAGATAGTTTAACAAGCAGGAATTTTCTCCTATCTGTAGCATGCTAGAAATGAAATTTGCATAATAAATCCATTCCAAACTGGTGATGGGGAAAGATGGGAAAGTATCAAAGTACAAACAGTTTTCCATAATTTGTTCTGTAGTCTTGAGTTGGTATGTTGGTGTACTCTGAGATTCCCAGAAGTCACAAAGAATGAAAGATAAAATCTTACGCTTCAAATTTAGTTTTATGAGTTAAACTTGGCTTTGCAAATTATTTCCCTCCCTTTTGTGTTCTTCTCCTAGACTCCAGCTTTTGTATACTGTTACTGTACATTTTGTTCCTGTCCAGCATTTGCCTGGTTTATCTCTGAGGTCTCAAAAGACTGGCTGCTCATCTGAACAGGCAAGCTGCTCTCTGTCCTGGCAGTGCTTGAGAGTTCAAATGTCTGGCTTGTCTTTTGGTAAAAGAACCTGTTCATTTGGCAGGTCAAATATCGACCTGAATTTCATTATTGGAGATATTTTTTTGTGATCTTCAGGTTTCCTCTGAAGTTGAATTGCTGCATAGCTGTTACAAGCAGGTTGGAACGGGGAGAATGAGGCAGACAGAGAACATGCCAGAAGGGGTAAAATAAATAAGAGTTATAGCAGTTCTCACAAACAGCAGTATTTTCTGGTTGAACTTGGAGCCAGATGCCAGTAGCTCACGGAGTCTGTGAAGTTCAGGCATAGTGAGAGTGCAGCAGTCATGCTGAATGTACCAATTCCTGAAACTGGAATTTCTCCCAGAAGCAGTTGTGAAATGTGGCTGGAGGAAGGGGGAAGAAATGCTGCTGCTTATCCAGTTAAGTAAAAAGTTCTTATGGCATGGCCTGGTACTGTGGGAAACCTCCCATGTTATTCACCATGAGAAGAGTTGAAGAATTTACTACACCTGGATAATGCAGGTCTTTTGAGATGTATTTCCAGGAGTTCTGTTTGTTTCAGTAGGCTGGCATCTCTAACTTAAAATTTCTTCATATTCTTGAGCTAGTTTTATGAGCTTTATGCATTTTAAACATGATTTTGTAGGTTTTGTTTGTGTGAGGTCAAAATAAAAAATAATTAAGTTGTTTAAAGATACAACTAAACTAGCTGTTAAAAGCCACCTTTATTGACTGAAGCAATGATTTTTGGAAAACAAAAATCTTTCTTTGCTACAGATTTGACTCACTGACTTAAGTGATATGTTGAAGTTGATTTCTTTTTTGAAGAATGTGCCATAATTTTGGAATTACAGATATAGAATAGCTCCTAGGTAAATCTCTTCATGCAGCTAAAAATCCCATTCAAATAACTTCCATATTAGTTTGATTTTAATTTCTTCCCTGTGTTTTCTTTCATTATTTCATTTCAGTCATCCTTTCCATATATAGGTGTATCGTGGTAAATTCTGTTCTGTGGCAAATTATGTGGGAACATCATTAAAGCTTTAAAAACAGCAGGACTAATATTAAAAGGAGTTCAGCTGATCCTCATACTGCAGAAGTAATAGTGCAGCTGATTTTGATGACAAAGTAATCGTGAGATGAGATCAGAAAATATGTGCCTCTAAGAACTGGCTGCCCTTTTGATCTGCACTGATGCTATTTGTAAACTCTGTGCTTCAAAGAATGTGTCCAAGGATGTGTATGGAGGTGGTTTACATTGTGGGTCTTACAAAAAACAAACTCAAGGAGCAATCAAAAAGTTGAAGTAAATTTGGAACAGGAAATAAAATGCTGATGGAGCTAGATGGCACCACCCACTAAGCTGGGAAATTCTGAAGGGATTTGGGAAGGATTTAGTTTTCCCTTTCAGAGGTTGGCATTGATTAAATAGATAAGATGCAAAGTTACCTGGCACGTTGTACCTCTCTACTCTTGTTTCAAAGTAATGAGGTTAAAGAAATGCTTAGAAGAGCAGAAGAAAGGAAGGTTATGCTAGATTGTATCTCCTTCTGTTTATGTTGTCAAGATTCTCTTGTTTTGTCAATAAGGCTTTTTGTTTATGGTAGTTCCTTCTTTCTGTACCTGTTCAGCAGATAACTTAAAACAGCAAGCTACCAAGATCTGTAAAGAAATTGCGGTAAGACCTCTCAATGAACTTCCATTTTCTATTTCAGAAGTGATTTTAATTATATCCTTTTCACATCTAAGCCATTTGGACTGGGGTTTTTTGTGCTCAGTGCCAGCTTATGGATGCATTCTTTGTCCACAAGTTTTACGAAAAAGCTTAATATGGTTTTTAAAGAAATTTAGGAAAAACTGTGTTTCCCTAGAGTTAAAGTTAATTATACCCATTTATTCAGATGATCCATATCTCTGTCTTGGAGCAAGTTTTAGAACTTAAGAGAGGGGAGAGTGAATTTTTTTTAGTGAAAACTGTTCAAATTTGTCAAAGTTACAATATCTGGAAATAATTCATTATTTTAGCATAGTAGATGTTTGTAATGAGACTGTAAAGAAGCAAAAGTTTCTAAGAATTCTTTATGCTTACCAGAGGCTGTTTGTTAAAGAGTTTGAAAGATTACTTCCTGGCAACTCTTCTGATAGGCTGCTGAAATCTCTGGGAAGGGAAACCTGAACGTTTTCTCTCTTGTTTCTCTGACCAAAAATGAAAGTGAGCACAAACTGCTTTAGGGACTGCTGACAGGTGAGGAGAGAAGGAGAGGAGGCTAAGCTTTTCAAGACTGGGTTTAAAGGAGAACAGAGGTCCAAGAAAACAGTCCAAGGTCTGAATTTAGTTTATTTCTTTTCAAGTCATGGTCTTTTCAAGTCATGAGATCTTAAGGGCTTCCAACTCTATTATAGAGTCTTGATAGGTCCAACTTGTGAAGCTGGCTTAAAAATTTAGGACTCATTTTTCATTTGACCAATTTCCAGATCTATCAAACTGGGCCATGTGTATATATGTATTAAAAAAAAAAATATATATATAGATATATGTGTGTGTGTTTATAATTATTTGGGTTTTTGTTATTATTTCCTAAATAGGACAAAGCAAATTTTATTTTTCATTTAAAAATAGAATACACATGAACTTTTACTGGAGCTGTCAGGTTTACCCAACAGAAGGGCTTAGAACACAGACTCTTTTCAATTAGTAACACTCTATTTTCTAACTGAAATAAAAATTTATTTTTAAAAACTCAACACAAAAAACTCTAAACTCACACACCTGGTTTCAGATGTTCGTTTTGTGTTACCAGGTGTCAGTACCAAAAGTGATTTAGAATTTTGTCTGGTAGTTAGTTTTTATGGTCCTTAGAATCTTTCCTCCTGTCTTGTATGTATACAAAGAAAAATGTATAGAATATGATGGTATTTCTAGCCTGTGTGTGTCTCATATAGTAACTGTGAGGTCATCAAAGATGTTTGGATGGGGTTTTTTTCCCCAGTATAGCATCAGTCATCAGAAGAGCAGCTCTCAGTCTGAGAGGTCAGTTGACACAAGGAACACACAAATGAGTTACGTGTTGTGTCATGAAATCTGTTCACATTTAATTGTCCATACGCAGTGAGAAACATTGCTTATCAAAGAATTTCTGAGCAATACACAAACTGATTAAAAGAATAATCAACAGTGCATTTTTCAAAGTTGTCTAAAGATATTTGATTCCTCTGAATTTCCATTAAACTCACTGCTTGAAAGTGTTTTTTTCAGTCAGTGTAAGAACACTTCAGGATTTTGTGGCAGATGAATGTTTATAACATAAACCATAAATCTCTCTACACACACCCACACCCTCCAATATAAAATAAATGAAACCCAAAGGTTGGATGCAATAACACCCATTACTTATGCAGACGTATCCATAACAACTAGTACTTACCTCAGTGCTTTCTGCTTCAGGATGATGAGCCTATATATACACTGGTTTTTCTCATCAAGGCATACTGTATGCCCTGTGTTTTCATAAAACACTGTAATTGGAAATAGTCTGACAGAAGCCTTCCAAGTCTTCATCTTGGCAATGAATCTGGCTGCAAAGTGATTCTGGTTGTACGAAGCATTTGAAACTGTTTATCTCTCACTGCTGGTATTCATTGATATGTTTGTATTTCTTCAGTGTCTCCTCCAGGCCTGTAAAATTCTCTGCAGTACTTCAGCAGATATTTTGCCAGGAATATGACAGTGAACTCAAACTGAGTGCTTCTTTTTTATTTTCAGGGTGGTAGTGGTGGTTTTCAGTGTCATCCTCCCCACCCACCCTGATCACTCTGCTTTAGTGGCTCCAAGCACTTGTGTATGTTTGAATATTTGGATGCATGCAGTGACTAGAGTTATACACATTCTCTTGTATTTTCTCCTCAGTGTTGTATACCTTACAGCCTGAGTTCTTTGTTTATTTGGTACCCTGATGCAGCCAGAGAGCTGTGGTCAGTGGCTCTACGTCCAGGCTGAGGCTGCTGATGGATGGTGTCCTTCAGGGCTCTGTCCTGGAACTGGTGCTCTTTAATATGTCAGTGGCAGAGAGTGTGATCAAGCACTCCCTCAGTGAGTTTGCAGATGATGTGAAGCTGAACGGCGCAGCCATTCTCTCAGCCTGGAGAAGAGAAAGCTCCGGGGAGACCTCACTGCAGCCTTCCACTACTGGTAATAACCAAGGCAAATGGCACTTTGTTTCTGTTGGAACTGTGGAAAAAAAGTGTGTTTATGGGAAGATTTTGAAGTATAGTTATGCTCACATCTCACTGTTGATACTGAATTGCACCATCAAATACAATGTAGCCTCAGGAATCTTCTTTAATTTTATGCACAGCAAGCAGAAGAAGGCTTGAAGTGCAAAAAAAAAAATAAAATAAATGTCAGTTGAGCAAAGAAACTAGTGACAGGACTGTTAGGCAGTCTGTGACTGAGCTGGAAATTGACCTTGAGAGCTTTGATCCTAGCCAGTGCGGAATATTCACTCTCTTATTTAAAACTGGGACCAAAAATAACTTTGGTACTTAATAATTTTCTTTAGTGTAAGCTTTGCCATTATTGATAGTGGGCTAAAAGTACTTACTATGCAATGCTTTTTCAAGGTGCTTCGTAACAGTTCTTTTTCTTTTCTTCAAGCTTTAAACCTGAAGGAAAGAAGCTGGTCCTTTTATACCTGCACAGAAAACAAGAGCTAAGACACATTGCTTGTGCTGGAGACCAGGACCATGTGCAGACTTACTGTGGGAAGCAGAAAAGGATAGAATCATAGAACATGCTGAGTTTGAAGGGACCCATCAGGATCATCCAGTCCAGCTCCTGGCCCTTTTTGCCTTCTTCAGTGTTCTGTCTTGCAGAAACACAGCATAGCTTGTTGCTGTCTCCATGTCTACCATTCCACACAGTATGCTAGCTGCTAGGCTCCCTTCTTTGTTCACGTTGAACATAACTGGATTTAAAGAAGAGTGGGGTTTTGCTGGTGGCATTCATTTCACAATGTCTCCAAGCAAGTCTCAGTGAAAACACTGAGCAATAAAATCGCAGCTATTGATCATTGTTTGCAGACAATTGTGAAGCTCCTTTACTGGTCATGGCAGATACTACAATGTTCCTTTCCCATTCCACTCCAAACCTGCTCTTAAATCACCTGGTCTGGTGAACAGCAGAGAGGTAATTTGTGTGGGCAACTATAGCTGCTGTTGAGTTACAGAAAAAATAGTCTAATTTCCTTCTTGGTAAATTAAGTGATCAACTGGAGATTAAGAGCCATTGATTTCATATGAGAAAAGAAAGAAATTAGCAAAGACCTTTTTCATGCCTGTTTGAGGAAGAGCTGGTGTGTGGGTTCCTCAGGCCTCTCGGTTAGCAGGCTCATCCTTCTGAGAAATACCTCAAATTCTACTCATCCCCTCTGTTAACTTGACATACATTAATAGCAGAGGGGAGATGAGGTCTGAAGATGTCCTTCAACTCAGATTTTTGACTTAATTTAAAAACATCACATAGGGGATCAAGAAACAGTTAAAACCTTTTGTTAAGAGCTGAATTCTTTCCTCATGGGTCTTGGTGGCTTGATCTGTTAATTAAGTAGTAGTTCATACAGGTCTTTTCCATCTCCTATAATAGAACCTAAATTTGAAGCAGCTATTTTACAGCTGTCTAGTGTTCCCAGGAAAGCCTCACTACTGTCTGAAGCTGTTCAAAAGTGCATTGAAAAGAATTTATGATCTTGGTTCCTTTGCAGCTGGAGTGGCTTTTAATATTGCAAAACATACTGATTTATAATCTTAACTGGTAGCTGCAGAGAGAAGGCCATTTATTGCATGGGCATGGAGAATGAGCTATTGTATTCCCAGCAGACACTACCTCAGGCTGCAACATGACTGTAGTGCAGTCTGCCTCCAGCCATCCCTCCCTGTCCCAGTCCACTGATGATTTATGCTGATGGATGGTAGAGCATGCTGTACCTTCCTGTGCTTTCCTTCCACAGTCCACTGGATTTCTTCCCATTGAAGTCAGATTGCAAGGGGTTGTCAGACTCCTTGGGTCTCATCCTGACTGGAATGATAGGCCTGAACTTTCACACTGGAAAGTCAGTCTTTACCCCAGTGATACAACAGCAGAAAAACTTTATATTTTTGACTGCTCATAGTGAATTTCTGCTTATCAAGGCAATGCAGAGAGCATTTTTGATAGCTATCAGTCTGGTACATTTAATTGATAATCAATTCATTAAAGTTTTTTTCCAAGTGTGTAAGGAAGAAAAAGAGAAATCTAGTTAGGAAAAGATGTAAGCAATTACCTCATCAAACTGATAAGCTTGGCTGCTGAGCTGATGCAGTGGACAGCCTCTGGTAAGGAGTGTCTTAAGCTTTTTATCATTCAACCAAATGGTAGGACTCCATAGGCCCTTTCAAAACAAAACCAAGAAACCTTCAACCCCAGGATCGTACATTAGTACTTGGCCTGGGCAAATTTCAACTAGCAAGAAAAGAAATCATGTTTATATACTTTTATTTGTTTGTTTGGGTTTCAACTCCCTTCTCCTCCCAGAAAGAATGAAAACAAAAGAGAAGTTATTAATGTTTCTGGCTTAAGGGGTGGTGCTGACATGGGAACCCTTGAACAATATGCAGCTTTTTCTTTGTTATGGGGCTTTTTGAAGCATCTTGTCTGCAGTTTATTGCCAGACAATCTCGGTCTCCCGCTGAGGTGGCTTGTTTAAGGTGTTTATTTTCCAGCTCTTTAATTCATGCCACCTTCCCCATGGTTTTCTGTCATAGAAGATGTTTGTCTTCATTTTGACTAGGCTATTAGGTAGTCTACTGACTGCAGTGGAAAACTTAGAGCTAGAATAAATTATGGAGGAGTTGCAAGGCATTTCTCTGCTTCTCTCTGCAAATCAGCACCACTGTAGAGCAAAGGGTGAGCACACTGACACTGCCTTAAGGAATGAATATTAGAACTTGCTAAAATGCAAAATGAATGGAGAGGGAGATAATTCACACAGCCTTAGTAGATGGATTTAGAGACAGGAGGAGGGAATAGAAAAAGCTTATTGGAGGGACAGGGGAAATGCTTTGGAGGAGGGGGAGCATTATTGCTGGTGGTCTTAATTTCTCTTGTAATCCAACCACCATACTTGCACACCATGTTAGTGCTGAATATAAAAAGAGTTCAAAGCAATTTTAGTAAATATTGTGAATTATTAGTTATATTGTTTTATTATCCTGATGCTAGTATGTAGGTGTCTGTTGAACCTGGAGAAGTATTTTGTTGCCACTTGGGTTCTTTTATTAGTTTGTTTAGAAACAACAAACCAAAGAAGCTCTTCCTCTAAACAAATACCCTTTAATGGGCCATACCTTTTTAAATAAGCCTTTGATGGAAATGTTTTAAAGGGTTTTGTTAAACTTTTGCAACTATTTATTGAGAAGAGAGAAACAGACTAAAAATAGGAAGCACCTGCTGTTGCAGGTAGTAGCATACTTGGAAAGGTGATGTTATTTTTCTGATAGTACTTGCCATTTCACTTGTAAGGTCATTATTGAAATATAGGTTTTTTTAAAGTTGAAAGTGTCTTTTTCTATAAACTGATAGTCTTTTGAGGACAAATGATTTAATGTTCTTTAGAGGGTTTTACAGAACTGTGTTTACAAATAACTCCAACAGAGTAAGTAACACCATAGCTGAATAAATATTGAGACAAATTAATCAGAGTTTAAATTGTCCTGAAATTCAACCTCAGAACCTTTATCTGCTATCTCCCTCTTATCATATCCCTTAAGTAATTTTGGTAAATGTATGTTGTGCTTTTTGTTTCATACTTGGGTATTGATCAGAGGATGAACAGTACAGAATAAAAATTGTATTAAGATTTATTGCTGTAGTATTTGGTAATGCTGTCCACTCCTAATTGTTAATTAAATGCTGTTTAGTAGTAACAGTAGTAGAATTTAGAAGGTACTATACCATCACTTCAGAAAGAAATTTTCTTTGTCAGCTACTGACTGTAAAATTAGCAGCTGGGTTGTTTAAAGAATGTGCATCTTTTTTTTAGTTACCCTGAAAGGTGTGCATATATACAGTAGATATTTTAGTATCATGATCTGAGAAGGCCTTGCTTGAATGTCCTTCTTCCCTCGCTACCTGTTTCTAAGTTCTTCCTGATTCTAATTACTTATAATGCATAAGAATAGCAAAATAACTGGTGTCCTGGGAATTCTGAATGGTCCATTTTTCAAATGACTAAATACAGTAAACTTAACACTGTTTTGAAACAAGGCTGTACTACTTTTCCAAGTTACTTTTCCAAGTTACCCTGAGCTAGGAGTGAGGCATTGCTTGTCTACACTATTACATCAGTTATGAGATTTTTTTTTTTACATAATTCAATGCAAGGAGAAATTTTACTGCTTGTAGGAAAGGTTCTCTTTCATATCTTTTTTCTTACCTTTACTTAATTAAACTGATTTCTGACATACCAGTGCATTTATTAGAATGCTTGATCCCTTAGACATTCCTGAGCAGAAAATGAGCTTTCTCTGCTGAGAAGCCTGCCTGAGCTTGACTTGTGTGAACCTGGAGCACCACTTTCACCTGCAAAAAGTGCAATGCCCTTCTGTTGCTTTCTATTACATCAATCATTAAGGAAGTGCAGATAATACTTAAGGCTTACATGAATGCCAGGCAAAACTATGGAAGCCAAAGAATGACATGCAATTTTTTGTGAGCTTTTATAGTGAATAGTCTTACTGCTGGCATAATTGTAAAGACTTTTTTTTTCTTATTATGGTCAGCTAGCTTTGTATTCATTGGTGTCACTCTTTAATTAATTATTCTATATTCAAATTCTGTGTGAGGGCAATGATAGTGTAAGAATTTTGAAGGAATTGGTAACTTCTTGTATTTCCTATGTGTTCACACCAGGCAATTTTTTGTTGTTGTTTTTTTGGGGGGGAGGATGGCACGGGGTGGATATGGGGGTTTGGATTGTTTGTTTGTTTTGGTTGATTGGTTTTTTTTGTTGGGGTTGGGGGGGTTGTTTGCTTGTTTGGAGGAGATTGTGGGGGTGTTTTTTTGTTTGCTTTGTTGGACTCTGCATGGTTTTGATTGGGACAATAAAGTAAAACTAGAATGTATAAGAACATGCCATGGTCTTAGAACATCTTTGATTATTAAGCTCATCTATATCCTTAAATGTCTGCTTAATGTTGATATTTTTAAGCTTATATAATATTTTATTTTCTGTTTTAAACTGACCATTCAGCTTTTGGTTTTGTTCTCCCTCTGCAAGCCTCAGTTTATGAGTGGTTGCATGAGGGTAAAACCTCATCTTTATCTTTGTGCTTTATGGGTTCAGACCACTGAGGTGAGAGAGCACATGGCAGCATCCAGTTCTAGCAGAGCTTTGAGGCTTCACCCATTCCCTGCTCTGCAAAATCCTGTTCTTTCTAAGAGCTGGACTGAGATGGCCAGATT
Source organism: Molothrus ater (assembly GCF_012460135.2). Taxonomy (NCBI): domain Eukaryota; kingdom Metazoa; phylum Chordata; class Aves; order Passeriformes; family Icteridae; genus Molothrus; species Molothrus ater. The sequence continues at coordinate 34,681,678 of NC_050478.2, read as the reverse complement.
AGTTCAATGGAGGGCACCAAACCCCTTGCTACACTGGGCTTCCCACTGGCTGGGAATACTGGAACCCATTCACTAACTTCAGTGTATGAAATAATCTATCTCACCTTCTCAGTTCTCAAGATAATTTGAGATTCTCTTTCAAAAACAGATGTCAAAGGTACAAAACTGCCAAGGTTCTGCTCCACTGTTAATACTTAAGGGCAAATAAAATAGTCTTGTTGCTCAAGGCTGATTGTTAACAGCACTTAATGATTTTCTCATATGCCAGTTCCTGTTATCCCAATAACTGAGTCTTAGACTTCCAAAAGGTGCTGTTTGGGGATGATAACTATTTTATTTAAGTTTAGTGATAGTTAGTTTGCAGAAAAATGGATTTTTCATCTCACAGTATTAGGTTCACATTTGTGGACTATTTCAGTGATGATATCTTCCCCTTAAAGAGTGGGACACCCCCACACCACACCCTCACTCTCTTTGGGAAATGTGATATGTGATATATGTTTTTGTGCATTTCTTCTTCCCTGCAAAGTAGGCTTGTTGCTGGATGTTTCACATGTAGCTCTGGTGACAAATCTGGAGTTGTTCATGGCCTTGGATGAGGCATATTGGTGGTGAAATTATTCCCGGTGAAATAAAATAATAAAATTACATAAGACACGGTATTTACCAACGAATTTTGGAAGAAGACATTTCAGGAAAGAAAGGTTAGCTGAGCACCTAGTGTTCTAACACATCTGATTCCTGTCCATGCTCCACCTGGCATGGTTGCTATCTTCTGGAGCTTCTTTTGAGTAACATTAGGTAATTATGCTCTTTCCTTCTTCCTTACAAGACATGGTTTAGTTCTGTGCACTCCCTATCAGCAGGAAGCAAAGATTAGGAATCCTGTCTCTTACAAGACTGCAGAGTAGTAGCACAGAAGATAAGCTGCTTATAGTAATTTTAGTGACTCACAGGAAAAATATGTTTTGTTTCCTTCTCATACAATCCTCCCCTAAAATAAACCAAAAAATCCCTCAACCACGGTTTGCAGAGGAGAGAAGACACAGTATTAAAGTGAGAGTAAAACGCTTTCCTTTCTCATTGCTGGTAAAGATGAAGAGGTTGAACTGGTAAAACATTGGCTGTGCTGCTTACAGCAGTTCATATTAGTGTTTCCAACCAAAATTACAGGTGGCCTGTTTCCAGTGACACTTGGAAATTTAGTGCTGTGTTGATAGTCTCAAATGGAGATCCTCTGGCATTGCAAATGAAATATGTGCCACTGCAGTTCAGTTGTGGTTTAGCTGGTCATGGAGTTGGGATATAATCATATTATTTTAACTCCTGGAGATCATTACTACTTTGGGAAATAAAACCCTCAAGCATCAGAACTGTCAAGATATATATTTTTTGAAGTTTTATATAAAGTATGCTAGGTTTTATTTATTTTTGAATGTTTAACCAGGATTTCATTATTAAAACTAGATGAGAACAAGGGTTTGAGTATTTGAGTAATATTATTATGAAGACCAAACACAAACCTATAAATTTAAAGTTTTTTTAGTAGGAAAACTAGCTGTTTTGAAATAACTGCTTCCTTTATGCTGAAGTGTTTATCCTAAAATATGGTCTTAAGCATGTACTCACCTCACATTGAAAAAACAGAGCCTTGTGGTTTATGTAAAGATTGTTCTTCAAACTACTAGTTACCAATTTTTGCCCAAAAAAGGCCAAACTTCCCAATGGATTTGCCCAAACAAGGCCTGGGTTCTCATAGAACCCCACAGAATCCAACCCTCAATCAATCAATTATCAGCTCTAAAAATTTATTTCTTATAATTTTGGCAAAATGCTAAGAGCAGGATGAATGCTCCTCATTCTTCTGTTTTTTTGTGTCACTTCCAGATGTGCTGGGTAATGATGTGTTTGACCTTAGAGAGGGGAGAAATGTGTGAAACACTGGAAATGGAGCAGTTTGACTGAATACCTAGAAATTCTGCAGGCAGGGCTGGGTCAGCTCCTTTTCCTCCTCTCTCTCCAGTCTGGCAGTGTAGGGAATGACAAACTCTTTTCCCCCAGGCAGCCCAGTACCAGGTCACCTCCAGGGAGTCACAGCCATGCAGGCAGAGGGGCTTTGCTGGCATCAGGAGTCATCTGGGGAGGCAGGACAGCCCCACTGGCCAGGAGTCCTTCAATCCAACAAAAGTGATTAAAGGGACCATTGTGCTGGTGTGGGTGTTTGGGGGCAGTGCTGCAGGTCATGAAAGTGGTTTGATCATTGTTTCAGTGCAGAACAGTATCCTTAGACCATTAATTAAGTTTTATTTTAATTGATTTTAGGGACTTTGCTTGATCTGAGTGAATGCCTTTCCACAGTACAGGAGTTTTTAAAACTCTGAGCCAAAAGAGACATCACAGTGTGGTGAGGAATAAAAATGCTCATTTAATTACTGAAATGGGATCATTTTAGAGATTAATAATGATATATGTTATGTCCTGTGTGCTTGACTGTTAAGTGCAAATGGACCTTTTATTTACTCTCCAATGGCATATCATGAAGTTATTTGACTTGAATTAAATGTTGTTAAGTTCTGTGAAAATGGCATTCTAATTTTTCTCTATGTCAAGCTTCATTAAGTGTATTTGCACTTAGAAATTGCAAGCAAGATGTTAACATTTCAAATGCTTAAAAATTGAATATTTAAAAAGTAAAATTAAATAGCAGCAGTTCTGGAGGGTTTTTTCTTTCTCTAAGGAACATTTCCAGCTCTGCTTATTTCTTGTTGATTTGATTCATGAATATTTTGCCTATCAAATAAATACATTAATGATTGCATTTGGTTGCAGCAATAATTGTGTGTTTCAAATAAAAACTAATTAGCATAGTAAGTGGAAAAGCATCGTGGCACATGAAGTGTGCTTGCAGTTCATTACATCTGAAAGATCACAAAGACCTTTTTTTGGCATTTGTTGCTTTTCAGCCAGTTACCAGCAATTATGTTCTGTTTGAATAGAAATTAAGTAGCTGATTTACAGCATTAGTCTTTTTATGCTGAGGCATGAGCTACTGAGATTGAGGGTGTCTTCAATCACAGTGCACTGTAATATTTTCTGAAAGGGTTAGGGTTATACCCTCCTACACAGCTCCGTCTCTTGAAGTTGCTGCTGGGGATTTGTTTGGGCTTTCAGAGGAGAAGATCATAGCAGGAGATGACTTAAATTTGGGTTGTTTGGGTTGCCATTCTTTGTGCCAGAGGCAGCTGCAGCCTGTGGGTGCCAGCCTGTTCAGGGGTGCCGGAGGTCTGAGAGTGCCCTCGAGGGCTGGGCTCTATCTCCAGTCAGCACCACTCTAAAAGGGACCAGGAAAGCCCACAGCTGGAATGTTTTATACTGCTCAGCCTCAGTTAATGCAAATTATTTTGGGGACAGAGAATTGGAAAGTTCTCTTGATTTCTGGTAAGGGAAAACTCTTTTTAAAGCAGTAGATTATCTGTAATAAGGATTTCAAGAGTAGCAAAGCAATACATGTTCAAATAAACGGATAAAAGCATAACTAAATGTATCAAGTGTTTGGTTTGAGAACTTCAGATTTTATTTGTGTGTTATTTGTGTATATATATGGTACTGGAAAGTTCTGCACACTCTCATTTTTCGCTTTAATTGCCTGTTTGAAGGCAGCATGACAGATCCAAAGGTTGCTTTCAGCAACTGAGGAGCACTGTGGTCACTTACTATTGTGCAATAATTAACTTAATTGCAGAAATTAAAACATTTTTAAAATATTCAGGATCCTTGACTGGACTCCATGCATTCTTTCTCTTTTCTATTGTCCATATCTGAAATAACCTTTTCTTGCATATGGTTATATCACTATTTTTTTTTCAATGAAAGATGTTTTTCAGGTTTGCAAGTCTTTTTGTTTGTTTACTTGGCTATTTGGTTTTTAAAAATAGAAAATGTACAGTGATCACCTCATTTGTGTCGCTAAAATACTTTTAGTAACTGTGCATTAAAGCATGTGAACCTGTAATCAGAGCCCTGCTTATCTGGACAAGATACAGGGTGGCCATTATTTTTAAAATTTCACAGTCTGAATCAAATACTGGCAGCTTGCAAGGGTGAAACAGGTTTTCTCCAATGTAGTGTTATATGAAAGGTTCTATTCTGCTGTAATATCAAAGCACAGGCTTGTTTCTGTGTAGGTTATCTGAAATACCATGTGTTATTTTATCACCCACCAAGATACCATTTTCTCATATGACAAGACCCTGAGTTCTTGTGTCTCACAGGAGTTGTGTTACAAAATGGAATTTCATTTGTGTCAGTCTGCGTTAATGAATGGATGTTGTTGGTTGTGGTGTTCTCAGAGGTTCTTGTGCTTTAGTTTTCAATGATTTTCTACTTTTGAACTTCTCTCCCCTTGTTTATACTTCCTCTTGCAGTGATGTCCTCTGATTGCCTCTTAGAGGTTCTGCATTCATTGACTCAGTGAAGCTAAAATGCTGGGAGTGCTGTCCCTGGGGTCATGGTGTCTTTCCAGTGAAGAGGCAGTTTTTACAAATTACCATTTTCCTTGGGAACACCACAAGGGCTGCCTCACTTCCTTGGGAGGTGCACCAACATGAAGGGGCCAGTGTGTGCTAATCCAGAGTGTTAAGTCAGCAGCTGCTGCTTTGCCTTCCAGCTGCCTCTGTGTACATTCCCAATTTATACTTGTTGGGTTTTTTTTACTGAGGCAGCCTCCATTTAAATAAACCTTCTGTTTGACATTTCCTTTTGCTAACCACTTGTCTACATGTGTAATATGTAATTTGCAGTTATTAAGATTAATGAGAACCTTTTTGTGCTTGAAGGCTTTAGGAGAAGTCCACAGCAGTTCAGCTTTTGGGCTGTGACTTTACCTTGTCTTTGGACTGCATTATTCTCCTGCTGTAATGCAGCAATTGCAATCACCCAGTTGCTGTGTGGGAAGTCCACAGGCCTGGGTTGAGCAGCAGCCCAACAAAGCTGTCCCTCAGCTGGCCAAAAATGCTGCAGTTTCATGACCTTCTTTTATTACTTATGCAACCTGTGTCTGTAAGGGTCTCTTTTTTCATGGGTTCATGCACTTAATGAACCCATTATGGGGAATGGGGGAAATAAACTGTTTGCAGCAAACTGAGAAATTCTTGCAACTCTGGGATAGACCAAGCAGGCAGAATTTTGTCCTAAAACATATTCTGGAGCCTCTAGCCTTCACTGTGAAACTTGACATAAGTACAGTGTTTTCTTGTTTGTACTTGCCTGTATGTAGCTTTCTTAGTCATCTATTTAGAGAGCTAAGTCATCTAAAGAGCTTATTGTGGAAATGTGAAAGTTTGGTATCTTACCTCTTTCACACATTTTGATAAGTCCATCTCTGTGGCATTTAATACCTTGATCTTGGAAAGAACCAAAACTCATGCTTAAATGGTAAAGGTGTTCTTGAATTCCAGATTTGAAAGTCTTGCAGAATCATATTTATCTTCCAGTGTCCTGTCTTTGAAGTGAAGAGCATAATCTCCTTTTTGAAGATGAGAATTTTTTTCTGTTAAAGATACAATTAAGGGACTGTGTTAATTTGTCTGTGATTTTTTTTTTTATTTTTAAGAAGACACGAATAACACTGCATTTGGAATTGATACTGTGAAACTCATAATGGTTTCCTTGTAATGGAGGTTTTAGATGGGGAGCAATTTCCAGTAACATTGAATTTATCTATTTCTGGCTTTTTAAGCTACATCCACACAGGAACAATTGCAGACTTTTGAGGAAGCCAACAGAAATATTTGCCTTGGCATCATTAGTGAAGCAAGCCAGTTTCAAGGGAAGTGTAGTTTTTAATTAACTAGCTGAGCTGACTTATATCAGCCAGTTTCAAGGCCAAGTGAAATACAAGACAGGCACTCTGTGAACCTGCTGGTGGGTGAGCAGAACGTGTGTATGGATGTTCTGGCAAAGTCAGGTTTGAGTCTGGGGAACCTCTGTGTTGGCAGTTTACCCCAGTGTGATCTTGCACAGAAAGGTGAGATTATCATTAACATCTCCAAGTGACTTGGGAGAGACTTGTAAGTCCTTGGTCCTTGCAAATATGTGCTTTTAAAATCCTTTTAAAATCCTTTTCAGGGCTGTTCTTTTCATTACATTAAAGGCATTTTGTTACTCTTTTAGAGATTAAACTGAAATGGAAATAAGGCCCTTGGGTTGGCAAAGGGAGTTGCGCCTTTTGGCTTTTGTCGTAACTATTCGGTATAAAATTGATATGACTTACAGAAGACATATTTTTCAAACCTAAGTCTTTTTAAGGTATGGACATCTCTAAACCCTTCCGTCCAAAAAGTAATATCTGCAACATCAGGGAGTTGTCCTGTACTTCTCACCAGAGGCTCACTGGAGCTTTCTGAGAGACCTTGTTTGTTAGGCTGAAATTTGTTCCCCAATAATTACCCCCACACTCAATTAGCATAAGACCCCCTATGACAAAGATGGATGAAAGGATAAGTATCAGCTATAAAGAAGCTATTCAGGTTGTTGGTCTGTGAAATCTCTTGGAGGATTACAGCTACCAAAAAATTTTGACAATCCAGCCACTGCATTTGTGAGTAGGGATTCATGTCTCCTTCTTTAGGCACCTGTATTTCTGTCAATCTTGACCTCAACCTCTGCTTTTGTTAAATGGTGCCAGGGTGGGGTTAAAACAGAACTGGCCAGTTCATATTCAAAATGTTGAAGAGCAGCCTTAAGGTCATTATTTTTCTTCTGAGACTATCTTTATCACTTTCCTGGGCCCCATAAGAAGAAAGCTCGTGGTTGTAAAATAATGCCACTGGAATTTGTTAGCATTTTGTAAGGTGAAAAGTGATCTTTCACAGTGATTTAAAACCAAGGCTCTTATGAAAGTGAAGCTGCTTCTGATAACTTTCTTGTATCTTGTAGGGTAAAAGCTTATTGCTGCATTATGTACAATGAAGATGTGGCGTGTATTTTTGTACAAAAATATTAGCGTAGAACCAAGTTATATAATTGAAGACTGTGCTTATACAGGATATGGATGTCTTTGTTTATTATTTGCTCTCTTTAAAATACTTTGCCAGGTTAGGATTTTGCAGCGCTTTCAAAATTTTCTGTATTTCTGTGTAGTGAGGTGATTTAGTAATCATAGCATGCTTCAGTAGTCAGTGATTTATTTTGTTAGAACATACTCCACCGAAAATGCCTGGCTTTGTGTGAACAGTTCAAAGATGGCTTAGTGCAATTTATGGTCTCTCAGCCTTAATTATACACTGATATTACTTGTCTAGTTGTTCAATATGAAGCAGGTTGTGGATGTGAGAAATTGGAGGGGTCTAATCCTACAGATGACTGAGTAATTCTGTCTCTCTTATGGATGTTAGCATCCACACTTCAGTCTTTAAAATAGTGAGGTGCTGGGATGCAGAGCAAAATTCTGGACTAGTTCATATAAGATAAAAATTTTCTTTTAATAATATTTAATTTTTTAAAAAAGATTGAAAAATCTAGCACCATAGTAAATGGGGAGGACGTAGCTTAAAAAACTCTCACAGCATTACAGAAAGTAATTCTTCCCACTGTGGAATGAAATCAGTGGCACATAATGTTTATAAGAAGAGACAAGTAATGAAGGCAGCTAATGTACAGCAGCTGGCAACTTGTTCTAGTGGATTTAAAGTGTTACAGCAAAACCAGTGAAGTAGTGAGTCTTGGATAGCCCTTGTTAATTCAAGAAGTGAGGGTAGCTAGTTAGAGTAATGTTAATCAACCAGTCCCCTCAAGTTCTGGAGCAGTTTTTGTGTGTGTGCTGGATGTTTTTCTTACAAGAAAGGGAACTCAGATCAGCCCTAAGTTATATTGCTTAAATATTTTCAAGAAGAAATTTGTCATTTGTGAGTGTTTAAACCATTATAGGTGTCTCTTTGGAAACTATTTAGGCTACTTTTGGCTGACTTTGACCAGTCTGTGTGAGTTTGAAGAAACATTGACTAAACATGTAACATTATACAGGGCCATTTTTGTGAGATTGACAACAGATTTTTGTCTCCCCTGCTCCTCATTCCCAAGTCAGATTAAGTGAGAGTGTTGGCTGATGCATAACATCCTGGTCAGTGGGGCAGCACGTGTTCAAAGACAGGCTTTGGGCAGCATGTGTGGTATCAGAAAACATTGCTAGTGTCTGTATGTATGAATGTGCTTATGCATGAGAAAAGCAGAGTGCTGGAAGTCCAGGCTTGAAGGTTCAGCATCAGGGAATACTGCTCCTTAATCCCATTGTAGCTGTACTTGCTATTCCTTAAAAAAGAAAGAAAAAAAGCGCTAACTACTGGGGGTTTTTTATCAAGTTTGAGATGGTTGTGATCTTTTTGTAGTTGTTAACAATGTGTATTCGCTCTGCTCAAAAAAGTGCTAACTAACATCAGAAATGCAAGCAGAGACTGCCTAAATTAGAAGTAAAATACAATAAAGGGAGTGGAGGAGTCAGGCAGGAGCAGAAGGGAAGAGGGCAGTCCAGGGAATGAATTGCATCTATGTGCAGTCCTGTGGTACAAGAGTGAACAAGTGGTTATTGACAACTCCGTGAAAGTTTTAACTTGTTCTTATGTTGGGACATTTTGAGAGGGGAATATAACAGAGAAAGCAGTTGAGAGCGATGGAGGGCAGGATATATGGGAAGAATTGCAGTTAGAATGGGGCAGGAGAGAGGAAAGGCACTGTCTGAGGCTGGGCAGAGGAAGAGGGAATGGAGGCAGAAAGGAATGGACTGGTGGCATTTTTAGACAGTGAGAAAAAAGCTGGCAGTGGTGGGCCAAATGTGCATGGGCCTGGATAGCACAGCCATGCAGGTTTTAGGTGGATGCAGAGGAGCTGCCAGTGTGCCCCTTCATGTCCCTCCACTGGGGAAGGGCTGTGCCAGGGCCCCAGGGCTGCTGCCACTTGTGGCACAGCTGTTTCTCCTCTCTTCTGCTCTTCTCTGAGGGCCTTGCTGTGGCCCCAGAACACATTTATGTGGGGATTTTTTTATATATTATAGCTGAGGAAGAGAAATAGTACCCAGCAGTGTTATGTGTAGAGTTCCTGCTGCAGTGCAGAAGTGAATGCAGCATTCTCACGACTGGCAAGCCAGCACCTGGTTGCAAGAGGAATAAAAATGTGTCAAGCATTCTAAGTGCTAAATTCATACAAGATTTTTTTACCATTCCTTGGATTATTTTGTGGAATTGTTATATGCAGCATACTTGACTTTAAAAACTGTGAAGTCTGATACATGGACGGGGGAAGGACAGATAGATCAAATAGAATCTGCATTGTGCTCCTCATGTGACAGGCAGCACCTACTGAGAGACAGGAATCTGCTTTCTCCAGGTGCTAGCAGGCAAATTGCTCTCTGCTTTGATAACACACTCCCACAAAAGTTATGGGACTTTTGGTTTTTGTCTTTGTATTTTCATCTTCAGCTAGTGTTACGGGGAGCCACTGGCAAGCTGCAGGAAGGGTGGTGGACTCTCCATTAGAGCCTTTCCTTGTCCTCTCCCACTGATAATGTGCAGCACTCTGATGTAAACCAGCCCCAATTTTGTCTCCTTCAGTCACAGAAACTGTTGTTTATAGGTGGAGGTTAATCCCATTTAAGAACTGGATTAGCAAAGACATAGTCATTTAACCACAGATGCCTGAACTTGGGTTGCAGCTGATGCCTTACGTTTTAGCTTTCACATTTTTCAGATTCTGTAATGCCTTAGTGTGTGACTCTGAACTTCATATAAAGTGTTAGCAAGTTCCCTTCACAGATAAAACAATTATTAGACAAAACAAACCTTTTCCAGCCCAAGAACTAAGGGCACCGTTGCAGCTTCAGGCCCAAAAAATAAAACCAGCAGATTGAGGAGAGCAATCTGGGAGGATGGGACTTCATAGCCTGAAGCTGTAATTGGACAATTAACCCCAATATGTAAATGAACCAAAACTTATAAAAGTGTGAAAACTCCTGACTGGTCCACCATCTTGGGTAGAGCCATGGCCAGGCTCTTGGCCTGCCCTTTAAAGGCCTTTCAATAAACACCTCCTTTATTCCTTTAATTCTGTCCAGCCTCTGTTCCAGGTAGCCTCTCTAGGCATCACAGCAGTTCTCAGATAGTCCTGGCTGGGATTAATGCCCTGCAGACATTCTACATTGAGACAGTTCCATGGCAGGCCATGCACCACCAAGGTGTAAATCTAAGAGAGCTCACCAGGGCAGTAGTTGTATGCTTGGCCTGCTAAATGATGGTGGGTTTTATAGAAACAAAGGCATGTAAATGATCTGTGTATGCTGTGTGAACCTCACTTCCTCAGAAAAATGAATTAGACACCATGGGAGATCACTGATGCTTTGCTGTCTTTGGTGAGCTTCATATGGAGTGTGATGTGCTGGCAATTACTGCACAATTTCCCCAGGCACCAGCAAGACCTTTTCCTCTTAAGAACAACAGGCTTGGGTTTGCTGATTGGATTGGCACTTGTACTTTTATCCCTCTTCACTGAACTTTCATAGAGTTACTTATCTCTTCAGGGATATATTGATAAAGGCATGTTAGCAAATCCTGCAGCCTAAGCTGTGCAGGAGCAAGTGTAAGGAGAAGGATTAGGATCAATCTGAGCTTTGAGAGGCAGACAGGGGATTCCCTTCTCCTTTAAAAAAGACATTATCTGCTTCAGCAGTGGTGTGGGTGTGACAAATGCACAAACCCTCAAGCACCATCCCCGTTCAGTTCAGTTAAAAATCTTCCTTAAGGCACAGCAGCACAGAGAGATTTTAAAATAATTGTATCATATTTTAAACCCCACAAAAACCACCAAAAGCAACTGAGCAAGTCAAACTAAGGTGTTTATCAAGATAATGAGTTTTTAAACATTAACAATGCTTAAAATCTCTAGGTGGAAGCAAGAACAGTCCAAAATATGGGATTTGCTTGGAGTGCCTCGTGCCCTTCCCCCCTCACCAAACACAAAGTAGATGGTTCTGAGAAATAAAAGATGGAGAGCAGCAGTGCTGTGGGGAGCCATTTGGTAAAGGCAGTTTTTATTCTTGATAGTTAAAACACAGAAGTTGCACACAGAATTGCTTTTCAAGTAATGTATAAAACATGTTGTTAATGACTATAGTAATCTGCACAGGCAGGATGCACACTTTCCATTGGGAACTTTTGAAGACTATTTATGCTCAGCTCCTAAAGGTGCCTATCAGCTTTGCAGGGCAAAGTTGTATTTGAAACTTCAAGTTATATTGAAACTTCAATATAACACTGGGTTTTGGTATAAGAATGCTGTCTAAACCATGAACATATTCCCTTGGCTTTGGTTTCAAAAATTCAAACCAAAACTTCTTTGTTAGATAAAAGCACAACTTAACTGCAAAGGACAATGGAAACAGTGATTGAAAACATATTTTTTCATTTGAGTGAGAAAGTTAGCACTTGAGGGAATTTGGATGTGTTTGCTTCGGGGCTTTTGGTGGGCAGTGCTCTGCTTGGCAAGCATTTTGCTTCAAGAGTATTTTTGTATGACTTTTCTGACTCAGAGCTTCAGAAAATAAGCTGTAGAGAAGGGAGAGAACAAAACTCAGAGATGCAGAAGAAAAGTCTCAAGACCCAACAGAAGAGATCTAATCACTCTTGGAACATCTTAAAATGATAAAATAGCTACATTAAAAAAGAAGCAAGCTTGAGCCATTTAACACTATAAATCATGGAAAGCAGTGAAAACTAGTATTTATGAGGGGGATTGTGAAAGCTTGTGTGACAGTTGGAAATGACATCACTGTTGATGTTTCAAATTCTTGGGTAAAGTAATGCAATACTGTGTTTATGAATGAATGAGCGAGTGATGGAGGTGTGCTAAGTGTACACTATGGATAAACTGCGTTGAGCTATTTTGTACCTCTTGTGTCCACTTAGGTTACTTTGCACCATTCAATCCCCTAATTTCAGTGTAAATGCACAAAGCTGAATTCCGTGTATGTATTTCTTTATTCCAGATACAGACCCACGCGTATTAGAAAAACAAGAACTTCAGCAGCCAACCTATGTTGCTCTAAGTTACATTAACAGGTAAGTGGTTATTTTTCAGGTATAACTGATCTTGGTTTGGTATATACAATATATATTCTACCAAAATTGGCATGCTTATGGATGCACTCTTTTGCATCATGGGATATGACACTATCAAAACACCTGTTTTGGAAAAACAGTTTAATTAAAATTTAACTAAATTTTTTTATGACTTTTGCATTGGGCACATGCAGCCCTTCAGCTGTACTGCTCAAATACTTAGGAATAAGGTTCTAGCTTTTGATGTTTTGGCTAAATCTCATGCCAAACAAGATAATTTTTCTTGGCTTAGTTTTCTATTTTATTGTACTTCACACAAGTGAGTAGAGAAAGATTTCACTTATGATTGAAAAAAGCTCTATCTGATAATAGTTCAGTATATAAACTGATTTCTTACAGAACTTCAGAAGTTTTTCAACCACAATATATATCTTTAAAAATCTTGCTTACCAGTCCTGTAGAACCTAAAACTTGAAAGCAATTAAGAAATTAAATCATTTTTAAACTACTTTTCTAAGTAACAGAGCCCCAGCTCTTCAGTTATTGACTGATGGTGGTACTGAAACCTCCAGGGTACTCCAGCATGGATTATTAATTTTTATGCATAGAAGACCAGTTTGCTTTTTTATTTTTGCTGTCTAGAGAATGAGATACAAGCTCATAACCCTATAAGCCTGGAAAATTAACCCAAGATTCAGTTTGCCATAGACTGAGTTGATTCAAACTCTCATGGGTCACACAAAATTTTTCTTTGTAATTCTACTTCATTTTAAAAATGGGAAAAAGTGAAACAAAATCAAAAACCAACAAACTATTTAAAACACAGAATCCACTGTTTGACTTTCTATAATGTTTGCTGCAGCAAAAAAGTGTCAGTGGGTGTGTGGGGGAAGAATACTTCGAGGTATAGAATTAAGAACTGGTGTTCATTTGGTAAAATGACTACATTTTCTCCACTGCATGAGACTATGATTAAGAATAGCCAGTATTGACATGATTTCCTACTTGGCAAGTAACTCTTGTTCTTCCTGGAGACAGTCCGACTCCTAAAGCATATTTTGAAATTAGCCATGACCCTTTTTAACACTTAGTTCTGCTGATCTCATTTAATGTATAAAACCTTTTTTTTCCAATATGTAGGCTTGGTATGCTGTTGCGCATGTTGGTATGTTTCCCTCTTTCCATCATATACTTGGGTGTTTTCTCTTTTTGCTTCTGTGGTTATTTTACTTAATGTGAGAGAGGAGAAAGGTTTTGGTTTTGCTTTTTTTTTTTTAATTAGGGAAAAGCTGTTTTTAAGAACACATACTTGACCATGGGACTTGTTTTAAGACAGTGGGTCTTGATCATCCAGTTTGGAATCAGACTAATTTTAAAGTAGTCTGAATGTGATAACTCATCTAGATTTCATTATTTTGGTACCCTTTAAACAGAGTTCTGTGTAACTGAGACAGTTTTAGTTGCCACATATTTTGTCCAAACTTTCTTACCCTGTCATTTCTGAAAAGTAATTCTGGAGAACTGAACTGTGCTGTTTGTATAGTAAAACTGAATCTGAATTGACTTGTGCTTGAACCAGCTGCTATTTAGCTGCTCTTTTAGTTGTATTTTAATTTTTTCCAAAGTGCTAGTATCTTTCATTGAACCACCTGCTCTATGCAACTCAAGCTCTTGGGGGAGCAGCAATATCCATTACAGTACAAGACATGCCTTTCTATTTCCCACTACATATGCCAGAGCTGAGTTCTGCTTTGTTGTCCCAGGCTATGAACTCAGATTTTGTAGCCTAATACATGTCATAAACATGTTGCATACTGTTAGATATCAAACACCAGATACTGCTGCACTTTTTTTAAACCCATGCTTTTATGGCTTCCAAGTGGAACTGAACTTAGCTCAGTTCCTGCTGTGAGTTACAGACCTTAAAACAATCTTCCTCTGTAAGCTTGTATATTCAATATGTTCTGTGTGGGCCATACAGTCTTGTGGAGCCTGGGAAAATAGGGGCAGCTGATTCTCAGGGACTGCCAAAATTGTATGATAAGATGTACAGTAAATATATGTTGTGGTAGAAAGATTAAATGGGTGTGCTTTATGCTCTGCCCATTGCCCTGTTGTATGGTGGCTATTATGAGCTAAAACAAAACATAAATCTGGGTTGTCTGGCTTGATAGCTGGGAGGATAAAGTATCAGTAAAACAGATAGTAGAGAGGGAAGAGTACCAGAGTCTCTGTTTACAACTTGAACATACTCTCATTTCCATTTCCCTTCTATCCCTGGTTATTTTCTCAGGCATATTATTTTGGCAATACTGTTTGAGCTCTGAAGTTCTGAAACAACCCTCAGATTGTGGATGTCTAAATCTGTAAGGCTCCAACTCCTTCTCCGCTGGAGATTTACTGCCATTACAGCTTTCAGTAACTGCACACAGATGCTGTTTCCATAGTGTGTGATCCTCATGTAGACAGATAACATTCCTTTTAAAATGGGTGGACAAAATATAAATTATGGGTCATAACGGTTTGTTACTGCTACATCAAACACTTCCTTCAGACACTGACTGAATTGTCACAAATCCCTTTCTCAGACAAAGTTTAGTGTAGCCTTAGTGCAGTCCCCAGTATTGATGGCTATTCCCTGCTTTCTTCTGCTTTGGTTTCTTAGAAGTCAGAATTGGAATCAATAAAAGACACACTACAGCCAAAGCAGATGCAGTTAATCTGTTTCCGTCCCATAAATACAGGAGAGGTTTGTCTGCAAGGAGTTCAGTGGTGCTACTACAAGAATGGAGTTCTGGCTGTGATCTGTCAGTAGTTGCAAATGAGCTCTTGGGCCAACATCCTCCAGTACTTTCTGGAGGCATCTCCTTTGTGGATGGGTCAGGACACCTTATATTTTGTATTGCATTGAAATGCAGTAGTTAGCCACAGTGATTAATATTGCTTACACTGCTACTTAAATGCAGGTTTTATAGCTTTAAGTTAATAAACATGACTATGAATTTTGCTTGGAGTTTATTGGAATCTGCATAGCATTCTTTGTGCCTCTGAGTGTGCTGGTGTGAGTCTTTAGAGGTGATGGCTCTCAAGGTTGCTCTGTTACCTGGTATTGCAGCATGGAGCCAAGGCTTTTAGCCTCGTGCAGTCTCATGGAGACAGACTTCTCAGTATTCTCATATTTGAAAGTTTCTTTCATGTGGATACTGCTGGTTACCTGTTAATGAGGAGAGTAGCTGTTGTGGGAATGTTTGGGCTTTTTAGAAAACAGCAAAACAAGCATACCACTATTACTGGCACAAGTGAGAAGACAACAGAGGCATGCAAATAATTCCTTTGTCTGAACAGGTAGTACTAAAAAAATGTTTATAATAAAAAAGCTATTATTCCCAACTTTAGTGGATGAAAAATTCTTTACAATTAAATTTTAATGGAGGTATTTCAACTTTTAGATTGGAAGTATCAGAAATAGGAAGAAAGCATAAATTATTGGAGTAAATTCCTTTCACCTTGATTATGAAGGGTAGGAGGTGCCATAGTAACATATATTATTGGAAACATATACCATAAAAAGAACAATTAATTCTGTATTTATTACAATTTCCATGAAATACATTTTTCTTAAATACAGTAATTGCTTTGTTTTAAAAAGTTTCATCCAGTTGGGGAAAAAAGAAAACTAGTATGCACCTACAACTGAAACTAAGCAGTCATAATTATATACTGTTTCTACTTCAAATTGCATAATGGCTATATTAGGGAATTGTTGAAAATAAAGACTGTTGTAATCTTAAAGTCTTTTAAAATCTAGCAAAATGCTTTAATTATGTTAACCCCAGGTTCTTTTTAATAGTTTTTTTCTGTTTATAATTGAGGTCATAGAAGAAGGGTTATATAGTAAAATACATTTTAGGCATCAATCCTGCAAGCAGTTAGAGCAGACTGGTGAGAACCTTTTCAGTGTTGCCTCTGGGCAGTCTGTTGAATGAGACTTAAATGTCTATAAATTTCATTCTCATGCACAGCTGGTACCACAAATGGAACCTGTGATCAAAACTGGATGGCATTCTTAGACAAAGAACCCAAGATTATCCTTGCACATCTCTGAACCAATCTAACATTTTCGCTCCTCCATCCAGATTTTATTTTTAACTAGCAAGATTTCGCCTCACTGTTACCATTGTAAATTCCTATAGGCTTCAGGCATCTCACCTCCCCCCACTTCCCTTTTATTTCTCCTGTCATTGACTGGAAACAAAGCTTTCTTACTTTGCTTCCTTTTTTTAATACCATGAGAAGTAAAATCAATCATTTCTGTGAGCATACACGTTTGTGAAAGAAATTAATTGCATGTAAAGTTCTGGCCACTGCAAACTCTCCCTGTGTCTTGTCCAGCTTGCTATTGCCTTTTTTTTCCAGGAGTAAAACAAACAACCAATACCATAGGATTTAATGATTATTTGAAAGCTATTTCGAAAAGTGACAAAATTTTAGGTAATGTTATATTTAGTATGCACTAAGTTACAATGCAGTAACAAGAAGGATGGTTTTGGATTTGACGCAATGTACTTTGACTACATCTGTGGGATTTTGTTGCCTGGAATCAGAAGAAAAACTTCTGCAAATAATGTTGAAGTGGTGATATAAATAGCTGTTCTTTAATGAAAGCCTTCAGGTGCACAAAATACACGAATATGCACATGTGGCACAGGATTTCTATGATTTTTATAAGGTTAATTAATTAATACATCTAGCAGGTACAACCAATAAGGGACCATTTGCCCCAGCAACCCACCCTTGG